>NC_079196.1:74239823-74848584 GCF_029499605.1 Hyla sarda
TTCATATCCACTTCAAAACTGACATGGTCTGTGAAAAATTCCGATTTTGAAAATTTTGTGAAAAACTGGAAAATTGATGCTGAACTCTGAAGCCGTCTCATGTCTTCCAAAGTAAAAACATGTCAACTTTATGATGAAAACATATTATATTGTATATAATATAATAATATAAAGATATCTCCCGTATGATGCAAACATAAAGTAGACATATTGTATATGTGAATCAATATATAATTTATTTGAGATGCCTATTTTCCTTACAAGCAGAGAGCTTCAAAGTTAGAAAAATGCAAACTTTTCTAATTTTTCATAAAATTTTTGAATTTTTCACAAAGAAATGATGCAAGAATCGACAAAAATTTACAACTAGGATAAAGTTGAATTTGTCACGAAAAAACAATCTCTGAATCAAATTCATAAGTACAAGCATCCCAGAGTAATTAATGCTTAACCTCTTAAGGACTCAGGGCGTAGCCCGGTGTGAAAAACGGGGTCACACCGTGTCGGTCCCGGCTGCTAATCATAGCCGGGACCCTGGGCTAACAGCGCGCAGCATCGATCGTTGTGCCACACGCTGTTAACCCTTCAGACGCGGCGATCAAAATTGAAGCCGCGTCTGAAAATGAAAGTAAACGCTTCCCGGCAGCACACTAGGGCTGATCGGGACATCGCGATAAAATTGCTATGTTCCGATCAGCTGGGACGCAGGCGGAGGTCTCCTTACCTCTCTCCGCGGCGTCCGATCGTCGATTGATTGCTCCAAGCCTGAGCTACAGGCTTGAGCAATCGAGCCCCTATCTGACTGATCCGTGCAAAGCTATGGCTTTGCAGGGATCTGCATAGGAGATCAGTGTGTGCATTGTTATAGGTCCCTATGGGAGCTATAACACTGTAAAAAAAAAAAAGTGAAAAAAAGAAGTTAACAAAGGTCATTTAAAAGGGGTACTCTGGTGAAAACCTTTTTTCTTTTAAATCAACTGGTGGCAGAAAGTTAAACATATTTGTAAATTACTTCTATTAAAAAAATCTTAATCCTTCCAGTACTTATTAGCTGCTGAATGCTACAGAGGAAATTCCTTTTTTTTGGAACACTGATGACATCATGAAGACAGTGCTCTCTGCTGACATCTGTGTCCGTTTTAGCAACCATGCTGCCTTGCAGTGCTGGAGACTTGGATTCAAATCCCACTAAGGACAACAATAAATAAAGTGTTATTATTATTATAATAACGTCAGCAGAGAGAACTGTGCTCGTGATGTCATCAGGAAGTACAGGAAGGATTAAAAAAAATTTAAAAGTAGTAATTTACAAATATGTTTAACTTTCTGCCACCAGTTGATTTAAAAGAAAAAAGGTTTTCACCAGAGTACCCCTTTAACTCCTTCCCTAATAAAAGTTTGACCCCTTTTCCCATAAAAAAACGAAATAAACATATGTGGTATCGCTGCGTGCGAAAATGTCCGAACTATAAAAATATAATGTTAATTAAATCGCTCGTTCAATGGCTTACACGCAAAAAATATTCCAAAGTCCAAAATAGTGTATTTTTGGTCACTTCTTATATCATGAAAAAATGAATAAAAAGCGATCAAAAAGTCCGATCAATACAAACATGGTACCGATAAAAACTTCAGAACACGGCGCAAAAAATGAGTCCTCATACCGGCCTGTATGCAGAAAACTAAAAAAGTTATAGGGGTTAGAAGATGAGAATTTTTAACATATAAATTTTCCTGCATGATGTAGTTATGATTTTTTTCCGAAGTAATACAATATCCAACCTATATAAGTAGGGTATCATTTTAACCGTATGGACCTACAGAATAAAAATGATGTGTTCTTTTTACCAAAAAATGCACTGCGTAGAAACGGAAGCCCCCAAAATTTACAAAAGGAAATTTTTTCTTCAATTTTGTCGCACAATGATTTCGCCGTTTCGCCGTGGATTTTTTGGTAACATAACTAATGTCACTGCATAGTAGAATTGGTGGCACAAAAAATTGAATAGGTGCAAAATTGAAAGTGTTATGATTTTTAGAAGGTGATGAGGAAAAAATGAAAATGCAAAAACGGAAAAATGCTGAGTCCTTAAGGGGTTAAAGTGACAGTGGTCAGATCTGCAAAAAATGCTCTGGTCCTTAACCCCTTCAGGACGGAGCCCATTTTGGCCTCAAGGACCGGAGCGTTTTTTGCACATCTGACCACTGTCACTTTAAACATTAATAACTCTGGAATGCTTTTAGTTATCATTCTGATTCCGAGATTGTTTTTTCGTGATATATTCTACTTTAACATAGTGGTAAATTTTTGTCGATACTTGCATCCTTTCTTGGTGAAAAATCCGTAAATTTGATGAAAAATTTGAAAATTTTGCATTTTTCTAACTTTGAAGCTCTCTGCTTGTAAGGAAAATGGATATTACGAATACATTTTTTTTTGGTTCACATATACAATATGTCTACTTTATGTTTGCATCATAAAATTGACATGTTTTTACTTTTGGAAGACACCAGAGGGCTTCAACGGTCAGCAGCAATTTTCCGATTTTTCACAAAATTTTCAAACTCAGTATTTTTCAGGGACCAGTTCAGGTTTGAAGTGGATTTGAAGGGTCTTCATATTAGAAATACCCCATAAATGACCCCATTATAAAAACTACACCCCCCAAAGTATTCAAAATGACATTCAGTCAGCGTTTTAACCCTTTAGGTGTTTCACACGAATAGCAGCAAAGTGAAGGAGAAAATTCACAATCTTCATTTTTTACACTCACATGTTCTTGTAGACCCAATTTTTGAATTTTTACAAGGGGTAAAAGGACAACATTTTTACTTGTATTTGTAGCCCAATTTCTCTCGAGTAAGCACATACCTCATATGTCTAAGTGTTCGGCGGGCGCAGTAGAGGGCTCAGAAGGGAAGGAGCGACAAGGGGATTTTGGAGAGTACGTTTTTCTGAAATGGTTTTTGGGGGGCATGTTACCTTTAGGAAGCCCTTATGGTGCCAGAACAGCAAAAAAAAAACACATGGCATACCATTTTGGAAACTAGACCCCTCGGGGAATGTAACATGGGATAAAGTGAACCTTAATACCCCACAGGTGTTTCACGACTTTTGCAAATGTAAAAAAAAAATAAAAAATTTTACCTAAAATGCTTGTTTTCCCCCAAAAAATTTATTTTTAAAAAGGGTAATAGCAGAAAATACCCCTAAAAGTTTGAAGCCCAATTTCTCCCGATTCAGAAAACACCCCATATGGGGGTGAAAAGTGCTCTGCTGGCGCACTACAGGTCTCGGAAGAAAAGGAGTCACATTTGGCTTTTTGAACGCAAATTTTTCTCTGTGGGCATGCCGCATTTAGGAAGCCCCTATGGTGCCAGGACAGCAAAAAAACAAACACATGGCATACCATTTTGGAAACTAGACCCCTCGGGGAACATAACAAGGGGTTAAGTGAACCTTTATACCCCACTGGTGTTTCACAACTTTTGCATATGTAAAAAAAAAATTTTTTTTTTACCTAAAATGCTTGTTTTCCCAAAAATGTTACATTTTTAAAAAGGGTAAAAGCAGAAAATACCCCCCAAAATTTGTAACACAATTTCTCCCGAGTACGGCGATACCCCATATGTGACCCTAAACTGTTGCCTTGAAATACGACGGGCCTCCAAAGTGAGAGCGCCATGCGCATTTGAGGCCTAAATTAGGGATTGCATAGGGGTGGACATAGGGGTATTCTACGCCAGTGATTCCCAAACAGGGTGCCTCCAGCTGTTGCAAAACTCCCAGCATGCCTGGACAGTCAACGGCTGTCCGACAATACTGGTAGTTGTTTTGCAACAGCTGGAGGCTCCGTTCTGGAAACAGTGGCGTACCAGACGTTTTTCATTTTTATTGGGGAGGGGGGATGTGTAGGGGTATGTGTATATGTAGTGTTTTTTACTTTTTAGTTTATTTTTTGTGTTAGTGTAGTGTAGTGTTTTTAGGGTACAGTCGCACGGGCGGGGGTTCACAGTAGTTTCTCGCTGGCAATTTGAGCTGCAGCAGAAAGTTTGCGGCAGCTCAAATTTGCAGCCAGATACTTACTGTAATCCTCCGCCCATGTGAGTGTACCCTGTACGTTCACATTGGGGAGACATCCAGCTGTTGCATAACTACAACTCCCAGCATGCCCGTTGGCTGTTGGTGACTGCTGAGAGTTGCAGTTTTGCAACAACTGTAGGCACACTGGTTATGTATCACTGAGTTTGTGACCTAACTCAGTGTTTCACAACCAGTGTGCCTCCAGCTGTTGCAAAACTACAACTCCCAGCATGTACGGTGCATGGTGTACGGTGACTGCTGAGAGTTGTAGTTTGCAACAGCTGGAGGCACACCGGTCGTGAAACACTGAGTTAGGTAAAAAAAAACTCTGAGTTTCCCAACCAGTGTGCCTTCAGCTGTTGCAAAACTACAACTCTCAGCAGTCACCGACAGCCAACGGGCATGCTGGGAGTTGTAGTTATGCAACCAGCAGATGCACCACTACAACTCCCAGCATGCACTTTAGCTGTTTGTGCAAGCTGGGAGTTGTAGTTATACAACAGCTGAAGGTACACTTTTCCATAGAAAGAATGTGCCTCCAGCTGTTGCAAAACCATAAGTCCCAGCATGCCCATAAGGGAATGCTGGGAGTTGTGGTGGTCTGCCTCCTGCTGTTGCATAACTACAGCTCCCAGCATGCCCTTTTTGCAGGCTGGGAGCTGTTGCTAAGCAACAGCAGGAGGCTGTCACTCACCTCCAACGATCCAGACGCTGCAGGTCAGTCCCGCCGCCGCCGCTGCTCCTGGGGCCACGATCCCAACATTAACGCCGGGGATCGGGGTCCCCAGCACCCGGGGAAGAGGTCCTCCAGAAGAGGGGCGGAGCGGGTGCGGGAGTGACACCCGCAGCAGGCGCCCTGATTGGTCGGCCGGTAATCCGGCCGACGAATCAGGGCGATCGTGAGGTGGCACCAGTGCCACCTCACCCCTGCAGGCTCTGGCTGTTCGGGGCCGTCAGAGACGGCCCCGAACAGCCAGTAATTCCGGGTCATCGGGTCACTGGAGACCCGATTGACCCGGAATCGCCGCAGATCGCTGGACTGAATTGTCCAGCGATCTGCGGCGATCGCCGACATGGGGGGCATAATGACCCCCCTGGGCGATATGCCGGGATGCCTGCTGAACGATTTCAGCAGGCATCCGTCTCCGGTCCCCAACCGGCTAGCGGTGGGGGCCGGAATTCCCACGGGCGTATGGATACGCCCTCGGTCCTTAAGGACTCGGGATGCAGGGCGTATCCATACGCCCTATGTCCTGAAGAGGTTAAGGCCAAAATCACCTCGGTCCTTAAGGGGTTAAAATTATGAAATATGGTCATAAAAATATTAATTATGAAAAATTATGAAAATGTATCATTAGGCAGGTAGTACCCCCAAATTAGACCCCCCCATTAGACAGGTAGTAGCCCCAAATTACACCCCCCCAGTAGACAGGTAGTACCCCCAAATTAGACCCCTCCCCCAGTAGACAGGTAGTACCCTCAGATTAGACCCCCCCCCAGTAGACAGGTAGTACCCCCAGATTAACACCCCCCCCCCCCCGCAGTAGGCAGGTAGTACCACCAGATTAACCCACAAGTAGGCAGGTAGTCCCCCCAGATGAACTCCCCAGTGGGCAGTTTGTACCCCCAGATTAGACCCCCCCCCCCAGTAGGTAGGTAGAACCCCCTGATTAGACAACCCCCACCCCCGGCTGGTACCTTTTTAGTTGCCGGGGATTCAGGGCAGCACCTTCCCCTAGATAAGAGCAAGCACAGCTACACGCGTAATGATGCTCGGTCACGTCACACTCTCAGAATACCTAGGGCCGGCGTCAGAACGTAGGCCCTTGAGTTCTGGGAGTGTGACGTGACCGAGCATCATTACGCGCGTAGCGGTGCTTGCTCTTATCCAGCCTGGCCCACAGGGTAAGCGGCTGAAATGGGATATTTCCTGGTTGACAAATAGGCCAGTCCGGCCCGTGTTACTGTACAGGGCAGGAGGACGGCCCAGCCTGCGGCCCTGACAGGTATTATAAAGATATGCAGGTTCATGAACTATTTCTCCCGTGTCTATCTTCCGTCACAAAATAACGGCCGTTATTAATAACGGGCTATAACGAGTTAAAATGGCTATTAGAAAAACCCCATAGACTATGAAGGGATTTTCTAACGACAGTATAGGATTTTGTAACTGACGTTTTCAGCTGATTTTCAGACGGAACTTCGAACGGATGTTTAAAAACTGAGAATTTTGTAGGGTGGAAGAAGCCTCACAAACACAATGATATATATAAATGAATATCAATTAGATATCATTAGTAAGAAAGCATTACAAGCTTATTAGTTAATTGACTATAGTAGAACAATACATGTGAGTAGGAAGTAACTTTTTAAAATACAACAAAAGCTACTTTGGTTCGGATATCATATACAGACTCTATCTAGAGCAGTGATTTCCAACTGGGGTGCCGCAGGATTTTGACGGCAAATATTCTATTTTTTTATTCACCAGCCTGGCCTGCGCGTCTGAAATTTATGGCGCCGCAGGGGGGAAGGGAAGTATGTGTGCGCTTTGCTGTGCGTGCACACATCGCAACCCCCTGCATTCCTCTCACCCTGCGGCCCAGTGAGTGAGTGCACTGGCGGTGCTCTGCCGGATTACCGTGCCGGTGTAGTGCCCCGTGCCCCAGCATCCCCCTCCCCCCCAGCGGCCCAGTGAGTGAGTGCACTGGCGGTGCTCTGCCGGATTACCGTGCCGGAGGAATGACCCGTGCCCCAGCGTCCCCCTCCCCCCCCCCCAGCGTCCCAGTGAGTGAGTGCCCTGTCGGAGCCCTGAGTCGCTGCCCTGCCGGAGAGGGGAGGAAGGTGGAAGCTGCGCCTGATTACTGTGCCAGTGTAGTGAAGAAAAATGGCAAAAGGTACTGTACCCTTTCGTACCCTCTGTTACCCCTTCTTAACCCCGTCCACCCCCCCTCACCCCTGTCATCCATGTCCACCCCCTGTCTATCCCTGTCACCCATGTCCACCCCTCCCTGTCCACCCCCCTGTAACACATGTCTACCCCCCTATTCACCCTATCCCTTTGTCACCCCTCTTTTATCCCCCATGTCATCCTTGTCCACCCCCGTTATCCCTGTTCACCCCCATATCTCCCGTGTCCACCATCCTGTCATCCATGTCCACCTTGGCCACCTCTGTCCATTCCTCTGCAACACATGTTTCCCCCCCCCCATCCACCCCTCTGACCACCCCCCAGTCTACATCTGTCACCATTGTCCCTCCACCCTAATCACCCCTCTGTCCCTCCTGTCATCCATGTCCACCTTGGCCATCCCCCCTCTGTCACCCATGTACACTCCTCTACCCCCCATTCCATAGACCTGCATACGGGGGGCGGTGGGGTGACATCACACGGTGGCGGGGGTGGGGGGGAGGTCATGATACTCTGGCCCCGTGGTCGCCACCCGGCTGTTTGTGAGCTGGCACCGCTGTGTGCAGCTCAAACAGGTGGGTGGCGAATACAAGATTGCGGGGGTCCCCAGCGGCGGGACCCCCATGGGGAGACATCATATCCCCTATCCTTTGGATAGGGTATAAGATGTCTCAGGGCCGGAGTACACCTTTAAGATGTTAGCCGAGCTTTCTTACAATCTTACTGAGGAACCTTCTGTCAATATTTTACCATTTCTTCTCACACTGTATGGTCACTGCAATTCTCTGTAAAGACGAGGTTACTCATTCCATTAACCCCTTAAGGACCCGGGCTTTTTCCGTTTTTTCATTTTCAATTTTTTCTCCTTAACTTAAAAAAATCATAACTGTAAAATTTTTTCCTAAAATTCTATATGATGGCTTATTTTTTGCGTCACCAATTCTTCTTTGTAATGACATTAGTCATTTTACCCAAACATCTACATTGAAACGGGAAAAAAAATCAATGTGCGACAAAATTGATGAAAAAAAACTCTATTTTGTAAGTTTTGGGGGCTTCCGTTTTTACGTAGTACATTTTTTGGCAAAAATTACACCTTATCTTTATTCTGTAGGTCCATACGGTTAAAATGATACCCTACTTGTATAGGTTTGATTTTGTATCACTTCAGAAAAAAATCCTGACTACATGCAGGAACATTTATACGTTTAAAATGGTCATCTTCTGACCCCTATAACTTTTTTATTTTTCTGTGTTCAGGGTGCTATGAGAGCTATTTTTTTGCGCCGTGGACTGAAGTTTTTAGCTGTATCATTTTTGTTCTGATCAGGCTTATTTATCACTTTTTATTCACTTTTTTGTGGTATAAAAAGTGATCAAAAATGCGCTATTTTGGACTTTGGAATTTTTTTGCGCATACGCCATTGAACGTGCGGTTTAAAAAGCAGTATATTTTTATAATTCGGACATTTCTGCACGCGATGATACCACATATGTTTATTTTTATTTACACTGTGTTTTTTTTATTCTTGGAAATGCCGGGTGATTCAAACTTTTATTAGGGGAAGGGATAATTGAAAGGGTTAATGATTTTTTTTTTTTTACACTTTTCTTATGCAATATTATAGCTCCTACAGGGCGGGCTATAACATTGCATTAACTGATCTTTACCACTGATTGATGCATCTCCATAGGAATGGATCAATCAGTGTTTTCGGCGATTGGATGCTCAAGCCTGGATCTCAGGCTTGAAGCATTCATTCGGCGATCGGACAGCACAGGAGAAGGTAAGAAGACCTCCTCCTGTGCTACAGCTGTTCGGGATGCCGACATTATACCGCGATGATCCCGAACAGCTCCCTGAGCTAGCCGGGCACTTTTACTTTCGTTTTTAGCTGCGCGGCTCAGCTTTGAGCGCGCGGCTAAAGGGTTAATAGCGCGCGGCACTGCGATCAGTGCCGCGCGCTGTTAGATGCGGGTCCCGGCTTCACTATGATGCCGGGCCCACCGCCATATGATGCGGGGTCCTTAAGAGGTTAAAGTGGTACTCCAGTGGAAAACTAGATTTATTTTTTAAATCAACTGGTACCAGAAAGTTTAACAGATTTGTAAATTACTTCTATTAAAAAATCTTAATCCTTCCAGTACTTATTAGTGGCTATATATTACAGAGAAAATTATTTTCTTTTAGGATTTCAATTCTTTCATGACCACAGTGCTCTCTGCTGACACCTCTGTCCATTTTAGGAACTGTCCAGAGCAGCATATGTTTGCTATGGGGATTTTCTCCTGCTCTGGACAGTTCCTGACATGGACAGAGGTGTCAGCAGTGGGCACTGTGGTCATGACAGAAAAGAAATCCAAAAAGAAAAGAACCTCTGGAGAATACAGCCACTAATAAGTACTGGAAGGATTAAGATTTTTTTTCAATAGAATTTACAAATCTTTTAAACTTTCTGGCACCAGTTGACTTAAAAAGAAAAAAGTCCACCAGAATACCCCTTTAACCCCTTAAGGACCCAGCCATTTTACACCTTTGGACCCGGCCATTTTTTGCACATCTGACCACTGTCACTTTAAACATTAATAACTCTGGAATGCTTTTAGTTATCATTCTGATTCCGAGATTGTTTTTTCGTGACATATTCTACTTTAACTTAGTGGTAAAAATTTTTGGTAACTTGCATCCTTTCTTGGTGAAAAATCCCAAAATTTGATGAAAAATGTGAAAATTTTGCATTTTTCTAACTTTGAAGCTCTCTGCTTGTAAGGAAAATGGATATTCCAAATATTATTTTATTTTATTCACATATACAATATGTCTACTTTATGTTTGCATAATAAAATTGACGAGTTTTTACTTTTGGAAGACATCAGAGGGCTTCAAAGTTCAGCAGCAATTTTCCAATTTTTCACAAAATTTCCAAAATCACAATTTTTCAGGGACCAGTTCAGGTTTGAAGTGGATTTGAAGGGTCTTCATCTTAGAAATACCCCACAAATGACCCCATTATAAAAACTGCACCCCCCAAAATATTCAAAATGACATTCAGTCAGCATTTTAACCCTTTAGGTGTTTCACAGGAATAGCAGCAAAGTGAAGGAGAAAATTCACAATTTCCATTTTTTACACTCGCATGTTCTTGTAGACCCAATTTTTGAATTTTTACAAGGGGTAAAAGGAGAAAATGTATACTTCTATTTGTAGCCCAATTTCTCTCGACTAAGCACATACCTCATATGTCTATGTAAAGTGTTCGGCGGGCGCAGTAGAGGGCTCAGAAGAGAAGGAGCAACAAGGGGATTTTGGAGCGTACGTTTTTCTGAAATGGTTTTTGGGGGGCATGTCCCATATAGGAAGCCCCTATGGTGCCAGGACAGCAAAAAATACCCACATGGCATACCATTTTGGAAACTAGACCCCTTGAGGAACGTAACAAGGAATAAAGTGAGCCTTAATACCCCACAGGTGTTTCACGACTTTTGCATATGTAAAAAAATTTAAAAAAATTTCAATAAAATGTGTGCTTCCCCCCAAATTTCACATTTTTGCAAGGGTTAATAGCAGAAAATAGCCCCCAAAATTTGTAACCCCATCTCTTCTGAGTATGGAGGTACCCCATAAGTTGACATGAAGTGCACTATGGGCGAACTACAATGCTCAGAAGAGAAGGAGTCATATTTGGCTTTTTGAGAGCAAATTTTGCTTGGGGGCATGTCGCATTTAGGAAGCCCCTATGGTGCCAGGACAGCAAAATAACCCCCACATGGCATACCACATTGGAAACGAGACCCCTTGAGGAACGTAACAAGGGGTACAATGAGCATTTAGCCCCCACTGGTGTCTGTCAGATCTTTGGAACAGTGGGCTGTAAAAAATTTTTAATTTGCGCAGCCCACTGTTCCAAAGATCTGTCAGACACCAGTGGGGTGTAAATTCTCACTGCACCCCTCATTACATTCCGTGAGGGGTGTAGTTTCCAAAATGGGGTCACGTGTTTTTTTTTTTTTTTGCGTTTGTCAAAACCGCTGTAACAATCAGCCACCCCTGTGAAAATCGCCTCAAAATGTACATGGTGCACTCTCCCTTCTGGGCCTTGTTGTGCGCCCCCAGAGCACTTTGCGCCCACATATGGGGTATCTCCGTAGTCGGGAGAAGTTGCATTACAAATTGTGGTGGGCTTTCTTCCCTTTTACCTCTTGTCAAAATGAAAAGTATAGGGCAACACCAGCATGTTAGTGTAAAAAAATTTTTTTTTTTACACTAACATGCTGGTGTAGACCCCAATTTCACCTTTTCATAAGGGATGAAAGGAGAAAAAGCCCCCCAAAATTTGTAAGGCAATTTCTCCCGAGTACGGCGATACCCCGTATGTGACCCTAAACTGTTGCCTTGAAATACGACAGGGCTCCGAAGTGAGAGAGCGCCATGCGCATTTGAGGCCTGAATTAGGGATTTGCATTGGGGTAGACATAGGGGTATTCTACGCCAGTGATTCCCAAACAGTGTGCCTCCAGCTGTTGCAAAACTCCCAGCATGCTTGGACAGTCAACGGCTGTCCGGCAATACTGGGAGTTGTTGTTTTGCAACAGCTGGAGGCTCCATTTTGAAAACAGTGGCGTACCAGACGTTTTTCATTTTTATTGGGGAAGGAGGGGGGCTGTGTAGGGCTATGTGTATATGTAGTGTTTTTTACTTTTTATTTTATTTTGTATTAGTGTAGTGTAGTTTTTTTAGGGTACAGTCACACGGGCAGGGGGGTTACAGCGATTTTCCCGCTGCGAGTTTGAGCTGCCGCGCAAAATTTGCTGCATCGCAAACTTGCAGCCTGATACTCACTGTAAGCCCCCTGCCCATGTGAATGTACCCTGTACATTCACAAGGGGGGGACCTCCAGCTGTTGCAAAACTACAACTCCCAGCATGCACAGTCTATCAGTGCATGCTGGTAGTTATAGTTTTGCAACAGCTGGAGGCACACGGGTTGGGAAACACTGAGTTAGGAAACAGACAATGTTTCCCAACCAGTGTGCCTCCTGTTGTTGCAAAACCACAACTCCCAAACATTCTCAGGCATGCTGGGAGTAGTAGTTCGGCAACATCTTTAGAGCCAGATGTTGCCGAACTACAACTCCCAGCATGCTTGGAGTTGTAGTTTGCAACATCTGGAGGACTACAGTTTGCAGACCACTACTACAGTGGTTCCCAATCTGTGCCCTTCCAGATGTTGCAAAACTACAACTCCCAGTATGCCAAAACTGTCCAGGCATGCTGGGAGTTGTAGTTCTGCAACATCTGAAGGGCCAGATGTTACAGACCTACAACTCCCAGCATGCCTGGACAGTAAGGGCATGCTGAGGATGTGTAGTTTTGCAACATCTGGAAGGGCACAGTGGTCTCCAAACTGTGGACCTCCAGATGTTGCAAAACTGCAACTCCCAGCATGCCCAGACGCCAAGGGCTGTCTGGGCATGCTGGGAGTTGTAGTATATAGGGTCCCAATACAGCAATGCATGTCGCTTTACGGCGACGTGCATTGCTGTAAAGGGCCCGACCGCGGCTGAAGAGCTACTCACCTGTCGCCGCCGCAGCCATCTTCCCCGCCGGGATCCGGGTCTTCAGGGACGAGGTAAGTACCGGGGCCGGTCCCCAGCACTCCCCTGTCCCCCGCCGCATCCTCCGGTCTTCCTCCCATCCTCTCCGGACTTCAAGGGGCCGGGCAGGACGGGAGGAAGTAACCGCCCCCCCTCCTGCGATTGGTCGGTTAACTAACCGACAGATCGCAGGGAATAGGAGGAGGTGGCAGGCTTGCCTCCTCGCTCCTAGGCTCCAGCATGGTCCTGGCTGTCTGTGACAGCCGGGATCATGCGAAATTACCGGGCGGTCGGGTCCCAGAGACCCGATCAGCCCGGTATCGCCGCAGATCGCAAGGGCGATTTCCCTTGCGATTTGCGGCGAACGCCGACATGGGGGGCATACATGGCCCCCCTCGGCGTTTGCCCTGGATCCCTGCTGAAGGATTTCAGCAGGGATCCGCTTCCGATCTCCGCCGCGTGAGCGGCGGAGACCAGGAAAAGACATGACGTATGCATACGTCATGGGTCCTTAAGACCCAGGGTGTGATGGCGTGTGCATACGTCATGGGTCCTGAAGAGGTTAAAGTACTGTGCACAACGTATATGTGGTTTATTGCTGGGGTATGCGTGCTGTTTAACAAAACATGGTGGCCGGGAAGTCTGACCATGAGGCTATTTGGTAGTAAATAGGCAATAGCATGAGGAACTTATTCTATGACCATTACATTGTTGGGTCTACATCAGATGTCTCAAACTGGTGGCCCTCCAGATGTTGCAAAACTTCAACTCCCAGTATTCCGGACAGACATTAGCTGCAGAAAATGGCTGTCTGGGCATGTCCAGGCATGCTGGGAGTTGACGTTTTAAATCATCTGGAGGGCCACCAGTTTGAGACCCCCGGTCTATATGCTTATTTTAAAATAGGCGGAAAGTGATGACTGTGTACTGCCGGTGTGAACTGTGACTTGTTGAGACATCAGCATTCGTGGCTTGTGTGAGGACACACCACTGGTGGAGAGATGTGAGAGCGACATCAGCCACCATAGAGCCACATGGAGCGACATCAGCCACCATAGAGCCACATAGAGTGACATCAGCCACCATAGAGCCACATAGAGTGACATCAGCCACCATAGAGCCACATAGAGCGACATCAGCCACCATAGAGCCACATGGAGCGACATCAGCCACCATAGAGCCACATAGAGCGACATCAGCCACCATAGAGCCACATAGAGCGACATCAGCCACCATAGAGCCACATAGAGCGACATCAGCCACCATAGAGCCACATGGAGTGACATCAGCCACCATAGAGCCACATGGAGCGACATCAGCCACCATAGAGCCACATAGAGCGACATCAGCCACCATAGAGCCACATGGAGCGACATCAGCCACCATAGAGCCACATGGAACGACATCAGCCACCATAGAGCCACATAGAGCGACATCAGCCACCATAGAGCCACATAGAGCGACATCAGCCACCATAGAGCCACATAGAGCGACATCAGCCACCATAGAGCCACATAGAGCGACATCAGCCACCATAGAGCCACATGGAGCGACATCAGCCACCATAGAGCGACATCAGCCACCATAGAGCCACATGGAACGACATCAGCCACCATAGAGCCACATGGAGCGACATCAGCCACCATAGAGCCACATGGAGCGACATCAGCCACCATAGAGCCACATAGAGTGACATCAGCCACCATAGAGCCACATGGAGCGACATCAGCCACCACAGAGCCACATGGAGCAACATCAGCCACCATAGAGCCACATAGAGCGACATCAGCCACCATAGAGCCACATAGAGCGACATCAGCCACCATAGAGCCACATAGAGCGACATCAGCCACCATAGAGCCACATGGAGCGACATCAGCCACCATAGAGCCACATGGAGCGACATCAGCCACCATAGAGCCACAGAGCGACATCAGCCACCATAGAGCGACATCAGCCACCATAGAGCCACATAGAGCGACATCAGCCACCATAGAGCCACATGGAGCGACATCAGCCACCATAGAGCGACATCAGCCACCATAGAGCCACATGGAACGACATCAGCCACCATAGAGCCACATGGAACGACATCAGCCACCAGGCCAGTATTTTACCGGCACAGCCTTTATTTTGCCGACCCTGACGGTTATTTTTATATAAAAAATACTGGCAATTCAATGGCCGGTATTTATCCAACCAATCCGACTCCTGGAATGGATCCAACCAATCAGATTCCCGGAATGTTGCACCATATACTATACCAGTGTTTCCCAACCAGAGTGCATCCAGCTGTCGCAAAACTGCAACTCCCAGCATGCCCGGACAGCTGTTGGCTGTCCGGGCATGCTGGGAGTTGCAGTTTTGCGACAGCTGGAGGCACCCTTGGTTGGGAAACACTGGTTTAGAGTGGGCAGCAGAAGAGACAGCTGGAGCCGGGGGACAGACAAGTACCATCCGTGACATGAAAAGCACCTAAATAAGAATTGCTGAAGCAGCACAGGGACTACAAAGTGTTAACCCTGAAGTAGGATCATCTGAGAGAGATTAAGAGGTTGTATTATAATAGTCTGCCCCTGCTACGAGGGCCTAGAACTAGTATTAAAGGGGTTCTCTGGTGCTTACACATCTTTTCCCCTAACCAAAGGATAGGGGATAAGATGCCTGATCGCGGGACTCCCGCCGCTGGGGACCCCAGGATCTTGAACGCGGCACCCCGTTTGTAATCAGTCCCCGGAGCTGTCACGCCCCTTCCCGTAGGCTTGCATTGAGGGGCGGAGCGTGACGTCACACAGGGGCGGAGGCGTGACGTCACACGCCGCCGGCCGTGTGGTTGCCGTTAATCAGACCCGGAGCGAACACGCTCCGGGGACTGATTACAAACGGGGTGCTGTGTGCAAGATCACGGGGGTCCCCAGCGGCGGGACTCCCGCGATCAGGCATCTTATCCCCTATCCTTTGGATAGGGGATAAGATGTCTAAGCACCGGAGAACCCCTTTAAGATATTGAGCCCTCGGCTATGAGAACATTTGATCTGTCTTAGACTGCATTCACACTTTGTTTTTACATTACGAGTGCCAGATACGGCTGGGGGAGGGGCAAACCGGGCTCTCCCGTATCCCAGCCGGACCAGCACTGAACTCCATTTACTTTAATGAGCCGACCGGAGTCAAACGCTGACTCCGGTCGGCTCATTTTTGACCCGTATGCGGTTTCCTGACCTCGGGAGATACATTTAACATTAAAACTAGATTAACATGCCAATCAGACCATGTTATGTATGTTATACAATGTATCTGTTCGCTACAATATGTAGGACGCACCACACAGCCCCTCCATAATCGATTAAATAAACATCGTTATAATATCCGTAATACATTTTTATTACATGGAGTCTCCAGGCATTGCGCACAATCTCATCCTGATGTACAGCATCCTATAACCATCACACCCATAGAGGCAATTCCAACACATATCTCAAATCGTTTTGAACAGTAGAAAAGAAAAGAAATGTATTGGATATATCGAATGGGTACTTTAGTTCGGGATGGACTTAATGAACTCTCAGAAGTGATACTGTAAAATTATCCCATTCATTCCTTGGAAACAAACACAATAAATACACTTTCAACTAATCAAGATATATTCATACTTATATGCTTCATTTAATGCCACTCGCAGCCATTTAACTCTTTCAACTGACAGTTTACCTATTTTCCTTACCTTATTTCCTGAGTACATCCCGGGATATGCGCTTGTTCTAAAGCCGTTAGCAGCGATCGTTATATCCCCGCTCGCTCTCCCCTGTACTAGCCTAATAATGTACATAAACATGGTAAATGTCTCTACTTTGGCTGTTACACACTGCCATCTACTGGTGGATTTTCATCATAGCACTCAGCACTTTTTTATTTAACCCCTTAAGGACTGAGCCCTTTTTCACCTTAACCCCTTGGGGACGGAGCCCATTATGACCCTAAGGACGGGAGCATTTTTTGCAAATCTGACCACTGTCACTTTAAACATTAATAACTCTGGAATGCTTTTACTTATAAATTTGATTCCGAGATAGTTTTTTTCGTGACATATTCTACTTTATGTTAGTGGTAAATTTTCGGCGATACTTGCATCCTTTCTTGGTGAAAAATTTGAAAATTTCATGAAAAATTTGAAAATTTAGCATTTTTCTAACTTTGAAGCTCTCTGCTTATAAGGAATATGAATATTCCAAATAAATTATATATTGATTCACATATACAATATGTCTACTTTATGTTTGCATCATAAAATTGATGAGTTTTTACTTTTGGAAGACATCAGAGGGCTTCAAAGTTCAGCAACAATTTTCCAATTTTTCGCAAAATTTTCAAAATCGGAATTTTTCAGGGACCAGTTCAGGTTTGATGTGGATTTGAAGGGTCTCCTGGTTAGAAATACCCGATAAATGACCCCATTATAAAAACTGCACCCCTCAAAGTATTCAAAATGACATTCAGTAAGTGTGTTAACCCTTTAGGTGTTTCACAGGAATAGCAGCAAAGTGAAGGAGAAAATTCAAAATCTTCATTTTTTACACTGGCATGTTCTTGTAGACCCAGTTTTTGAATTTTTACAAGGGGTAAAAGGAAAAAAATCCTCTCAAAATTTGTAACCCAATTTCTCTCGAGTAAAAAAATACCTCATATGTGTATGTCAAGTGTTCGGCGGGCGCAGTAGAGGGCTCAGAAGCGAAGGAGCAACAGGGGGATTTAGGAGAGTGAGTTTTTCTGAAATGGTTTTTGGGGGGCATGTCCCATTTAGGAAGCCCCTATGGTGCCAGGACAGCAAAAAAAAACACATTGCACACTATTATGGAAACAACACCCCTCAAGGAACGTAACAAGGGGTACGGTGAGCCTTAACACCCCACAGGTATTTGACAACTTGTTGTTAAAGTCGGATGTGTAAATTTAAAAAAAATATTTTTCCACTAAAATGCTGGGTTTTCCCCAAATTTTACTTTTTTACAAAGGGTAGTAGGAGAAAATGCCCCCCCAAAATTTGTAACCCCATTTCTTCTGAGTATGGAAATACCCCATGTTTGGACGTCAAGTGCACTGCGAGCGAACTACAATGCTCAGAAGAGAAGGAGCACCATTGAGCTTTTAGAGAGATAATTTGTTTGGAATGGAAGTCGGGGGCCATGTGCAT
This sequence comes from Hyla sarda, assembly GCF_029499605.1. Taxonomy (NCBI): domain Eukaryota; kingdom Metazoa; phylum Chordata; class Amphibia; order Anura; family Hylidae; genus Hyla; species Hyla sarda. Next base: position 74,257,604 of record NC_079196.1, read on the forward strand.
TTACAAAGCCCCCCGTGGTGCCAGAACAGTGGACCCCCCACATGTGACCCCATTTTGGAAACTACACCCCTCACGGAATGTAATAAGGGGTACAGTGAGTATTTACACCCTACTGGCGTTTGACAGATATTTGGAACAGTGGGCTGTGCAAACAAAAAAATTTAATTTTCCATTTTCACGTACCACTGTCCCAAAAATCTGTCAGACCCCTGTGGGGCGTAAATGCTCACTGTACCCCTTATTACATTCCGTGAGGGGTGTAGTTTCCAAAATGGGGTCACATGTGGGTATTTATTTTTTTGCATTTATGTCAGAACCGCTGTAAAATCAGCCACCCCTGTGCAAATCACCAATTTCGGCCTCAAATGTACATAGTGCGCTCTCACTCCTGAGCCTTGTTGTGCGCCCGCAGAGCATTTTACGCCTACATATGGGGTATTTCCGTACTCAGGAGAAATTGCGTTACAAATTTTGGGGGTCTTTTTTTCCTTTTACCTCTTGTGAAAATAAAAAGTAAAGGGCAACACCAGCATGTTAGTGTAAAATTTTTTTTTTTTACACTAACAGGCTGGTGTAGACCCCAACTTTTCCTTTTCATAAGGGGTAAAAGGAGAAAAAGCCCCCCAAATTTGTAGTGCAATTTCTCCCGAGTACAGAGATACCCCATATGTGGCCCTAAACTGTTTCCTTGAAATACGACAGGGCTACAAAGTGAGAGAGCGCCATGCGCATTTGAGGACTAAATTAGGGATTGCATAGGGGTGGACATAGGGGTATTCTACGCCAGTGATTCCCAAACAGGGTGCCTCCAGCTGTTGCTAAACTCCCAGCATGCCTGAACAATCAGTGGCTGTCCAGAAATGCTGGGAGTTGTAGTTTTGCAACAGCTGGAGGCTCCGTTTTGGAAACACTGCTGTACAATACATTTTTCATTTTTATTGGGGGGGGGGGGGCAGTGTAAGGGGGTGTATATGTAGTGTTTTACTCTTTATTAGGTGTTAGTGTAGTGTAGTGTTTTTAGGGTACATTCACACTGGCGGGTTACGGTGAGTTTCCCGCTAGGAATTTGCGCTGCGGTGAAAAATTTGCCGCAGCTCATACTTGAAGCAGGAAACTTGCTGTAAACCCGCCCGTGTGAATGTACCCTGTACGTTCACATGGGGGGGGGGGGGCAAACCTCCAGCTGCTTCAAAACTACAACTCCCAGCATGCACGGTCTGTCAGTACATGCTGGGAGTTGTAGTTTTGCAACAGCTGGAGGCACACTGGTTGGAAAACCTTCAGTTAGGTTCTGTTACCTAAGTCAGTATTTTCCAACCAATGAGCCTCCAGCTGTTGCAAAACTACAACTCCCAGCATGCACGGTCTGTCAGTACATGCTGGGAGTTGTAGTTTTGAAACAGCTGGAGGCACACTGGTTGGAAAATACTGAGTTGGGTTCTGTTACCTAACTCAGTATTTTCCAACCAGTGTGCCTCCAGCTGTTGCAAAACTACAATTCCCAGCATGTCTGATCACAGAAGGGCATGCTGGGAGATGTAGTTATGCAACAGCTGGAGGTACGCAACTACAACTCCCAGCATGCCGAGACAGCTGTTTTCTGTGTGGGCATGCTGGAATTTGTAGTTTTGCAACATCTGGAGTGCTACAATTTAGAGACCACTGAACAGTGATCTCCAAACTGTGGACCTCCAGATGTTGCAAAACTACAACTCCCAGCATGCCCAGACAGCAAACAGCTGTGTGGGCATGCTAGGAGTTGTAGTTTTGCAAGATCTAGAGGGCAGTATAGAGATCACTGTGCAGTGGTCTCTAAACTGCAGACCTCCAGCTGTTGCAAAACTACAAATTCCAGCATGCCCACACAGCAAACAGCTGTCTGGGCATGCTGGGAGTTGTAGTTTTGCAACATCTGGAGGGCTACAGTCTAGAGACCACTATAGTGGTCTCAGACTGTAGCCCTCTAGATGTTGCTAGGCAACTACTCACCGGCTTCCGTCGCATCCGGGAGCCGTCCTCTTCTGCCGCACGCCACCGCTGATCTCCGTCGCCGACCGCCGATCCCCGTCGCTCCGCTGCCTCCGGAGGGGTAAGTGGACGTCGGCGCCCGGTCCTCTTCATTTTCCCCGTTCTGCCCCGCCTATTGTGGGAGGGCAGAACGGGGAAACCGAAAGTAAACCCCTCCGCCCCTGATCTGCTATTGGTGGTCGCGTCTAGACCACCAATAGCAGAAATAGGAGGGGTGGCAACTCTGCCACCTCACTCCTATCGCTTTAGGGGGATCGTGGGTGTCTTAGACACCCGCGATCCCCCTTCTATTCCGGGTCACCGGGTCACCATAGACCCGTAATGACCCGGAATTGGCGCAAATCGCAAGTGTGAATTCACTTGCGATTTGCGCCGATCGCCGACATGGGGGGGTCTAATGACCCCCCTGGGCATTTGCACGGGGTGCCTGCTGATAGATATCAGCAGTCACCCCGGCCCGGTCCCCGCCCGGCGCGCGGCGGGGGTCGAAATTCCCACGGGCGTATGGATACGCCCTTCGTCCTTAAGTACCAGGACGCAAGGGCGTATGCATACGCCCTTCGTCCCCAACAGGTTAAGGACTCAGCCGTTTTTTGCAATTCTGACCACTCTCACTTTAAACATTAATAACTCTGGAATACTTTTACTTATCATTCTGATTCCGAGATTGTTTTTTTGTGACATATTCTACTTTAACTTTTTATGGTAACTTGCATTCTTTCTTGGTGAAAAATCCCCAAATTTGATGAAAAAATTGAAAATTTTGCATTTTTCTAATTTGAAGCTCTCTGCTTGTAAGGAAAATGGATATTCAAAATAAAAAATAATTTTGATTCACATATACAATATGTCTACTTTATATTGACATCATAAAATTTATGAATTTTTACTTTTGGAAGACACCAGAGGGCTTCAAAGTTCAGCAGCAATTTTCAAATTTTTCACTAAATTTTCAAACTCGATATTTTTCAGGGACCAGTTCAGGTTTGAAGAGGATTTGAAGGATCTTCATATTAGAAATACCCCACAAATGACCCCATTATAAAAACTGCACCCCCCAAAGTATTCAAAATGACATTCAGTCAGTGTTTTAACCCTTTAGGTGTTTCACAGGAATAGCAGCAAAGTGAAGGAGAAAATTCAAAATCTTCATTTTTTACACTCGCATGTTCTTGTAGACCCAATTTTAGAATTTTTGCATGTTGTAAAAGGAGAACATTTTTACTTGTATTTGTAGCCCAATTTTTCTCGAGTAAGCACATACCTCATATGTCTATGTAAAGTGTTCGGCGGGCGCAGTAGAGGGCTCAGAATGGAAGGAGCGACAAGGGGATTTTGGAGAGAACATTTTTCTGAAATGGTTTTTGGGGGGCATGTCACCTTTAGGAAGCCCCTAGGGTGTCAAAACAGCAAAAAAAAAAAAAAAAACACTTGGCATACCATTTTGGAAACTAGACCCCTTGAGGAATGTAACAAGGAATTAAGTGAGCCTTGATACCCCACAGGTGTTTCATGACTTTTGCAAATGTAAAAAAAAATAAAAAATAATTACCTAAAATGCTTGGTTTCCCAAAAATTTTACATTTTTACAAAGGGTCAAAGCACAAAATACCCCCCAAAATTTGAAGCCCAATTTATCCCAATTCAGAAAACACCCCATATGGGGGTGAAAAGTGCTCTGCTGGCGCACTACAGGTCTCAGAAGGGAAGTAGTCACATTTGGCTTTTTGGAAGCAAATTTTGCTCTGGAGGCATGCTGCATTTGGAAGCCCCTATGGTGCCAGGACAGCAAAAAAAAAAAACCACATGGCATACCATTTTGGAAACTAGACCCCTTGGGGAATGTAACAAGGGGTAAAGTGAACCTTAATACCCCACAAGGGTTTCACGACTTTTGCATATGTAAAAAAAAAAAAATAATTTTTACCTAAAATGCTTGGTTTCCCCAAAATTTCACATTTTTACAAAGGGTTAAAGGCGAAAATACCCCCCAAAATTTGAAGCCCAATTTCTCCCGATTCAGAAAACACCCCATATGGGGGTGAAAAGTGCTCTGCTGGCGCACTACAGGTCCCAGAAGAGGAGTAGTCACATTTGGCTTTTTGGAAGCAAATTTTGCTCTGGGGGCATGCCGCATTTAGGAAGCCCCTATGGTGCCAGGACAGCAAAAAACAACACATGGCATACCATTTTGGAAACTAGACCCCTTGGGGAATGTAACAAGGGGTAAAGTGAACCTTAATACCCCACAGGGTTTTCACGACTTTTGCATATATAAATTTTTTTTTTGGGCGGGGGGGGGATAGGGTATTTTGGTATAAAATTTGGAAGTCAATGTACCCTGGACTGGTACATTGGAGCGGAATTCTGGGGAATGAAAATTAGGGCAAAGGATGGAAAATTTTGTACTCCATGGAAGTGTGATACTCCCTGAAGCAGTCTATGCAGAGGCCCGGATTATCTGGGCAAGTGTCACACTGAATGGTGGTGTCCCTCCGTCTCCCCTTCCTGTAACACACTCTGCATTTCTTCTGGGTTCGTCCCGACCTTCTAGTGTTGGGGATCACACCAGGAAAGTGTTGGCCCGGGACGATCCGGGGACCTAAAGTTCCAGAGGTGCTCTGACCCGCTCCTTGGCGGTCACCAAAGATGAGGGCCTTTAGAACTACCTCTTGGAACTCCAGGTATGTCCCTGTGTTGCCAGCGTTCTGGTACAGTATAAAAGAGTTGTACATGGCAACCTGTACCATGTAGACCGCAACCTTTTTATACCATACACGTGTTTTCCGCATGGCATTATATGGCTTGAGGACTTGATCAGAAAGATCAACTCCCCCCATATACTGATTGTAGTCCAGAATACAATCAGGCTTGAGGACCGGTCCCGCGGTACCTCGCACAGGGACAGGGGTGCTGCCATTCCCATGAATTGTGGTGAGCATAAGGACATCCCTCTTGTCCTTATACCGGACCAACAACAGGTTCTCATGGGAAAAGGCACGGGACTCACCCCGGGGGATAGGAGCATGTAGGGGATGGGGCGGAAGGCCTCTTTGATTCTTCCGGACTGTCCCACAAGCGACCGTGGATCTGGCGGCGAGGGATGTGAAGAGAAGGATACTAGTATAAAAGTTATCCCCATAAAGGTGGTAACCTTTATCTAGCAATGGGTGCAAAAGGCCCCAAACGATTTTCCCGCTAACACCCAGAGTGGAGGGACATTCTGGGGGTTCAAAACGGGAATCTCGTCCCTCATACACTATAAACTTGCAAGTGTACCCAGAGGTACTCTCGCAAAGTTTATACATCTTCACGCCATACCGCGCTTGCTTGGTTGGGATGTATTGCCGGAAGCTGAGTCTCCCCTTGAAGCTGATGAGCGACTCATCAATAGAGACCTCCCGCCCCGGGACATAGGCCTCCCAAAATCTGGCCCCGAAGTGACTGATGACCGGCCTGATTTTATACAGGCGGTCATACGCAGGATCAGTTCGGGGGGGACATGCCGCATTATCAGCATAATGCAAACATCTCCAAATGGCCTCGAACCGGGGACGTGTCATGGCCATACTGTAGAGGGGTGTCTGGTAAAAGACGTCCCCACTCCAATATTGCCTGACACAGGGTTTTTTAACTATATCCATATGCAGCGCGAGGCCCCAAAAGGTCCTCATTTCGGCTGCATTGACTGGAGTCCAGCCGCTGGGTCTAGCTAAAAATGAGCCCGGGTTAGCGGCGACGAAGTGTTGGGCATACAGATTCGTCTGTGTAACCATCAAATTAACAAAGTCGTCACTGAAAAAATGACCGAAAAAGTCCTTTTCAGTGAACCCGACAATGTTAATTTTGATTCCTGAGTGGCCAACAAACTCAGGAATCACGGGCTCGTGGTCCGCTGGCTCAGCCCAGTCAAGTTCTCCGGTACGAGGTACCAGTGACCTTGGCAGGGGGTTTCACTAGTATGAGCGCCAGGGGGACTCATACTAGCATGGGGCACAGGGTCAAGGGCAGAGGAGGTTTGCGGCACCGCACGGCGGCGTCTCCGCCGCCTTGGCTCATCATCTTAACTAGATGATGAGGAGGACGATGAAATAAGGAAGCTGGGGTCTTCATCATCCTCTGAGCCGCTCTCGGTATCGGAGGCAATTAGGTCATATGCCTCCTCCGCCGAGAACACTCTGCGGGCCATTTCCCTACTCTAATGTGGATACGGGGGGGGGTGTGTGTGTGTGGAAAAACTTTATTGGTGTATGTGCTGCGTGTGGTGTGGTGCGATATTACCTCCCTAACCCTCCCTAGCCTAACCTAACTAAACTAAACTAACCCGCCCTAACAGAAAGAAGAAATATATAAAAAAGGGGACTTTTATTTTTTAATTTTTTTTTAGAAAGGGGACTTCTAACGCAAAAAAAGACCTGCGCCACAAAAAAGCGTTTATCTAATCAATGGTGTGCGCACTGATTAGCGCTTGTGGCGGCAGGGGGCGCAGAAGTCAGTGGGGGGTCCGGCCACTCAGCCCAGAACAGTGGCTGGTGGCTTGTACACAGACCCCCACACAAAAAAACCGAAAAATAAAATTAAAAAAACGCTTAATCCCGAAAAAATGCACCCGCCTGAACCCAAAAAAAACGCTGATCAGTGATAAATCACCGACAGCGGTGGGACAGGCTGCACACACAGGTACGGTCCGTCCACACAGTACACGCCTGCTACTGGTGGCACGGAACACCTATGGGTGCAAAAAAAGAACGCGGTAACCGAAAAAAGTGCCTTTACCACCAAAAAAAAACGCTGATCAGTGATAAATCACTGACAGCGGTGAGGCACGCCGCACACACAGGTAAGGTCCGGCCACACAGTACACGCCTGCTACTGGGGGCACGGACCGCCTATGGGTGCAAAAACACGCTAGAAAACCCGAAAAAAAGCGCCGGCACCACAAAAAAAACGCTGATCAGTACTACGGGACTGATCAGCGGCGGGTGGGCTTTAACAAACGTTGGCGGACCGCTCTTTTATAACTAAGAGGGTCCGCACACACGCTTAGGAAAAAAAAAAAGAAAAAAAGATCTGCGCCCAAAAAAAACGCTGGCGGCAGACCGCAGCGACCCAGCAGGGCCGGGGTCACGCAGCTAAAGGTGCTACGGACCCACGGACACCCACTGAGGTACGCTGGAAAAAATAAAAAAATAAAAAAGACTTTTTTTTTTTAACCCTAACCTGTCCCTACCTAATCTAAAGCTATCCCTGGGGATTTCTGTGCCAAGGGGCCACAGAAAGGGGGCAAGGGGCACTTTTTTTTTACTGAGGGGATGGTGGGCAGCACGGGGCTCCGTCCTGCACACCAGATCTCTCTGAAATGGCGGGCAGAACGGAGCAACATGCTCCTAGCCCACCAGATCCCCTCCCATTACATTGTGATTGGTATGGCCACTTTGGCCACCCAATCACAGCTGTACTGAGGGGGGTGGCCACAATGCCAGCCCCCAGTACAGCATGGATGGTGATTGGTGGTGTATACTACACCACCAGTCACCATCTATATCCAGGTCACAGGGTCACACGTGACCCTGATGACCTGGAACCGCTGCAGAACGCCGGTTAGTAGTTACCGGCGTCCTGCAGCGATCGCCGGTATAGAAATCAGCAGACATCCGGCTCCGATCCCCGCCCGGCGAGCGGCGGGGAACGGAATCGCAGCGCATCGCTCGTCTGAATTGGCGAGCGATGCGCTGCGATCGCCGACATGGGGGGTCATCATGACCCCCCTAGGCGATATGCCGGGATGCCTGCTGAACGATTTCAGCAGGCATCCGGCTCCGGCGCCCCTCCGGCTAGCGGCGGGGGGCCGGGATATGACAGGACGTACTCAAACGTCCTGAGTCCTTAAGGACTCGGAAAAGGGGTCGTTTGAGTACGTCCTGCGTCCTTAAGGGGTTAATTAAATAAATGTATTATATTGGTTTTTATTTAGACAATATATCAGGCCTTTCATTACAATTATTTTACTTATTTATTCAATTGTTTTATGCTATTTTAGTTTTATTAATGTGTATGTTTTTTGCACACAGCTTCTACGGCACTCCGGAAGTTGTCATCGCCCCCCCCCTTTTTTTTTTTTTCTTCAATTGTTGTCTTATAAAAGCAAGTATTTTCCAGTATGTACACTATGCCTGATGAAGATCCCTGTTCGGGATCGAAACGCGTTGCACTGTATATAATAAAACAATTTCATTCAATCCTGGACCAGCGCCGTCATTGAGAGGAACTCTTTTTCCATTCATTTCTCCGGTTTCCTGACCTAGAACCGTAGTTCTGCTGCTCAGCAGCAGCGTGAGTTAACTCTTTCCTTGCTTGGCTCCTGAATGGTATACATGGGTCCAGGGGCGGATCCAGAGTCGAGTCTCGGGAGGGGCACTATTAGAGTATTTTGTGTTGGCGGACAGAAAACAAGGTGTTGCTTACGGAACTTACAATATTATTAAATGTATCATACAGTCCTAACCTTCTTTAAGACTCTTAGGCCATGTTCACATGTCAGAATAATAATCAAATATACCAATTGCCACAGAATGGGAAAGTGCTAAAGAGGTTTTTACCATTTAAAACTACAGCTCCCAGTATGACCTAAGCAGTTGTGAGGGGATGCTGGGAGTTGTTGTTTCACCCATCATAACTGCAGTGACTCCAGCTCTGATAGGACATAGTGAGGAGGATACAGAATGATATGAGTGACTACAGGTGACGTCTTCTCTATAGTCTTTCCTTATCTAATTCAGATGTACTTACCACGGGACTTGTTCCAGCTAAATCTTCTCTCTGCAGACGCCCAGACGTCTCCTCACTATGATTCTGATCCTCTATATGAAAACAATAATTATTATAAACCTGCCAGACACTGTATTCTTCGAATATAATACTGGCACACACCCTCTGAATATAATTCTGACACACTGTACCCCTTGAATATACAACACACTGTACCCTCTGAATATAATACCGCCACACACCGTACCCTCTGAATATAATACTACCACACACTGCACTCTCTGAATATAATACTACCACACACTGCACTCTCTGAATATAATACTACCCCACACTGCACTCTATGAATATAATACTACCTCACACTGCACTCTCTGAATATAATACTACCACACACTGCACTCTCTGAATATAACTTGCTGTGCAGTGCACCCTCTGAATATAATACTACCACACACTGCACTCTCTGAATATAATACTACCCCACACTGCACTCTCTGAATATAATACTACCCCACACTGCACTCTCTGAATATAATACTACCCCACACTGCACTCTCTGAATATAATACTACCCCACACTGCACTCTCTGAATATAATACTACCCCACACTGCACTCTCTGAATATAATACTACCCCACACTGCACTCTCTGAATATAATACTACCCCACACTGCACTCTCTGAATATAATACTACCACACACTGCACTCTCTGAATATAATACTACCACACACTGCACTCTCTGAATATAACTTGCTGTGCAGTGCACTCTCTGAATATAATACTACCACACACTGCACTCTCTGAATATAATACTACCACACACTGCACTCTCTGAATATAATACTACCCCACACTGCACTCTCTGAATATAATACTACCACACACTGCACTCTCTGAATATAATACTACCCCACACTGCACTCTCTGAATATAATACTACCACACACTGCACTCTCTGAATATAACTTGCTGTGCAGTGCTCCCTCTGAATAAAATACCCAAATGTATTGTTGCCCATAAAAAAATGTAACACCCCAGAAATTCCTCATAATATACACTATACTTCTGAAATGCAGAACACTCTGTGCCTTCACATATAGCAATAATGCTCCATCTTGTGCCTCTTCATATAATAATTATGACCCGTCCCGTTCCCCCCACATAGTAATGCCCTGTGCCCCTAACATATAATGCCCCCTGTGCTGTGCCCTTCACATATAATTCCCCCGTTCTTTGCCCCTCACATATAATGCCCCCATCATGCGTCCCTCACATATAATGCCCCCATCATGTGCCCCTCACATATAATGCCCCCCGTGCTGTGCCCCTCACATATAATGTCCCCTTTGCTGTGCCCCTCACATATAATGTCCCCTTTGCTGTGCCCCTCACATATAATGCCCCCGTGCTGTGCCCCTCACAAATAATGCCCCCGTTCTTTGCCCCTCACATATAATGCCCCGATCATGTGCCCCTCATATATAATGCCCCCATCATGCACCCCTCACATATAATGCCCCCATCATGCACCCCTCACATATAATGCCCCCATCATGCACCCCTCACATATAATGCCCCATGCTGTGCCCTTCACATATAATGCCCCCGTTCTCTGCCCCTCACATATAATGCCCCCGTTCTTTGCCCCTCACATATAATGCCCCCATCATGCGCCCCTCACATATAATGCCCCCATGTCCTGTCCCCTCAGGGGGCATTATATGTGAGGGGCACAGCACAGGGGGCATTATATGTTTGGGGCACATGACAGGAGCATTATATGTGAGGGGCACAGCACAGGGGGCATTATATGTGAGGGGCGCATGATGGCGCATTATATATGAGGGGCACAGGATGGGGGCATTATATATGAGGGGCGCATGATGGGGCATTATATATGAGGGGCGCATGATGGGGGCATTATATGTGTGGGGCACAGCACAGGGGGCATTATATGTGTGGGGCACAGCACAGGGGGAATTATATCATATAATGCCCCCTGTGCTGTGCCCCATACATATAATGCCCCCTGTGCTGTGCCCCTCACATATAATACCCCCTGTGCTGTGCCCCCCACACATATAATTTATATGTGTGGGCACAGCACAAGGGGCATTATATGTGAGGGGCACAGCACAGAGGGCCCCCCTGTCATGTGCTCTTCACATATAGTGCCCCCAGTGCTTTGCCTTGCAGCCCCTCACATTAAAAATTCCCCTAAGTTTTTAAATCCCTATCCTCCTGGCACATATTCTGTCCCCCGAATCCCCTGGGCCCTGAGCATACTCTTAGTACTTACAGTATGCTGGCCGCGGGGACGGGATTTCCGGGCGCCGGCGCGATGATGTGAAGTCATCGCGCCGGCCTGCAGTGGATCGCGACCCCGCAGCTCACACGCTGTGTACTCACAGCCAGTGGCGTTGCTAGGGTTGGTGTCACCCGTTGCGGTAGAAAATGGTGTCACCCCAGCATGCTGGGAGTTGTAGTTTTGCAACAGCTGGAGGCACCCTGGTTGGGAAACACTGACATAGATAGATAGGGAATATATATAGACCAGGGGTTCTCACCTATTTTTAGTGAGGGTCCGCTTATCCAGGTCTGCCATCCGGTAAAGGTCCAAGCTGTATGCTAATGCTTGGTGCACACCTAGCGGCCTCAGCGCCATGAAGGCAATAGCAAACTAACAACTGAAGTGTGGAGGATGTATAACCTGAATACTGCTGCACACTGTAACCACTGGATATAATACTGCCACACACACTGTACCCACTGGATATAATACTGCCACACACTGGGCCCCTGAATATAATACTGCCACACACTGTACCCCTGAATATAATACTACCACACACTGTACCCCCTGAATATAATACTGCCACACACTGGGCCCCTGAATATAATACTGCCACACACAGGGCCCCTGAATATAATACTGCCACACACTGTACCCCCGAATATAATACTGCCACACACTGTACCCCTGAATATACTACTGCCACACACTGTATCCCTGAATATAATACTACCACATACTTTGCCCTGAATATAAACCTGCCACCCACTGTGTCCCTGGTATATTACTGCTACCCACTGTGCCCCTTAAAATACTGCCATTCTCTGTACCCCTGAAAATAATTCTGCCACACACTGGGCCCCTGTTATATTACTGCCACACACTATTCCCCTGCAACATTACTTGCAGATGCTATGCTCTAACGCTGACTAATTGCACCTCTGTGTCTCTTAAAACAATAAAATGATGCCACTGTGCCTATAGAATGAATGACGCCACTGTGACCCCAGAATGAATGACGCCACTGTGCCCACAGAATGAATGATGCCACTGTGCCTATAGAATGAATGACGCCACTGTGACCCCAGAATTAATGATGCCACTGTGCCCACAGAATTAATGATGCCACTGTGCCTATAGAATGAATGATGCCACTGTGACCCCAGAATTAATCATGCCACTGTGACCCCAGATTTAATCATGCCACTGTACCCACAGAATTAATCATGCCACTGTACCCACAGAATTAATCATGCCACTGTGACCACAGAATTAATCATGCCACAGTACCCACAGAATTAATGATGCCACAGTACCCACAGAATTAATGATGCCACAGTACCCACAGAATTAATTATGCCACTGTACCCACAGAATTAATGATGCCACTGTACCCACAGAATTAATCATGCCACTGTGACCACAGAATTAATCATGCCACTGTGACCACAGAATTGATGATGCCACTGTGACCACAGAATTAATGATGCCACTGTGACCACAGAATTAATGATGCCACTGTACCCACAGAATTAATAATGCCACTGTACCCACAGAATTAATCATGCCACAGTACCCACAGAATTAATGATGTCACTGTGGGTACAGTGGCATCATTAATTCTGTGGTCACAGTGGCATGATTAATTCTGTGGGTACAGTGGCATCATTAATTCTGTGGGTACAGTGGCATCATTAATTCTGTGGTCACAGTGGCATAATTAATTCTGTGGTCACAGTGGCATCATTAATTCTGTGGTCACAGTGGCATCATTAATTCTGTGGTCACAGTGGCATCATTAATTCTGTGGGTACAGTGGCATCATTAATTCTGTGGGTACAGTGGCATCATTAATTCTGTGGGTACTGTGGCATCATTAATTCTGTGGGGCACAGTGGCATCATTAATTCTGTGGGGCACAGTGGAATCATTAATTCTGTGGGGCACAGTGGCATCATTACTTTTGGAGGCACAGTGGCATCATTAATTCTGTAGGCACAGTGACATCATTAATTCTGTGGGTACAGTGGCATCATTAATTCTGTGGGTACAGTGGCATCATTAATTCTGTGGTCACAGAATTAATGATGCCACTGTACCCACAGAATTAATGATGCCACTGTACCCACAGAATTAATGATGCCCCAGTACCCACAGAATTAATGATGCCACAGTACCCATAGAATTAATGATGCCACTGTACCCACATAATTAATGATGCCACTGTGCCCCACAGAATTAATGATGCCACTGTGACCACAGAATTAAGGATTCCACTGTGACCACCAAATAAGTGATGCCACTGTACCCATATAATTAATGATGCCACTGTACCCACAGAATTAATGATGCCACTGTACCCACAGAATTAATTATGCCACTGTGCCCCAGAATTAATGCCACTGTGCCCCCATATGAACTTTGCCACTGTAACTCTCCATCTGTTGTAAAACTACAACTCCCATCATGCACAGACAAAAGGTCATGATGGTAGCTGTAGTTCTACAATAACTGGAGAGTCACAGATGGGGGAACACAAATTTTTACCTGAGAGCTTAGAATCGCCGTCCCAGGTCCCGCACTGCTCCGCTGCTCTGGCCTCTTCTAGTCAGGCCTGGCCAGAGCAGATGATGCAGGCAGCTAATGGTGCTACCTGCATCATAGGAGAAGCGCAGGGCAGGGACACATCGCTCCCTCGCTCCGGGCCGCGGCTATTCATTTGTATTGGCGTCTTAAAGACACAGCTACAAATGAATAAGGGGAGATCCAGCGGATGGTCCGAATGACTGGGGGACGCAGTCCGGATCTGGACCGTGGTCTGCCAGTTCAGTACCCCTGATATAGGACATAGATCAATGTTTCCTAACCAGGGGGACTCCAGCTGTTGCAAAACTACAAAACTTAGCATGTTGGGAGTTGTAGTTTTGAACAGCTGGAGGCACCTTGTTAAGGAAACACTGATCTATGTCCTATCTCAGTGTTTCCCAACCAGAGTGCCTCCAGCTGTTACAAAACTACAACTCCCAGCATGCCTGGACAGCACTGTAGCTTTGCTTTGGAGATACCTTGGTTGGGAAACACTTATTTATGTCAGTGTTTCCCAACCCTCCAGCTGTTGCAAAACTACAACTCCCAGCATGCTAGGAGTTGTAGTTTTGCAAAAGCTGGGGGCACCTCTGGTGAGAAAGGGGTGGGGGGGGGGTGAGCAGGGATTGTGCTGGGAAGGGGGGAGGGATGATGCTGGAAAAGGGTGGGCATGGATGGTGGGCGGTAGTTTATCTTACCTGCCTTAGAACACTGCTGGGCTCCTGCATCATCCAGGCACTTCCTGCTTGCTGGGGTCATGTGATGTTTTGGTGTCACATGACCCAAGCAGAGCAGTAGAAAGCTGCCAATCAGGGGGAAGAGAAGCCGAGTAAGTGCCGATAACTCCACAGACACGCTGTGTGCACGCTCGCTCTGCACTGCAGACTGAGTATACAAATATAGCTTGTGACAGGGATGAGCGCTGGGACAGGGTGTCACCCCACCACCCCACCATTCTAGGGGGCAGCAATCTCGGGGGGGGGGGGGGGGGGGGGGATAATTGCCCCGTTGTACCCCCCCCCCCCCCCCCCCTGGATCCGCCACTGCATGGGTCAGGGGTGTGGAAATTAAAAAAAAACTACTTGTCCAAGGGACTAAAGCGGAACACAATCTACTTGTCCCTCAAGAAAATCCACTTGTCCCGATTGATGAAATAATTTCAACCAAAATAGTCTGATCCCCCCCACTAGACCACCAGGGATGGATATAAGATCCTTTAGACACTGCTGACAGCGGTGATCTAATGGGTTAATAGGTGATCGCAGTATGTCAGACTATTAGTGGCGGGAGAGCTGTAGCGCCTCTTACACCCGAGACAAGACCAGATAAGTCTAGATGTAACTTTTTGATCACCTTATAAAATATTTCTCACATGAAGTGACCAAAAATGAGCAATTCTGGACTATTCTTTACATTTACAACGTTCACCATACGGTTTAATTAACATTATATTTTAATAGTCTGGACATTTCCACATGCAGCGATATCACTTATGTTTATTTTTCTACATTATTTTTATTTAAAGAAAATTGGAAACTTATTAGGAAAGGGGCTTATTCACATATATACGCACTTTTTAAAATATTTTAATCACTATTTTTCAGTCTCAATAGGGACTTATGTGTTACTGGGGGGGGGGGGGGTGTTCTGCTTCTCCAGTTTATGTGGTGCATTTTGTGTCAGAAAATGCTGGAAGTTGCATTTAATTACTAGATAACTACAACTCCCAGCATGCCCTGATACAGCCTATGGTTGTGTGGGTGTTGCAGCATGTTCCACTGTATAGTAGGACAGTTAAGGTTATTGTAGGACATGCTGGGAGTTGTAGTTTTGGTTTGTGTCAGCTGCAGAGCCATAGGCTGTGTCAAGGAATAATGGGAATTGCAGTTAGTAACTACAACACCCAGCATGCCCTGATGCAGCCTATGGCTCTGCAGCTGACCCGAACCAAAACTACAACTCCCAGCATGTTACACTTTATAGTTCTACAGTTTAGGTTATGGTGTAACATGCTGGGAGTTGTAGTTTTGGTTCGGGCGTGTTTGTGTGCATCCGTGGGGCTCTTGGTTGACGGGTGAGTATGAAGGGGGCGGGATTCTGGGGGTGCAATATAGTGCGGGTGCCACTGAAAATAAATAAAATTATATGGCACAACTGCCCTAATGCCCGACGTGACAGTCCGCTCCTATACAAAACATTCATGCATACACATATCATACATACACCAGCCACTGCCCCCATATCCCCATACACAACCCCCGCCACTGCCCCCCCCCCCACATCATACATTACATACACACATACACTCACACCATACATATACACCATACATATGCACACATCATACATAGGCCTGCTGCTGCTGCCCCCCCACATATCATACATTACATTACATACACATCACACAGACAGACATCATACACACATTACATACACATCACAAACAGACATCATACACACATTATACATTACATACACATCACACACAGACAGACATCATACACACATCACACATACACTCACACCATATATATACACCATACACACATCACACATTACATACACATCACACATAGACAGACATCATACACACATCACACATAGACATCATACACATATACACTCACACCATATATATACACCATACATATGCACACATCATACATAGGCCTGCTGCTGCTGCCCCCCCACATATCATACATTACATTACATACACATCACACAGACAGACATCATACACACATTATACATTAGATACACATCACACACAGACAGACATCATACACACATCACACATACATCACAGACAGACATCATACACACATCACACATACACTCACACCATACATATACACCATACACACATCACACATAGACAGACATCATACACACATCACACATAGACATCATACACATATACACTCACACCATAGATATACACCATACATATGCACATATCATACATAGGCCTGCTGCTGCTGCTGCCCCCCCCCCCCCCCATCACACATTACATACACACATCACACATTACATACACATCACACAGACAGGCATCATACACACATCACATACACATCACAAACAGACATCATACACACATTATACATTACATACACATCACACACAGACAGACATCATACACACATCACACATACATCACAGACAGACATCATACACACATCACACATACACTCACACCATACATATACACCATACACACATTATACATTACATACACATTACACACAGACAGACATCATACACACATCACACATACACTCACACCATACATATACACCAGTGTTTCCCAACCAGGGTCCCTCCAGCTGTTGCAAAACTACAACTCCCAGCATGCCCAGGGCATGCTGGGAGTTGTAGTTTTGCAACAGCTGGAGGAACCCTGGTTGGGTAACACTGATATACACCATACATATGCACACATCATACATACACCTGCCGCTGCCCCCCCATCATACATTACATACACACATCACACATACACTCACACCATACATATACAACCACCCTTCCTGCCGCCGCCTGCATTCTCGGCCTCCTCACCTGATCCGGCCATGAGTGGACATCAGAGCTGTAGTCACCGCCGCCGGTGTGAGGTGAGATTTCCGTCCTCCCCCTCCCCCCTGCTCTGTGTTTTCCCCGTGCAAACTAGCAACCTCCCCGTGGTGGATTAGGTCCTGGGGAGACAGATCAGGGGGAGGGGGAGGGATAGAGCTGTGCACGGAGCTGTCTACATCCTTTCTCTCACCCTGCTGTGTCTTCTGAGCTCCGTCCATCCTCCGGGAGGGGAGATAAGTGGACTCTATGTCAGCTGGAGGCCACCGCCCCCTCCATACACTCTGAGTGCCGGTGTGAGACTTCCATCGGCTCCTGCGCCTTACACCGACATTAAAGAAAAATAAGGGGGAAGTCTGTCTGTCCCTGCTCGCCCGATACAGGGCTAAATCTATGAACAATTCACCTGCCCGGCGCCCAAAACTACTTGTCCCGGGCGTCGGGCGATAGGATTTCCACATCCCTGATGGGTACACTATGTACCCCAGTATGCTATACAGCTGGCGTAGGTAAGTAGTGATGCTCTGCACCCTGTATACGCTATATATCACTCCTCACCTCCTTACACTCTGGACTGGGCCCTCTGCATCTGACCCATGGAGTGGTACCTGAAGGCAGTAAAAAAAAATTGCCACAGGATCCAAAAATGATTGTTACCACACACCAGCAAAAACGCAAGAAAAAGAACACAAGAAAAACTGAAAAAATGCAGGAAAAAGCTGTGACAGTTCTTCTGGCGTTTTTGCTGGTGAACAAAAAACCTCAATGGAATCCAAGCCTCAAAGCAATAGAACAAAATCCTTATGTCCACTTTTCCTGTGAGGTGCAGCTCAGGTGTACTCTGTGTGGAGATTTAGAACTTTGCACAAAATTTATCATGTGCCTTGCAATTGCACCAAATTTAGACCAACCAAAACAATCTACAAAAAACATGTACCTACAACAATGATAAATTTCCCCCAATGTATATGTGTGATTGTGTATATGTAGTAGAGCTGAGTGTGTGTGTATATGCAGTAGAGCTGAGTGTGAGTGTGTGTATATGTAGCAGGAGCTGAGTGTGTGTGTGTGTATGTGCAGTAGAGCTGAGTGTGAGTGTGTGTATATGCAGTAGAGCTGAGTGTGTGTATATGCAGTAGAGCTGAGTGTGTGTATATGCAGCAGAGCTGAGTGTGTGTATATGCAGCAGAGCTGAGTGTGTGTGTGTATATGCAGTAGAGCTGAGTGTGAGTGTGTGTATATGCAGTAGAGCTGAGTGTGTGTGTGTGTATGTGCAGTAGAGCTGAGTGTGTGTGTATATGTAGCAGGAGCTGAGTGTGTGATTGTGTATATGCAGCAGAACTGAGTGTGTGATCAGGTGTATGTAGCAGAGCTGAGTGTGTGATTGTGTAAATGCAGCAGAGCTGAGTGTGTGATTGTGTCTATGTAGCAGAGCCGAGTGTGTGATTGTGTATATGTAGTAGAGCTGAGTGTGTGATTTTGTAAATGCAGCAGAGCTGAGTGAGTGATCAGGTGTATGTAGCCAAGTTGAGTGTGTGCGTGGTCATGCTTATACATTTTCAAAGATCTCTTGTGCTGCTTTGAAAATATGTGAAAATTCATTTTCGCACCCCCAATTTTTTTTTTTTGCAGCCACATTGGATTTTTTTTTTGGCGCCAAATTTTACATTACAGAAAATTCTGGCGGAAACATCTCACAAAATATTCCATGGTTACTAGTGTCCAGTGATAACTGTATAAATAAAACATTTCTTTTTTTTTTTCAATTCTTTATTTTCGAATATTGCAATACAACAGAACATACAAATGTAATATGAAGTACATTACATAATGCTAATCAAGAAGAAAGAAAAAGAGAGAAAAGCAAGATAAAGGGGTCGTGTGGGCTAGGCCCCAGGTAACATTTAAAAGGACCATTGGGCTCCTGTGTTGATGTATCATTGTAAAATCAATAAGACAAATCTATCAAGAGAAGTATTGGCCAACATCTACTTAAGACATACATAAAACAGGTCAGTCATACCTATAAGCATCCTATAAGTCTGAGGTGTTGTCACCTAGGAGCCCAGTTAATTAGGTGGAACTGTAATAGGAGTATGGTACTGAACATAGTAGGGTCAATGAACACGAGCACAATGTGTTAGAGCATTGACGGAGAAGAAAGAAAGAGGAGAAATGAAAAGGCGTAGGAATTCTCCAAGGTGGGAGGCAGAAGAAAGAGAAAATAGGGAGAAAGAGAGACGAGTGGAGGATAAAGAATAGATATAAGGTTTTTGGTCGTGGGTGAGGAGGTGGAGAGGGGGGGAAGGGTGGGCTGGGGAAGAGGGGTGGGGGAATTGTCTATGGGGTCATTTGCTGGAACCCAGTTGCTATGTCTGATGCGAGAGAGGGAGAGCAGTGTCAGCATCACGAAAGCCCAGCCAAGGAGCCCATATACTCCAGTATCTGTCATGTGAGCGATCACTCCAACTGTAGAGCTCCTCCATTCTACACAACTGGGAGACCTTAGAGATCCATTGTTGAACTGTAGGAGGTGTTTCATCTAACCAATGTAGTGGGACTAATGCCTTGGCTGCAGTTAGCAAGTGTGCAATCAGAGACCTCTTCGACAAGGTGCAATCCCTAGTCGATAAGCCCAAGAGAACCACCTCTGGTGAGAGAGGGACATGCCGTCCCATCACCTTATCTATGATGCGATTCACTTCACTCCAGTAAGACGTTATCCTGGGGCATGACCACCAAATGTGAGACAAAGAGCCCACGCCCCCATGGCATCTCCAGCATGCAGGGGAAGCACTCAGACCCCATTGATATAATAACTCGGGCGTCCTATACCATCTGGCTACTAGTTTATAATGACCTTCTTGTAGCTTAACGCACCTAGAGAAGCCATGGGAGCCTGTTAGAATGGATTTCCTCTCCTGGTCCGTGAACTTGCGCCCCAACTCCTCCTCCCAGGATCTCAAGTACAACGGGTCAGAAGTTTGCCTCTCATCTCTCAAACAGGCATTAAATGTGGAAAATTTTGGCTTGCAGTTCGGTGAGAATTGCATCAACTTATCTATCCAGGTTGGGTTTTCACCAATGACATACACCTTTAGAAATGCAACACACATCTCCCTGAGCATATGAAGATGTAGAAAGTTAGTTTTAAGGTGTGGGACTATTGTGGATAGTGTCTCAACTGTGGGTGGTTGATTTCGGGCACATAGGGTTTTGACAGGGACGTGTTGAAAATGGGACCACAAGTCGTCCGCCTCTTGCATGTCAGGGTGAACTGCATATGGAATCAGAGAACTTGGAAAGCATGGAGAAATCAGTGTTTTTCCGTGGTTTCCTTGTGTTGTGCCTTTATCATAAGCTCTTTTGATAGTGAGTGTACCTTTCAACAGGGGATTATTAACATGCGAGAGGGAGCGGCGCGTAGGCAGCCAGACATGACGGTCCACCCCAAAGCCTCGAGAAGTCATTTGTGAGCATTCAAGTTCTGAGCTACCCAGTAGGCTAGTTCTAGTAGTGATCTCAACCCATCTATGAATATGGTTAGCTGTATAAAGCATAGAAATGTCTGGCATACCTATGCCACCGCTCCTCTTAGATCTAGTAAGAAGGGAATGTGCTAAACGTGGGCGCTTCCCTGACCAAAGGAAAGCCCCAAAGAGCCGTTTCCATTGCAGGAGATACCATTTAGGTAGTTCTATGGGTACCATGCGCTGTAAGTAGAGTATGGACGGTACAATGTATGTCTGTAGGAGGTTGAGTCGCCCCACCCATGAAAGGAAGGGTAACTTGTAGGAGTCAATTTTATTCTTCATTTTAGTCAGTAAGGGTACATAGTTAAGGTCAAACAAGTTGCTCAGCGACGAGGGAAGGGCTATGCCCAGGTATGTGATGTGTTTAGATGGCCATCTATAAGACGAGGAAGATTGTAGACTCGAGGCTATACGAGGGGGTATCGTGAGGTTCAGTATCTCCGACTTACTATAATTTACTTTGAAATTGGATAGGGTTCCATACTCTTCAATAACGCATTGGACACGAGGCAGGGCTTCAGTAGGATTAGTGATCATTATGAGCAGATCGTCAGCGAATGCTGCCGTAAGATGAGGCCTATCCCCTATTTGCAATCCCCTAATCGCCCCATCCTGCCTCAAGGCCTGGAGAAGAGTCTACATCACGAGGACGTACAGTGACGGTGATAGGGGGCACCCTTGTCGCGTCCCATTACATATGGGGAAAGGTTCAGAAAGAGTGCCATTGACCCTAACCCGTGCGCTGGGTTCACTATATAGGGACATGATAGCTCGGATGAAGCGATCAGGGATGCGATATTTGGTTAACACCTTGTTCATGTAGTCCCACGCTACCCTATCAAACGCCTTCTCGGCATCTGTGCCGAGAAGGAGTAGAGGGATCTTTTTTTGTGTGGCATAGTGAATAGCGTGCATGACTCGTAATGCATTATGCTTCCCCTCCCTGCCCTTCACAAAACCAGTCTGGTCCACATGAATGAGGCCAGGGAGGAGAGGGCGAAGTCTCATGGACAACAGCTTAGCCCAGATCTTTAGGTCCATATTCAAAAGTGAAATGGGCCTATAACTCGAGCACAGTAGAGGGTCTTTACCTTCTTTTGGTAGAATAGTGATGTGTGCCTCTAGGGATTGGGGCGGCAAATGGGTGCCTCCAAGTAACGCGTTGCACCACTGAGTAAGCCGAGGCAGCAAGACTGTGCCCAACTTTTTATAGTATTGTAAGCTCAGGCCATCTGGTCCCGGGCTCTTCCCTATGGGGAAGGACTTTATTACTGCCTCAACCTCCTCAGCAGTGCAAGGCTCCAGCAATGTTTCCCCTTCCAGTGTGGTGAGGGTAGGTAAATTCAATCGGTACAAGAAAGTTTGGATTGCCTGCGTGCGTGGCAATGGCGTGGGGTTAGTTGGGTGTATGTTATAAAGAGAATAGTAGAAGTCCCGGAAAGCCGTTGCTATAGGGCCAGTGTCTACGTGTTGGGTACCATCCGGCTCCACAATCCTGTCAATGTGCGTTAAATAAAACATTTCTAAGCTTAAATGTGAGTGCAGGTGCAGTGACCAATAAAAAATAAAATAAAATTCTATATATATATATATATATATATTTATATATATATATATATATATATATATATATTTTTTTTTTAATGCCATTTTCAATAATAGTTTTTTTTTAATTTTTTTTTTTATAATTACCTAAATAACACCTTTTCCCAAAAAAACAAAGAAAAAAACCCCCCAAAAACAGTAAAACTGCAACACAATTTCTGTGATTTCCGGTATGACATTTTTTATGTAAACTGGACTCTCACCCCTTTGAAAATATCATAGTTACATAGTTAGTACGGTCGAAAAAAGACATATGTCCATCAAGTTCAACCAGGGAATTGAAGGGTAGGGGTGTGGCACGATATTGGGGAAGGGATGGGATTTTATATTTCTTCATAAGCATTAATGTTATTTTGTTCCAGGAATGTATCTAATCCTGTTTTAACCTCCTGAGCGGTATTCCCGAGCGTGACTCGGGGTTAATTTTCCCTGCCAGGATCGGTAACCCCGAGTCACGCTCGGGGTAGAATTGCAGAGTTCCCGGCCGGGCTGCACGATATATCGCAAAAGCAATGTGATATAGCGATGCGACCCCCCGGGAAAACATGCGATTATCTGCTCTGGTCGGCTCCCGTTGCGGGGGCCGGCCAGAGCAGGTAAAGAAAAATACTAAAAGTCAGTGTTTCCCTACCAGGGGGCCTCCAGCTGTTGCAAAACTACAACTCTCAGCATGCCCGAACAGCCAAAGGCTGTCCGGGCATGCTGGGAGTAGTAGTTTCACAACAGCTGGAGGCCCCCTGGTAGAAAAACACTGAGCTAAGTGTAAAAGGAAGAAGTAGTAAAATAAAAAAACCTTTTGCTCACCTAGTCCCGGTCCCTGCAGATGTCGTTCCCCTCCGTGCGGTCCGGGGTGTCCTCTCTTCACTATTCATCTTCTAGGACCTTTCACTTTTCAGCCAATCACAGGCCGCAGTGGTGTAAAGCCTGTGATTGGCTGAAGGGGAAAGGGCTTGTTCTGCAGCAGATACACTAGGTATGAAATCTGCCGGCAAACCTAGTGTATTTGCTGCAGGACAAGGTGAGAAGGGGGGATGAATGTGACAAAGGGGGGAATGTGACAGAGGGGGAATGTGACAGGGGGGGAATGTGACAAGGGGGGAATGTGACAAGGGGGGAATGTGACAGGGGGGGAATGTGACAGAGGGGGGAATGTGAGAGGGGGGGAATGTGACAAAGGGGGAAATGTGACAAGGGGGGAATGTGACAAGGGGGGAATGTGACAGGGGGGGAATGTGACAGGGGATGAATGTGACAAAGGGGGGAATGTGACAAGGGGGGAATGTGACAGGGGATGAATGTGACAAAGGGGGGAATGTGACAGGGGGGGAATATGACAAGGGGGGAATGTGACAAGGGGGGAATGTGACAAGGGGGGAATGTGACAAGGGGGGAATGTGACAGGGGGGGAATGTGACAGGGGGGGAATGTGACAAGGGGGGAATGTGACAAGGGGGGAATGTGACAAGGGGGGAATGTGACGGGGGGAATGTGACAGGGGGGGAATGTGACAAGGGGGGAATGTGACAAGGGGGATGTGACATGAAGGGGGAATGTGACAAGGGGGATGTGACATGAAGGGGGGATGTGACAAGGGGGGGTTGTGACAGGGGGAGGGGAATGTAACATGAAGGGGGAGAATGTGACAAGGGGGGAGTGTGACAGGGGGGAATGTGACAGGGGGGGAATGTGACAGGGGGGGAATGTGACAAGGGGGGAATGTGACAAGGGGGGAATGTGACAAGGGGGGAATGTGACAAGGGGGGAATGTGACAGGGGGGAAAGTAACAGGGGGGGAATGTGACAAGGGGGGAATGTGACAAGGGGGGAATGTGACAAGGGGGGAATGTGACAAGGGGGGAATGTGACAAGGGGGGAATGTGACAAGGGGTGAATGTGACAAGGGGGGAATGTGACAGGGGGGGAATGTGACAGGGGGGGAATGTGACAAGGGGGGAATGTGACAAGGGGGGGAATGTGACAGGGGGGGAATGTGACAAGGGGGGAATGTGACAAGGGGGGAATGTGGCAAGGGGGGGAATGTGACAAGGGGGGGATGTGACATGAAGGGGGGATGTGACAAGGGGGGGATGTGACAGGGGGAGGGGAATGTAACATGAAGGGGGAGAATGTGACAAGGGGGGGAATGTGACAAGGGGGGAAGAATGTGACAAGGAGGGGGGAGAATGTGACAAGGAGGGGGGAGAATGTGACGGGGGATGTGACAAGGGAGAGGGGAATGTGACGGGGGAGATGTGAAATGGGCGGAGGGAGATGTGAAATTCAGTTAAAAAAAATTGTACCGCTTTTGGTACACATTTCCAGACAGAATCATACCGCCAGGGAGGTTAAAGCTGTTAATTTTTCCTGCTGTGACCAGTTCCTGAGGTAGACTGTTCCATAAGTTCACAGTTCTTATGGTAAAGAAGGCGTGTCGCCCCTTGAGACTAAACCTTTTCTTCTCCAGACGGAGGGAGTGCCCCCTCGTCCTTTGGGGGGGGGGGGGGGGGTTAACCTGGAACAGTTTTTCTCCATATTTTTTGTATGGGCCATTAATATACTTATATACGTTTATCATATCCCCCCTTAAACGTCTCTTCTCAAGACTAAACAATTGTAACTCCTTTAATCGCTCCTCATAGCTAAGATGTTCCATGCCCCATATTAGTTTAGTCGCGCGTCTCTGCACCCTTTCCAGCTCCACAGTGTCCCTTTTATGTACAGGCGACCAAAACTGAACAGCATATTTCAGGTGAGGCCGTACCAATGCTTTATAAAGGGGGAGTATTATGTCCCTGTCCCTTGAGTCCATGCCTCTTTTGATACATGACAATATCCTGCTGGCTTTGGAAGCAGCAGCCTGACATTGCATGCTATTCTGTAGTCTGTGATCTACAAGTACACCCAGATCCTTCTCTACCAGTGACTCTGACAGTTTAATCCCCCCTAAGACATATGACGCATGCAGGTTATTAGTACCCAGATGCATAACTTTACATTTATCCACATTGAACCTCATTTGCCAAGTGGATGCCCAGACACTTAGTCTATCCAAGTCATCTTGTAACTTATGCACATCCTCTATAGACTGTACCGTGCTACAAAGCTTGGTGTCATCTGCAAAGATAGAAAAAGAGCTGTTAATACCATCCTCTATATCATTGATAAATAAATTAAACAACAGCGGTCCCAGTACAGAACCTTGGGGTACACCACTAATAACCGGGGACCAATCAGAGTACGAATCATTGACCACCACTCTCTGGGTACGATCCATGAGCCAGTGTTCAATCCAGTTACAAACTAAAATTTCCAAACCCAAAGACCTTAACTTACCTGTCAGACGTCTGTGAGGGACAGTATCAAACGCTTTAGCAAAATCCAGAAACACTATATCCACAGCCATTCCTCTGTCAAGGCTTCTACTCACCTCTTCATAAAAGCAAATTAGATTGGTTTGACAACTTCTATCCTTAGGAAACCCATGCTGGCTATCACTTATAATACAATTATCCCCTATGTATTCCTGTATGTAATCCCGTATAAATCCTTCAAACAATTTACCCACAATGCACGTTAGACTTACCGGTCTATAGTTTCCTGGAGAAGACCTAGTGCCCATCATGATAAGCAGAAAATATACGTGGACACACCCACTTTTACAGAACTGACGCGAACGGTGTAAACCGCGGCACAAAGCTCTTTGAAATGTGTTCAATACTTTTTGCGCCAAAATTTTGGCGCAAAATTGATTTTTTTGAGCCGCAAAATTCTTTGAGAATCTACCCTCTGTGTACTTTATAGATATTTATGATTTTACTATTGTGCAGAGTTTTGTTCGGCGCACACTGCTGCTCCAGCACTTCTAGCTATGTGAGCAGTGCCGTGGAGGTAGAGAAGGCGTGCACTGTAGAGCCAGGGGGGGAGGGGTTATATATTTACGCAAAATTTATCAAACGACGTGCACAACTTTTGTAAATTGTGTAAAGGGGCAGATCTGTGTCTACAACAGACCCTAATGAGAAATCTCCCCCAATGATTCTATAAACTGGCGGTCGATAATGAGTATATAGTTTATATACATTTTTTGTGTAGAGGTTTTTTTTTGTTTAATATAATTTTTAATAGGAAAGAAATAAAAGACATTTTTGAAAAGGTTTCCAATCTCAGTTTTCGTTACTCAATAAAAAAGATTTACACCATTTTCTGAACAATATAATTTCAGTAGTATGTACCGTATATAAAGTATACAAAAAATAAGGTTGCAGCAGCAGCAGCTCTCTTTATCAAAAAATTCGAGGCTCTTAGCGCACTTTTTGATCAAAACGTGTCCCCATCCACCACACGGAGGTGGCCTCTTGTCGGATGAGACCCTAACATGCCTAATCCACTCACCTCTGCTGGGCATATGGCCTCTGACATGCAGGATCCTTTTATATTATGCATGTTTTGTGTATATCTATGTATCTATCTATCTATATATATATATATATGCATTGTACTATATGCACTATATCTCTGCACTTTTTATATCTTTTGTATATGTATGTATTGTATTGCATGCTCTATATATTCCTGCACTCTTCAGGCACTGCTCCTATCCATTTGGATTTAGTATACATCATTCCTGCACACTAATCAAGATTCATTTACCGTATTTTTCGCCGTATAAGACGCACTTTTTATTCTGCAAAACTGGGGGGGGGGGGGGGGAAAGTTGGTGCGTCTTACACGGCGAATACACACACCTATCGCGGCGGTACCGGTGGCCATCAACGGCCGGGACCCGCGGCTAATACAGGACATCACCGATCGCGTGATGATGACGGCGACGGAGAGCGTGGATCCCAGGGAAGAAGACGTCCGGAGCGTCGGGGATACCACGGGGACGCGGCGACAGCGAAGGAGCGACATCCAGGGCAGCGGTGACGGGTCCGGAGCGGCAGGGACACGTGAGTATTACCTCCTATCCAGTGGTCTTCAACCTGCGGACCTCCAGTTGTAGCAAAACTACAATTCCCAGCATGCCCGGACAGCCAACAGCTGTCCGGGCATGCTGGGAGTTGTTGTTTTGCAACATCTGAAGGTCCGCAGGTTGAAGATAACTGTTTGGTTCAGAATTTTTTTTTTCTAGATTTTGCGCCTTTAAAATTGGGTGTGTCTTATATACCGATGCGTCCTATAGGGCGAAAAATACGGTATACACTTCTACAAATATATTTTTTTACAAAAATATTTTTCTCATTTTTGTTTATGTTGCATGCGCTATTTACGGTATTTGTTTTACCATTATGCATGTTATCACATCCTTGTCATTTTTTTATGCTTTCATATGCCCCTGGATTATTATAATAATCATTATTGCTATTATCTCAAATGTATATGCATTATTTATAGCCATGTTATTGCCTTCACAGTCAGTTCTCCCACTATATATTTTCATTCTTTGTATTATTTAGCCCTGGGTCTGATGTTCAACTTATTTTGTATATCCCTCCATTAGCAGCGATCTGTCTTTCCCCCTAGAATTTTTTTGTGCACGCATGCGCAGTATGAGTGACTGTGGCCATGTTTTCGTTGCCGAACCCACTCTATAATGTGAATGCGCGTTGCGTGCTCCATCACACGAGTGCCGCGGTGTCCAACGTCACTTCCGACCCAGCGGCTTACTATTTGGACAGGTGTGTTATTCCTTTTCTATTGGGTCACTATTATATAAATTCCGAACCTGTAGCCATTATTTGCAGCCAAATGTTTTAACACATATTGATATATATTTATTTTATTTAGTCTATTATGTACATTTTTAGAATCATGTTCTTTTATTAATAAAAAAAAATATACATTTTCATACATCGATTTGTACTTTATTTGGTGTCGGGGTTACGCTTTTGGCGTTTGTAGGTATATATGCAGAAGGAATAAGTTGCAATATATAGGGGAAAAAAAGAAACATGGTGGTTGGGGTGCTGGTGACTACTCCCAATGAAGCAGAGCTGTAGTGTTCTGATCAATTCGGGAGCTGTGTATTCTTCCCCCACCATCACTTTCCTCCTCCTCCTATTCTCAAAAATGAGGAATCCTCCTGCCAGACTACCCAAATCTGTAGATAACGTTGGACTTTTTGTCAGAATTTTATTAATATTTATATTTGTATATTATATTATATTTGTTTTGTCTATGTTATAAAGTGATGTTCGTTCCCACCCAAATACCCAGTCCTCCGTATAAAGTCACCGCCCCCCCCCCCAAAAAAAAAACACCCTATACCCCGAGTTTTCTATACCTTTATTTAATAATAAAAAGCTTATTTCACCCTATAAAACAAATGGATGTAAATGTCCATGTTTACACCTGTCCTCAGAGCAGTGACATTCCGTATGACATCACACATGTGACTTCACAAATGGTGATAGCTGGAAAAAGAGGTGCAGAGCCCCAGAGGCCTTACTCTGAGGACTGCAATCTAGCGAGCACTAGTGTTTCTATATTGTTTCCTTGCGCTTTTTATTTTATTTTATCATGATTCGAGGGGACCACATCAGCAGGGATGAGGTCAATTTGGCCTGTAGCATGTGCTGGACAGTTACCATCCTCCTGGGTTCCCTCTTCACCACCGGCCCGAGTTTCTGGTTTGAAATCACCAGCAACCAACCGAGCCGGAATATCACCTCCAGCCACCTGCAAGGGCAGAACGATACCATCAGAGATCTGCCCAGCTTGAATACTACCAGCAGCGACATGAAGTGTCCCATCTGGACGAGGACCAGGATCAGAAAGATCACCCCTGTCCTGGTGAGTAATCAAACCTCTGCCAGCAGCGACATGAAGTGTCCCATCTGGATCAGGACCAGGATCAGAAAGATCACCCCTGTCCTGGGGAGTAATGACACCACTGCCAGCAACGACGCGATCAACTGGGATTCCATTACCAACAACCTGCAGAGCGGGGCGGCCATCATCAAAAACTATCTTGGCTGGATCAGCACTTATGGTGACATGATCATCTGCCTGCTATGCTATATTCCCATCGATAACAACCTGCTGGACCGGTTCATAGATGCTGTTGACGACCTGATCTCGTTTGCTACTATCATCAGTGACCTGCTGTCCTGGATAGACACCACCACTGATTTGATCTTCTGGATCCCCACCATCACCAGCAGCTCCCTGCTTGCCTGGATGAACCCAGTCAATGAGTTTGTGACCTGGATTACCACCAACAGCACTATAGAGCTTCTTTACGTGATCTGTAACCCCACCGCCATCAGCTGGATCGGCTTCTTCAGTGACAGGCTCACCTGGATCGCCATCACACTCCAGCTTCTGACGTGGGTTATGCCAAGGGGGATAGTGACCAGCATCACCGGACCGATGGAATATATTAACTCGGTCAGACAGTTCCTGGGACGGGTCACCGTTGCCATCCTAATTGTCAATATCCCCGAGATTAAAGGTGTCATTACCATCATCGCCAGTATACTATGGGTATTCACCACCAACCTGTATGTATGAACACTGGAAAAGATGAATAAACATTTTTATTAGACAAATATTCCAATAGTTGTAATTATTGTTATAATAGACAAAGTAGGGAATTTATTATAAATCAGTGTTTTATATGTCAGTGAGAAACAAAAATATCTCGGAGTAAGGTGCCCCAAATGTATGAAGAGCCGCAGTTGAATATGATTTCACATAACTACAACTCCCAGCATGCCCAGACAGCCAATAGCACTGCTCAGCCTCTGATTGGTGGAGCACTTTGTCGTACGGTAATAACTCAACTAACCCCTTCCCACAGAATGCCTTATATAAACGGACGATTGGGCAGGTCCTTCGCGCATTCCGCCGTTTATAAAAGGCATTCAGTTAACCCGGCGATGCGCGGCATCGCATGGGTTAGCTGGCAGAAGTCCCGCTGTTACCAGCAGGAGACAACTTCTGCAAGCCTCCCCCAGGACCATCTGTGGATGGTCCTAGTCAGCAATCCCTGTGATTGGTCCCTGTGGACCAATCACAGTGTGTCAGCTGACTGGGGGGGGGGGTGTCTCAGCTGACTGGGGGGGGGGTTTAAAGTTCATTTCCCTCAGTCTGCCCGTTCCTAGAAGTCGGGCAGAGCGGGGGATGATGAGTGCTGTGGGGGGGGGGGGGGGGGGGGGGTGATGGGGTGGCCCACGGCACATACCTGGGACCGGCGGCAGGCACAAGTGGAGGAGGCAGCTGTGGCATCAGATGCAGCAGTGAAGATCGCTGTAATGTGATCTTCACTGTTGCTTCTAGGAGTTTTAAAACTACAACTCACAGCATGCCAAGCCTTTGGCTGTCTGGGCATGCTGGGAGTTGTAGTTTTGCAACATCTGGAGGGCCACAGTTTGGAGACCACTGTGCACTGGTCTCCAATCTGTGCTCTTCCAGATGTTACAGAACTACTGTTCTGCTCTCAAAACACTGACTATGTGTGGTTCTAAACGGACAGCTAAACACTTGTTAGAGACTCCAGTAAACAGAAGCCCATGCTTGTATTGTCCACCAGAGGACTCCAACTTTATTTTAGTCTGTGAAACTGCAATACAATACAATAACAACATATCAGTACACATGGAATCATTAGCCTAGCATAAATGACAAATAACTAAGCAAAAAGGCACTTACAGGTGATGATGTCCCAAACCTCATGGGAGAGATAGATACATGCTGCCTGCCCAGTGGAAGAATGACCTCAAGATGGTGGAAGAGCTTCCTGGAACAAAGGTCACTTCCTGTCTGTATAAACTATCTGTGTAAGTAAAGCTGATATTAACTTCTGCCACTAGATGGCAGTGGTACACTACACAACCTATCATTATAATGCAGTTAACCTAAAAAGGCAGCACACTCCCTGCCTGATATAATACATTATATCACTACCTATACATATCTGATGTACAGGGAAAAACATATTAATAAGATATTGTATTCCTGACCAGAACTAGTAACAAACTATAACATAAGTCCACAATATCAGTGTCTCTTGGCTGTGGCACTTCAAGCCGGTAATCCACATGAAGAAATAGTTCTGTCCATAAACCCATCTTCAGATAGGAGAAGCCGCACTAGGCCAAACTATCTCCTACCCCATTTGTAATCCACAGAATGGAATTCAGCTCGTGGCAAGTGTCACATTTGAAAACTCTCAGTGACAAGCTCTTAGTTATGTATTGAGCCAATAACAGAATAGAAATACTCAAAGGAGAACAATGACATCAGAAACTGGTCTGGCGTACACTTTAACAGTCCCTTGTTTCGTGACTTTTACTTCAACCTTTCTGACATTACCATCTTTACTTGGCAACGTATTTGTGACAATTCCCATAGGCCAGTTATTTCTGCTTTCTTGAATATCTTTAAATAACACAACATTTCCCACCTTGACATTGGGACCAGTCTCTGCCCATTTCTTGCGACTTTGTAAGGTAAATAGGTAATCTCTCCTCCATCTCTTCCAAAATGTATCAGCCAGACATTGGACTTGTTTCCATTGCTTTGCATGAAGTTCTGTTGTACTAAAGTCTCCACAGGGGGCTGATAAAGAGTCTACCTTTTGGGTCAAGAGCATAGCAGGGGTAAGAACTGTTGGGTTATCTGGATCTGTAGATATTGGTACCAAAGGTCTTGAATTAATGATGGCCATAACTTCTGCCATGAAAGTACTCAAAGTCTCATGAGTCAGGTGAGTGGGTTTGGATTGGAGCAACATTGCATCTAAAATTCGTCTAGCCACACCAATTAATCTCTCCCAAGCACCTCCCATGTGAGATGAGTGTGGAGTGTTAAAGAGCCATGTACATCCTTTGTCTTGGAGATAATCTAGAAGTTCTGCATCATTTGAACATATATGCAGCTCCTTGCATGCTCCTACAAAGTTCGTACCTCTATCTGAGCGAATCAACTTAGCCGGACCACGCACAGAAAAGAGTCTTCTCAGAGCATTGATGAAACTGGATGCTGACATGGACTCAATCAATTCTATATGCACTGCTCTTATAGAAAGACATGTGAAAAGAACAGCCCAGCGTTTGCTGTCAGCGCTGCCTCCTCTAGTTCGGCGTGTTACAACTTCCCAGGGACCAAACACATCAACACCCACACTAGTGAATGGAGGTTCAGGATTGACTCTATCTTTTGGTAATTCTGCCATCTTTTGGCTTTCAAATCTCCCTCTGAGCTTACGGCATACGACACATTTGTGAATGATTGCAGACACTAGACGTTTTCCACCAAGAATCCAGAATCCTGCAGCTCTGATTGCACCTTCAGTAATGTGTCGTCCTTGGTGTACTGTCTGACTGTGATAATATCTTATGATCAAGGTAGCAATGTAGTGATCGTGAGGAATGATGACAGGCTGTTTCTCTTCATCTGACAGCGTGGCATAAGATAAACGGCCACCTACTCTCAATAATCCATATTGATCTATAAAGGGACTTAGTTTTGTAAGACGGCTATGTTTAGGAAGCATCTTTTGCTGTTCAATACAGTCATATTCTTGTCTGAAACATGTGCGCTGTACAGAAGAAATTATAACTCTCTTGGCTAGTGAAAGTTCTTCTAAACTAACCCTTTCATGGAAAACTCTCCAACTTCCAGGTTGATCATCATTAGGTTTCTTTTGGAAGCTTTTGGTAACATGGATTAACTTCGCTATAACCCTGTTCAGTCTCTTCCAGTCCGAAAATCTTACAAAACGATGTGGCTGCAGTCTAGCGTCAAGGGCTTTAGTACTGAAGCTTACTACTTCTGACCTAATTTCAGGATCAGCTTCGGGCTCCACTAAAGGGTAAACATTGGTGTCAGGACTATCTACAGCCGTCTGATACAGAAAAGTTGGCCCTGAAAACCATATAGAGTTCTGAAGGCAAGCTATCTGTGTAGGCCTGGTAGCATAATCTGCAGGATTTTGTTCTGAGGGCACATAGAACCATTGCTCTGGACGTGTTGTTTGTCTGATCCTGTTCACCCGATTAGAAACATATAAAAAGAATCTCTTTGTAGTGTTGCAGATATAGCCTAGGACTGTTTTACTGTCTGTAAAGAATTTCACAGCATCTAGGTCTAGGTCTATCTCGTCTCTCACTAGCTCATACAGTTCAACCGCTAGTACAGCTGCACATAACTCTAGACGTGGGATTGTGTGTGCTGGCCTAGGACTTAGCTTGGATTTTCCCATAACAAATCCAACATGGCAGACATTTCCTACATCGCTTACCTTCAAGTAAGCAACGGCACCTATTGCTATAACAGATGCATCTGAAAAGATGTACAGTTCTTTTTTGCAGGCCTGTGACAATGAAAGAGGTACATAACACCTGGATATTTGTAAACATTGTAAGGCTTGTAAAGACTCTGTCCATTGGACCCACTCATGGAGTCTTTCTTGTGGAAGTAAGGCATCCCACTCACTTTCTCCACTTGATAGTTCACGAACTAAGGCCTTACCTTTTATGGTGACTGGTGCCACAAACCCGAGAGGGTCGTAGAGACTGTTAACAGTGGATAGGATCCCTCTTCTTGTGAATGGCTTTTCTGCTGAAGAAACCTGAAACACAAAACAGTCTTTATCTAGATCCCAGCTTAGGCCTAGACTTTTCTGCAATGGAAGGATGTCTGTTCCCAGGCAAAGGTCTTTGAGGTCTTTAGCTCTGTCTTCTGCGGTGAAAGCTTCCATGACTTGTTTGCTGTTAGAGGCAATCTTATGTAGTCGCAGATTAGACTCTGCCAGCATTTGTTTTGCTTTGTTGAGAATGTTAACTGCTCCTTCAGGTGTGTTCGCTGAAGCAAGTCCGTCATCTACATAGAAATGTCTCATCACAAAGTGCTTGGCATCTTGACCATAACGTTCTGCACCTTTCTGGGCAGCTTTCCGCATACAATATATGGCAACAGCGGGGGAAGGGCTATTACCAAAAACATGTACTCTCATTCTGTACTCTGTTACCTCTTTATCTATGTCGTTATCCTTGTACCACAGGAAACGCAGGTAGTCTCGATGGTCCTCTCTGACTAGAAAACAATAAAACATCTGTTGCACATCAGCTGTGAAGGCAATAGGCTCCTTCCTGAAGCGTAAGAGGACACCCAGAAGTGTGTTATTTAGGTCTGGGCCACTCAGCAGTACATCATTTAGTGAAATGCCTTCCTGTTGAGCACTGGAATCGAACACAACTCTTATTTGATCTGGCTTGTGTGGATGGTAAACGCCAAACATTGGCAGATACCAGTGTTCTTTACCTTTATCCAGTGATGGTGCTAATTCAGCATGATTATTGTCCAGCATCCTTTTGATAAATTCTGTAAAGTCTTTTTTCACTTCAGGCTTTCTTTGCAAAGTTTTGCGTAGTGTGTTTAAGCGCTTCATGGCTTGCTCTCTGTTACTAGGTAAATAACACCTTGGTTTGCGAAAAGGTAAAGGGGCTACCCAATTGTTGTTCTTATCTTGGAAAGTCTCTTTATCCATGATGTGGAGAAAGGTTTGATCATCTATGGACATTGCTTGTTTGTCATCATCTTTTGTCTTCTGGAACACTGAGTTCCCTAAATTGTCGGTCTTCAGACCACTACTAATATTCCTATCATAACTGGAAGGAGAGCCACAGTATGGTTTTAGGGTTTCTTTAACAACAAAGCTGTTTTGGCATGGACTGAGAAGGGACGTGCGTCCATTTGTTAACACAGATGTCTTAGAAGTGTTGACACTGTCAGGCCGATGAGCTGCTCCCAAACAAACTTCTCCTACTATAACCCACCCCAAGTCAAGTCTTTGCGCATAGGGGGCATTAAATGGTCCATTAATTTGTTGGCGTACCTTATGCACCTGTAGAATGTCTCTTCCAAGAAGTAGAAGAATAGAGACGTCTGTCTGGACAGCTGGAATAAGGTGAGATATTGCATTAAGATGAGGATGATGAAGGGCCACTTCTGGTGTAGGGATCTCTGATTTATCATCTGGTATCATATCACACTCTATCAAAGTGGGAAGTGAGAGATGGATCCTCTTGTCAAGAGACTCAATAGTAAAGCCAGTAGCTCTTCTCCCTGAAGTTTCTATCACTCCTGCACATGTCTTTAGGGTGTATGGAACTGCCCTTGATGTAATGTTGAAGGCATCAAAAAAGTCTGACCTTGCCAGCGACCTGTTACTTTGTTCATCCAGAACCACATACATCTTTACTGCCTTTTCTCTTTTCCCTGTGGGGTACACTGTTGCTAGGCAGATCTTGGAACATGAGCGTGGATTTGTACTGTCACCACAGATTTCAGTGCATTTGGACATTACTGGGATAGCTGATTTATCTTTTTGCTCCCTGCCCTCATCTTTTGGGGTTTCAGTGACCTCTAATGGTTGATGCAAAGTATTGGGGTGCAGAGCTGAGATGTGTCTGTCACTGCCACATTCTGAGCAATTTGCTTGTATTTTGCAGTCTTTAGCTATATGTTTGGTGGATTCACAACACTTGAAGCATATGCCGTTTTGTCTAAGAAAGGCTAACCTTTCCTTGATAGGTTTACTTTTGAACCCTTTGCACTTGTTTAGAGGATGGGGCTTTTTATGAAGTGGGCAAAGTCTGTCAGGGCCTTCAAAGGTGTTTACCTTGTAGCTGCTTGAATCTCCTGGGTCCTCAGAGGGAACTGTTGTCTTGTGGGTGATCACTGAAGTCCTATTGTAGGATCTAGGTGGCTTTTCTG
Organism: Hyla sarda; assembly: GCF_029499605.1. Taxonomy (NCBI): domain Eukaryota; kingdom Metazoa; phylum Chordata; class Amphibia; order Anura; family Hylidae; genus Hyla; species Hyla sarda. Next base: position 74,293,718 of record NC_079196.1, read on the forward strand.
CCTTAGGCAGTTGGCTGCTGGTGATGAAGGAAAAACTGGGATCGCACCTCATCTTAGCTTGCTGCTGTACAAACCTAGAAAACACAAAGAAAGGGGGGAAGGGGACACCATGTTCTTCTTTGTATTTAGCTCCAACACTCACCCATTTCTCTTGCAGGTGGTGAGGTAGTTTCTCTACTATAGGCTTAGTACCGTTGGCAGTATCTAAATGTGCAAGTCCCCTTAAATAACCTTCTTCTTTGGCACACTGGACTTCCCAAAGAATATCACCCAGCTCTTGCAGTTTTAAATTGTCTTTGCTGTTTAGCTTAGGGAAAGACTCCAGTCTTTTCATCAGAGCACCTTCAATTGCCTCTGGTGATCCATATCTTTCTTCTAGCCTTTGCCAGGCCATATCGAGTCCTACTGAAGGGTTAAATAGGTGTATCCTGCGCATCCTTCTTGCATGCTCTGCAGACTCAGACCCAAGCCACTTTACCATCAGGTCTAGCGTCTCAGCTGCTGTTAAGTCCAAGTCTTTGACTGCATTCAGAAAAGAAGCCTTCCATGCCCAGTAATTTTCTGGGCAGTCATCAAACTTGAGGAAGCCTGTATTAACCATTTCTTTACGGATAAGATATTTAGTGACGTCTTGCATGCTCTGGTGTTTGGGTTGCTGCGGTGAGGATTCTTCTTTTATCACTCTGGTACTGCCAGCCTCATGGGTTTGTTTTCGTGCGCTCAGGAGTTCTGATGGTTTTGGTTTAAATTCAGCTGACTTTGGATTGAGAAACGGTATTGTTGAGCTGCCACTTGAAATATCTTGGACATACGCCCTAGTGCGTTCTGCAGAGGAAAGCGGTTTCTCGGGCACATCTGGGCCTTCGTGGATAGATTCCATTCCAGACCGCTCAATATCCGCATAAGCTGCTGCTTCTGCTGCTGCAGCAGCGGCTGCACACTGACGTTGAAGAATATGCAACTTTGCTTCCTGTTCAGTTTTTTCTTTTATAATGGCAGCCTCTTTCTCTGATCTTTCCTTCATAATGGCAGCCTCTTTCTCTGATCTTTCCTTCATAATGGCAGCCTCTTTCTCTGATCTTTCCTTCATAATGGCAGCCTCTTTCTCTGATCTTTCCTTCATAATGGCAGCCTCTTTCTCTGATCTTTCCTTCATAATGGCAGCCTCTTTCTCAGCAAATTCTAGCTGAACGCGAGCAGCCTCTGCTTTGGCGCGAGCCCTGGCAAAAAGGGCACTTGCTGATGAAATCTGACTGGACCTTGCTGATCTAGATGAGCGTGAGCGTACATCATCCTGCTGGACACTTGGCGCGCTCTCCCTGCCTTGATGTGTCCCGGGTAGCTGATCTTCAGCATTATACTGACTTCCTGATCTTAGACTCATTCTGTCTGTGCAGCAACTACTATCTCCAGGCTTGTTGTGCTATCACCTTTTCACTGTTCCGCTCTCAAAACACTGACTATGTGTGGTTCTAAACGGACAGCTAAACACTTGTTAGAGACTCCAGTAAACAGAAGCCCATGCTTGTATTGTCCACCAGAGGACTCCAACTTTATTTTAGTCTGTGAAACTGCAATACAATACAATAACAACATATCAGTACACATGGAATCATTAGCCTAGCATAAATGACAAATAACTAAGCAAAAAGGCACTTACAGGTGATGATGTCCCAAACCTCATGGGAGAGATAGATACATGCTGCCTGCCCAGTGGAAGAATGACCTCAAGATGGTGGAAGAGCTTCCTGGAACAAAGGTCACTTCCTGTCTGTATAAACTATCTGTGTAAGTAAAGCTGATATTAACTTCTGCCACTAGATGGCAGTGGTACACTACACAACCTATCATTATAATGCAGTTAACCTAAAAAGGCAGCACAACTACAACTTTCAGCATGCCTAGACTGTCTGGGCATGCTTGGAGTTGTAGTTTTGCAACAACTGGAGGCACACTAGTTGGGAAGCATTGTCTGTTTCCTAACTCAGTGTTTCCCAACCTGTTTGCCTCCAGCTGTTGCAAAACTATAACTCCCAGCATGCACTGACAGACCATGCATGCTGGGAGTTGTAGTTTAGCAACAGCTGGAGACACATGGGTTGCGAAACACTGAGTTAAGTAACAAACTGTGTTTTGCAACCAGTGTGCCTCCAGCTGTTGCATAACTACAACCCCCAGCATGATCGGACAGCCAAAGGGCATGCTGGGAGTTGTAGTTTTGCCCGTCCCCCATGTGAATGTACATTCACATGGGCAGGTGTTTACAGCAAGTTTCCTTGCTGTAAACCCCTGCCCTTGTTACATAAACCCCTGCCCTTATTATGTACCTTGAGGGGTGTAGTTTCCAAAATAGTATGCCATGTGGGGGCTTTTCAGCTGTTCTGGCACCATAGGGGCTTCCTAAATGTGACATGCCCCCCAAAAATCCTTTCAGAAAAACTCACTCTGCAAAAACCCATTGTCGCTCCTTCCCTTCTGAGCCCTCTACTGCGCCCTCCGAACACTTGACATACACATATGTGGTATTTCCTTACTCGAGAGAAATTGGGTTACACATTTGGGGGGATTTATCTCCTTTTACCCCTTGTTAAAATTCAAACACTGGGTCTACAAGAACAGGTTAGTGTAAAAAATTGAGATTTTGAATTTTCTCCTTCACTTTGCTGCTATTCCTGTGAAACACCTAAAGGGTAAACAAACATTCTGAATGTCATTTTGAATACTTTGAGGGGTGCAGTTTTTATAATGGGGTCATTTGTGGGGTATTTCTAATATGAAGACCCTTCATATCCACTTCAAAACTGACATGGTCTGTGAAAAATTCCGATTTAGAAAATTTTGTGAAAAACTGGAAAATTGATGCTGAACTCTGAAGCCCTCTCATGTCTTCCAAAGTAAAAACATGTCAACTTTATGATGAAAACATATTATATTGTATATAATATAATAATATAAAGATATCTCCCGTATGATGCAAACATAAAGTAGACATATTGTATATGTGAATCAATATATAATTTATTTGAGATGCCTATTTTCCTTACAAGCAGAGAGCTTCAAAGTTAGAAAAATGCAAACTTTTCTAATTTTTCATAAAATTTTTGAATTTTTCACAAAGAAATGATGCAAGAATCGACAAAAATTTACAACTAGGATAAAGTTGAATTTGTCACGAAAAAACAATCTCTGAATCAAATTCATAAGTACAAGCATCCCAGAGTTATTAATGCTTAACCTCTTAAGGACTCAGGGCGTAGCCCGGTGTGAAAAACAGGGTCACACCGTGTCGGTCCCGGCTGCTAATCATAGCCGGGACCCTGGGCTAACAGCGCGCAGCATCGATCGTTGTGCCACGCGCTGTTAACCCTTCAGACGCGGCGATCAAAATTGAAGCCGCGTCTGAAAACGAAAGTAAACGCTTCCCGGCAGCACACTAGGGCTGATCGGGACATCGCGATAAAATTGCTATGTTCCGATCAGCTGGGACGCAGGCGGAGGTCTCCTTACCTCTCTCCGCGGCGTCCGATCGTCGATTGATTGCTCCAAGCCTGAGCTACAGGCTTGAGCAATCGAGCCCCTATCTGACTGATCCGTGCAAAGCTATGGCTTTGCAGGGATCTGCATAGGAGATCAGTGTGTGCAGTGTTATAGGTCCCTATGGGAGCTATAACACTGTAAAAAAAAAAAGTGAAAAAAGAAGTTAACAAAGGTCATTTAAAAGGGGTACTCCGGTGAAAACCTTTTTTCTTTTAAATCAACTGGTGGCAGAAAGTTAAACATATTTGTAAATTACTTCTATTAAAAAAATCTTAATCCTTCCAGTACTTATTAGCTGCTGAATGCTACAAAGGAAATTCCTTTTTTTTGGAACACTGATGACATCATGAAGACAGTGCTCTCTGCTGACATTTGTGTCCGTTTTAGCAACCATGCTGCCTTGCAGTGCTGGAGACTTGGATTCAAATCCCACTAAGGACAACAATAAATAAAGTGTTATTATTATTATAATAACGTCAGCAGAGAGAACTGTGCTCGTGATGTCATCAGGAAGTATAGGAAGGATTAAAAAAAATTTAAAAGTAGTAATTTACAAATATGTTTAACTTTCTGCCACCAGTTGATTTAAAAGAAAAAAGGTTTTCACCAGAGAACCCCTTTAACTCCTTCCCTAATAAAAGTTTGACCCCTTTTCCCATAAAAAAAAAACGAAATAAACATATGTGGTATCGCTGCGTGCGAAAATGTCCGAACTATAAAAATATATTGTTAATTAAATCGCTCGGTCAATGGCTTACACGCAAAAAATATTCCAAAGTCCAAAATAGTGTATTTTTGGTCACTTCTTATATCATGAAAAAATGAATAAAAAGCGATCAAAAAGTCCGATCAATACAAACATGGTACCGATAAAAACTTCAGAACACGGCGCAAAAAATGAGTCCTCATACCGGCCTGTATGCAGAAAACTAAAAAAGTTATAGGGGTTAGAAGATGAGAATTTTTAACATATAAATTTTCCTGCATGATGTAGTTATGATTTTTTTCCGAAGTAATACAATATCCAACCTATATAAGTAGGGTATCATTTTAACCGTATGGACCTACAGAATAAAAATGATGTGTTATTTTTACCAAAAAATGCACTGCGTAGAAACGGAAGCCCCCAAAATTTACAAAAGGAAATTTTTTCTTCAATTTTGTCGCACAATGATTTAGCCGTTTCGCCGTGGATTTTTTGGTAACATAACTAATGTCACTGCATAGTAGAATTGGTTGCGCAAAAAATAAGCCATCATATGGATTCTTAGGTGCAAAATTGAAAGCGTTATGATTTTTTAGAAGGTGATGAGGAAAAAATGAAAATGCAAAAACGGAAAAATGCTGAGTCCTTAAGGGGTTAAAGTGACAGTGGTCAGATCTGCAAAAAATGCTCTGGTCCTTAAGGCCAAAATCACCTCGGTCCTTAAGGGGTTAAAATTATGAAATATGGTCATAAAAATATTAATTATGAAAAATTATGAAAATGTATCATTAGGCAGGTAGTACCCCCAAATTAGACCCCCCCATTAGACAGGTAGTACCCCCAAATTACACCCCCCCAGTAGACAGGTAGTACCCCCAAATTAGACCCCTCCCCCAGTAGACAGGTAGTACCCTCAGATTAGACCCCCCCCAGTAGACAGGTAGTACCCCCAGATTAACCCCCCCCCCCCCCTCTCCCGCAGTAGGCAGTGATTCCCAAATGGGGTGCCGCGGGATTTTGACGGCAAATATTTTATTTTTTTATTCACCGGCCTGGCCTGCGCGTCTGAAATTTATGGCGCCGCAGGGGGGAAGGGAAGTATGTGTGCGCTTTGCTGTGCGTGCACACATCGCAACCCCCTGCATTCCTCTCACCCTGCGGCTCAGTGAGTGAGTGCACTGGCGGTGCTCTGCCGGATTACCGTGCCGGTGTAGTGACCCGTGCCCCAGCATCCCCCTCCCCCCCCAGCGGCCCAGTGAGTGAGTTCACTGGCGGTGCTCTGCCGGATTACCGTGCCGGTGTAATGACCCGTGCCCCAGCGTCCCCCTCCCCCCAGCGTCCCAGTGAGTGAGTGCCCTGTCGGAGCCCTGAGTCGCTGCCCTGCCGGAGAGGGGAGGAAGGTGGAAGCTGCGCCTGATTACTGTGCCAGTGTAGTGAAGAAAAATGGCAAAAAGGTACTGTACCCTTTCCTACCCTCTGTTACCCCTTCTTAACCCCGTCCACCCCCCCTCACCCCTGTCATTCATGTCCACCCCCTGTCTATCCCTGTCACCCATGTCCACCCCTCCCTATCCACCCCCCTGTAACACATGTCTACCCCCCTATTCACCCCTCTATCCCTTTGTCACCCCTCTTTTATCCCCCTTGTCATCCTTGTCCACCCTCGTTATCCCTGTTCACCCCCATATCTCCCGTGTCCACCATCCTGTCATCCATGTCCACCTTGGCCACCTCTGTCCATTCCTCTGCAACACATGTTTCCCCCCCCCATCCACCCCTCTGACCACCCCCCAGTCTACATCTGTCACCATTGTCCCTCCACCCTAATCACCCCTCTGTCCCTCCTGTCATCCATGTCCACCTTGGCCATCCCCCCTCTGTCACCCATGTACACTCCTCTACCCCCCATTCCATAGACTTGCATACGGGGGGCGGGGGGGTGACATCACACGGAGGCGGCGGGGGGGGGGGGGGGGGGTGGTCATGATACTCTGGCCCCGTGGTCGCCACCCGGCTGTTTGTGAGCTGGCACCGCTGTGTGCAGCTCAAACAGGTGGGTGGCGAATACAAGATTGCGGGGGTCCCCAGCGGCGGGACCCCCATGGGGAGACATCATATCCCCTATCCTTTGGATAGGGTATAAGATGTCTCAGGGCCGGAGTACACCTTTAAGATGTTAGCCGAGCTTTCTTACAATCTTACTGAGGAACCTTCTGACAATATTTTACCATTTCTTCTCACACTGTATGGTCACTGCAATTCTCTGTAAAGACGAGGTTACTCATTCCATTAACCCCTTAAGGACCCGGGCTTTTTCCGTTTTTTCATTTTCAATTTTTCCTCCTTAACTTTAAAAAATCATAACTGTAAACTTTTCACCTAAAATTCTATATGATGGCTTATTTTTTGCGTCACCAATTCTTCTTTGTAATGACATTAGTCATTTTACCCAAACATCTACGGTGAAACGGGAAAAAAAATCAATGTGCGACAAAATTGATGAAAAAACTCTATTTTGTACGTTTTGGGGGCTTCCGTTTTTACGCAGTACATTTTTTGGCAAAAATTACACCTTATCTTTATTCTGTAGTTCCATATGGTTAAAATGATACCCTACTTGTATAGGTTTGATTTTGTATCACTTCAGAAAAAAATCATGAATACATGCAGGAACATTTATACGTTTAAAATGGTCATCTTCTGACCCCTATAACTTTTTAATTTTTCTGTGTTCCGGGCGCTATGAGAGCTCATTTTTTGCGCCATGATCTGAAGTTTTTAGGTGTATCATTTTTGTTCTGATCAGACTTATTGATCACTTTTTATTCACTTTTTTGTGGTATAAAAAGTGATCAAAAATGCGCTATTTTGGACTTTGGATTTTTTTTGCGCATACGCCATTGAACGTGTGGTTTAAAAAGCAGTATATTTTTATAATTCGGACATTTCTGCACGCGATGATACCACATATGTTTATTTTTATTTACACTGTGTTTTTTTTATTCTTGGAAATGCCGGGTGATTCAAACTTTTATTAGGGGAAGGGATAATTGAAAGGGTTAATGATTTTTTTTTTTTTTTTACATTTCTCTTATGCAATATTATAGCTCCTATAGGGGGCTATAACATTGCATTAACTGATCTTTACCACTGATTGATCCATCTCCATAGGAATGGATCAATCAGTGTTTTCGGCGATTGGATGCTCAAGTCTGGATCTCAGGCTTGAAGCATTCATTCGGCCATTGGACAGTGCAGGAGAAGGTAAGAAGACCTCCTCCTGTGCTACAGTTGTTCGGGATGCCGACATTATACCGCAATGATCCCGAACAGCTCCCTGAGCTAGTCGGGCACTTTTACTTTCGTTTTTAGCTGCGCGGCTCAGCTTTGAGCGCGCGGCTAAAGGGTTAATAGCGCGCGGCACTGCGATCAGTGCCGCGCGCTGTTAGATGCGGGTCCCGGCTTCACTATGATGCCGGGCCCGCCGCAATATGATGCAGGGTCCTTAAGAGGTTAAAGTGGTACTCCAGTGGAAAACTAGATTTATTTTTTAAATCAACTGGTACCAGAAAGTTTAACAGATTTTTAAATTACTTCTATTAAAAAATTTTAATCCTTCCAGTACTTATTAGTGGCTATATATTACAGAGAAAATTCTTTTCTTTTAGGATTTCATTTCTTTCATGACCACAGTGCTCTCTCCTGACACCTCTGTCCATTTTAGGAACTGTCCAGAGCAGCATATGTTTGCTATGGGGATTTTCTCCTGCTCTGGACAGTTCCTGACATGGACAGAGGTGTCAGCAGTGGGCACTGTGGTCATGACAGAAAAGAAATCCAAAAAGAAAAGAACCTCTGGAGAATACAGCCACTAATAAGTACTGGAAGGATTAAGATTTTTTTTCAATTGAATTAATTTACAAATCTTGGCACCAGTTGACTTAAAAAAAAAAGGTTTTCCACCAGAATACCCCTTTAAAGTACTGTGCACAACGTATATGTGGTTTATTGCTGGGGTATGCGTGCTGTTTAACAAAACATGGTGGCCGGGAGCGACACATGGAGCGACATCAGCCACCATAGAGCCACATGGAGCGACATCAGCCACCATAGAGCCACATAGAGCGACATCAGCCACCATAGAGCCACATGGAGCGACATCAGCCACCATAGAGCCACATGGAGCGACATCAGCCACCATAGAGCGACATCAGCCACCATACAGCCACATGGAGCGACATCAGCCACCATAGAGCCACATGGAGCGACATCAGCCACCATAGAGCCACATAGAGCGACATCAGCCACCATAGAGCCACATAGAGCGACATCAGCCACCATAGAGCCACATAGAGCGACATCAGCCACCATAGAGCCACATGGAGCGACATCAGCCACCATAGAGCGACATCAGCCACCATAGAGCCACATGGAACGACATCAGCCACCATAGAGCCACATGGAGCGACATCAGCCACCATAGAGCCACATGGAGCGACATCAGCCACCATAGAGCCACATAGAGTGACATCAGCCACCATAGAGCCACATGGAGCGACATCAGCCACCATAGAGCCACATGGAGCGACATCAGCCACCATAGAGCCACATAGAGCGACATCAGCCACCATAGAGCCACATAGAGCGACATCAGCCACCATAGAGCGACATCAGCCACCATAGAGCCACATAGAGTGACATCAGCCACCATAGAGCCACATGGAGCGACATCAGCCACCATAGAGCCACATGGAGCGACATCAGCCACCATAGAGCCACATGGAGCGACATCAGCCACCATAGAGCCACATAGAGCGACATCAGCCACCATAGAGCCACATAGAGCGACATCAGCCACCATAGAGCCACATGGAGCGACATCAGCCACCATAGAGCCACATGGAGCGACATCAGCCACCATAGAGCCACATGGAGCGACATCAGCCACCATAGAGCCACATAGAGCGACATCAGCCACCATAGAGCCACATAGAGCGACATCAGCCACCATAGAGCGACATCAGCCACCATAGAGCCACATGGAGCGACATCAGCCACCATAGAGCCACATAGAGCAACATCAGCCACCATACAGCCACATGGAGCGACATCAGCCACCATAGAGCCACATGGAGCGACATCAGCCACCATAGAGCCACATAGAGCGACATCAGCCACCATAGAGCCACATAGAGCGACATCAGCCACCATAGAGCCACATAGAGCGACATCAGCCACCATAGAGCCACATGGAGCGACATCAGCCACCATAGAGCGACATCAGCCACCATAGAGCCACATGGAACGACATCAGCCACCATAGAGCCACATGGAGCGACATCAGCCACCATAGAGCCACATGGAGCGACATCAGCCACCATAGAGCCACATAGAGTGACATCAGCCACCATAGAGCCACATGGAGCGACATCAGCCACCATAGAGCCACATGGAGCGACATCAGCCACCATAGAGCCACATAGAGCGACATCAGCCACCATAGAGCCACATAGAGCGACATCAGCCACCATAGAGCGACATCAGCCACCATAGAGACACATAGAGTGACATCAGCCACCATAGAGCCACATGGAGCGACATCAGCCACCATAGAGCCACATGGAGCGACATCAGCCACCATAGAGCCACATGGAGCGACATCAGCCACCATAGAGCCACATAGAGCGACACCAGCCACCATAGAGCCACATAGAGCGACATCAGCCACCATAGAGCCACATGGAGCGACATCAGCCACCATAGAGCCACATGGAGCGACATCAGCCACCATAGAGCCACATAGAGCAACATCAGCCACCATAGAGCCACATAGAGCGACATCAACCACCATAGAGCCACATAGAGCGACATCAGCCACCATAGAGCCACATGGAGCGACATCAGCCACCATAGAGCCACATGGAGCGACATCAGCCACCATAGAGCCACATAGTGACATCAGCCACCATAGAGCCAAATGGAGCGACATCAGCCACCATAGAGCCACATAGTGACATCAGCCACCATAGAACCACATGGAGCGACATCAGCCACCATAGAGCCACATGGAGCGACATCAGCCACCATAGAGCCACATAGAGCGACATCAGCCACCATAGAGCGACATCAGCCACCATAGAGCGACATCAGCCACCATAGAGCCACATAGAGCGACATCAGCCACCATAGAGCCACATGGAGCGACATCAGCCACCATAGAGCCACATAGAGCGACATCAGCCACCATAGAGCCACATAGTGACATCAGCCACCATAGAACCACATGGAGCGACATCAGCCACCATAGAGCCACATGGAGCGACATCAGCCACCATAGAGCCACATAGAGCGACATCAGCCACCATAGAGCGACATCAGCCACCATAGAGCGACATCAGCCACCATAGAGCCACATAGAGCGACATCAGCCACCATAGAGCCACATAGAGCGACATCAGCCACCATAGAGCCACATAGAGCGACATCAGCCACCATAGAGCCACATAGAGCGACATCAGCCACCATAGAGCCACATGGAGCGACATCAGCCACCATAGAGCCACATGGAGCGACATCAGCCACCATAGAGCCACATAGAGCGACATCAGCCACCATAGAGCGACATCAGCCACCATAGAGCCACATAGAGCGACATCAGCCACCATAGAGCCACATGGAGCGACATCAGCCACCATAGAGCGACATCAGCCACCATAGAGCCACATGGAACGACATCAGCCACCATAGAGCCACATGGAACGACATCAGCCACCAGGCCAGTATTTTACCGGCACAGCCTTTATTTTGTCGACCCTGACGGTTATTTTTATATAAAAAAATACTGGCAATTCAATGGCCGGTATTTATCCAACCAATCCGACTCCTGGAATGGATCCAACCAATCAGATTCCCGGAATGTTGCACCATATACTATACCAGTGTTTCCCAACCAGAGTGCATCCAGCTGTCGCAAAACTGCAACTCCCAGCATGCCCGGACAGCTGTTGGCTGTCCGGGCATGCTGGGAGTTGCAGTTTTGCGACAACTGGAGGCACCCTTGGTTGGGAAACACTGGTTTAGAGTGGGCAGCAGAAGAGACAGCTGGAGCCGGGGGACAGACAAGTACCATCCGTGACATGAAAAGCACCTAAATAAGAATTGCTGAAGCAGCACAGGGACTACAAAGTGTTAACCCTGAAGTAGGATCATCTGAGAGAGATTAAGAGGTTGTATTATAATAGTCTGCCCCTGCTACGAGGGCCTAGAACTAGTATTAAAGGGGTTCTCTGGTGCTTACACATCTTTTCCCCTAACCAAAGGATAGGGGATAAGATGCCTGATCGCGGGACTCCCGCCGCTGGGGACCCCAGGATCTTGAACGCGGCACCCCGTTTGTAATCAGTCCCCGGAGCTGTCACGCCCCTTCCCGTAGGCTTGCATTGAGGGGCGGAGCGTGACGTCACACAGGGGCGGAGGCGTGACGTCACACGCCGCCGGCCGTGTGGTCGCCGGTAATCAGACCCGGAGCGAACACGCTCCGGGGACTGATTACAAACGGGGTGCCGCGTTCAAGATCCTGGGGTCCCCAGCGGCGGGAGTCCCGCGATCAGGCATCTTATCCCCTATCCTTTGGATAGGGGAAAAGATGTGTAAGCACCGGAGAACCCCTTTAATACTAGTTCTAGGCCCTCGTAGCAGGGGCAGACTATTATAATACAACCTCTTAATCTCTCTCAGATGATCCTACTTCAGGGTTAACACTTTTTAGTCCCTGTGCTGCTTCAGCAATTCTTATTTAGGTGCTTTTCATGTCACGGATGGTACTTGTCTGTCCCCCGGCTCCAGCTGTCTCTTCTGCTCCCCACTCTAAACCAGTGTTTCCCAACCAAGGGTGCCTCCAGCTGTCGCAAAACTGCAACTCCCAGCATGCCCGGACAGCCAACAGCTGTCCGGGCATGCTGGGAGTTGCAGTTTTGTGACAGCTGGATGCGCTCTGGTTGGGAAACACTGGTATAGTATATGGTGCAACATTCCGGGAATCTGATTGGTTGGATCCATTCCAGGAGTCGGATTGGTTGGATAAATACCGGCCATTGAATTGCCAGTATTTTTTATATAAAAATAACCGTCAGGGTCGGCAAAATAAAGGCTGTGCCGGTAAAATACTGGCCTGGTGGCTGATGTCGTTCCATGTGGCTCTATGTTGGCTGATGTCGTTCCATGTGGCTCTATGGTGGCTGATGTCGCTCTATGGTGGCTGATGTCGCTCTATGTCGCTCTATGGTGGCTGATGTCGCTCCATGTGGCTCTATGGTGGCTGATGTCGCTCTGTGGCTCTATGGTGGCTGATGTCGCTCTATGTGGCTCTATGGTGGCTGATGTCGCTCTATGTGGCTCTATGGTGGCTGATGTCGCTCTATGTGGCTCTATGGTGGCTGATGTCGCTCTATGTGGCTCTATGGTGGCTGATGTCGCTCCATGTGGCTCTATGGTGGCTGATGTCGCTCTATGTGGCTCTATGGTGGCTGATGTCGCTCCATGTGGCTCTATGGTGGCTGATGTCGCTCCATGTGGCTCTATGGTGGCTGATGTCACTCTATGTGGCTCTATGGTGGCTGATGTCGCTCCATGTGGCTCTATGGTGGCTGATGTCGCTCTCACATCTCTCCACCAGTGGTGTGACCTCACACAAGCCACGAATGCTGATGTCTCAACAAGTCACAGTTCACACCGGCAGTACACAGTCATCACTTTCCGCCTATTTTAAAATAAGCATATAGACCGGGGGTCTCAAACTGGTGGCCCTCCAGATGATTTAAAACGTCAACTCCCAGCATGCCTGGACATGCCCAGACAGCCATTTTCTGCAGCTAATGTCTGTCGGGAATGCTGGGAGTTGAAGTTTTGCAACATCTGGAGGGCCACCAGTTTGAGACATCTGATGTAGACCCAACAATGTAATGGTCATAGAATAAGTTCCTCATGCTATTGCCTGTTTACTACCAAATAGCCTCATGGTCAGACTTCCCGGCCACCATGTTTTGTTAAACAGCACGCATACCCCAGCAATAAACCACATATACGTTGTGCACAGTACTTTAAAGGGGTATTCTGGTGGAAAACTTTTTTTTTTTAAGTCAACTGGTGCCAGAAAGTTTAAAAGATTTGTAAATTAATTCAATTGAAAAAAAATCTTAATCCTTCCAGTACTTATTAGTGGCTGTATTCTCCAGAGGTTCTTTTCTTTTTGGATTTCTTTTCTGTCATGACCACAGTGCCCACTGCTGACGCTCTTTTTATTATAAATATATAAAAACTTAACAAAACAGAAAAACAGGCTTAACTAGCATTAACAAAACACAACACAACAAAACCTGCCTAACTGGCCAGCCCAACTTAACTAAACTAACTAAACACATAACATTATACCTACATATAAATTATCAAAAATACTAGCACACACACATACCCACACATTCTTTACATAAATATAAAAATAGCTTTACTTAGCTTTAACTAAAAACAACCAGACTTGGTAAAACTCAACCACACATTACATTCACAACTAACCCACCCCAAAACCCCCACCACCACCACCCCCCCCCCCCTTTTTTTTTTTTTTTTTTTTTTCATATGTTTATAAATTTTTTTTTTTTACTAAAATTTAATTTTTTCCCTCACATATATACACATATATACATATATACATATATACATATGTATATATATATACACATACACAAACATACATATACACACCCTTTTTTAATCTACACTACCATAATACAACCAATATTAAATTAAAGTAATATAAAAATGCTAACTAAATCTGATCCGACTGCCTATCCCCATCCCCTCAAATAAGATAACCAATCCATACTATATAATAATATATACAATACGAATATAAAAACACAAATACATAACCTAAATGCAAATACATACATAAACTATATACACCAACAAACCAAAATATACACCTACAAAACACATGACATCTTACACTAGACTAACCCATTACCCACACAACCACCCACATTGACATGGGTCAGAGTCCATAGTCCATGGATATCGAGTCCAGTCCACAACTGACCCATGCCAGCCCCTCCAAACATCCACCAACCCACCAATTCCCCCACCCAACCTAATCTATACCCAAAACCAACTATACAAATACAACTTCATAACATAACATATACAAAACAATACAACCCACCTTAGGCCCAAGTTCGGTCGCCTGTAAGCCCTTTACGCAATCCATATTCTGAAAACAAAACAAAAAGACTAGGGTGTACATGCATAGCCCACCACCAGGAAGAAGGATGGCAATCCTGATGTTACTTTATAAACTCTCTCCACTAACTTTTCCCTACGACTCACCCTACTGTTATCCCTTCAACAAACTGACCCTGCACTCACCCTCTCTCTGTCCCTACATTGCTATCCCTAACCAGAAAAAGGGGTACTCTACCCAAGAGGTCTAGTACCTAGGGCACATCAAATGAAAAACCTCTGCACAGGAGAGAAGCCCTGCTGGTACCAAGACTGCCATACTCCAAAGACCTGATCTTCCCGAGGTCACCGGTGATGTTCCTACAGACCTCCACCTCGGAGAGGACTTTCCGCTGTGTAGATACTAGACACCGTGCGTTCCACGTGTAGTACCTAACTACTAAGCTGATTACAAATAAAGTGCCCCGGTCTCGGCCACCCAGGTTCCTGAATGCCCCATAAGCCCACTCCGGATAGGTAAGGCCGGCAAGTTGACTCCAGCCAATGGAAGCACCCACCCGGTTGTAGACCCCTATATTAAAGGGACAATGAAGCAGGAAGTGGTCCATGCTTTCCAGCATGTCCTCGCACTCTTCTCTGGGACATCCCCGGTCATCAGAGCTCCTACACTTCAAATTGTCCCTCACATATAGCTTCCCCTGAAAGCAGCGCCAGGCCAAGTCCCAAAACTTCTGGGGGATCCTTTTCATGTTTAAAAGGTACAACCCCACCCTCAGATCCCGACCTGGGCAGTCCCTGAGCGCCAGAGGCTTCTGGAAGTGGGTCAACAGAACCCGTTTGTCAAGGAACTGCCTTGACTGGGTCCTGATCTCCCACACTCCCAGACCCCACCGACGTATCGCCTTCAGAGTTGGGGTAGCATAAGCCGGAAGATATCCGTGTGGCGTACGGAGGTCCTTCACTTGCCCTCCTGTCTCCCATTCCTAGAAGAAAGGCCGAAACCATTCCCTGCAGGAGATTACCCACGGAGGAGCCCTCTCTGACCAGAGGTTTGAGATGTTAGCTTTCAAGAAGGTGTTTGTTAAGAACACCACAGGATTTACCATAGATAAACCCCCTAGTCTCCTCGTGCGGTACGTAACCTCCCTCTTGACTAGGTTCATCCTGTTCCCCCATAACAGTTGGAAAAACAGGCTGTAGATCCTAGTGTAGTAAGCCTCTGGCAAGATACATACGCTGCCCAGATAGATAAACAAGGGGAGCAGGTACGATTTGATCAGGTGTACCCTTTCCCTGAGGGTCATAGACCAACCCTTCCATTGGTCCACCTTCTGAGCGGCATCCTGGAGCTTACCATCCCAGTTTTTGGTGGGATAATCATCCTGGCCGAAAGTGATGCCCAAAACTTTTGCTGACTCTTGGGGCCCTGGAAGGGTGTCCGGGAGATCAAACGTGGGATCTCCCCCTCCCAGCCAGAGACTCTCACACCTATCCCGGTTGATCTTAGACCCGGATGCCTCAGAGTAGCGGTCCACTTCCGACATCACCACATCGACCTCCTCTCTCGAGGACACGAAAATGGTGACATCATCAGCGTATGCCACCACTCTCTGGGCGACATCCAGCTCCGCCAGACTCATCCCGACTCCCGCCAACGGCCCACAATCTACCCTCCGGACGAAGGGATCGATCGCAAACACGTATAAAAGCGGGCTCAAAGGACAACCCTGACGGACTCCGGACCCCACCTCAAAAGAGCGGCCAGACCAACCGTTCACAAGCGGGAAACTCTCTGCCCCTGCATACAAGATCTTAAGCCAATTAACAAAAGTACTTGGTAAGCCATATCTCAGTAGGACGGACCAGAGGTAGTCATGGTTCACCCGATCAAATGCTTTGGCCTGATCCAAGGACAGCATGTACCCCTTCCAGAGACCCGCACTACTCCGCTCCACTGCCTCCCTGACACTGAGGACAGCACTTAAGGTGCCTCGGCCTGGAACAGAGCAGTGCTGGGCCCCCGAAAGGAGCCGGGGTGCAAACTTCACCCGCCGATTAAACAGTATCTTGGCCAGAAGCTTCCTGTCCGTATTGAGAAGAGCTATGGGCCTCCAATTCTCAATCCGGCTAGGATCTTTACCCTTTGACAGGAGAATAAGGGCGGACCTCCTCATTGACTTCGGCAGAGTGCCCGAGGAGAGACACTCATTGAATACCTCAGTCAGGGGAGCTAAAGACTCCTTAAAGGTCCTGTACCACTCGGATGTTAAGCCATCCGGACCTGGCGACTTCTTAGGGGCAAGCCCCTCGATCGCCAGTCTCACTTCCTCTTCCCTGATTTCTTCTGCCAAAACATCAAGAGAGGGGTCTACCCCTGGCTCAGGAAAGGTTTCAGCCAGGAAAACCGACATCCTGTCTCGATCTAGATCCTTCCTTCCCAAGAGGTGCGAGTAGAAGGATCTGACGACCTCCAAGATCCCCGATCTGGACCGATTCAGAGATCCTGTACTATCGATCAGTCCTGAAATGACTTTACTACTCACTGACATCTTACAGTTTCTGTAAGGGTCGGGCGAGCGGTACTTCCCGAAATCCCTCTCAAAAACCAAAGATGCGTGCCTATCGTACTGACACCTCATCAGCAAGGATTTCACTCTGGAGATATCCTCTCGGCTACCTCCAGTCGAGACAAGAAGCTCGAGTTTCCTCCTCAGACCCTGATACAAGCGATACCTGTTCAGGGACCTGAGGCTCGAGAGCTGGCGGAAGAACCCCGCAACACGCTTCTTGAATATCTCCCACCACTCCAGCTTATTACTACAAAGATCCAGTAAAGGTACCTGACTCTGAAGAAAATCCTCAAAGGACTGTCTTACCTCCGCTTCCACCAGGAGGGACGAATTCAGCTTCCAATAACCTTTACCCATGCGGGGGGTCTCTGAAACATTCAGGGAAAACAAAATCATACAGTGATCGGAGAACTCCACCTCAACCACGGACACTGCGGAAGAGACGGCTTCCTCCTTTAAATAAAACCTATCTATTCTAGACCTGCAGCTACCTTGATGATAGGTGAAACCCGCGTGGCCCGAGGGGCTCCGGATGTGGGCGTCCTCTAGGCGAGCTTCTCTAGTTATGCTAATTAGTGCCACACTATCGCAAGTCAGTGGACCATTGGAGCCTCTCCTATCCTGGGACCTCGTGACATTATAGAAGTCCCCTCCAAAGATCACCTGCCGACTCGTAAAAAGAAAGGGCTTAATCCTCATAAAGAGATCTTTACGGCCCCGCTTAGTTTGCGGGGCGTAGATGTTAATGAGCCGGAGCTCTTGTCCCTTCATGAAGACATCAATGATCAGGCACCTCCCCATTTCTAGCTCAATAACCCGTCTGCATTCAACAGGAGCGGAAAAAAAGACCGCCACCCCACTATACGGCTCAGCCGCAAGAGACCAGTGGGAGGGACCGCGCCTCCACTCTCTCCTGGCTTTTGCCAGAGAGGCAAGATCTGACAACCTGGTCTCTTGTAAAAAGAAAATGTTGGCTTCAACACGGCCGAGAAAATCAAAGGCTGCAAATCTAGCCGTATCCGACTTTATACTGGCACAGTTAATAGATGCCAGCGTCAGTGGGGTGAGTGCCGCCATCATGGGTGATTGAGTTAGATGGCCTCACCCCTTAAACCTTCTTCCTCTCCTTCCCTCCACCCCCATCGGAATCAGAGGAAGACCCTTTACTTCTTTTTAAACTCTGGGACATATCCATCCTAGGATCTTTACCTCCGGCACCTGGTGTTACCTCTCCCCCTGAGGAAACTACCCCAGAGGAAGGAGGCTCGGTACCTCCTGGAGGCCGCACTGCCTCCTGACCCTCGAGAAGAGGAGGGGAGATGGTATCCCCGAGGGCCTCATATCGATTCGAAAGGACGATCAGAGGGTCAGAGACTGAGTTGTTCCTTCTATGGTCTGAGGCTACAATTGAAGAGGAGGACAGCGCCACCTTACTCTTACACTTCTTCCTCCTCTTCTTTTTCTGGCCACCATTTACTGTCTGCCCCTCCTCCTCCTCCTCATCCACAGTTTCGGATTCAGAGGTATGACTTAAGGAAGGAGCATCTTGACCTTCTTCCCTACGCAGTCTCCCTATCTCCTCGTCCAGTTTGGCCTCACCCAAAGCCTCAGAGTTATTCTGACCTCCTTCTGAGCCAGTGTCTGGAGTGGGACCCCGAGCTACCCCTGGCACCTGGGCATTCTCAAGGGCCCTCTTCAACCTGCGCTTCTCCTCTCGCCTCCGCATAGAGGGGGTCTTATGTTTTTCCTTCACTGGCTTTGGTGCCCCCTCTCCTCCACTGGTCCCCTCCCCCGCCGGGGCAACTGTTAGGCTTTCCCCAGACGGGGCGGTCACAGCATTAGAGAACGAGCGCGGACACCGGCTGAACGGGTGACCTAAGTCACCACACAAGTTACACCGAATCTGCCCACAGGTGGCCGCCAGGTGACCCACCCCACAGCAGAGGGCGCATATCTGCTGAGTGCAGTTGGCACTAAAGTGGTTTGGGTCACCACACCTGTGACACAGCTTCGGCTGCCCCTGGTAGAAGATCTGAATACTGTCGCGTCCCAGGAAGGTGGCCGAAGGAATGTGGGTGACCGTGTTCCCGGAACGCCTGAGACGGACGGAAAACGTCCAGGCCCCAGACCATATATTGTGCTCATCAAAGTTTTTCCGGGGGATGTCCATCACCTCCCCGTACCTGCCCAGCCAGGTCATAATGTCATAACAAGAAAGTGACTCGTTACGGGTCAAAACGGTCACTTTCTTTACCATACTCTGGCGAGATACCGCTTTTACAGCGAAATCTCGCCATCCGGGCTCGTTTTTCACCAGCTCATAATTAGACCAGAAGAGATCTAGTCCCTCCGGCCTAACAAAGCTGACGTCAAACTCAGAGGAGCCGAAAGGGTGGATCAGGGCAAAGATGTCCCTAGCCCTGAAACCCATCTGGAAGAGAAGCTCCACCACCTTGCCCCTTTGGGGGCACGCATCTTCGCCTTTCCAGACCAGACGGGCCACATTCCTGCGACCTACCTCCTGCCCGGGTGTCTGGAGGGACCATACAGTCTCCCCATTTCTCTGTCGGAATGCTCCCAGATCATGTCTCTCCACCCAGAAAGATAGGTCCATCTCCTTTCCCTCTACCTGGAGCGTCCTTTCTCCTCTCTTTAGTGCCTCCAGGAGGCGCCGTTGCAATTGACCGTCACCAGATACAGGAGGTAAAGATCCCACTGAACCCCCGGCCGCCACGCTGGCATAACTCCTGGCGACCGAGGGGGCAGCCGGACCAGACCCTGTCCCTACGGCCCCACCTAAGCCCCCTGCACTGCCACAAACGTCACTATTATACACACCACTACTACTCCTCTCATTCACTCCACTATCACTCCTCCCATCTGCACCACTCCCATTCACTCCACTACCACCCCGCCCATCCGCACCACCACCACTCCTCCCATTCAATCCACCACCACCACTCACTCCACTACCACTCCTCCCATCTGCATCACTGCCACCCCGCCCATTCACTCCACTACCACTCCTCCCATCTGCACCACTACCACTCCTCCTATTCACTCCATTACCACTCCTCACATTCACTCCACCATCACTCCCACATACACTCCTTTCATCCACAGCACTACTACTCCCATCATTCACACACCTTGTAGTGACATTGCTTTTGGTTTTATTAGCAGTGTTTTTGGGATCAGCCGCTGCTTCACCCACTACCTCTGGGCTGGCCAGGACGTGCTTTAGCTGGATCTCTGTCGGCGATGCTGATTCCTCCTCCATGTGGGATGTCACCGCAGACATCACATGCCCCTCCAAGCGCACCTCTGCCCCTCCACCTGCCACTGACTTGCAGGGACCCTCCTCCCTCACAGGGGAAATCCCTACAGCGTCCATGCCACACACTGCGCCTGACTGCACGGGATCAGCAGCGGGTCCCGGTGCCTGGACACTCCCCCCCCCTCTCAGGGGAGTGCCCTACAGAGCTGATAACAATGCCAGGGACACCCACCATTAACCCATCCTGCTCTTCCCTACCAGCAGGATGCGTGACTGTAGCACCCACGGCCATGTTGGATGCAGCACTGTACCCCCGTGCTGGTCCCGTTCAACAGCAGAAACTGGATCTGGCAGGGTGGGGGGCCCAGCAGTCTGAACCAACTTCTCAGGTGGCCCAGACTGCTGGATAGGGGAGAAAACAAACATGACTTGCTCCTCAGCCTTTTTCTTCCTCCTGTTCTTTTTCTTCTTCTGGCTCTCCTCAGGGCCCAGGTCCTGGCCAAAACTGAAATTTTCCAGACGGGTGGGTGACTCCTGCATCACTATGGCCCGCAGGAGCCCCCCACCGACTGGGCCGCTGTCACCACCATCACTACTGTCGCTTTCCTCTGAGGTGGTTGGTAAGGCGACTTGGGCAGGGTTAATATATTCTGCAGTTGGGGTGACAGAGGTCTTAGGGGTACACGGGGTATCACACACATCCCCCTCACTCTCATCACCCTCACTGCCGCCATCTCCCTCACCACCTTCCTCCATCTTCTCCTCTATATCACACAGGTGTTCTTCCTCCCCCTGGCTATCCTCTTCCTCCTTCACAGGGGTCCGCATGATTTTATAGCGGTCCTCGTTTTTTAATTTTTCTTTAAACATACCCGCTCCCTCTATGATCTGCATTCGGGCTCTCACCACCTCCTGCTCCTCTGCCTTCAGCTCGCACACTCTAGCAGCAAACTTAGCCCTCATGGCCTTGGCAGAGTTATCTGTCTGGTAGCGGGCAAACTTCAGATCCTCCCTTAACACTTTCAGCTTCTTTCCCAGCTGTTCGTATTCCACCAGCTTTGCCTGCATGCGGGATCCAAACGTGGCAAGCGACTCCCTGGGTCCCTTCACCCCCCATTGCTGGAGTTCCGTAACATTAGAAACAGTCCCTGAAGACACAACAGTTATCTTCCTACCGTATGCCTTGCGGTTTCCAGCGATGGACGGGGGAGTGGTCTCCACATTACTGCGGAGCCTGCTGGATCTTCTGACCCCGTCCGTGGAATCGGCTGTAACTCTCTCACTCCCACCCCCCGCCGGCCTAGTACGGGAGGTGGAAGGCCGTGGGTCCATAGCAGGAGGCTCTTCCCAGGAGTCTGCCACCCTCCTGGGGAAAAGGTTGCTGGAAAAAACTCCTTCTCTCCTCTCTCTCTGGACAACTCTGGAAGTGAGACACACCCAACAGCTGCTGTGTTCCACAGGAAGTGATCTCTGCTGACACCTCTGTCCATGTCAGGAACTGTCCAGAGCAGGAGAAAATCCCCATAGCAAACATATGCTGCTCTGGACAGTTCCTAAAATGGACAGAGGTGTCAGCAGAGAGCACTGTGGTCATGAAAGAAATTAAATCCTAAAAGAAAATAATTTTCTCTGTAATATATAGCCACTAATAAGTACTGGAAGGATTAAGATTTTTTAATAGAAGTAATTTACAAATCTGTTTAACTTTCTGGCACCAGTTGATAAAAAAAAAAGTACCCCTTTAAATGTTTCGTATATAACAGTCTGCAATCTTTCCTGCAAAGACCCGAATGGTTAACACAAATGTAAGATTTCTTGGCATTGCAACAAATAAGCTTTTTGTATGGAGGGCACCTGTCAATTCAAGGGGTTCTTGCA
Source organism: Hyla sarda (assembly GCF_029499605.1). Classification (NCBI taxonomy): domain Eukaryota; kingdom Metazoa; phylum Chordata; class Amphibia; order Anura; family Hylidae; genus Hyla; species Hyla sarda. The sequence goes on from NC_079196.1 coordinate 74,315,919, forward strand.
CATTTTGCTGACCCCCCTCCTCACATTTCTTCCTCTCTAATATTCACTGTCTGCAGTGGTCTGTTGGTGATAGCTGGCCCTTGATTGTCCCTCACCCTGTCCTATCTGGTTACCAGTGCTCTCTCTGACGTGCCCACTGGCAGAAACCTTAACACTGACAGACAAACAGGCCTCCAGGTTCCACCACGTTGACTGCCCCATTGCTCAGTGCATTTTCCACCAACACAAACTGTACTCTTTTGGTTGGTAGTGTGGTAACCACGAGTGAAACCCGTGACCGCCACTATGCTGGGGTTAGCTACTTGGTTCTTGGGGGGGGTTATGAACCCAGGGTCGGATGGTATTAATCCTTAATGTCACGTGAAGCCACTGTAGTCTTGGTATCTCCCGGGGTACTACAGGTCCAGGGAACTCCGTCTCCCCACAGGCTAGCAAGGAAAGAATTGATTCCACACTAGGTTGCAGTTTAACGGAGGCTTTACTAACTTGAAGATAGGTGGTACAATCTCCACAGCGCTCAACCAAAGTCTCCCAAAGGTTTAACAGACAGTCTCTAGAGGACCACACAGCTTGCAGTGCCTGGACTTGATATTGCATATATGCTTGGCTCTTACGGCCGGACTAGGAGTTTTAGGTCTGCGCTATATTAGGTTTGAGATCAAAGTCACTTACTGAAGTGTCCGTAGATTTGTGGCTTTTCGCCGAAAGATAATGAATTGTCCTTTAGGAATTCTCTGATCAAGGCTGAAGTAAAGGCTTGATATTAGTTGGGGTTTCTTCATGCTTTTCTTATCTCTCTCTCTCTCATCTTTGCTCTCACTCCTCTGCGGATTCTTCACTCTGTACTCTGAACTGAATGAATTGCTTTACTCCTCCTCTATTCCTCTCACAGGAAATGCCACCCTTTATAAGGGAAGGCTGAACTAAAGCCCATTGGCCAGGCAGCTGTGGATCATAGAGTTGTCTGTATCCCCTTTAGGATTTACAATAAAGTTACATACAAGTGATAACATAATATAACACCTTACACAAAAGTTCATTCTAGCCCTCAGTCCTCCACTCTCACATACCCTAACTAAGCCTGAGGTTGCTAGGCAACATACTTAAAGCTACAGACACCTATTAACGGATTGCTAAATTATAACAGTGAAAATACAGATTAGAAATGGTTGAGTCCCTGCAGGGGAGCCCCCAGGACACTGGAGGTCTCAATCTGACAGGTCCTAAAATGCCTTGACACAATGTACCTTTACTGGGACACCACAGTAGCATGGTAGACATAAACATAAGGCATAACCTCCCATGGACACTCATAAGTAACTGTGCTTCTCCCATAAAGAACTTCACACCCCTAAAGGCGTATTCCACTGGAAATTAGTTCTATAAAAAAATCCTAATCCTTCCAGTACTTCTCAGCTGCTGTATACTACAGAGGAAGTTCTTTTCTTTTAGAATTTCCTTTCTGTCTGACCACAGTGCTCTCTGCTGACACCTCTGCCCATGTCAGGAACTGACTGGAGCAGAAGCATATTCCAATAGCAAACCTATCCTGCTCTGGACAGTTCCTGACATGGACAGAGGTGTCAGCAGAGAGCACTGTGGTCAGACAGAAAGGAAATTCTAAAAGAAAAGAGATACCTCTAGAGCATACAGCAGCTTATAAGTACTGGAAGGATTAAGATTTTTAAATGGAAGTAATTTACAAATCTGTTAAACTTTCTGGTACCAGTTGATTTAAAAAATAAATCTAGTTTTCCACTGGAGTACCACTTTAACCTCTTAAGGACCCCGCATCATATTGCGGCGGGCCCGGCATCATAGTGAAGCCGGGATCGGCATCTAACAGCGCGCGGCACTGATCGCAGTGCCGCGCGCTATTAACCCTTTAGCCGCGCGCTCAAAGCTGAGCCGCGCAGCTAAAAACGAAAGTAAAAGTGCCCGGCTAGCTCAGGGAGCTGTTCGGGATCATCGCGGTATAATGTCGGCATCCCGAACAGCTGTAGCACAGGAGGAGGTCTTCTTATCTTCTCCTGCACTGTCCAATGGCCGAATGAATGCTTCAAGCCTGAGATCCAGGCTTGAGCATCCAATCGCCCAAAACACTGATTGATCCATTCCTATGGAGATGCATCAATCAGTGGTAAAAATCAGTTAATGCAATGTTATAGCCCGCCCTGTAGGAGCTATAATATTGCATAAGAAAAGTGTTAAAAAAAAAAAATCATTAACCCTTTCAATTATCCCTTCCCCTAATAAAAGTTTGAATCGCCCGGCATTTCCAAGAATAAAAAAAACACAGTGTAAATAAAAATAAACATATGTGGTATCATCGCGTGCAGAAATGTCCGAATTATAAAAATATACTGCTTTTTAAAACGCACGTTCAATGGCGTATGCGCAAAAAAATTCCAAAGTCCAAAATAGCGTATTTTTGATCACTTTTTATACCACAAAAAAGTGAATAAAAAGTGATCAATAAGTCTGATCAGAACAAAAATGATACAGCTAAAAACTTCAGATCACGGCGCAAAAAATGAGCTCTCATAGCGCCCGGAACACAGAAAAATAAAAAAGTTATAGGGGTCAGAAGATGACCATTTTAAACGTATAAATGTTCCTGCATGTATTCATGATTTTTTTCTGAAGTGAAACAAAATCAAACCTATACAAGTAGGGTATCATTTTAACCATATGGACCTACAGAATAAAGATAAGGTGTAATTTTTGCCAAAAAATGTACTGCGTAAAAACGGAAGCCCCCAAAACGTACAAAATAGAGTTTTTTCATCAATTTTGTCGCACATTGATTTTTTTTCCCGTTTCACCGTAGATTTTGGGGTAAAATGACTTATGTCATTACAAAGAAGAATTGGTGACGCGAAATATAAGCCATCATATAGAATTTTAGGTGAAAAGTTTAAAGAGTTATGATTTTTTAAAGTTAAGGAGGAAAAATTGAAAATGAAAAAACGGAAAAAGCCGGGGTCCTTAAGGGGTTAATGGAATGAGTAACCTCGTCTTTACAGAGAATTGCAGTGACCATACAGTGTGAGAAGAAATGGTAAAATATTGTCAGAAGGTTCCTCAGTAAGATTGTAAGAAAGCTCTGCTAACATCTTAAAGGGGTACTCCGGCCCTGAGACATCTTATACCCTATCCAAAGGATAGGGGATATGATGTCTCCCCATGGGGGTCCCGCCGCTGGGGACCCCCGCAATCTTGTATTCGCCACCCACCTGTTTGAGCTGCACACAGCGGTGCCAGCTCACAAACAGCCGGGTGGCGACCACGGGGCCAGAGTATCATGACCTCCCCGCCAACCCCCAACCCCCCCCCCCCGCCTCCGTGTGATGTCACCCCCCCGCCCCCCGTATGCAAGTCTATGGAATGGGGGGTAGAGGAGTGTACATGGGTGACAGAGGGGGGATGGCCAAGGTGGACATGGATGACAGGAGGGACAGAGGGGTGATTAGGGTGGAGGGACAATGGTGACAGATGTAGACTGGGGGGTGGTCAGAGGGGTGGATGGGGGGGGGGAACATGTGTTGCAGAGGAATGGACAGAGGTGGCCAAGGTGGACATGGATGACAGGATGGTGGACACGGGAGATATGGGGGTGAACAGGCATAACGGGGGTGGACAAGGATGACAAGGGGGATAAAAGAGGGGTGACAAAGGGATAGAGGGGTGAATAGGGGGGGTAGACATGTGTTACAGGGGGGTGGACAGGGAGGGGTGGACATGGGTGACAGGGATAGACAGGGGGTGGACATGAATGACAGGGGTGAGGGGGGGTGGACGGGGTTAAGAAGGGGTAACAGAGGGTAGGAAAGGGTACAGTACCTTTTTGCCATTTTTCTTCACTACACTGGCACAGTAATCAGGCGCAGCTTCCACCTTCCTCCCCTGTCCGGCAGGGCAGCGACTCAGGGCTCCGACAGGGCACTCACTCACTGGGACGCTGGGGGGGGGGGGGGGGGGACGCTGGGGCACGGGTCATTACACCGGCACGGTAATCCGGCAGAGCACCGCCAGTGCACTCACTCACTGGGCCGCAGGGTGAGAGGAATGCAGGGGGTTGCGATGTGTGCACGCACAGCAAAGCGCACACATACTTCCCTCCCCCCTGCAGCGCCATAAATTTCAGACGCGCAGGCCAGGCCGGTGAATAAAAAAATAAAATATTTGCCGTCAAAATCCCGCGGCACCCCAGTTGGAAATCACTGCTCTAGATAGTCTGTATACGATATCCGAACCAAAGTAGCTTATGTTGTAACAAGTTACTTGCTACTCAATTGTATTGTTCTACTATAGTCAATTAACTAATAAGCTTGTAATGCTTTCTTACTAATGATATCTAATTGATATTCATTTATATATATCATTGTGTTTGTGAGGCTTCTTCCACCCTACAAAATTCTCAGTTTTTAAACATCCGTTCGAAGTTCCGTCTGAAAATCAGCTGAAAACGTCAGTTACAAAATCCTATACTGTCGTTAGAAAATCCCTTCATAGTCTATGGGGTTTTTCTAATAGCCATTTTAACCCGTTATAGCCCGTTATTAATAACGGACGTTATTTTGTGACGGAAGATAGACACGGGAGAAATAGTTCATGAACCTGCATATCTTTATAATACCTGTCAGGGCCGCAGGCTGGGCCGTCCTCCTGCCCTGTACAGTAACACGGGCCGGACTGGCCTATTTGTCAACCAGGAAATATCCCATTTCAGCCGCTTACCCTGTGGGCCAGGCTGGATAAGAGCAAGCACCGCTACGCGCGTAATGACGCTCGGTCACGTCACGCTCCCAGAACTCAAGGGCCTACGTTCTGACGCCGGCCCTAGGTATTCTGAGAGTGTGACGTGACCGAGCATCATTACGCGTGTAGCTGTGCTTGCTCTTATCTAGGGGAAGGTGCTGCCCTGAATCCCCGGCAACTAAAAAGGTACCAGCCGCGGTGGGGGTTGTCTAATCAGGGGGTAGTATCTGTCTACTGGGGGGGGGGTCTAATCTGGGGGTACTATCTGTCTACTGGGGGGGTCTAATCTGGGGGTTCTACCTACCTACTGGGGGGGGGTTCTAATCTGGGGGTACTAACTGCCCACTGGGGAGTTCATCTGGGGAGACTACCTGCCTACTTGTGGGTTAATCTGGTGGTACTACCTGCCTACTGCGGGGGGTTAATCTGAGGGTACTACCAGTCTACTGCGGGGGGGTCTAATCTGAGGGTACTACCTGTCTACTGGGGGAGGGGTCTAATTTGGGGGTACTACCTGTCTACTGGGGGGGGTGTAATTTGGGGGTACTACCTGTCTACTGGGGGGGGTGTAATTTGGGGGTACTACCTGTCTAATGGGGGGGTCTAATTTGGGGGTACTACCTGCCTAATGATACATTTTCATAATTTTTCTTAATTAATATTTTTATGACCATATTTCATAATTTTAACCCCTTAAGGACCGAGGTGATTTTGGCCTTAAGGACCAGAGCATTTTTTGCAGATCTGACCACTGTCACTTTAACCCCTTAAGGACTCAGCATTTTTCCGTTTTGCATTTTCATTTTTTCCTCATCACCTTCTAAAAATCATAACGCTTTCAATTTTGCACCTAAGAATCCATATGATGGCTTATTTTTTGCGCAACCAATTCTACTATGCAGTGACATTAGTTATGTTACCAAAAAATCCACGGCGAAACGGCGAAATCATTGTGCGACAAAATTGAAGAAAAAATTTCCTTTTGTAAATTTTGGGGGCTTCCGTTTCTACGCAGTGCATTTTTTGGTAAAAATAACACATCATTTTTATTCTGTAGGTCCATACGGTTAAAATGATACCCTACTTATATAGGTTGGATATTGTATTACTTCGGAAAAAAATCATAACTACATCATGCAGGAAAATTTATATGTTAAAAATTCTCATCTTCTAACCCCTATAACTTTTTTAGTTTTCTGCATACAGGCCGGTATGAGGACTCATTTTTTGCGCCGTGTTCTGAAGTTTTTATCGGTACCATGTTTGTATTGATCGGACTTTTTGATCGCTTTTTATTCATTTTTTCATGATATAAGAAGTGACCAAAAATACACTATTTTGGACTTTGGAATATTTTTTGCGTGTAAGCCATTGACCGAGCGATTTAATTAACAATATATTTTTATAGTTCGGACATTTTCGCACGCAGCGATACCACATATGTTTATTTCGTTTTTTTTTTTATGGGAAAAGGGGTCAAACTTTTATTAGGGAAGGAGTTAAAGGGGTACTCTGGTGAAAACCTTTTTTCTTTTAAATCAACTGGTGGCAGAAAGTTAAACATATTTGTAAATTACTTCTTTTAAAAAATGTTTTAATCCTTCCTGTACTTCCTGATGACATCACGAGCACAGTTCTCTCTGCTGACGTTATTATAATAATAATCCCAGAAGAAGAGAGAAAGCTAGCAGCCATATATAAATTGCACACCACAAATATTCAATATGTTCCAAAAAATATATATAAATCTTTATTTATCACAAAACAGACAGATGAGTACATACAATTAAAAACAATTAAAAACACATGATCCAAAAGCGGAGGAATATAATCCTACTACGCCCACCCTGCAGTGGGTACACATAACCCTAAGATGTAAACCAGTCCCGGACCAATGAAACACAAACCAATCTATGCAGCAATTTCTAAAGATTGTACCAATAAGTAGCACCTGGCAAATGTAAATATAATATATAAAACGCCTAGCAGCCTAACCAATGTCAGTGTAATGAAAAATATATGTGAGTCTCAGTGCATATAAATCTGACCAATGTAAGGTGCAAAAAACTAAATCTCAGTGCATATAATAAATCTGACCAATGTAAAGTGCAATACTACGACCTGAGAAAAGTGCTGTATGTCCATCAAGTCTGGCTGTCAGGCTCAGTGCTAAAGTGCTGCTACCGGGACTCCTCACATCCAAAGCAGGGAGAAGCTGACCCTTTTTTTTTCTATTTAATTATAATAATAATAACACTTTATTTATTGTTGTCCTTAGTGGGATTTGAATCCAAGTCTCCAGCACTGCAAGGCAGCAGTGCTAACCACTGAGCCACCATGCTGCCCTTAGCATACATCTGCTATGCATGGTTGCTAAAACGGACACAGATGTCAGCAGAGAGCACTGTGTTCATGATGTCATCAGTGTTCCAAAAAAAAGGAATTTCCTCTGTAGCATTCAGCAGCTAATAAGTACTGGAAGGATTAAGATTTTTTTAATTTTGTAATTTACAAATCTGTTTAACTTTCTGCCACCAGTTGATTTAAAAGAAAAAAGGTTTTCACCGGAGTACCCCTTTTAAATGACCTTTGTTAACTTCTTTTTTTCACTTTTTTTTTTTACAGTGTTATAGCTCCCATAGGGACCTATAACACTGCACACACTGATCTCCTATGCAGATCCCTGCAAAGCCCTAGCTTTGCATGGATCAGTCAGATAGGGGCTCGATTGCTGAAGCCTATAGCTCAGGCTTGGAGCAATCAATCGACGATCGGACGCCGCGGAGAGAGGTAAGGAGACCTCCGCCTGCGTACCAGCTGATCGGAACATCGCAATTTTATCGCGATGTCCCGATCAGCCAGAGTGTGCTGCCGGGAAGCGTTTACTTTCGTTTTCAGACGCGGCTTCAATTTTGATCGCCGCGTCTGAAGGGTTAACAGCGTGTGGCACAACAATCGATGCTGCGTGCTGTTAGCCCAGGGTCCCGGCTATGATTAGCAGCCGGGACCGACACGGTGTGACGCCCTGAGTCCTTAAGAGGTTAAGCATTAACCCCTTAAGGACCCAGCCATTTTACACCTCAGGACCCGGCCATTTTTTGCAATTCTGACCACTGTCACTTTAAACATTAATAACTCTGGAATGCTTTTAGTTATCATTCTGATTCCGAGATTGTTTTTTCGTGACATATTCTACTTTAACATAGTGGTAAAACTTTGTGGTAACTTGCATCCTTTCTTGGTGAAAAATCCCAACATTTTATGAAAAATTTGAAAATTTTGCATTTTTTTAACTTTGAAGCTCTCTGCTTGTAAGGAAAATGGATATTCCAAATAATTTTTTTTTTTCATTCACATATACAATATGTCTATTTTATGTTTGCATCATAAAATTGACGTGTTTTTACTTTTGGAAGACACCAGAAGGCTTCAAAGTTCAGCAGCAATTTTCCAATTTTTCACAAAATTTCCAAACTCACAATTTTTCATGGACCAGTTCAGGTTTGAAGTGGATTTGAAGGGTCTTCATATTAGAAATACCCCACAAATTACCCCATTATAAAAACTGCACCCCCCAGAGTATTCAAAATGACATTCAGTCCGCGTTTTAACCCTTTAGGTGTTTCACAGGAATAACAGCAAAGTGAAGGAGAAAATTCACAATCTCCATTTTTTACACTCGCATGTTCTTGTAGACCCAATTTTTTAATTTTTACAAGGGGAAAAAGGAGAAAATGTATACTTATATTTGTAGCCCAATTTCTCTCGAGTAAGCACATACCTCTTATGTCTATGTAAAGTGTTCGGCGGGCGCAGTAGAGGGCTCAGAAGCGAAGGAGCGACAAGGGGATTTTGGAGAGTACGTTTTTTTGAAATGGTTTTTGGGAGGCATGTTGCATTTAGGAAGCCCCTATGGTGCCAGAACAGCAAAAATCCCCCACATGCCATACCATTTTGGAAACTAGACCCCTTGAGGTACGTAACAAGGAATAAAGTGAGCCATAATACCCCACAGGGGTTTCACGACTTTTGCATATGTAAAAAATATAAAAATAAAATTTCACTAAAATGTGTGTTTCCCCCCAAATTTCACATTTTTGCAAGGGTTAATAGCAGAAAATACCCCCCAAACATTGTAACCCCATCTCTTCTGAGTATGGAGGTATCCCATAAGTTGACCTGAGGTGTACTATGAGTGAACTACAATGCTCAGAAGAGAAGGAGTCATATTTGGCTTTTTGAGAGCAAATTTTGCTCGGGGGCATGTCGCATTTAGGAAGCCCCTATGGTGCCAGGACAGCAAAAAAAAAACACATGGCATACCATTTTGGAAACTAGACCCCTTGTGGAACGTAACAAGAAATAAAGTGAGCCTTAATACCCCACAGGGGTTTCACGACTTTTGCATACGTAAAAATAAAATAAAAAAAATCACTAAAATGTGTGTTTCCCCCCAAATTTCACATTTTTACAAGGGTTAATAGCAGAAAATACCCCCCAAAATTTGTAACCACATCTCTTCTGAGTATGGAGGTACCCCATAAGTTGACCTGAAGTGCACTACGGGCGAACTACAATGCTCAGAAGAGAAGGAGTCATATTTGGCTTTTTGAGAGCAAATTTTGCTCGGGGGGCATGTCGCATTTAGGAAGCCCATATGGTGCCAGGACAGCAAAATAACCCCCACATGGCATACCATTTTGGAAACTAGACCCCTTGAGGAACGTAACAAGGCATAAAATGAGCATTTACCCCCCACTGGTGTCTGTCAAATCTTTGGAACAGTGGGCTGTACAACATTTTTAATTTGCACAGCCCACTCTTCCAAAGATCTGTCAGACACCTGTGGGGTGTAAATTCTCACTGCACACCTCATTACATTCCGTGAGGGGTCTAGTTTCCGAAATGGGGTCACATGTGGGGTTTTGTTTTTTTTGCGTTTGTCAAAACCGCTGTAACAATCAGCCACCCCTGTGCAAATCACCTCAAATGTACATGGTGCACTCTCCCTTCTGGGCCTTGTTGTGCGCCCCCAGAGCACTTTGCGCCCACATATGGGGTATCTCCGTAGTCGGGAGAAATTGTGTTACAAATTTTGTGGGGCTTTTTTCCCCTTTACCTCTTGTCAAAATGAAAAGTATAGGGCAACACCAGCATGTTAGTGTAAAAAGTTAATTTTTTTTACACTAACATGCTGGTGTAGACCCCAACTTCACCTTTTCATAAGGGGTGAAAGGAGAAAAAGACCCCCAAGATTTGTAAGGCAATTTCTCCCGAGTACGGCGATACCCCATATGTGGCCCTAAACTGTTGCCTTGAAATACGACAGGGCTCCAAAGTGAGAGCGCCATGTGCATTTGAGGTCTGAATTAGGGATTTGCATAGGGGTGGACATAGGGGTATTCTACGCCAGTGATTCCCAAACAGGGTGCCTCCAGCTGTTGTAAAACTCCCAGCATGCTTGGACAGTCAACGGCTGTCTGGCAATACTGGGAGTTGTTGTTTTGCAACAGCTGGAGGCTCCATTTTGGAAAGAGTGGCGTACCAGACGTTTTTCATTTTTATTGGGGAGGGAGGGGGGCTGTGTAGGGGTATGTGTATATGTAGTGTTTTTTACTTTTTATTTTATTTTGTGTTAGTGTAGTGTAGTGTTTTTAGGGTACAGTCACACGGGCGGGGGGATTACAGCGAGTTTGAGCTGCCGCGCAAAATTTGCTGCATCGCAAACTTGCAGCCCGATACTCACTGTAAGCCCCTGTCCATGTGAATGTACCCTGTACATTCACAGGGGGGGGACCTCCAGCTGTTGCAAAACTACAACTCCCAGCATGCCTGAGAATGTTTGGGAGTTGTGGTTTTGCAACAGCTGGAGGCACACGGGTTGGGAAACACTGAGTTAGGAAACAATGTTTCCCAACCAGTGTGCCTCCAGCTGTTGCAAAACCACAACTCCCAAACATTCTCAGGCATGCTGGGAGTAGTAGTTCGGCAACATCTTTAGAGCCAGATGTTGCCGAACTACAACTCCCAGCATGCTTGGAGTTGTAGTTTTGCAACATCTGGAGGACTACAGTTTGCAGACCACTAATACAGTGGTTCCCAATCTGTGCCCTTCCAGATGTTGCAAAACTACAACTCCCAGTATGCCAAAACTGTCCAGGCATGCTGGGAGTTGTAGTTCTGCAACATCTGAAGGGCCAGATGTTACAGAACTACAACTCCCAGCATGCCTGGACAGTAAGGGCATGCTGAGGATGTGTAGTTTTGCAACATCTGGAAGGGCACAGTGGTCTCCAAACTGTGGACCTCCAGATGTTGCAAAACTGCAACTCCCAGCATGCCCAGACGCCAAGGGCTGTCTGGGCATGCTGGGAGTTGTAGTTTACAGGGTCCTATTACAGCAATGCATGTCGCTTTACGGCGACGTGCATTGCTGTAAAGGGCCCGACCGCGGCTGAAGTTCCACTCACCTGTCGCCGCCGCCGCCGTCTTCATCGTCTGGATCCGGGTCTTCAGGGACGAGGTAAGTACCGGGGCCGGTCCCCAGCACTCCCCCGTCCCCCGCCGCGTCCTCCGGTCTTCCTCCCGTCCTCTCCGGACTTTCAGGGGCCGGACAGGACGGGAGGAAGTAACCGCCCCCCCTCCTGCGATTGGTCGGTTAACTAACCGACAGATCGCAGGGGATCGGAGGAGGTGGCCGGCTTGCCACCTCGCTCCGATACTTCAGCATGGTCCTGGCTGTCTGTGACAGCCGGGATCATGCGAAATTACCGGGCGGTCGGGTCCCAGAGACCCGATCAGCCCGGTATCGCCGCAGATCGCAAGGGCGATTTCCCTTGCGATTTGCGGCGATCGCCGACATGGGGGGCCTACATGGCCCCCCTCGGCGTTTGCCCTGGATGCCTGCTGAAGGATTTCAGCAGGCATCCAGTTCCGATCTCTGCCCGGCGAGCGGCAGAGACCGGAAAACGCCATGACGTATGCATACGTCATGGGTCCTTAAGACCCAGGGTGTGAAGACGTATGCATACGTCATGGGTCCTGAACAGGTTAATAACTCTGGGATGCTTGTACTTATGAATTTGATTCAGAGATTGTTTTTTCGTGACAAATTCAACTTTATCCTAGTTGTAAATTTTTGTCGATTCTTGCATCATTTCTTTGTGAAAAATTCCAAAATGTTATGAAAAATTTGAAAAGTTTGCATTTTTCTAACTTTGAAGCTCTCTGCTTGTAAGGAAAATAGGCATCTCAAATAAATTATATATTGATTCACATATACAATATGTCTAATTTATGTTTGCATCATACGGGAGATATCTTTATATTATTATATTATATACAATATATTATGTTTTCATCATAAAGTTGACATGTTTTTACTTTTGGAAGACATGAGAGGGCTTCAGAGTTCAGCATCAATTTTCCAGTTTTTCACAAAATTTTCAAAATCGGAATTTTTCACAGACCATGTCAGTTTTGAAGTGGATATAAAGGGTCTTTATATTAGAAATACCCCACAATTGACCTCATTATAAAAACTGCACCCCTCAAAGTATTCAAAATGACATTCAGAATGTTTGTTTACCCTTTAGGTGTTTCACAGGAATAGCAGCAAAGTGAAGGAGAAAATTCAAAATCTCAATTTTTTACACTAACCTGTTCTTGTAGACCCAGTGTTTGAATTTTAACAAGGGGTAAAAGGAGATAAATCCCCCCAAATGTGTAACCCAATTTCTCTCGAGTAAGGAAATACCACATATGTGTATGTCAAGTGTTCGGAGGGCGCAGTAGAGGGCTCAGAAGGGAAGGAGCGACAATGGGTTTTTGGAGAGTGAGTTTTTCTGAAATGATTTTTTGGGGGCATGTCACATTTAGGAAGCCCCTATGGTGCCAGAACAGCTGAAAAGCCCCCACATGGCATACTATTTTGGAAACTACACCCCTCAAGGTACATAATAAGGGCAGGGGTTTATGTAACAAGGGCAGGGGTTTACAGCAAGGAAACTTGCTGTAAACCCCTGCCCATGTGAATGTACATTCACATGGGGGGCGGGCAAAACTACAACTCCCAGCATGCCCTTTGGCTGTCCGATCATGCTGGGGGTTGTAGTTATGCAACAGCTGGAGGCACACTGGTTGCAAAACACAGAGTTTGTTACTTAACTCAGTGTTTCGCAACCCATGAGCCTCCAGCTGTTGCTAAACTACAACTCCCAGCATGCATGGTCTGTCAGTGCATGCTGGGAGTTATAGTTTTGCAACAGCTGGAGGCAAACAGGTTGGGAAACACTGAGTTAGGAAACAGACAATGCTTCCCAACTAGTGTGCCTCCAGTTGTTGCAAAACTACAACTCCAAGCATGCCCAGACAGTCTAGGCATGCTGAAAGTTGTAGTTCTGTAACATCTGGAAGAGCACAGATTGGAGACCAGTGCACAGTGGTCTCCAAACTGTGGCCCTCCAGATGTTGCAAAACTACAACTCCCAGCATGCCCAGACAGCCAAAGGCTGGGCATGCTGTGAGTTGTAGTTTTAAAACTCCTAGAAGCAACAGTGAAGATCACATTACAGCGATCTTCACTGCTGCATCTGATGCCACAGCTGCCTCCTCCACTTGTGCCTGCCGCCGGCCCCAGGTATGTGCCGTGGGCCACCCCATCACCCCCCCCCCCCCCACAGCACTCATCATCCCCCGCTCTGCCCGACTTCTAGGAACGGGCAGACTGAGGGAAATGAACTTTAAACCCCCCCCCCAGTCAGCTGAGACACCCCCCCCCCAGTCAGCTGACACACTGTGATTGGTCCACAGGGACCAATCACAGGGATTGCTGACTAGGACCATCCACAGATGGTCCTGGGGGAGGCTTGCAGAAGTTGTCTCCTGCTGGTAACAGCGGGACTTCTGCCAGCTAACCCATGCGATGCCGCGCATCGCCGGGTTAACTGAATGCCTTTTATAAACGGCGGAATGCGCGAAGGACCTGCCCAATCGGACGTTTATATAAGGCATTCTGTGGGAAGGGGTTAGTTGAGTTATTACCGTACGACAAAGTGCTCCACCAATCAGAGGCTGAGCAGTGCTATTGGCTGTCTGGGCATGCTGGGAGTTGTAGTTATGTGAAACCATATTCAACTGCGGCTCTTCATACATTTGGGGCACCTTACTCTGAGATATTTTTGTTTCTCACTGACATATAAAACACTGATTTATAATAAATTCCCTACTTTGTCTATTATAACAATAATTACAACTATTGGAATATTTGTCTAATAGAAATGTTTATTCATCTTTTCCAGTGTTCATACATACAGGTTGGTGGTGAATACCCATAGTATACTGGCGATGATGGTAATGACACCTTTAATCTCGGGGATATTGACAATTAGGATGGCAACGGTGACCCGTCCCAGGAACTGTCTGACCGAGTTAATATAGTCCATCGGTCCGGTGATGCTGGTCACTATCCCCCTTGGCATAACCCACGTCAGAAGCTGGAGTGTGATGGCGATCCAGGTGAGCCTGTCACTGAAGAAGCCGATCCAGCTGATGGCGGTGGGGTTACAGATCACGTAAAGAAGCTCTATAGTGCTGTTGGTGGTAATCCAGGTCACAAACTCATTGACTGGGTTCATCCAGGCAAGCAGGGAGCTGCTGGTGATGGTGGGGATCCAGAAGATCAAGTCAGTGGTGGTGTCTATCCAGGACAGCAGGTCACTGATGATAGTAGCAAACGAGATCAGGTCGTCAACAGCATCTATGAACCGGTCCAGCAGGTTGTTATCGATGGGAATATAGCATAGCAGGCAGATGATCATGTCACCATAAGTGCTGATCCAGCCAAGATAGTTTTTGATGATGGCCGCCCCGCTCTGCAGGTTGTTGGTAATGGAATCCCAGTTGATCGCGTCGTTGCTGGCAGTGGTGTCATTACTCCCCAGGACAGGGGTGATCTTTCTGATCCTGGTCCTGGTCCAGATGGGACACTTCATGTCGCTGCTGGCAGAGGTTTGATTACTCACCAGGACAGGGGTGATCTTTCTGATCCTGGTCCTCGTCCAGGTGGGACACTTCATGTCGCTGCTGGTAGTATTCAAGCTGGGCAGATCTCTGATGGTATCGTTCTGCCCTTGCAGGTGGCTGGAGGTGATATTCCGGCTCGGTTGGTTGCTGGTGATTTCAAACCAGAAACTCGGGCCGGTGGTGAAGAGGGAACCCAGGAGGATGGTAACTGTCCAGCACATGCTACAGGCCAAATTGACCTCATCCCTGCTGATGTGGTCCCCTCGAATCATGATAAAATAAAATAAAAAGCGCAAGGAAACAATATAGAAACACTAGTGCTCGCTAGATTGCAGTCCTCAGAGTAAGGCCTCTGGGGCTCTGCACCTCTTTTCCAGCTATCACCATTTGTGAAGTCACATGTGTGATGTCATACGGAATGTCACTGCTCTGAGGACAGGTGTAAACATGGACATTTACATCCATTTGTTTTATAGGGTGAAATAAGCTTTTTATTATTAAATAAAGGTATAGAAAACTCGGGGTATAGGGTGTTTTTTTTTGGGGGGGGGGCGGTGACTTTATACGGAGGACTGGGTATTTGGGTGGGAACGAACATCACTTTATAACATAGACAAACAAATATAATATAATATACAAATATTAATAAAATTCTGACAAAAAGTCCAACGTTATCTACAGATTTGGGTAGTCTGGCAGGAGGATTCCTCATTTTTGAGAATAGGAGGAGGAGGAAAGTGATGGTGGGGGAAGAATACACAGCTCCCGAATTGATCAGAACACTACAGCTCTGCTTCATTGGGAGTAGTCACCAGCACCCCAACCACCATGTTTCTTTTTTTCCCCTATATATTGCAACTTATTCCTTCTGCATATATACCTACAAACGCCAAAAGCGTAACCCCGACACCAAATAAAGTACAAATCGATGTATGAAAATGTATATTTTTTTTATTAATAAAAGAACATGATTCTAAAAATGTACATAATAGACTAAATAAAATAAATATATATCAATATATGTTAAAACATTTGGCTGCAAATAATGGCTACAGGTTCGGAATTTATATAATAGTGACCCAATAGAAAAGGAATAACACACCTGTCCAAATAGTAAGCCGCTGGGTCGGAAGTGACGTTGGACACCGCGGCACTCGTGTGATGGAGCACGCAACGGGCATTCACATTATAGAGTGGGTTCGGCAACGAAAACATGGCCACAGTCACTCATACTGCGCATGCGTGCACAAAAAAATTCTAGGGGGAAAGACAGATCGCTGCTAATGGAGGGATATACAAAATAAGTTGAACATCGGACCCAGGGCTAAATAATACAAAGAATGAAAATATATAGTGGGAGAACTGACTGTGAAGGCAATAACATGGCTATAAATAATGCATATACATTTGAGATAATAGCAATAATGATTATTATAATAATCCAGGGGCATATGAAAGCATAAAAAAATAACAAGGATGTGATAACATGCATAATGGTAAAACAAATACAGTAAATAGCGCATGCAACATATACAAAAATGAGAAAAATATTTTTGTAAAAAAATATATTTGTAGAAGTGTATACCGTATTTTTCGCCCTATAGTACGCACCGGTATATAAGACGCACCCAATTTTAAAGGCGCAAAATCTAGAAAAAAAAAATTCTGAACCCAACAGTTATCTTCAACCTGCGGACCTCCAGATGTTGCAAAACAACAACTCCCAGCATGCCCGGACAGCCGTTGGCTGTCCGGGCATGCTGGGAGTTGTAGTTTTGCAACAACTGGAGGTCCGCAGGTTGAAGACCACTGGATATGTGGTAATACTCACGTGTCCCTGCCGCTCCGGACCCGTCACCGCTGCCCTGGATGTCGCTCCTTCGCTGTCGCCGCGTCCCCGTGGTATCCCCGACGCTCCGGACGTCTTCTTCCCTGGGATCCACGCTCTCCGTCGCCGTCATCATCACGCGATCGGTGATGTCCTGTATTAGCCGCGGGTCCCGGCCGTTGATGGCCACCGGGACCGCCGCGATAGGTGTGTGTATTCGCCGTGTAAGACGCACCAACTTTCCCCCCCCCCCCCCCAGTTTTGGAGAATAAAAAGTGCGTCTTATACGGCGAAAAATACGGTAAATGAATCTTGATTAGTGTGCAGGAATGATGTATACTAAATCCAAATGGATAGGAGCAGTGCCTGAAGAGTGCAGGAATATATAGAGCATGCAATACAATACATACATATACAAAAGATATAAAAAGTGCAGAGATATAGTGCATATAGTACAATACACACATATATATATATATATATATATATATATATATATAGATAGATACATAGATATACACAAAACATGCATAAAATAAAAGGATCCTGCATGTCAGAGGCCATATGCCCAGCAGAGGTGAGTGGATTAGGCATGTTAGGGTCTCATCCGACAAGAGGCCACCTCCGTGTGGTGGATGGGGACACGTTTTGATCAAAAAGTGCGCTAAGAGACTCGATTTTTTTGACAAAGAGAGCTGCTGCTGCAACCTTATTTTTTGTATACTTTATATACGGTACATACTACTGAAATTATATTGTTCAGAAAATGGTGTAAATCTTTTTTATTGAGTAACGAAAACTGAGATTGGAAACCTTTTCAAAAATGTCTTTTATTTCTTTCCTATTAAAAATTATATTAAAAAAAACCTCTACACAAAAAATGTATATAAACTATATACTCATTATCGACCGCCAGTTTATAGAATCATTGGGGGAGATTTCTCATTAGGGTCTGTTGTAGACACAGATCTGCCCCTTTACACAATTTACAAAAGTTGTGCACGTCGTTTGATAAATTTTGCGCAAATATATAACCCCTCCCCCCCTGGCTCTACCGTGCACGCCTTCTCTACCTCCACGGCACTGCTCACATAGCTAGAAGTGCTGGAGCAGCAGTGTGCGCCGAACAAAACTCTGCACAATAGTAAAATCATAAATATTTATAAAGTACACAGAGGGTAGATTCTCAAAGAATTTTGCGGCACAAAAAAATCAATTTTGCGCCAAAATTTTGGCGCAAAAAGTATTGAACACATTTCAAAGAGCTTTGTGCCGCGGTTTACACCATTCACGTCAGTTTTGTAAAAGTGGGTGTGTCCACGTATATTTTCTGCTTTACATGATGGGCACTAGGTCTTCTCCAGGAAACTATAGACCGGTAAGTCTAACGTGCATTGTGGGTAAATTGTTTGAAGGATTTATACGGGATTACATACAGGAATACATAGGGGATAATTGTATTATAAGTGATAGCCAGCATGGGTTTCCTAAGGATAAAAGTTGTCAAACCAATCTAATTTGCTTTTTTGAAGAGGTGAGTAGAAGCCTTGACAGAGGAATGGCTGTGGATATAGTGTTTCTGGATTTTGCTAAAGCGTTTGATACTGTCCCTCACAGACGTCTGACAGGTAAGTTAAGGTCTTTGGGTTTGGAAATTTTAGTTTGTAACTGGATTGAACACTGGCTCATGGATCGTACCCAGAGAGTGGTGGTCAATGATTCGTACTCTGATTGGACCCCGGTAATTAGTGGTGTACCCCAAGGTTCTGTACTGGGACCGCTGTTGTTTAATTTATTTATCAATGATATAGAGGATGGTATTAACAGCTCTTTTTCTATCTTTGCAGATGACACAAAGCTTTGTAGCACAGTACAGTCTATAGAGGATGTGCATAAGTTACAAGATGACTTGGATAGACTAAGTGTCTGGGCATCCACTTGGCAAATGAGGTTCAATGTGGATAAATGTAAAGTTATGCATCTGGGTACTAATAACCTGCATGCGTCGTATGTCTTAGGGGGGATTAAACTGTCAGAGTCACTGGTAGAGAAGGATCTGGGTGTACTTGTAGATCACAGACTACAGAATAGCATGCAATGTCAGGCTGCTGCTTCCAAAGCCAGCAGGATATTGTCATGTATCAAAAGAGGCATGGACTCAAGGGACAGGGACATAATACTCCCCCTTTATAAAGCATTGGTACGACCTCACCTGGAATATGCTGTTCAGTTTTGGTCGCCTGTACATAAAAGGGAGGACACTGTGGAGCTGGAAAGGGTGCAGAGACGCGCGACTAAACTAATATGGGGCATGGAACATCTTAGCTATGAGGAGCGATTAAAGAAGTTACAATTGTTTAGTCTTGAGAAGAGACGTTTAAGGGGGGATATGATAAACGTATATAAGTATATTAATGGCCCATACAAAAAATATGGAGAAAAACTGTTCCAGGTTAACCCCCCCCCCCCCCAAAGGACGAGGGGGCACTCCCTCCGTCTGGAGAAGAAAAGGTTTAGTCTCAAGGGGCGACACGCCTTCTTTACCATAAGAATTGTGAACTTATGGAACAGTCTACCTCAGGAACTGGTCACAGCAGGAAAAATTAACAGCTTTAATCTCCCTGGCAGTATGATTCTGTCTGGAAATGTGTACCAAAAGCGGTACAATTTTTTTTAACTGAATTTCACATCTCCCTCCGCCCATTTCACATCTCCCCCGTCACATTCCCCTCTCCCTTGTCACATCCCCCGTCACATTCTCCCCCCTCCTTGTCACATTCTCCCCCCTCCTTGTCACATTCTCCCCCCTCCTTGTCACATTCCCCCCCTTGTCACATTATCCCCCTTCATGTTACATTCCCCTCCCCCTGTCACATCCCCCCTTCATGTCACATCCCCCCTGTCACATTCCCCCCTTGTCACATTGCCCCCCTGTCACATTCCCCCCTCTCACATTCCCCCCCTCTCACATTCCCCCCTTGTCACATTCCCCCCTTGTCACATTCCCCCCTTGTCACATTCCTTCCCTGTCACATTCCCCCCCTGTCACATTCCCCCCCCTGTCACATTCCCCCCCTGTCACATTCCCCCCCTTGTCACATTCCCCCCTTGTCACATTCCCCCCTTTGTCACATTCATCCCCCCCTGTCACATTCCCCCCCTGTCACATTCCCCCACTGTCACATTCCCCCCCTGTCACATCCCCCCCTTGTCACATTCCCCCCTGTCACATTCCCCCCTGTCACATTCCTCCCCTCTCACATTCCCCCCTTGTCACATTCCCCCCTTGTCACATTCCCCCCTTGTCACATTCCCCCCCTTGTCACATTCCCCCCTGTCACATTCCCCACCTGTCACATTCCCCCCCTGTCACATTCCCCCCTTGTCACATTCCCCCCTTGTCACATTCCCCCCTTGTCACATTCCCCCCTGTCACATTCCCCCCCTGTCACATTCCCCCCTTGTCACATTCCCCCCCTTGTCACATTCCCCCCTTGTCACATTCCTCCCCTGTCACATTCCCCCCCTGTCACATTCCCCCCCCTGTCACATTCCCCCCCCCTGTCACATTCCCCCCTTGTCACATTACCCCCTTTGTCACATTCATCCCCCCCTGTCACATTCCCCCCCTGTCACATCCCCCCCCCTGTCACATTCCCCCCCCTGTCACATTCCCCCCCTTGTCACATTCCCCCCTGTCACATTCTCCCCCTGTCACATTCCTCCCCTCTCACATTCCCCCCTTGTCACATTCCCCCCTTGTCACATTCCCCCCCTGTCACATTCCCCCCTTGTCACATTCCCCCCTTGTCACATTCCCCCCTGGTCACATTCCCCCCTTGTCACATTCCCCCTTGTCACATTCCCCCCCTGTCACATTCCCCCCTGTCACATCCCCCCCTGTCACATTCCCCCCTTGTCACATTCCCCCCTTGTCACATTCCCCCCTTGTCACATTCTCCCCCTGTCACATTCCCCCCCCTTGTCACATTCCCCCCTGTCACATTCCCCCTGTCACATTCCTCCCCTCTCACATTCCCCCCCTTGTCACATTCCCCCCTTGTCACATTCCCCCCTTGTCACATTCCCCCCTTGCCACATTCCCCCCCTGTCACATTCCCCCCTTGTCACATTCCCCCCTTGTCACATTCCCCCCTTGTCACATTCCCCCCCTGTCACATTCCCCCCCTTGTCACATTCCCCCCTTGTCACATTCCCCCTTGTCACATTCCCCCCTGTCACATTCCCCCCCTGTCACATTCCCCCCCTTGTCACATTCCCCCCCCTCTCACATTCCCCCCTTTGTCACATTCATCCCCTGTCACATTCCCCCCTTGTCACATTCCCCCCTTGTCACATTCCCCCCCTGTCACATTCCCCCCTTGTCACATTCCCCCCTTGTCACATTCCCCCCTTGTCACATTCCCCCTGTCACATTCCCCCCCCTGTCACATTCCCCCCTTGTCACATTCCCCCTTGTCACATTCCCCCCCTTGTCACATTCCTCCCCTGTCACATTCCCCCCCTGTCACATTCCCCCCCTGTCACATTCCCCCCCCTGTCACATTCCCCCCTTGTCACATTCCCCCCTTTGTCACATTCATCCCCCCCCTGTCACATTCCCCCCTGTCACATCCCCCCCCCTGTCACATTCCCCCCCCTGTCACATTCCCCCCCTTGTCACATTCCCCCCTGTCACATTCCCCCCCTGTCACATTCCTCCCCTCTCACATTCCCCCCTTGTCACATTCCCCCCTTGTCACATTCCCCCCCTGTCACATTCCCCCCTTGTCACATTCCCCCCTTGTCACATTCCCCCCTTGTCACATTCCCCCCCTGTCACATTCCCCCCTGTCACATCCCCCCCCTGTCACATTCCCCCCTTGTCACATTCCCCCCTTGTCACATTCCCCCTCTGTCACATTCCCCCCCTCTCACATTCCCCCCTTGTCACATTCCCCCCTTTGTCACATTCATCCCCTGTCACATTCCCCCCTTGTCACATTCCCCCCCTTTGTCACATTCCCCCCCTGTCACATTCCCCCCTCTGTCACATTCCCCCCCTGTCACATTCCCCCCTTGTCACATTCCCCCCCTGTCACATTCCCCCCTTGTCACATTCCCCCTCTGTCACATTCATCCCCTGTCACATTCCCACCTTGTCACATTCCCCCCCTGTCACATTCCCCCCCTGTCACATTCCCCCCTTGTCACATTCCCCCCTTTGTCACATTCCCCCCCTGTCACATTCCCCCCCTGTCACATTCCCCCTCTGTCACATTCCCCCCCTGTCACATTCCCCCCTTGTCACATTCCCCCTTGTCACATTCCCCCCCTGTCACATTCCCCCCCTTGTCACATTCCCCCTCTGTCACATTCCCCCCCTGTCACATTCCCCCCCTGTCACATTCCCCTCTGTCACATTCCCCCCCTGTCACATTCCCCCCCTTGTCACCCATTCCCCCTTGTCACATTCCCCCCTTGTCACATTCCCCCTCTGTCACATTCCCCCCTTTGTCACATTCCCCCCCTGTCACATTCCCCCCCTGTCACATTCCCCCCTTGTCACATTCCCCCCTTGTCACATTCCCCCCCTGTCACATTCCCCCCTTGTCACATTCCCCCCTTGTCACATTCCCCCCTTTGTCACATTCATCCCCCCTTCTCACCTTGTCCTGCAGCAAATACACTAGGTTTGCCGGCAGATTTCATACCTAGTGTATCTGCTGCAGAACAAGCCCTTTCCCCTTCAGCCAATCACAGGCTTTACACCACTGCGGCCTGTGATTGGCTGAAAAGTGAAAGGTCCTAGAAGATGAATAGTGAAGAGAGGACACCCCGGGACCGCACGGAGGGGAACGACATCTGCAGGGACCGGGACTAGGTGAGCAAAAGGTTTTTTTATTTTACTACTTCTTCCTTTTACACTTAGCTCAGTGTTTATCTACCAGGGGGCCTCCAGCTGTGTGAAACTACTACTCCCAGCATGCCCGGACAGCCTTTGGCTGTTCGGGCATGCTGAGAGTTGTAGTTTTGCAACAGCTGGAGGCCCCCTGTAGGGAAACACTGACTTTTAGTATTTTTCTTTACCTGCTCTGGCCGGCCCCCGCAACGGGAGCCGACCAGAGCAGATAATCGCATGTTTTCCCGGGGGGCCGCATCGCTATATCACATTGCTTTTGCGATATATCGTGCAGGCCCCGGCCGGGAACTCTGCAATTCTACCCCGAGCGTGACTCGGGGTTACCGATCCTGGCAGGGAAAATTAACCCCGAGTCACGCTCGGGAATACCGCTCAGGAGGTTAAAACAGGATTAGATACATTCCTGGAACAAAATAACATTAATGCTTATGAAGAAATATAAAATCCCATCCCTTCCCCAATATCGTGCCACACCCCTACCCTTCAATTCCCTGGTTGAACTTGATGGACATATGTCTTTTTTCGACCGTACTAACTATGTAACTATGATATTTTCAAAGGGGTGAGAGTCCAGTTTACATAAAAAATTTCATACCGGAAATCACAGAAATTGTGTTGCAGTTTTACTGTTTTTGGGGGGGTTTTTTCTTTGCTTTTGTGGGAAAAGGTGTTATTTAAGTAATTATAAAAAAAAAAATTTTTAAAAAAACTATTATTGAAAATGGCATTAAAAAAAAAAATATATATATAGAATTTTATTTTTTTTTTTATTGGTCACTGCACCTGCACTCACATTTAAGCTCAGAAATGTTTTATTTAACGCACATTGACAGGATTGTGGAGCCGGATGGTACCCAACACGTAGACACTGGCCCTATAGCAACGGCTTTCCGGGACTTCTACTATTCTCTTTATAACATACACCCAACTAACCCCACGCCATTGCCACGCACGCAGGCAATCCAAACTTTCTTGTACCGATTGAATTTACCTACCCTCACCACACTGGAAGGGGAAACATTGCTGGAGCCTTGCACTGCTGAGGAGGTTGAGGCAGTAATAAAGTCCTTCCCCATAGGGAAGAGCCCGGGACCAGATGGCCTGAGCTTACAATACTATAAAAAGTTGGGCACAGTCTTGCTGCCTCGGCTTACTCAGTGGTGCAACGCGTTACTTGGAGGCACCCATTTGCCGCCCCAATCCCTAGAGGCACACATCACTATTCTACCAAAAGAAGGTAAAGACCCTCTACTGTGCTCGAGTTATAGGCCCATTTCACTTTTGAATATGGACCTAAAGATCTGGGCTAAGCTGTTGTCCATGAGACTTCGCCCTCTCCTCCCTGGCCTCATTCATGTGGACCAGACTGGTTTTGTGAAGGGCAGGGAGGGGAAGCATAATGCATTACGAGTCATGCACGCTATTCACTATGCCACACAAAAAAAGATCCCTCTACTCCTTCTCGGCACAGATGCCGAGAAGGCGTTTGATAGGGTAGCGTGGGACTACATGAACAAGGTGTTAACCAAATATCGCATCCCTGATCGCTTCATCCGAGCTATCATGTCCCTATATAGTGAACCCAGCGCACGGGTTAGGGTCAATGGCACTCTTTCTGAACCTTTCCCCATATGTAATGAGACGCGACAAGGGTGCCCCCTATCACCGTCACTGTACGTCCTCGTGATGGAGACTCTTCTCCAGGCCTTGAGGCAGGATGGGGCGATTAGGGGATTGCAAATAGGGGATAGGCCTCATCTTACGGCAGCATTCGCTGACGATCTGCTCATAATGATCACTAATCCTACTGAAGCCCTGCCTCGTGTCCAATGCGTTATTGAAGAGTATGGAACCCTATCCAATTTCAAAGTAAATTATAGTAAGTCGGAGATACTGAACATCACGATACCCCCTTGTATAGCCTCGAGTCTACAATCTTCCTCGTCTTATAGATGGCCATCTAAACACATCACATACCTGGGCATAGCCCTTCCCTCGTCGCTGAGCAACTTGTTTGACCTTAACTATGTACCCTTACTGACTAAAATGAAGAATAAAATTGACTCCTACAAGTTACCCTTCCTTTCATGGGTGGGGCGACTCAACCTCCTACAGACATACATTGTACCGTCCATACTCTACTTACAGCGCATGGTACCCATAGAACTACCTAAATGGTATCTCCTGCAATGGAAACGGCTCTTTGGGGCTTTCCTTTGGTCAGGGAAGCGCCCATGTTTAGCACATTCCCTTCTTACTAGATCTAAGAGGAGCGGTGGCATAGGTATGCCAGACATTTCTATGCTTTATACAGCTAACCATATTCATAGATGGGTTGAGATCACTACTAGAACTAGCCTACTGGGTAGCTCAGAACTTGAATGCTCACAAATGACTTCTCGAGGCTTTGGGGTGGACCGTCATGTCTGGCTGCCTACGCGCCGCTCCCTCTCGCATGTTAATAATCCCCTGTTGAAAGGTACACTCACTATCAAAAGAGCTTATGATAAAGGCACAACACAAGGAAACCACGGAAAAACACTGATTTCTCCATGCTTTCCAAGTTCTCTGATTCCATATGCAGTTCACCCTGACATGCAAGAGGCGGACGACTTGTGGTCCCATTTTCAACACGTCCCTGTCAAAACCCTATGTGCCCGAAATCAACCACCCACAGTTGAGACACTATCCACAATAGTCCCACACCTTAAAACTAACTTTCTACATCTTCATATGCTCAGGGAGATGTGTGTTGCATTTCTAAAGGTGTATGTCATTGGTGAAAAGCCAACCTGGATAGATAAGTTGATGCAATTCTCACCGAACTGCAAGCCAAAATTTTCCACATTTAATGCCTGTTTGAGAGATGAGAGGCAAACTTCTGACCCGTTGTACTTGAGATCCTGGGAGGAGGAGTTGGGGCGCAAGTTCACGGACCAGGAGAGGAAATCCATTCTAACAGGCTCCCATGGCTTCTCTAGGTGCGTTAAGCTACAAGAAGGTCATTATAAACTAGTAGCCAGATGGTATAGGACGCCCGAGTTATTATATCATTGGGGTCTGAGTGCTTCCCCTGCATGCTGGAGATGCCATGGGCTCTTTGTCTCACATTTGGTGGTCATGCCCCAGGATAACGTCTTACTGGAGTGAAGTGAATCGCATCATAGATAAGGTGATGGGACGGCATGTCCCTCTCTCACCAGAGGTGGTTCTCTTGGGCTTATCGACTAGGGATTGCACCTTGTCGAAGAGGTCTCTGATTGCACACTTGCTAACTGCAGCCAAGGCATTAGTCCCACTACATTGGTTAGATGAAACACCTCCTACAGTTCAACAATGGATCTCTAAGGTCTCCCAGTTGTGTAGAATGGAGGAGCTCTCCAGTTGGAGTGATCGCTCACATGACAGATACTGGAGTATATGGGCTCCTTGGCTGGGCTTTCGTGATGCTGACACTGCTCTCCCTCTCTCGCATCAGACATAGCAACTGGGTTCCAGCAAATGACCCCATAGACAACCCCCCCACCCCTCTTTCCCAGCCCACCCTTCCCCCCCTCTCCACCTCCTCACCCACGACCAAAAACCTTATATCTATTCTTTATCCTCCACTCGTCTCTCTTTCTCCCTATTTTCTCTTTCTTCTGCCTCCCACCTTGGAGAATTCCTACGCCTTTTCATTTCTCCTCTTTCTTTCTTCTCCGTCAATGCTCTAACACATTGTGCTCGTGTTCATTGACCCTACTATGTTCAGTACCATACTCCTATTACAGTTCCACCTAATTAACTGGGCTCCTAGGTGACAACACCTCAGACTTATAGGATGCTTATAGGTATGACTGACCTGTTTTATGTATGTCTTAAGTAGATGTTGGCCAATACTTCTCTTGATAGATTTGTCTTATTGATTTTACAATGATACATCAACACAGGAGCCCAATGGTCCTTTTAAATGTTACCTGGGGCCTAGCCCACACGACCCCTTTATCTTGCTTTTCTCTCTTTTTCTTTCTTCTTGATTAGCATTATGTAATGTACTTCATATTACATTTGTATGTTCTGTTGTATTGCAATATTCGAAAATAAAGAATTGAAAAAAAAAGAAATGTTTTATTTATACAGTTATCACTGGACACTAGTAACCATGGAATATTTTGTGAGATGTTTCCGCCAGAATTTTCTGTAATGTAAAATTTGGCGCCAAAAAAAAATCCAATGTGGCTGCAAAAAAAAAATTGGGGGTGCGAAAATGAATTTTCACATACTTTCAAAGCAGCACAAGAGATCTTTGAAAATGTATAAGCATGACCACGCACACACTCAACTTGGCTACATACACCTGATCACTCACTCAGCTCTGCTGCATTTACAAAATCACACACTCAGCTCTACTACATATACACAATCACACACTCGGCTCTGCTACATAGACACAATCACACACTCAGCTCTGCTGCATTTACACAATCACACACTCAGCTCTGCTACATACACCTGATCACACACTCAGTTCTGCTGCATATACACAATCACACACTCAACTCCTGCTACATATACACACACACTCAGCTCTACTGCACATACACACACACAAACTCAGCTCTACTGCATATACACACACTCACACTCAGCTCTACTGCATATACACACACACACTCAGCTCTGCTGCATATACACACACTCAGCTCTGCTGCATATACACACACTCAGCTCTACTGCATATACACACACTCAGCTCTACTGCATATACACACACTCACACTCAGCTCTACTGCACATACACACACACACACTCAGCTCCTGCTACATATACACACACTCACACTCAGCTCTACTGCATATACACACACACTCAGCTCTACTACATATACACAATCACACATATACATTGGGGGAAATTTATCATTGTTGTAGGTACATGTTTTTTGTAGATTGTTTTGGTTGGTCTAAATTTGGTGCAATTGCAAGGCACATGATAAATTTTGTGCAAAGTTCTAAATCTCCACACAGAGTACACCTGAGCTGCACCTCACAGGAAAAGTGGACATAGGGATTTTGTTCTATTGCTTTGAGGCTTGGATTCCATTGAGGTTTTTTGTTCACCAGCAAAAACGCCAGAAGAACTGTCACAGCTTTTTCCTGCATTTTTTCAGTTTTTCTTGTGTTCTTTTTCTTGCGTTTTTGCTGGTGTGTGGTAACAATCATTTTTGGATCCTGTGGCAATTTTTTTTTACTGCCTTCAGGTACCACTCCATGGGTCAGATGCAGAGGGCCCAGTCCAGAGTGTAAGGAGGTGAGGAGTGATATATAGCGTATACAGGGTGCAGAGCATCACTACTTACCTACGCCAGCTGTATAGCATACTGGGGTACATAGTGTACCCATCAGGGATGTGGAAATCCTATCGCCCGACGCCCGGGACAAGTAGTTTTGGGCGCCGGGCAGGTGAATTGTTCATAGATTTAGCCCTGTATCGGGCGAGCAGGGACAGACAGACTTCCCCCTTATTTTTCTTTAATGTCGGTGTAAGGCGCAGGAGCCGATGGAAATCTCACACCGGCACTCAGAGTGTATGGAGGGGGCGGTGGCCTCCAGCTGACATAGAGTCCACTTATCTCCCCTCCTGGAGGATGGACGGAGCTCAGAAGACACAGCAGGGTGAGAGAAAGGATGTAGACAGCTCCGTGCACAGCTCTATCCCTCCCCCTCCCCCTGATCTGTCTCCCCAGGACCTAATCCACCACGGGGAGGTTGCTAGTTTGCACAGGGAAAACACAGAGCAGGGGGGAGGGGGAGGACGGAAATCTCACCTCACACCGGCGGTGACTACAGCTCTGATGTCCACTCATGGCCGGATCAGGTGAGGAGGCCGAGAATGCAGGCGGCGGCAGGAAGGGTGGTTGTATATGTATGGTGTGAGTGTATGTGTGATGTGTGTATGTAATGTATGATGGGGGGGCAGCGGCAGGTGTATGTATGATGTGTGCATATGTATGGTGTATATCAGTGTTACCCAACCAGGGTTCCTCCAGCTGTTGCAAAACTACAACTCCCAGCATGCCCTGGGCATGCTGGGAGTTGTAGTTTTGCAACAGCTGGAGGAACCCTGGTTGGGAAACACTGGTGTATATGTATGGTGTGAGTGTATGTGTGATGTGTGTATGATGTCTGTCTGTGTGTGATGTGTATGTAATGTGTGATGTGTGTATGGTGTATATGTATGGTGTGAGTGTATGTGTGATGTGTGTATGATGTCTGTCTGTGTGTGATGTGTATGTAATGTATAATGTGTGTATGGTGTATATGTATGGTGTGAGTGTATGTGTGATGTGTGTATGTAATGTATGATGGGGGGGCAGCGGCAGGTGTATGTATGATGTGTGCATATGTATGGTGTATATCAGTGTTACCCAACCAGGGTTCCTCCAGCTGTTGCAAAACTACAACTCCCAGCATGCCCTGGGCATGCTGGGAGTTGTAGTTTTGCAACAGCTGGAGGAACCCTGGTTGGGAAACACTGGTGTATATGTATGGTGTGAGTGTATGTGTGATGTGTGTATGATGTCTGTCTGTGTGTGATGTGTATGTAATGTGTGATGTGTGTATGGTGTATATGTATGGTGTGAGTGTATGTGTGATGTGTGTATGATGTCTGTCTGTGTGTGATGTGTATGTAATGTATAATGTGTGTATGGTGTATATGTATGATGTGAGTGTATGTGTGATGTGTGTATGATGTCTGTCTGTGATGTATGTGTGATGTGTGTATGATGTCTGTCTGTGTGTGATGTGTATGTAATGTATAATGTGTGTATGGTGTATATGTATGGTGTGAGTGTATGTGTGATGTGTGTATGATGTCTGTCTGTGATGTATGTGTGATGTGTGTATGATGTCTGTCTGTGTGTGATGTGTATGTAATGTATAATGTGTGTATGATGCCTGTCTGTGTGATGTGTATGTAATGAGTGATGTGTGTATGTAATGCATGATATGTGGGGGGGGGGGGGGCAGCAGCAGCAGCAGGCCTATGTATGATGTGTGCATATGTATGGTGTATATATATGGTGTGAGTGTATATGTGTATGATGTCTATGTGTGATGTGTGTATGATGTCTGTCTATGTGTGATGTGTATGTAATGTGTGATGTGTGTATGGTGTATATATATGGTGTGAGTGTATGTGTGATGTGTGTATGATGTCTGTCTGTGTGTGATGTGTATGTAATGTATAATGTGTGTATGATGTCTGTTTGTGATGTGTATGTAATGTGTGTATGATGTCTGTCTGTGTGATGTGTATGTAATGTAATGTATGATATGTGGGGGGGGCAGCAGCAGCAGGCCTATGTATGATGTGTGCATATGTATGGTGTATATGTATGGTGTGAGTCTATGTGTGTATGTAATGTATGATGTGGGGGGGGGGGGGGCAGTGGCGGGGGTGTGTGTATGGGGATATGGGGGCAGTGGCTGGTGTATGTATGATATGTGTATGCATGAATGTTTTGTATAGGAGCGGACTGTCACGTCGGGCATTAGGGCAGTTGTGCCATATAATTTTATTTATTTTCAGTGGCACCCGCACTATATTGCACCCCCAGAATCCCGCCCCCTTCATACTCACCCGTCAACCAAGAGCCCCACGGATGCACACAAACACGCCCGAACCAAAACTACAACTCCCAGCATGTTACACCATAACCTAAACTGTAGAACTATAAAGTGTAACATGCTGGGAGTTGTAGTTTTGGTTCGGGTCAGCTGCAGAGCCATAGGCTGCATCAGGGCATGCTGGGTGTTGTAGTTACTAACTGCAATTCCCATTATTCCTTGACACAGCCTATGGCTCTGCAGCTGACACAAACCAAAACTACAACTCCCAGCATGTCCTACAATAACCTTAACTGTCCTACTATACAGTGGAACATGCTGCAACACCCATACAACCATAGGCTGTATCAGGGCATGCTGGGAGTTGTAGTTATCTAGTATCTAAATGCAACTTCCAGCATTTTCTGACACAAAATGCACCACATAAACTGGAGAAGCAGAACCCCCCCCCCCCCCCCCCCCCCCCAGTAACACATAAGTCCCTATTTAGACTGAAAAATAGTGATTAAAATATTTTAAAAAGTGCGTATATATGTGAATAAGCCCCTTTCCTAATAAGTTTCCAATTTTCTTTAAATAAAAATAATGTAGAAAAATAAACATAAGTGATATCGCTGCATGTGGAAATCTCCAGACTATTAAAATATAATGTTAATTAAACCGTATGGTGAACGGTGTAAATGTAAAGAATAGTCCAGAATTGCTCATTTTTGGTCACTTCATGTGAGAAATATTTTATAAGGTGATCAAAAAGTTACATCTAGACTTATCTGGTCTTGTCTCGGGTGTAAGAGGCGCTACAGCTCTCCCGCCACTAATAGTCTGACATACTGCGATCACCTATTAACCCATTAGATCACCGCTGTCAGCAGTGTCTAAAGGATCTTATATCCATCCCTGGTGGTCTAGTGGGGGGGATCAGACTATTTTGGTTGAAATTATTTCATTAACCAGGACAAGTGGATTTTCTTGAGGGACAAGTAGATTGTGTTCCGCTTTAGTCCCTTGGACAAGTAGTTTTTTTTTTAATTTCCACACCCCTGACCCATGCAGTGGCGGATCCAGGGGGGGGGGGGGGGGGTACAACGGGGCAATTATCCCCCCCCCCCCCCCCCCCCCCGAGATTGCTGCCCCCTAGAATGGTGGGGTGGTGGGGTGACACCCTGTCCCAGCGCTCATCCCTGTCACAAGCTATATTTGTATACTCAGTCTGCAGTGCAGAGGGAGCGTGCACACAGCGTGTCTGTGGAGTTATCGGCACTTACTCGGCTTCTCTTCCCCCTGATTGGCAGCTTTCTACTGCTCTGCTTGGGTCATGTGACACCAAAACATCACATGACCCCAGCAAGCAGGAAGTGTCTGGAGGATACAGGAGCCCAGCAGTGTTCTAAGGCAGGTAAGATAAACTACCCCCCACCATCCATGCCCACCCTTTTCCAGCATCATCCCTCCCCCCTTCCCAGCACAATCCCTGCTCACCCCCCCCCCTTTCTCACCAGAGGTGCCCCCAGCTGTTGCAATACTACAACTCCTAGCATGCTGGGAGTTGTAGTTTTGCAACAGCTGGAGGGTTGGGAAACACTGACATAAATAAGTGTTTCCCAACCAAGGTGTCTCCAAAGCAAAGCTACAATGCTGTCCAGGCATGCTGGGAGTTGTAGTTTTGTAACAGCTGGAGGCACTCTGGTTAGGAAACATTGATCTATGTCCTATATCAGGGGTACTGAACTGGCAGACCACGGTCCAGATCCGGACTGCGTCCCCCAGTCATTCGGACCATCCGCTGGATCTCCCCTTATTCATTTGTAGCTGTGTCTTTAAGACGCCAATACAAATGAATAGCCGCGGCCCGGAGCGAGGGAGCGATGTGTCCCTGCCCTGCGCTTCTCCTATGATGCAGGTAGCACCATTAGCTGCCTGCATCATCTGCTCTGGCCAGGCCTGACTAGAAGAGGCCAGAGCAGCGGAGCAGTGCGGGACCTGGGACGGCGATTCTAAGCTCTCAGGTAAAAATTTGTGTTCCCCCATCTGTGACTCTCCAGTTATTGTAGAACTACAGCTACCATGATGACCTTTTGTCTGTGCATGATGGGAGTTGTAGTTTTACAACAGATGGAGAGTTACAGTGGCAAAGTTCATATGGGGGCACAGTGGCATTAATTCTGGGGCACAGTGGCATAATTAATTCTGTGGTCACAGTGGCATCATTAATTCTGTGGTCACAGTGGCATGATTAATTCTGTGGTCACAGTGGCATCATTAATTCTGTGGTCACAGTGGCATCATTAATTCTGTGGTTACAGTGGCATCATTAATTCTGTGGGTACAGTGGCATCATTAATTATATGGGTACAGTGGCATCACTTATTTGGTGGTCACAGTGGCATCATTAATTCTGTGGGGCACAGTGGCATCATTAATTCTGTGGGTACAGTGGCATCATTAATTCTATGGGTACTGTGGCATCATTAATTCTGTGGGTACTGTGGCATCATTAATTCTGTGGGTACTGGGGCATCATTAATTCTGTGGGTACAGTGGCATCATTAATTCTGTGGGTTCAGTGGCATCATTAATTCTGTGACCACAGAATTAATGATGCCACTGTACCCACAGAATTAATGATGCCACTGTACCCACAGAATTAATGATGTCACTGTGCCTACAGAATTAATTATGCCACTGTGCCTCCAAAAGTAATGATGCCACTGTGCCCCACAGAATTAATGATGCCACTGTGCCCCACAGAATTAATGATGCCACTGTGCCCCACAGAATTAATGATGCCACTGTGCCCCACAGAATTAATGATGCCACTGTGCCCCACAGAATTAATGATGCCACTGTGCCCCACAGAATTAATGATGCCACTGTACCCACAGAATTAATCATGCCACTGTGACCACAGAATTAATGATGCCACTGTGACCACAGAATTAATGATGCCACTGTACCCACAGAATTAATCATGCCACTGTGACCACATAATTAATGATGCCACTGTACCCACAGTGACATCATTAATTCTGTGGGTACAGTGGCATCATTAATTCTGTGGTCACAGTGGCATCATTAATTCTGTGGTCACAGTGGCATCATTAATTCTGTGGTCACAGTGGCATGATTAATTCTGTGGTCACAGTGGCATGATTAATTCTGTGGGTACAGTGGCATGATTAATTCTGTGGGTACTGTGGCATCATTAATTCTGTGGGTACTGTGGCATCATTAATTCTGTGGGCACAGTGGCATCATTAATTCTGGGGTCACAGTGGCGTCATTCATTCTATAGGCACAGTGGCATCATTCATTCTGTGGGTACAGTGGCATCATTAATTCTATGGGTACTGTGGCATCATTAATTCTGTGGGTACTGGGGCATCATTAATTCTGTGGGTACAGTGGCATCATTAATTCTGTGGGTACAGTGGCATCATTAATTCTGTGACCACAGAATTAATGATGCCACTGTACCCACAGAATTAATGATGCCACTGTACCCACAGAATTAATGATGTCACTGTGCCTACAGAATTAATGATGCCACTGTGCCTCCAAAAGTAATGATGCCACTGTGCCCCACAGAATTAATGATTCCACTGTGCCCCACAGAATTAATGATGCCACTGTGCCCCACAGAATTAATGATGCCACTGTGCCCCACAGAATTAATGATGCCACAGTACCCACAGAATTAATGATGCCACTGTACCCACAGAATTAATGATGCCACTGTACCCACAGAATTAATGATGCCACTGTGACCACAGAATTAATGATGCCACTGTGACCACAGAATTAATGATGCCACTGTGACCACAGAATTAATGATGCCACTGTGACCACAGAATTAATGATGCCACTGTACCCACAGAATTAATCATGCCACTGTGACCACAGAATTAATCATGCCACTGTACCCACAGTGACATCATTAATTCTGTGGGTACTGTGGCATGATTAATTCTGTGGGTACAGTGGCATTATTAATTCTGTGGGTACAGTGGCATCATTAATTCTGTGGTCACAGTGGCATCATTAATTCTGTGGTCACAGTGGCATCATCAATTCTGTGGTCACAGTGGCATGATTAATTCTGTGGTCACAGTGGCATGATTAATTCTGTGGGTACAGTGGCATGATTAATTCTGTGGGTACAGTGGCATCATTAATTCTGTGGGTACAGTGGCATAATTAATTCTGTGGGTACTGTGGCATCATTAATTCTGTGGGTACTGTGGCATCATTAATTCTGTGGGTACTGTGGCATGATTAATTCTGTGGTCACAGTGGCATGATTAATTCTGTGGGTACAGTGGCATGATTAATTCTGTGGGTACAGTGGCATGATTAAATCTGGGGTCACAGTGGCATGATTAATTCTGGGGTCACAGTGGCATCATTCATTCTATAGGCACAGTGGCATCATTAATTCTGTGGGCACAGTGGCATCATTAATTCTGGGGTCACAGTGGCGTCATTCATTCTATAGGCACAGTGGCATCATTCATTCTGTGGGCACAGTGGCGTCATTCATTCTGGGGTCACAGTGGCGTCATTCATTCTATAGGCACAGTGGCATCATTTTATTGTTTTAAGAGACACAGAGGTGCAATTAGTCAGCGTTAGAGCATAGCATCTGCAAGTAATGTTGCAGGGGAATAGTGTGTGGCAGTAATATAACAGGGGCCCAGTGTGTGGCAGAATTATTTTCAGGGGTACAGAGAATGGCAGTATTTTAAGGGGCACAGTGGGTAGCAGTAATATACCAGGGACACAGTGGGTGGCAGGTTTATATTCAGGGCAAAGTATGTGGTAGTATTATATTCAGGGATACAGTGTGTGGCAGTAGTATATTCAGGGGTACAGTGTGTGGCAGTATTATATTCGGGGGTACAGTGTGTGGCAGTATTATATTCAGGGGCCCTGTGTGTGGCAGTATTATATTCAGGGGCCCAGTGTGTGGCAGTATTATATTCAGGGGGTACAGTGTGTGGTAGTATTATATTCAGGGGTACAGTGTGTGGCAGTATTATATTCAGTGGGTACAGTGTGTGTGGCAGTATTATATCCAGTGGTTACAGTGTGCAGCAGTATTCAGGTTATACATCCTCCACACTTCAGTTGTTAGTTTGCTATTGCCTTCATGGCGCTGAGGCCGCTAGGTGTGCACCAAGCATTAGCATACAGCTTGGACCTTTACCGGATGGCAGACCTGGATAAGCGGACCCTCACTAAAAATAGGTGAGAACCCCTGGTCTATATATATTCCCTATCTATCTATGTCAGTGTTTCCCAACCAGGGTGCCTCCAGCTGTTGCAAAACTACAACTCCCAGCATGCTGGGGTGACACCATTTTCTACCGCAACGGGTGACACCAACCCTAGCAACGCCACTGGCTGTGAGTACACAGCGTGTGAGCTGCGGGGTCGCGATCCACTGCAGGCCGGCGCGATGACTTCACATCATCGCGCCGGCCCCCGGAAATCCCGTCCCCGCGGCCAGCATACTGTAAGTACTAAGAGTATGCTCAGGGCCCAGGGGATTTGGGGGACAGAATATGTGCCAGGAGGATAGGGATTTAAAAACTTAGGGGAATTTTTAATGTGAGGTGCTGCAAGGCAAAGCACTGGGGGCACTATATGTGAAGAGCACATGACAGGGGGGCCCTCTGTGCTGTGCCCCTCACATATAATGCCCCTTGTGCTGTGCCCACACATATAAATTATATGTGTGGGGGGCACAGCACAGGGGGTATTATATGTGAGGGGCACAGCACAGGGGGCATTATATGTATGGGGCACAGCACAGGGGGCATTATATGATATAATTCCCCCTGTGCTGTGCCCCACACATATAATGCCCCCTGTGCTGTGCCCCACACATATAATGCCCCCATCATGCGCCCCTCATATATAATGCCCCATCATGCGCCCCTCATATATAATGCCCCCATCCTGTGCCCCTCATATATAATGCGCCATCATGCGCCCCTCACATATAATGCCCCCTGTGCTGTGCCCCTCACATATAATGCTCCTGTCATGTGCCCCAAACATATAATGCCCCCTGTGCTGTGCCCCTCACATATAATGCCCCCTGAGGGGACAGGACATGGGGGCATTATATGTGAGGGGCGCATGATGGGGGCATTATATGTGAGGGGCAAAGAACGGGGGCATTATATGTGAGGGGCAGAGAACGGGGGCATTATATGTGAAGGGCACAGCATGGGGCATTATATGTGAGGGGTGCATGATGGGGGCATTATATGTGAGGGGTGCATGATGGGGGCATTATATGTGAGGGGCAAAGAACGGGGGAATTATATGTGAAGGGCACAGCACAGGGGGCATTATATGTTAGGGGCACAGGGCATTACTATGTGGGGGGAACGGGACGGGTCATAATTATTATATGAAGAGGCACAAGATGGAGCATTATTGCTATATGTGAAGGCACAGAGTGTTCTGCATTTCAGAAGTATAGTGTATATTATGAGGAATTTCTGGGGTGTTACATTTTTTTATGGGCAACAATACATTTGGGTATTTTATTTAGAGGGAGCACTGCACAGCAAGTTATATTCAGAGAGTGCAGTGTGTGGTAGTATTATATTCAGAGAGTGCAGTGTGGGGTAGTATTATATTCAGAGAGTGCAGTGTGTGGTAGTATTATATTCAGAGAGTGCAGTGTGGGGTAGTATTATATTCAGAGGGTACAGTGTGTGGTAGTATTATATTCAGAGGGTACAGTGTGTGGTAGTATTATATTCAGAGAGTGCAGTGTGTGGTAGTATTATATTCAGAGAGTGCAGTGTGGGGTAGTATTATATTCAGAGAGTGCAGTGTGTGGTAGTATTATATTCAGAGAGTGCAGTGTGTGGTAGTATTATATTCAGAGAGTGCAGTGTGGGGTAGTATTATATTCAGAGAGTGCAGTGTGGGGTAGTATTATATTCAGAGAGTGCAGTGTGTGGTAGTATTATATTCAGAGGGTGCACTGCACAGCAAGTTATATTCAGAGAGTGCAGTGTGTGGTAGTATTATATTCAGAGAGTGCAGTGTGTGGTAGTATTATATTCAGAGAGTGCAGTGTGAGGTAGTATTATATTCAGAGAGTGCAGTGTGGGGTAGTATTATATTCAGAGAGTGCAGTGTGTGGTAGTATTATATTCAGAGAGTGCAGTGTGTGGTAGTATTATATTCAGAGAGTGCAGTGTGTAGTAGTAGTATTAATTTTAGAGGGCACAGTGTGGTAGTATTATATTCAGGGGCACAGTGTGTGGTAGTATTATATTTAGAGGGTGCAGTGTATGATAGTATTATATTCAGAGGGTACGGTGTGTGGCGGTATTATATTCAGAGGGTACAGTGTGTTGTATATTCAGGGGGTACAGTGTGTCAGAATTATATTCAGAGGGTGTGTGCCAGTATTATATTCGAAGAATACAGTGTCTGGCAGGTTTATAATAATTATTGTTTTCATATAGAGGATCAGAATCATAGTGAGGAGACGTCTGGGCGTCTGCAGAGAGAAGATTTAGCTGGAACAAGTCCCGTGGTAAGTACATCTGAATTAGATAAGGAAAGACTATAGAGAAGACGTCACCTGTAGTCACTCATATCATTCTGTATCCTCCTCACTATGTCCTATCAGAGCTGGAGTGACTGCAGTTATGATGGGTGAAACAACAACTCCCAGCATCCCCTCACAACTGCTTAGGTCATACTGGGAGCTGTAGTTTTAAATGGTAAAAACCTCTTTAGCACTTTCCCATTCTGTGGCAATTGGTATATTTGATTATTATTCTGACATGTGAACATGGCCTAAGAGTCTTAAAGAAGGTTAGGACTGTATGATACATTTAATAATATTGTAAGTTCCGTAAGCAACACCTTGTTTTCTGTCCGCCAACACAAAATACTCTAATAGTGCCCCTCCCGAGACTCGACTCTGGATCCGCCCCTGGACCCATGTATACCATTCAGGAGCCAAGCAAGGAAAGAGTTAACTCACGCTGCTGCTGAGCAGCAGAACTACGGTTCTAGGTCAGGAAACCGGAGAAATGAATGGAAAAAGAGTTCCTCTCAATGACGGCGCTGGTCCAGGATTGAATGAAATTGTTTTATTATATACAGTGCAACGCGTTTCGATCCCGAACAGGGATCTTCATCAGGCATAGTGTACATACTGGAAAATACTTGCTTTTATAAGACAACAATTGAAGAAAAAAAAAAAAAAGGGGGGGGCGATGACAACTTCCGGAGTGCCGTAGAAGCTGTGTGCAAAAAACATACACATTAATAAAACTAAAATAGCATAAAACAATTGAATAAATAAGTAAAATAATTGTAATGAAAGGCCTGATATATTGTCTAAATAAAAACCAATATAATACATTTATTTAATTAACCCCTTAAGGACGCAGGACGTACTCAAACGACCCCTTTTCCGAGTCCTTAAGGACTCAGGACGTTTGAGTACGTCCTGTCATATCCCGGCCCCCCGCCGCTAGCCGGAGGGGCGCCGGAGCCGGATGCCTGCTGAAATCGTTCAGCAGGCATCCCGGCATATCGCCTAGGGGGGTCATGATGACCCCCCATGTCGGCGATCGCAGCGCATCGCTCGCCAATTCAGACGAGCGATGCGCTGCGATTCCGTTCCCCGCCGCTCGCCGGGCGGGGATCGGAGCCGGATGTCTGCTGATTTCTATCAGCAGACATCCCGGCAGTGTGCCGGAGGAGGTCCGGAGGACCTCCTATACCGGCGATCGCTGCAGGACGCCGGTAACTACTAACCGGCGTTCTGCAGCGGTTCCAGGTCATCAGGGTCACGTGTGACCCTGTGACCTGGATATAGATGGTGACTGGTGGTGTAGTATACACCACCAATCACCATCCATGCTGTACTGGGGGCTGGCATTGTGGCCACCCCCCTCAGTACAGCTGTGATTGGGTGGCCAAAGTGGCCATACCAATCACAATGTAATGGGAGGGGATCTGGTGGGCTAGGAGCATGTTGCTCCGTTCTGCCCGCCATTTCAGAGAGATCTGGTGTGCAGGACGGAGCCCCGTGCTGCCCACCATCCCCTCAGTAAAAAAAAAAGTGCCCCTTGCCCCCTTTCTGTGGCCCCTTGGCACAGAAATCCCCAGGGATAGCTTTAGATTAGGTAGGGACAGGTTAGGGTTAAAAAAAAAAGTATTTTTTATTTTTTCCAGCGTACCTCAGTGGGTGTCCGTGGGTTCGTAGCACCTTTAGCTGCGTGACCCCGGCCCTGCTGGGTCGCTGCGGTCTGCCGCCAGCGTTTTTTTTGGGCGCAGATCTTTTTTTTCTTTTTATTTTTTCCTAAGCGTGTGTGCGGACCCTCTTAGTTATAAAAGAGCGGTCCGCCACCGTTTGTTAAAGCCCACCCGCCGCTGATCAGTCCCGTAGTACTGATCAGCGTTTTTTTTTGTGGTGCCGCCGTTTTTTTTCGGGTTTTCTAGCGTGTTTTTGCACCCATAGGCGGTCCGTGCCCCCAGTAGCAGGCGTGTACTGTGTGGCCGGACCTTACCTGTGTGTGCGGCGTGCCTCACCGCTGTCAGTGATTTATCACTGATCAGCGTTTTTTTTTGGTGGTAAAGGCACTTTTTTCGGTTACCGCTTTCTTTTTTTGCACCCATAGGTGTTCCGTGCCACCAGTAGCAGGCGTGTACCGGACCGTACCTGTGTGTGCAGCCTGTCCCACCGCTGTCGGTGATTTATCACTGATCAGCGTTTTTTTGGGGTTCAGGCGGGTGCATTTTTTCGGGATTAAGCGTTTTTTTTATTTTATTTTTCGGTTTTTTTTGTGTGGGGGTCTGTGTACAAGCCACCAGCCACTGTTCTGGGCTGAGTGGCCGGACCCCCCACTGACTTCTGCGCCCCCTGCCGCCACAAGCGCTAATCAGTGCGCACACCATTGATTAGATAAACGCTTTTTTTGGGCGCAGGTCTTTTTTTGCGTTAGAAGTCCCCTTTCTAAAAAAAAATAAAAAAATAAAAGTCCCCTTTTTTATATTTTTTTTCTTTCTGTTAGGGCGGTTAGTTTAGTTAGGTTAGGCTAGGGAGGGTTAGGGAGGTAATATCGCACCACACCACACGCAGCACATACACCAATAAAGTTTTTCCCCACACACACACACACACACACACACACACACACACACCCCCCGTATCCACATTAGAGTAGGGAAATGGCCCGCAGAGTGTTCTCGGCAGAGGAGGCATATGACCTAATTGCCTCCGACACCGAGAGCGGCTCAGAGGACGATGAAGACCCCACCTTCCTTATTTCATCGTCCTCCTCATCATCTAGTTCAGATGATGAGCCAAGGCGGCGGAGACGCCGCCGTGCGGTGCCGCAAACCTCCTCTGCCCTTGACCCTGTGCCCCATGCTAGTATGAGTCCCCCTGGCGCTCATACTAGTGAAGCCCCCCTGCCAAGGTCACTGGTACCTCGTACCGGAGAACTTGACTGGGCTGAGGCAGCGGACCACGAGCCCGTGATTCCTGAGTTTGTTGGCGACTCAGGAATCAAAATTAACATTGTCGGGTTCACTGAAAAGGACTTTTTCGGTCATTTTTTCAGTGACGACTTTGTTAATTTGATGGTTACACAGACGAATCTGTATGCCCAACAGTTCGTCGCCGCTAACCCGGGCTCATTTTTAGCTAGACCCGGCGGCTGGACTCCAGTCAGCAGCCGAAATGAGGACCTTTTGGGGCCTCGCGCTGCATATGGATATAGTTAAAAAACCCTGTGTCAGGCAATATTGGAGTGGGGACGTCTTTTACCAGACACCCCTCTACAGTATGGCCATGACACGTCCCCGGTTCGAGGCCATTCGGAGATGTTTGCATTATGCTGATAATGCGGCATGTCCCCCCCGAACTGATCCTGCGTATGACCGCCTGTATAAAATCAGGCCGGTCATCAATCACTTCGGGGCCAGATTTTGGGAGGCCTATGTCCCGGGGCGGGAGGTCTCTATTGATGAGTCGCTCATCAGCTTCAAGGGGAGACTCAGCTTCCGGCAATACATCCCAACCAAGCAAGCGCGGTATGGCGTGAAGATGTATAAACTTTGCGAGAGTACCTCTGGGTACACTTGC
Source organism: Hyla sarda (assembly GCF_029499605.1). Classification (NCBI taxonomy): domain Eukaryota; kingdom Metazoa; phylum Chordata; class Amphibia; order Anura; family Hylidae; genus Hyla; species Hyla sarda. Next base: position 74,357,202 of record NC_079196.1, read on the forward strand.
AAGTTTATAGTGTATGAGGGACGAGATTCCCGTTTTGAACCCCCAGAATGTCCCCCCACTCTGGGTGTTAGCGGGAAAATCGTTTGGGGCCTTTTGCACCCATTGCTAGATAAAGGTTACCACCTTTATGTGGATAACTTTTATACTAGTATCCCTCTCTTCACATCCCTCGCCGCCAGATCCACGGTCGCTTGTGGGACAGTCCGTAAGAATCAAAGAGGCCTTCCGCCCCATCCCCTACATGCTCCTATCCCCCGGGGTGAGTCCCGTGCCTTTTCCCATGAGAACCTGTTGTTGGTCCGGTATAAGGACAACCTTATGCTCACCACAATTCATGGGAATGGCAGCACCCCTGTCCCTGTGCGAGGTACCGCGGGACCGGTCCTCAAGCCTGATTGTATTCTGGACTACTATATCAGTATATGGGGGGAGTTGATCTTTCTGATCAAGTCCTCAAGCCATATAATGCCATGCGGTAAACACGTGTATGGTATAAAAAAGGTTGCGGTCTACATGGTACAGGTTGCCATGTACAACTCTTTTATACTGTACCAGAACGCTGGCAACACAGGGACATACCTGGAGTTCCAAGAGGTAGTTCTAAAGGCCCTCATCTTTGGTGACCGCCAAGGAGTGGGTCAGAGCACCTCTGGAACTTTAGGTCCCCGGATCGTCCCAGGCCAACACTTTCCTGGTGTGATCCCCAACACTAGAAGGTCGGGACGAACCCAGAAGAAATGCAGAGTGTGTTACAGGAAGGGGAGACGGAGGGACACCACCATTCAGTGTGACACTTGCCCAGATAATCCGGGCCTCTGCATAGACTGCTTCAGGGAGTATCACACTTCCATGGAGTACTAAATTTTCCATCCTTTGCCCTAATTTTCATTCCCCAGAATTCGGCTCCAATGTACCAGTCCAGGGTACATTGACTTCCAAATTTTGTACCAAAATACCCTATCCCCCCCGCCCAAAAAAAAAAAAAACCTTTTTCCCAATACTCCAATATTTTTTTTTTTCTTCCCCCTAAAAAATGGGTCATGGGTCACAGAGTCAACAGCATTGGAGGTTTGCAGTTGCCTCAAATGCGCAACGCTCTCTCTCTCCACCTGAGCGGGTTGCGCATTTGAGGTAACAGAATAGGGACGGCCCCACACATCCCCTTCCCAGAATGATGATTCAGAGTATAGGGTTTGGGGCGGGCATCATTTTTACTTTTGGCTGTACTCTGGGTCATCATTCTGGGAAAATAATTGGCATATCAGTACTAAAATTGCAATTTTCTTCCCCCCATAGTACACTTCATCCATTCCTGGAAAATAAATGAAGGGAACACCCGTCTGTTCCAAATCTCCACTTCACCCTATACATCTTCCCTAGGGGGGTGTACTGTTAATAGTATTCTCACATGTGGGTGTTCCTTTCTTGTATTTTCCTCTGAATGTATGTAACTGTTAGGTCCGTAACAAACATCTGCCTCAAATGCGAAGAGTTCTTGCTGAGCTCTGTCGTATTTCCAGGCGACAATTCGGAGTCACATGTTAGTTGTTCCCAGAAAGATGAAGCAGAGTATAGGTTGAAAATTGCAATTTTCAAAAGCTACCCTTCATCCATTCCTGGAAAATAAATTTAGGAAACACCTGTGCATTAAAAATGTCCTCTTTACCCCTATACCCATTCCTCAGGGTGGGTACTTTCTGTAATGGTGTCACATTTGGGTGTTTCATTTTTGTATTTTCCTCGGAATGTATGTAACCGTCAGCTACTGATATGCCATAGGTCACAAATACAAAGTGACCTCTATGACTTCTGAGCCTTGTTGTGCGCCCGTCCAGCACGTTACCCCATATGTGGATGTATTTTCATAGTCAGGGGAAAAAGCCCTCCAAAATTTGTAACCCAATTCCTCATATTACCCCATGTGAAAATGTTAAAAATTGGGTAACCCCAGCATTTTAGTGTAAAAACATCTTATTTTTCAATTTATGGCCCATTTTTCAAAAAACCTGTGAGGTGTTATTTTCCACTGTACCCCTTGTTACGTTCATTGAGGGGTGTAGTTTCTAAAATTGTGTCACATGTGTTTTTTTTTTTTTTTCTGTTGGGGGCTTTATAAATGCACTTGACCCCCGACTTCGATTTCAACAAAATTTCCCTCCTTCTATTCTGAGCATTGTAGTGCGTCCACAGAGCAATTTACATCCACATATGGGGTATTTTTTTTTCTCAGACAAAGTTGTTCTACAAATTTTGGGGGCCTTTTGCCCTATTACCCAATGTGAAAATGACATATTTGGGCTAACACTATCAATATAGTGCAAAAAAATAAAATTTTTCACTTTTACGGCCCATTGTTCAAAAAAAACTGTGAGGTGTAAGTACTCACTGTAACACTGTTACGTTCCCCAAGGGGTCTAGTTTCCAAAATGGTATGCCATGTTTTTTTTTTTTTTTTTGCTGTTCTGGCACCATAGGGGCTTCCTAAATGCGGCATGCCCCCAGAGCAAAATTTTCTTCCAAAAAGCCAATTGTGACTACTTCTCTTCTGAGACCTGTAGTGTGCCAGTAGAGCTTTTTTCACCCCCATATGGGGTGTTTTCTGAATCGGGAGAAATTGGGCTTCAAATTTTGGGGGGTATTTTCTGCTTTAACCCTTTGTAAAAATGTAAAAATTTGGGGAAACCAAGCATTTTAGGTAAAATTATATATTTTTTTAACATATGCAAAAGTCGTGAAACCCCTGTGGGGTATTAAGGTTCACTTTACCCCTTGTTACATTCCCCAAGGGGTCTAGTTTCCAAAATGGTATGCCATGTGTTTTTTTTTTTGCTGTCCTGGCACCATAGGGGCTTCCTAAATGCGGCATGCCCCCAGAGCAAAATTTGCTTCCAAAAAGCCAAATGTGACTACTCCTCTTCTGAGACCTGTAGTGCGCCAGCAGAGCACTTTTCACCCCCATATGGGGTGTTTTCTGAATCAGGAGAAATTGGGCTTCAAATTTTGGGGGGTATTTTCTGCTTTAACCCTTTGTAAAAATGAAAACATTTGGGGAAACCAAGCATTTTAGGTAAACATTTTTTTTTTTTTACATATGCAAAAGTCGTGAAACCCCTGTGGGGTATTAAGGTTCACTTTACCCCTTGTTACATTCCCCAAGGGGTCTAGTTTCCAAAATGGTATGCCATGTGTTTTTTTTTTTTGCTGTCCTGGCACCATAGGGGCTTCCTAAATGCGGCATGCCGCCAGAGCAAAATTTGCTTCCAAAAAGCCAAATGTGACTACTCCTCTTCTGAGACCTGTAGTGCGCCAGCAGAGCACTTTTCACCCCCATATGGGGTGTTTTCTGAATCGGGAGAAATTGGGCTTCAAATTTTGGGGGATATTTTCTGCTTTAACCCTTTGTAAAAATGTAAAAATTTGGGGAAACCAAACATTTTAGGTAAAATTGTTTTTGTTTTTTTTACATATGCAAAAGTCGTGAAACCCCTGTGGGGTATTAAGGTTCACTTTACCCCTTGTTACATTCCCCAAGGGGTCTAGTTTCCAAAATGGTATGCCATGTGTTTTTTTTTTTTTGCTGTTTTGACACCCTAGGGGCTTCCTAAAGGTGACATGCCCCCCAAAAACCATTTCAGAAAAATGTTCTCTCCAAAATCCCCTTGTCGCTCCTTCCCTTCTGAGCCCTCTACTGCGCCCGCCGAACACTTTACATAGACATATGAGGTATGTGCTTACTCGAGAAAAATTGGGCTACAAATACAAGTAAAAATTTTCTCCTTTTACAACATGCAAAAATTCTAAAATTGGGTCTACAAGAACATGCGAGTGTAAAAAATGAAGATTTTGAATTTTCTCCTTCACTTTGCTGCTATTCCTGTGAAACACCTAAAGGGTTAAAACACTGACTGAATGTAATTTTGAATACTTTGGGGGGTGCAGTTTTTATAATGGGGTCATTTGTGGGGTATTTCTAATATGAAGACCCTTCAAATCCTCTTCAAATCTGAACTGGTCCCTGAAAAATATCGAGTTTGAAAATTTTGTGAAAAATTTGAAAATTGCTGCAGAACTTTGAAGCCCTCTGGTGTCTTCCAAAAGTAAAAATTCATAAATTTTATGATGTCAATATAAAGTAGACATATTGTATATGTGAATCAAAAAATTTTTTATTTTGAATATCCATTTTCCTTACAAGCAGAGAGCTTCAAATTAGAAAAATGCAAAATTTTCAATTTTTTCATCAAATTTGGGGATTTTTCACCAAGAAAGGATGCAAGTTACCATAAAATGTTACCACTAAGTTAAAGTAGAATATGTCACAAAAAAACAATCTCGGAATCAGAATGATAAGTAAAAGCATTCCAGAGTTATTAATGTTTAAAGTGAGAGTGGTCAGAATTGCAAAAAACGGCTGAGTCCTTAAGGTGAAAAAGGGCTCAGTCCTTAAGGGGTTAAATAAAAAAGTGCTGAGTGCTATGATGAAAATCCACCAGTAGATGGCAGTGTGTAACAGCCGAAGTAGAGACATTTACCATGTTTATGTACATTATTAGGCTAGTACAGGGGAGAGCGAGCGGGGATATAACGATCGCTGCTAACGGCTTTAGAACAAGCGCATATCCCGGGATGTACTCAGGAAATAAGGTAAGGAAAATAGGTAAACTGTCAGTTGAAAGAGTTAAATGGCTGCGAGTGGCATTAAATGAAGCATATAAGTATGAATATATCTGGATTAGTTGAAAGTGTATTTATTGTGTTTGTTTCCAAGAAATGAATGGGATAATTTTACAGTATCACTTCTGAGAGTTCATTAAGTCCATCCCGAACTAAAGTACCCATTCGATATATCCAATACATTTCTTTTCTTTTCTACTGTTCAAAACGATTTGAGATATGTGTTGGAATTGCCTCTATGGGTATGATGGTTATAGGATGCTGTACATCAGGATGAGATTGTGCGCAATGCCTGGAGACTCCATGTAATAAAAATGTATTACGGATATTATAACGATGTTTATTTAATCGATTATGGAGGGGCTGTGTGGTGCGTCCTACATATTGTAGCGAACAGATACATTGTATAACATACATAACATGGTCTGATTGGCATGTTAATCTAGTTTTAATGTTAAATGTATCTCCCGTTTTTTTAGAGGTCAGGAAACCGCATACGGGTCAAAAATGAGCCGACCGGAGTCAGCGTTTGACTCCGGTCGGCTCATTAAAGTAAATGGAGTTCAGTGCTGGTCCGGCTGGGATACGGGAGAGCCCGGTTTGCCCCTCCCCCAGCCGTATCTGGCACTCGTAATGGAAAAACAAAGTGTGAATGCAGTCTAAGACAGATCAAATGTTCTCATAGCCGAGGGCTCAGTATCTTAAAGGGGTTCTCCGGTGCTTAGACATCTTATCCCCTATCCAAAGGATAGGGGATAAGATGCCTGATCGCGGGAGTCCCGCCGCTGGGGACCCCCGTGATCTTGCACACAGCACCCCGTTTGTAATCAGTCCCCGGAGCGTGTTCTTTCCGGGTCTGATTACCGGCGACCACACGGCCGGCGGCGTGTGACGTCACGCCTCCGCCCCTGTGTGACGTCACGCTCCGCCCCTCAATGCAAGCCTACGGGAGGGGGCATGACAGCTCCGGGGACTGATTACAAACGGGGTGCCGCGTTCAAGATCCTGGGGTCCCCAGCGGCGGGAGTCCCGCGATCAGGCATCTTATCCCCTATCCTTTGGAGCATAAGAGAAGTGTTAAAAAAAAAAAAATCATTAACCCTTTCAATTATCCCTTCCCCTAATAAAAGTTTGAATCACCCGGCATTTCCAAGAATAAAAAAAACACAGTGTAAATAAAAATAAACATATGTGGTATCATCGCGTGCAGAAATGTCCGAATTATAAAAATATACTGCTTTTTAAACCACACGTTCAATGGCGTATGCGCAAGAAAATTCCAAAGTCCAAAATAGCGCATTTTTGATCACTTTTTATACCACAAAAAAGTGAATAAAAAGTGATCAATAAGTCTGATCAGAACAAAAATGATACAGCTAAAAACTTCAGATCACGGCGCAAAAAATGAGCTCTCATATCGCCCGGAACACAGAAAAATAAAAAAGTTATAGGGGTCAGAAGATGACCATTTTAAACGTATAAATGTTCCTGCATGTATTCATGATTTTTTTCTGAAGTGATACAAAATCAAACCTATACAAGTAGGGTATCATTTTAACCGTATGGACCTACAGAATAAAGATAAGGTGTAATGTTTGCCAAAAAATGTACTGCGTAAAAACGGAAGCCCCCAAAACTTACAAAATAGAGTTTTTTCATCAATTTTATCGCACATTGATTTTTTTTCCCGTTTCACCGTAGATGTTTGGGTAAAATGACTAATGTCATTACAAAGAAGAATTGGTGACGCAAAAAATAAGCCATCATATAGAATTTTAGGTGAAAAGTTTAAAGAGTTATGATTTTTTAAAGTTAAGGAGGAAAAATTGAAAATGAAAAAACGGAAAAAGCCCGGGTCCTTAAGGGGTTAATGGAATGAGTAACCTCGTCTTTACAGAGAATTGCAGTGACCATACAGTGTGAAAAGAAATGGTAAAATATTGTCAGAAGGTTCCTCAGTAAGATTGTAAGAAAGCTCGGCTAACATCTTAAAGGGGTACTCCGGCCCTGAGACATCTTATACCCTATCCAAAGGATAGGGGATATGATGTCTCCCCATGGGGGTCCCGCCGCTGGGGACCCCCGCAATCTTGTATTCGCCACCCACCTGTTTGAGCTGCACACAGCGGTGCCAGCTCACAAACAGCCGGGTGGCGACCACGGGGCCAGAGTATCATGACCACCCCCCCCGCCTCCGTGTGATGTCACCCCCCCCGCCCCCCGTATGCAAGTCTATGGAATGGGGGGTAGAGGAGTGTACATGGGTGACAGAGGGGGGATGGCCAAGGTGGACATGGATGACAGGAGGGACAGAGGGGTGATTAGGGTGGAGGGACAATGGTGACAGATGTAGACTGGGGGGTAGTCAGAGGGGTGGATGGGGGGGGAAACATGTGTTGCAGAGGAATGGACAGAGGTGGCCAAGGTGGACATGGATGACAGGATGTGGACACGGGAGATATGGGGGTGAACAGGGATAACGGGGGTGGACAAGGATGACAAGGGGGATAAAAGAGGGGTGACAAAGGGATAGAGGGGTGAATAGGGGGGTAGACATGTGTTACAGGGGGGTGGACAGGGAGGGGTGGACATGGGTGACAGGGATAGACAGGGGGTGGACATGGATGACAGGGGTGAGGGGGGGGGTGGACGGGGTTAAGAAGGGGTAACAGAGGGTACGAAAGGGTACAGTACCTTTTTGCCATATTTCTTCACTACACTGGCACAGTAATCAGGCGCAGCTTCCACCTTCCTCCCCTCTCCGGCAGGGCAGCGACTCAGGGCTCCGACAGGGCACTCACTCACTGGGACGCTGGGGGGGGAGGGGGATGCTGGGGCACGGGTCATTACACCGGCACGGTAATCCGGCAGAGCACCGCCAGTGAACTCACTCACTGGGCCGCTGGGGGGGGAGGGGGATGCTGGGGCACGGGTCACTACACCGGCACGGTAATCCGGCAGAGCACCGCCAGTGCACTCACTCACTGAGCCGCAGGGTGAGAGGAATGCAGGGGGTTGCGATGTGTGCACGCACAGCAAAGCGCACACATACTTCCCTTCCCCCCGCGGCGCCATAAATTTCAGACGCGCAGGCCAGGCCGGTGAATAAAAAAATAAAATATTTGCCGTCAAAATCCCGCGGCACCCCAGTTGGGAATCACTGCCTACTGCGGGAGGGGGGGGGGGTTAATCTGGGGGTACTACCTGTCTACTGGGGGGGGGGTCTAATCTGAGGGTACTACCTGTCTACTGGGGGAGGGGTCTAATTTGGGGGTACTACCTGTCTACTGGGGGGGGGTGTAATTTGGGGGTACTACCTGTCTAATGGGGGGGTCTAATTTGGGGGTACTACCTGCCCAATGATACATTTTCATAATTTTTCATAATTAATATTTTTATGACCATATTTCATAATTTTAACCCCTTAAGCACCGAGGTGATTTTGGCCTTAAGGACCAGAGCATTTTTTGCAGATCTGACCACTGTCACTTTAACCCCTTAAGGACTCAGCATTTTTCCGTTTTTGTATTTTCATCTTTTCCTCATCACCTTCTAAAAATCATAACGCTTTCAATTTTGCACCTAAGAATCCATATGATGGCTTATTTTTTGCGCAACCAATTCTACTATGCAGTGACATTAGTTATGTTACCAAAAAATCCACGGCGAAACGGCGAAATCATTGTGCGACAAAATTGAAGAAAAAATTTCCTTTTGTAAATTTTGGGGGCTTCCGTTTCTACGCAGTGCATTTTTTGGTAAAAATAACACATCATTTTTATTCTGTAGGTCCATACGGTTAAAATGATACCCTACTTATATAGATTGGATATTGTATTACTTCGGAAAAAAATCATAACTACATCATGCAGGAAAATTTATATGTTAAAAATTCTCATCTTCTAACCCCTATAACTTTTTTAGTTTTCTGCATACAGGCCGGTATGAGGACTCATTTTTTGCGCCGTGTTCTGAAGTTTTTAACAGTCAAACCAAGAATCTTTTATTGAAAAGAATAATGATAGCAGTACAAAAGGCAAAAGATAAATAGTAAAATGCCTTTACAGGCATAAAATCACATAATAACAGATAAAACAGAGAACATCGAGGTTACATCATCTCGTTGGTTCGCACATAAACAAAGAACATTTGCATGGAAAACAGTACAAATACAGGGTAATGGCAGGATCGGTCGTCCCAAACAGTCGCCTCAAGCACATATAATACCTAGGAAAATTCCCCGCCCCCCAGTTCAATATAGAGAAAGGCAATTCTGCATAGGTGGGCAATAAGAGGAGGTCTGCCATTCTTCCCATAATTTATCAAAATATTCCACCCTGTTCTCACGAATGGCAGACAATTTTTCACAAAGCATAATAAAGTTAACTCTATCGATAACCTTCTGAAATGACAATAACGGGGATTTCCATTGGGCCGCTATATGAATCCTGGTAGCCATAAGAATGAATTGAGCCATTCGAAAGGTGCGGAATGGCATCCTACTGGGTCTGTTGCTTAAAAGACAAAAAGATGGGGAACTGGGCATGCGGTCACCAAATAAATCTACCAGGACAGCATGAACCCTTCTCCACAATTGCGCTACCGTAGGGCAGCTCCACCAAATATGATGCATAGAACCAGTAGTCTGACATCCCCTGAAGCAAAGAGGAGACACCGATGGGTATAGTGTGTGCAATCTAGAAGGGACCATATAGACTCTATGTAGGATTTTAATAGATGTCTCCATCAAGGAGACCTGCCAACTACCCTTACTAATAGCCGTGCAACAAGCATGCCATTGGGGCAAAGATAGGGTCACACGGAGGTCACGTTCCCAGGCTACCATGAAGCGCAGTTTAGTATCAGTAGGGGGAGCATTTAGATGAGCATAAATGCGAGAAAGCATGCCTGGCAACGTAGGACCATAAAGCAAGGCTGCTTCATAGAATGTAGTATGTACCTGAAAGCCTTTAGGTCCCAACGAGGAGTAATATGATAGGATTTGAAGGGCCCGGAAATATTCCCCAGGCGGGAGTGTATGTATAGAGCAGAGTTGTGTTATGGTGATCAATTGTTTACCCACCAGCAGGTCAGATAATTTAGTTAGTTTAGCAGAGCGCCACCAAGAATATAAAGCGGTGGAAATGCCAGGTTGAAAAGAGGGATTAGAAAGAAAGGGGAGGAGGGGAGGTATAGGAGACTGCAGACGGAATTTGAAGCGAACCAGACGCCAAAGAGACAAGGAAAACAGAGTGATTTGCGCCAAAGAGGAGAGAAGAGCTGAGACAGGACAAGAGGACCACATCAAGGCGGAAAAAGAGTAGGGAGAGATAAGGGATGCCTCCAACCCCACCCATCTAGGGGCATTTTGCGTGGCATGTGTGAGGGCTAATTGGGCCAGGCGAGCAGCATAGTAATATTTCAGCAAGTTGGGGACCGATAGGCCACCCACCCTTTTATGATAATGCATAACAGTCTTATTAATGCGGGGTCGTCTCCTGTTCCAGATGTAATGGGAAATGGTGTGTTGAAGAGAGCATATGTCTTTTTTCACTACCGGGATGGGAAGGGAACGGAACAAATACAGGATTCGTGGAAGAATAACCATTTTGCATACATTTATGCGACCTATCCACGAGATATGGGGTACCGTCCACTTAGTGAGATCCGCTCTAATAGAGCGAAATAGTGGAGGATAGTTTGCCGCATATAAAGTTTTAAGGGATGAAGTAAGAGTAACACCTAGATAGGACAGGCCTTGGGAGGAATCATGAAACCCAAAATTTAATGAAATCAATTGACGTGTCAAAGGTGGGACATTGCAATACATAACCTCGGATTTGGCCACATTCACCTTCAACCCCGACAGCCCAGCAAACCTGTCCAAGAGGGTGAGTAAATTAGGTAAAGTAACTAAAGGATTCGTTAACGTCAGGAAAAGGTCATCTGCAAATAGACTAGTTTTATATTCCAGCGAACCCACCACAAGGCCCTTAATGTCAACATTGTCTCTAATAGCAACCGCCAAGGGCTCCATCACGAGCGCAAAAAGCGCCGGTGAGAGGGGGCATCCCTGGCGTGTTCCCCTCCCTATAGATATAGATGAGGGTGAAGTGGAGGGCAGCTTCAAGTAGGCCGTTGGGGCCGAGTAAATGCCACGCAACATGCTAACAAAGGGACCCGAAATGCCAAATTTCTACAGTACCTGAAACAGGTAGGGCCACAAGACCGTATCAAAGGCCTTTTCTATATCTAGCGCTAGGGCGACCATGGGAGTTTTAGTTACATCTGAATAGTTGATAAGGTTTAAGATCTTCCTAATATTATCTGGGGCTTGTCGGCCTGGGATAAATCCCACCTGATCTTGGTGGATAAGAGAGGGCAAATAGGAATTAAGTCTAGAAGCCAGAATAGAGGTAAGTAGTTTAGAATCGACATTAAGAAGAGAGATAGGACGATAGTTAGAGGGTAGAGTGTGGTCCTTAGAGGGTTTAGGCAAGACAGTGATCAAAGCATCAAGAAATTCAGAGGGAGGTTTGGCGCCAGAAAAAAGGGAGTTGAAAAAGGAAACAAGATGAGGTATTAGCAAAGAGGAAAAGGTTTTAAAGTAGGAGGCAGAAAATCCGTCCGGGCCGGGAGACTTGCCCAATTTAAGACGGTCATTGGCCCATTCTACCTCCTCCACCGTGATGGGTCCATTCAAGGCCTCCCGGTCCAAAGCAGATAAAGATGGGTGAGACAATTGAGAGAAAAAGGCATTGAAAGAAGCAGAATAATTAGGGGGAGAAGGAGGAGCCGAGTAGAGGTGAGAATAGAAGGAAGAAAAAGCCTCATAAATACGATCAGGGTGGGATGTGCGGAGGCCCGGTCTCAACTGAACACTATGTACCCGGTTAAATGAGGAAGTTTTCTTAAGCATAGCCGCGAGCAACCTGTCAGGTTTATTAGCCAACCTATAATAGGTTGCACCCGTCCACCTCAAAGCTTTCTCAACCTTAGTAGAAAGCAGGGCATCCAACTGCAACCTAGTATCCGCAATAGACTTATAAAGATAGGGGGTAGGATCCTGCTGATGGGCAAAAACCAATCTAGACAATCTGGCCTCCAAGGCCGCCTGGACTCTAGACCTATCACGCTTAATACCCGAGGCCGTAGAGATCAGGCGTCCGCGGATGTAAGCCTTATGGGCCAACCATGTCCAATGCGGAGACGATTGTGGGGAGCTATTTAAAGAGAAGTAGGAAGTAATATCACTCTCCAATTGGGTTTTAATTCTAGGCATAGTCAATAGAGACTCATTAAGTCTCCACCTAAATGGCAATATGAGAGTGGACATAAAATTAAAGACTGACAACACCAGATCATGGTCCGACCATGACACGGGTACATGACGAGCATAGACCAGCTGAGACACCGTCGCAGCGTTGACCAAGATCCAGTCTATCCTCGTGTAGTGGCGTTGGACCGGGGAATAATAGGTATAACCTCTACTGGCACCGTTATGTTCCCTCCATGTGTCCACAAGAGAGTGCATAGCAAACAGACTGGATAATAGGTGTTGTTGAGTCCCCGACCTACGAAACTGAACCGTATTAGAACGGTCCAACTTGCCATTATAAACAAAATTAAAATCACCAGCCCACAACAATGTCTCAAAAGTCAGGGAGTCAAGAATGGAACACATATCTCTAAAGAATAAAATAGGGTTGTCGGTGGGGGCGTAAGTATTCACAAGACAGATAGATTTCCCATACAGAGTACCTAAAATAATTAGATAACGACCTTCAGGATCACATTTCGCCTCCGTCACCTCAAGTGGAAGGGAGTTGTGCAAGAAAATAGCAACTCCTCTACACTTAGTGGTAAAGGATGCCCTGTACATTCTCACAAAAGATTTATGAAGAAAACTAGGGTAACAAGTCACAGTAAAATGCGATTCTTGTATACAGACTATGTCAGGTTTGAGGCGGACATATGTATGGAAAGCCATTTTCCGTTTGTTAGGGGAGTTAAAGCCCCTAACGTTATGTGATATTATCCTACACATATTGGGTAAAATTAAAAAAGCAAAATATCAAAGGAGAAGGCAAACCATCACCCACATATACTTTACAATAGGCGACGACCGATCCTGTTACACTGCCTCCATCACAAAGGAAAGGTGTAGCTGGTAAACCTCCTGAAACAAAAGAAAAAACAAGAACAAACCAAATAGAACAAATCAAAACAACACAATACTCAGGAAAGGCGGTCCAGGATATCATCTGAACCATCGTACTTCCTGTGCCCCAACCGGGACAGGTGAGGCGCAACAGTCCACATTGCGTCTAGCCAGCTAAATAGGTGACCCAAGTAAAGGCACCAGGTCAGCCCAGAGAGGAGCTAGAAAGGTAAGGACAAGGGAAGAGACGAAAAGCAGGATGAGGAAAAGAGAGAAGCAGGAGCAGTCTAAAGAGGAGAACAGGGAAACTTAGAGGGAAAAAGGTGGGGGAAAGAAAAGAAAATTAACGTAGAGAATCAGAGTGTAGGTAAAAGGCAACAGAGACTAAGTCTCAAGTACACAAGTCCCGGGCAGCTTGGCGAAAAGTAGGTGCGGATCCAACAGGTGTTCTGAAGTTTTTATCGGTACCATGTTTGAATTGATCGGACTTTTTGATCGCTTTTTATTCATTTTTTCATGATATAAGAAGTGACCAAAAATACACTATTTTGGACTTTGGAATATTTTTTGCGTGTAAGCCATTGACCGAGCGATTTAATTAACAATATATTTTTATAGTTCGGACATTTTCGCACGCAGCGATACCACATATGTTTAGTTTAGTTTTTTTTATGGGAAAAGGGGTCAAACTTTTATTAGGGAAGGAGTTAAAGGGGTACTCTGGTGAAAACCTTTTTTCTTTTAAATCAACTGGTGGCAGAAAGTTAAACATATTTGTAAATTACTTCTTTTAAAAAATTTTTAATCCTTCCTGTACTTCCTGATGACATCACGAGCACAGTTCTCTCTGCTGATGTTATTATAATAATAATAACACTTTATTTATTGTTGTCCTTAGTGGGATTTGAATCCAAGTCTCCAGCACTGCAAGGCAGCAGTGCTAACCACTGAGCCACCATGCTGCCCTTAGCATACATCTGCTATGCATGGTTGCTAAAACAGACACAGATGTCAGCAGAGAGCACTGTGTTCATGATGTCATCAGTGTTCCAAAAAAAAGGAATTTCCTCTGTAGCATTCAGCAGCTAATAAGTACTGGAAGGATTAAGATTTTTTTAATAGAAGTAATTTACAAATCTGTTTAACTTTCTGCCACCAGTTGATTTAAAAGAAAAAAGGTTTTCTCCGGAGTACCCCTTTTAAATGACCTTTGTTAACTTCTTTTTTTCACTTTTTTTTTACAGTGTTATAGCTCCCATAGGGACCTATAACACTGCACACACTGATCTCCTATGCAGATCCCTGCAAAGCCATAGCTTTGCACGGATCAGTCAGATAGGGGCTCGATTGCTCAAGCCTGTAGCTCAGGCTTGGAGCAATCAATCGACGATCGGACGCCGCGGAGAGAGGTAAGGAGACCTCCGCCTGCGTCCCAGCTGATCGGAACATCGCAATTTTATCGCGATGTCCCAATCAGCCCGAGTGTGCTGCCGGGAAGCGTTTACTTTCATTTTCAGACGCGGCTTCAATTTTGATCGCCGCGTCTGAAGGGTTAACAGCGCGTGGCACAACGATCGATGCTGCGCGCTGTTAGCCCAGGGTCCCGGCTATTATTAGCAGCCGGGACCGACACGGTGTGACCCCGTTTTTCACACCGGGCTACGCCCTGAGTCCTTAAGAGGTTAAGCATTAATAACTCTGGGATGCTTGTACTTATGAATTTGATTCAGAGATTGTTTTTTCGTGACAAAATCAACTTTATCCTAGTGGTAAATTTTTGTCGATTCTTGCATCATTTCTTTGTGAAAAATTCCAAAATTTTATGAAAAATTTGAAAAGTTTGCATTTTTCTAACTTTGAAGCTCTCTGCTTGTAAGGAAAATAGGCATCTCAAATAAATTATATATTGATTCACATATACAATATGTCTACTTTATGTTTGCATCATGCGGGAGATATCTTTATATTATTATATTATATACAATATATTATGTTTTCATCATAAAGTTGACATGTTTTTACTTTTGGAAGACATGAGAGGGCTTCAGAGTTCAGCATCAATTTTCCAGTTTTTCACAAAATTTTCAAAATCGGAATTTTTCACAGACCATGTCAGTTTTGAAGTGGATATAAAGGGTCTTCATATTAGAAATACCCCACAAATGACCCCATTATAAAAACTGCACCCCTCAAAGTATTCAAAATGACATTCATAATGTTTGTTTACCCTTTAGGTGTTTCACAGGAATAGCAGCAAAGTGAAGGAGAAAATTCAAAATCTCAATTTTTTACACTAACCTGTTCTTGTAGACCCAGTGTTTGAATTTTAACAAGGGGTAAAAGGAGATAAATCCCCCCAAATGTGTAACCCAATTTCTCTCGAGTAAGGAAATACCACATATGTGTATGTCAAGTGTTCGGAGGGCGCAGTAGAGGGCTCAGAAGGGAAGGAGCGACAATGGGTTTTTGGAGAGTGAGTTTTTCTGAAATGATTTTTTGGGGGCATGTCACATTTAGGAAGCCCCTATGGTGCCAGAACAGCTGAAAAGCCCCCACATGGCATACTATTTTGGAAACTACACCCCTCAAGGTACATAATAAGGGCAGGGGTTTATGTAACAAGGGCAGGGGTTTACAGCAAGGAAACTTGCTGTAAACCCCTGCCCATGTGAATGTACATTCACATGGGGGGCGGGCAAAACTACAACTCCCAGCATGCCCTTTGGCTGTCCGATCATGCTGGGGGTTGTAGTTATGCAACAGCTGGAGGCACACTGGTTGCAAAACACAGAGTTTGTTACTTAACTCAGTGTTTCGCAACCCATGAGCCTCCAGCTGTTGCTAAACTACAACTCCCAGCATGCATGGTCTGTCAGTGCATGCTGGGAGTTATAGTTTTGCAACAGCTGGAGGCAAACAGGTTGGGAAACACTGAGTTAGGAAACAGACAATGCTTCCCAACTAGTGTGCCTCCAGTTGTTGCAAAACTACAACTCCAAGCATGCCCAGACAGTCTAGGCATGCTGAAAGTTGTAGTTCTGTAACATCTGGAAGAGCACAGATTGGAGACCAGTGCACAGTGGTCTCCAAACTGTGGCCCTCCAGATGTTGCAAAACTACAACTCCCAGCATGCCCAGACAGCCAAAGGCTGGGCATGCTGTGAGTTGTAGTTTTAAAACTCCTAGAAGCAACAGTGAAGATCACATTACAGCGATCTTCACTGCTGCATCTGATGCCACAGCTGCCTCCTCCACTTGTGCCTGCCGCCGGTCCCAGGTATGTGCCGTGGGCCACCCCATCACCCCCCCCCCCCCACCCACAGCACTCATCATCCCCCGCTCTGCCCGACTTCTAGGAACGGGCAGACTGAGGGAAATGAACTTTAAACCCCCCCCCCCCCCAGTCAGCTGAGACACCCCCCCCCCCCCAGTCAGCTGACACACTGTGATTGGTCCACAGGGACCAATCACAGGGATTGCTGACTAGGACCATCCACAGATGGTCCTGGGGGAGGCTTGCAGAAGTTGTCTCCTGCTGGTAACAGCGGGACTTCTGCCAGCTAACCCATGCGATGCCGCGCATCGCCGGGTTAACTGAATGCCTTTTATAAACGGCGGAATGCGCGAAGGACCTGCCCAATCGGACGTTTATATAAGGCATTCTGTGGGAAGGGGTTAGTTGAGTTATTACCGTACGACAAAGTGCTCCACCAATCAGAGGCTGAGCAGTGCTATTGGCTGTCTGGGCATGCTGGGAGTTGTAGTTATGTGAAACCATATTCAACTGCGGCTCTTCATACATTTGGGGCACCTTACTCCGAGATATTTTTGTTTCTCACTGACATATAAAACACTGATTTATAATAAATTCCCTACTTTGTCTATTATAACAATAATTACAACTATTGGAATATTTGTCTAATAAAAATGTTTATTCATCTTTTCCAGTGTTCATACATACAGGTTGGTGGTGAATACCCATAGTATACTGGCGATGATGGTAATGACACCTTTAATCTCGGGGATATTGACAATTAGGATGGCAACGGTGACCCGTCCCAGGAACTGTCTGACCGAGTTAATATAGTCCATCGGTCCGGTGATGCTGGTTTCTATCCCCCTTGGCATAACCCACGTCAGAAGCTGGAGTGTGATGGCGATCCAGGTGAGCCTGTCACTGAAGAAGCCGATCCAGCTGATGGCGGTGGGGTTACAGATCACGTAAAGAAGCTCTATAGTGCTGTTGGTGGTAATCCAGGTCACAAACTCATTGACTGGGTTCATCCAGGCAAGCAGGGAGCTGCTGGTGATGGTGGGGATCCAGAAGATCAAGTCAGTGGTGGTGTCTATCCAGGACAGCAGGTCACTGATGATAGTAGCAAACGAGATCAGGTCGTCAACAGCATCTATGAACCGGTCCAGCAGGTTGTTATCGATGGGAATATAGCATAGCAGGCAGATGATCATGTCACCATAAGTGCTGATCCAGCCAAGATAGTTTTTGATGATGGCCGCCCCGCTCTGCAGGTTGTTGGTAATGGAATCCCAGTTGATCGCGTCGTTGCTGGCAGTGGTGTCATTACTCCCCAGGACAGGGGTGATCTTTCTGATCCTGGTCCTGGTCCAGATGGGACACTTCATGTCGCTGCTGGCAGAGGTTTGATTACTCACCAGGACAGGGGTGATCTTTCTGATCCTGGTCCTCGTCCAGGTGGGACACTTCATGTCGCTGCTGGTAGTATTCAAGCTGGGCAGATCTCTGATGGTATCGTTCTGCCCTTGCAGGTGGCTGGAGGTGATATTCCGGCTCGGTTGGTTGCTGGTGATTTCAAACCAGAAACTCGGGCCGGTGGTGAAGAGGGAACCCAGGAGGATGGTAACTGTCCAGCACATGCTACAGGCCAAATTGACCTCATCCCTGCTGATGTGGTCCCCTCGAATCATGATAAAATAAAATAAAAAGCGCAAGGAAACAATATAGAAACACTAGTGCTCGCTAGATTGCAGTCCTCAGAGTAAGGCCTCTGGGGCTCTGCACCTCTTTTTCCAGCTATCACCATTTGTGAAGTCACATGTGTGATGTCATACGGAATGTCACTGCTCTGAGGACAGGTGTAAACATGGACATTTACATCCATTTGTTTTATAGGGTGAAATAAGCTTTTTATTATTAAATAAAGGTATAGAAAACTCGGGGTATAGGGTGTTTTTTTTTGGGGGGGGGGGCGGTGACTTTATACGGAGGACTGGGTATTTGGGTGGGAACGAACATCACTTTATAACATAGACAAACAAATATAATATACAAATATAAATACAAATATTAATAAAATTCTGACAAAAAGTCCAACGTTATCTACAGATTTGGGTAGTCTGGCAGGAGGATTCCTCATTTTTGAGAATAGGAGGAGGAGGAAAGTGATGGTGGGGGAAGAATACACAGCTCCCGAATTGATCAGAACACTACAGCTCTGCTTCATTGGGAGTAGTCACCAGCACCCCAACCACCATGTTTCTTTTTTTCCCCTATATATTGCAACTTATTCCTTCTGCATATATACCTACAAACGCCAAAAGCGTAACCCCGACACCAAATAAAGTACAAATCGATGTATGAAAATGTATATTTTTTTTTATTAATAAAAGAACATGATTCTAAAAATGTACATAATAGACTAAATAAAATAAATATATATCAATATGTGTTAAAACATTTGGCTGCAAATAATGGCTACAGGTTCGGAATTTATATAATAGTGACCCAATAGAAAAGGAATAACACACCTGTCCAAATAGTAAGCCGCTGGGTCGGAAGTGACGTTGGACACCGCGGCACTCGTGTGATGGAGCACGCAACGCGCATTCACATTATAGAGTGGGTTCGGCAACGAAAACATGGCCACAGTCACTCATACTGCGCATGCGTGCACAAAAAAATTCTAGGGGGAAAGACAGATCGCTGCTAATGGAGGGATATACAAAATAAGTTGAACATCAGACCCAGGGCTAAATAATACAAAGAATGAAAATATATAGTGGGAGAACTGACTGTGAAGGCAATAACATGGCTATAAATAATGCATATACATTTGAGATAATAGCAATAATGATTATTATAATAATCCAGGGGCATATGAAAGCATAAAAAAATGACAAGGATGTGATAACATGCATAATGGTAAAACAAATACAGTAAATAGCGCATGCAACATAAACAAAAATGAGAAAAATATTTTTGTAAAAAAATATATTTGTAGAAGTGTATACCGTATTTTTCGCCCTATAGGACGCATCGGTATATAAGACACACCCAATTTTAAAGGCGCAAAATCTAGAAAAAAAAAATTCTGAACCCAACAGTTATCTTCAACCTGCGGACCTCCAGATGTTGCAAAACAACAACTCCCAGCATGCCCGGACAGCCGTTGGCTGTCCGGGCATGCTGGGAGTTGTAGTTTTGCAACAACTGGAGGTCCGCAGGTTGAAGACCACTGGATAGGAGGTAATACTCACGTGTCCCTGCCGCTCCGGTCCCGTCACCGCTGCCCTGGATGTCGCTCCTTCGCTGTCGCCGCGTCCCCGTGGTATCCCCGACGCTCCGGACGTCTTCTTCCCTGGGATCCACGCTCTCCGTCGCCGTCATCATCACGCGATCGGTGATGTCCTGTATTAGCCGCGGGTCCCGGCCGTTGATGGCCACCGGTACCGCCGCGATAGGTGTGTGTATTCGCCGTGTAAGACGCACCATCTTCCCCCCCCCCCCCCCCCCCCAGTTTTGGAGAATAAAAAGTGCGTCTTATACGGCGAAAAATACGGTAAATGAATCTTGATTAGTGTGCAGGAATGATGTATACTAAATCCAAATGGATAGGAGCAGTGCCTGAAGAGTGCAGGAATATATAGAGCATGCAATACAATACATACATATACAAAAGATATAAAAAGTGCAGAGATATAGTGCATATAGTACAATGCATATATATATATATATATAGATAGATAGATACATAGATATACACAAAACATGCATAATATAAAAGGGTCCTGCATGTCAGAGGCCATATGCCCAGCAGAGGTGAGTGGATTAGGCATGTTAGGGTCTCATCCGACAAGAGGCCACCTCCGTGTGGTGGATGGGGACACGTTTTGATCAAAAAGTGCGCTAAGAGCCTCGATTTTTTTGACAAAGAGAGCTGCTGCTGCAACCTTATTTTTTGTATACTTTATATACGGTACATACTACTGAAATTATATTGTTCAGAAAATGGTGTAAATCTTTTTTATTGAGTAACGAAAACTGAGATTGGAAACCTTTTCAAAAATGTCTTTTATTTCTTTCCTATTAAAAATTATATAAAAAAAAAAACCTCTACACAAAAAATGTATATAAACTATATACTCATTATCGACCGCCAGTTTATAGAATCATTGGGGGAGATTTCTCATTAGGGTCTGTTGTAGACACAGATCTGCCCCTTTACACAATTTACAAAAGTTGTGCACGTCGTTTGATAAATTTTGCGCAAATATATAACCCCCTCCCCCCCTGGCTCTACCGTGCACGCCTTCTCTACCTCCACGGCACTGCTCACATAGCTAGAAGTGCTGGAGCAGCAGTGTGCGCCGAACAAAACTCTGCACAATAGTAGAATTATAAATATTTATAAAGTACACAGAGGGTAGATTCTCAAAGAATTTTGCGGCACAAAAAAATCAATTTAGCGCCAAAATTTTGGCGCAAAAAATATTGAACACATTTCAAAGAGCTTTGTGCCGCGGTTTACACCGTTCACGTCAGTTTTGTAAAAGTGGGTGTGTCCACGTATATTTTATGCTTTACATGATGGGCACTAGGTCTTCTCCAGGAAACTATAGACCGGTAAGTCTAACGTGCATTGTGGGTAAATTGTTTGAAGGATTTATACGGGATTACATACAGGAATACATAGGGGATAATTGTATTATAAGTGATAGCCAGCATGGGTTTCCTAAGGATAGAAGTTGTCAAACCAATCTAATTTGCTTTTATGAAGAGGTGAGTAGAAGCCTTGACAGAGGAATGGCTGTGGATATAGTGTTTCTGGATTTTGCTAAAGCGTTTGATACTGTCCCTCACAGACGTCTGACAGGTAAGTTAAGGTCTTTGGGTTTGGAAATTTTAGTTTGTAACTGGATTGAAAACTGGCTCATGGATCGTACCCAGAGAGTGGTGGTCAATGATTAGTACTCTGATTGGTCCCCGGTAATTAGTGGTGTACCCCAAGGTTCTGTACTGGGACCGCTGTTGTTTAATTTATTTATCAATGATATAGAGGATGGTATTAACAGCTCTGTTTCTATCTTTGCAGATGACACCAAGCTTTGTAGCACGGTACAGTCTATAGAGGATGTGCATAAGTTACAAGATGACTTGGATAGACTAAGTGTCTGGGCCTCCACTTGGCAAATGAGGTTCAATGTGGATAAATGTAAAGTTATGCATCTGGGTACTAATAACCTGCATGCGTCGTATGTCTTAGGGGGGATTAAACTGTCAGAGTCACTGGTAGAGAAGGATCTGGGTGTACTTGTAGATCACAGACTACAGAATAGCATGCAATGTCAGGCTGCTGCTTCCAAAGCCAGCAGGATATTGTCATGTATCAAAAGAGGCATGGACTCAAGGGACAGGGACATAATACTCCCCCTTTATAAAGCATTGGTACGGCCTCACCTGGAATATGCTGTTCAGTTTTGGTCGCCTGTACATAAAAGGGACACTGTGGAGCTGGAAAGGGTGCAGAGACGCGCGACTAAACTAATATGGGGCATGGAACATCTTAGCTATGAGGAGCGATTAAAGGAGTTACAATTGTTTAGTCTTGAAAAGAGACGTTTAAGGGGGGATATGATAAACGTATATAAGTATATTAATGGCCCATACAAAAAATATGGAGAAAAACTGTTCCAGGTTAAACCCCCCCCCCCCCCCCCCAAAGGACGAGGGGGCACTCCCTCTGTCTGGAGAAGAAAAGGTTTAGTCTCAAGGGGCGACACGCCTTCTTTACCATAAGAACTGTGAACTTATGGAACAGTCTACCTCAGGAACTGGTCACAGCAGGAAAAATTAACAGCTTTAAAACAGGATTAGATACATTCCTGGAACAAAATAACATTAATGCTTATGAAGAAATATAAAATCCCATCCCTTCCCCAATATCGTGCCACACCCCTACCCTTCAATTCCCTGGTTGAACTTGATGGACATATGTCTTTTTTCGACCGTACTAACTATGTAACTATGATATTTTCAAAGGGGTGAGAGTCCAGTTTACATTAAAAATTTCATACCGGAAATCACAGAAATTGTGTTGCAGTTTTACTGTTTTGGGGGGGTTTTTTCTTTGTTTTTGTGGGAAAAGATGTTATTTAAGTAATTATAAAAAAAAAAAAAAAAAAAAAAAAAACTATTATTGAAAATGGCATTAAAAAAAATAAAAAATAATATATATATATAATTATTTTTTATTTTTTATTTTTTTATTGGTCACTGCACCTGCACTCACATTTAAGCTCAGAAATGTTTTATTTATACAGTTATCACTGGGCACTAGTAACCATGGAATATTTTGTGAGATGTTTCCGCCAGAATTTTCTGTGATGTAAAATTTGGCGCAAAAAAAAAATCCAATGTGGCTGCAAAAAAAAAATTGGGGGTGCGAAAATGAATTTTCACATATTTTCAAAGCAGCACAAGAGATCTTTGAAAATGTGAGGAGAACATGTGTGCGACATGTGTATGGAGCAGAGCTGAATGTGTGATTATGTATAAGCATGACCACGCACACACTCAACTTGGCTACATACACCTGATCACTCACTCAGCTCTGCTGCATTTACAAAATCACACACTCAGCTCTACTACATATACACAATCACACACTCGGCTCTGCTACATAGACACAATCACACACTCAGCTCTGCTGCATTTACACAATCACACACTCAGCTCTGCTACATACACCTGATCACACACTCAGTTCTGCTGCATATACACAATCACACACTCAGCTCCTGCTACATATACACACACACTCAGCTCTACTGCACATACACACACACACACTCAGCTCTACTGCATATACACACACTCACACTCAGCTCTACTGCATATACACACACACTCAGCTCTGCTGCATATACACACACTCAGCTCTGCTGCCTATACACACACTCAGCTCTACTGCATATACACACACTCAGCTCTACTGCATATACACACACTCACACTCAGCTCTACTGCACATACACACACACACACTCAGCTCCTGCTACATATACACACACTCACACTCAGCTCTACTGCATATACACACACACTCAGCTCTACTACATATACACAATCACACATATACATTGGGGGAAATTTATCATTGTTGTAGGTACATGTTTTTTGTAGATTGTTTTGGTTGGTCTAAATTTGGTGCAATTGCAAGGCACATGATAAATTTTGTGCAAAGTTCTAAATCTCCACACAGAGTACACCTGAGCTGCACCTCACAGGAAAAGTGGACATAGGGATTTTGTTCTATTGCTTTGAGGCTTGGATTCCATTGAGGTTTTTTGTTCACCAGCAAAAACGCCAGAAGAACGGTCACAGCTTTTTCCTGCATTTTTTCAGTTTTTCTTGTGTTCTTTTTCTTGCGTTTTTGCTGGTGTGTGGTAACAATCATTTTTGGATCCTGTGGCAATTTTTTTTACTGCCTTCAGGTACCACTCCATGGGTCAGATGCAGAGCGCCCAGTCCAGAGTGTAAGGAGGTGAGGAGTGATATATAGCGTATACAGGGTGCAGAGCATCACTACTTACCTACGCCAGCTGTATAGCATACTGGGGTACATAGTGTACCCATCAGGGATGTGGAAATCCTATCGCCCGACGCCCGGGACAAGTAGTTTTGGGCGCCGGGCAGGTGAATTGTTCATAGATTTAGCCCTGTATCGGGCGAGCAGGGACAGACAGACTTCCCCCTTATTTTTCTTTAATGTCGGTGTAAGGCGCAGGAGCCGATGGAAGTCTCACACCGGCACTCAGAGTGTATGGAGGGGGCGGTGGCCTCCAGCTGACATAGAGTCCACTTATCTCCCCTCCCGGAGGATGGACGGAGCTCAGAAGACACAGCAGGGTGAGAGAAAGGATGTAGACAGCTCCGTGCACAGCTCTATCCCTCCCCCTCCCCCTGATCTGTCTCCCCAGGACCTAATCCACCACGGGGAGGTTGCTAGTTTGCACAGGGAAAACACAGAGCAGGGGGGAGGGGGAGGACGGAAATCTCACCTCACACCGGCGGTGACTACAGCTCTGATGTCCACTCATGGCCGGATCAGGTGAGGAGGCCGAGAATGCAGGCGGCGGCAGGAAGGGTGGTTGTATATGTATGGTGTGAGTGTATGTGTGATGTGTGTATGATGTCTGTCTGTGTGTGATGTGTATGTAATGTGTGATGTGTGTATGGTGTATATGTATGGTGTGAGTGTATGTGTGATGTGTGTATGATGTCTGTCTGTGTGTGATGTGTATGTAATGTATAATGTGTGTATGTAATGCATGATATGTGGGGGGGGGGGGGGGGGCAGCAGCAGCAGCAGGCCTATGTATGATGTGTGCATATGTATGGTGTATATATATGGTGTGAGTGTATATGTGTATGATGTCTATGTGTGATGTGTGTATGATGTCTGTCTATGTGTGATGTGTATGTAATGTGTGATGTGTGTATGGTGTATATATATGGTGTGAGTGTATGTGTGATGTGTGTATGATGTCTGTCTGTGTGTGATGTGTATGTAATGTATAATGTGTGTATGATGTCTGTTTGTGATGTGTATGTAATGTGTGTATGATGTCTGTCTGTGTGATGTGTATGTAATGTAATGTATGATATGTGGGGGGGCAGCAGCAGCAGGCCTATGTATGATGTGTGCATATGTATGGTGTATATGTATGGTGTGAGTGTATGTGTGTATGTAATGTATGATGTGGGTGGGGGCAGTGGCGGGGGTTGTGTATGGGGATATGGGGGCAGTGGCTGGTGTATGTATGATATGTGTATGCATGAATGTTTTGTATAGGAGCGGACTGTCACGTCGGGCATTAGGGCAGTTGTGCCATATAATTTTATTTATTTTCAGTGGCACCCGCACTATATTGCACCCCCAGAATCCCGCCCCCTTCATACTCACCCGTCAACCAAGAGCCCCACGGATGCACACAAACACGCCCGAACCAAAACTACAACTCCCAGCATGTTACACCATAACCTAAACTGTAGAACTATAAAGTGTAACATGCTGGGAGTTGTAGTTTTGGTTCGGGTCAGCTGCAGAGCCATAGGCTGCATCAGGGCATGCTGGGTGTTGTAGTTACTAACTGCAATTCCCATTATTCCTTGACACAGCCTATGGCTCTGCAGCTGACACAAACCAAAACTACAACTCCCAGCATGTCCTACAATAACCTTAACAATAACACCCTGTCCCAGCGCTCATCCCTGTCACAAGCTATATTTGTATACTCAGTCTGCAGTGCAGAGGGAGCGTGCACACAGCGTGTCTGTGGAGTTATCGGCACTTACTCGGCTTCTCTTCCCCCTGATTGGCAGCTTTCTACTGCTCTGCTTGGGTCATGTGACACCAAAACATCACATGACCCCAGCAAGCAGGAAGTGTCTGGAGGATACAGGAGCCCAGCAGTGTTCTAAGGCAGGTAAGATAAACTACCCCCCACCATCCATGCCCACCCTTTTCCAGCATCATCCCTCCCCCCTTCCCAGCACAATCCCTGCTCACCCCCCCCCCCCCCCCCCCTTTCTCACCAGGGGTGCCCCCAGCTGTTGCAATACTACAACTCCTAGCATGCTGGGAGTTGTAGTTTTGCAACAGCTGGAGGGTTGGGAAACACTGACATAAATAAGTGTTTCCCAACCAAGGTGTCTGCAAAGCAAAGCTACAATGCTGTCCAGGCATGCTGGGAGTTGTAGTTTTGTAACAGCTGGAGTCCCCCTGGTTAGGAAACATTGATCTATGTCCTATATCAGGGGTACTGAACTGGCAGACCACGGTCCAGATCCGGACTGCGTCCCCCAGTCATTCGGACCATCCGCTGGATCTCCCCTTATTCATTTGTAGCTGTGTCTTTAAGACGCCAATACAAATGAATAGCCGCGGCCCGGAGCGAGGGAGCGATGTGTCCCTGCCCTGCGCTTCTCCTATGATGCAGGTAGCACCATTAGCTGCCTGCATCATCTGCTCTGGCCAGGCCTGACTAGAAGAGGCCAGAGCAGCGGAGCAGTGCGGGACCTGGGACGGCGATTCTAAGCTCTCAGGTAAAAATTTGTGTTCCCCCATCTGTGACTCTCCAGTTATTGTAGAACTACAGCTACCATGATGACCTTTTGTCTGTGCATGATGGGAGTTGTAGTTTTACAACAGATGGAGAGTTACAGTGGCAAAGTTCATATGGGGGCACAGTGGCATTAATTCTGGGGCACAGTGGCATCATTAATTTTGTGGGTACAGTGGCATCATTAATTCTGTGGGACACAGTGGCATCATTAATTCTGGGGCACAGTGGCATTAATTCTGGGGCACAGTGGCATCATTAATTCTGTGGGTACAGTGGCATCATTAATTATATGGGTACAGTGGCATCACTTATTTGGTGGTCACAGTGGAATCCTTAATTCTGTGGTCACAGTGGCATCATTAATTCTGTGGGGCACAGTGGCATCATTAATTCTGTGGGTACAGTGGCATCATTAATTCTATGGGTACTGTGGCATCATTAATTCTGTGGGTACTGGGGCATCATTAATTCTGTGGGTACAGTGGCATCATTAATTCTGTGGGTACAGTGGCATCATTAATTCTGTGCCCACAGAATTAATGATGCCACTGTGCCTATAGAATGAATGATGCCACTGTGACCCCAGAATTAATCATGCCACTGTGACCCCAGATTTAATCATGCCACTGTACCCACAGAATTAATCATGCCACAGTACCCACAGAATTAATGATGCCACTGTGCCCCACAGAATTAATGATGCCACTGTGCCCCACAGAATTAATGATGCCACTGTGCCCCACAGAATTAATGATGCCACAGTACCCACAGAATTAATGATGCCACTGTACCCACAGAATTAATGATGCCACTGTACCCACAGAATTAATGATGCCACTGTGACCACAGAATTAATGATGCCACTGTGACCACAGAATTAATGATGCCACTGTGACCACAGAATTAATGATGCCACTGTACCCACAGAATTAATCATGCCACTGTGACCACAGAATTAATGATGCCACTGTACCCACAGTGACATCATTAATTCTGTGGGTACTGTGGCATGATTAATTCTGTGGGTACAGTGGCATTATTAATTCTGTGGGTACAGTGGCATCATTAATTCTGTGGTCACAGTGGCATCATTAATTCTGTGGTCACAGTGGCATCATCAATTCTGTGGTCACAGTGGCATCATCAATTCTGTGGTCACAGTGGCATGATTAATTCTGTGGGTACTGTGGCATCATTAATTCTGTGGGTACTGTGGCATCATTAATTCTGTGGGTACTGTGGCATGATTAATTCTGTGGGTACAGTGGCATGATTAAATCTGGGGTCACAGTGGCATGATTAATTCTGGGGTCACAGTGGCATCATTCATTCTATAGGCACAGTGGCATCATTAATTCTGTGGGCACAGTGGCATCATTAATTCTGGGGTCACAGTGGCGTCATTCATTCTATAGGCACAGTGGCATCATTCATTCTGTGGGTACAGTGGCATCATTCATTCTGGGGTCACAGTGGCGTCATTCATTCTATAGGCACAGTGGCATCATTTTATTGTTTTAAGAGACACAGAGGTGCAATTAGTCAGCGTTAGAGCATAGCATCTGCAAGTAATGTTGCAGGGGAATAGTGTGTGGCAGTAATATAACAGGGGCCCAGTGTGTGGCAGAATTATTTTCAGGGGTACAGTGAATGGCAGTATTTTAAGGGGCACAGTGGGTAGCAGTAATATACCAGGGACACAGTGGGTGGCAGGTTTATATTCAGGGCAAAGTATGTGGTAGTATTATATTCAGGGATACAGTGTGTGGCAGTAGTATATTCAGGGGTACAGTGTGTGCCAGTATTATATTCGGGGGTACAGTGTGTGGCAGTATTATATTCAGGGGCCCTGTGTGTGGCAGTATTATATTCAGGGACCCAGTGTGTGGCAGTATTATATTCAGGGGGTACAGTGTGTGGTAGTATTATATTCAGGGGTACAGTGTGTGGCAGTATTATATTCAGTGGGTACAGTGTGTGTGGCAGTATTATATCCAGTGGTTACAGTGTGCAGCAGTATTCAGGTTATACATCCTCCACACTTCAGTTGTTAGTTTGCTATTGCCTTCATGGCGCTGAGGCCGCTAGGTGTGCACCAAGCATTAGCATACAGCTTGGACCTTTACCGGATGGCAGACCTGGATAAGCGGACCCTCACTAAAAATAGGTGAGAACCCCTGGTCTATATATATTCCCTATCTATCTATGTCAGTGTTTCCCAACCAGGGTGCCTCCAGCTGTTGCAAAACTACAACTCCCAGCATGCTGGGGTGACACCATTTTCTACCGCAACGGGTGACACCAACCCTAGCAACGCCACTGGCTGTGAGTACACAGCGTGTGAGCTGCGGGGTCGCGATCCACTGCAGGCCGGCGCGATGACTTCACATCATCGCGCCGGCGCCTGGAAATCCCGTCCCCGCGGCCGGCATACAGTAAGTACTAAGAGTATGCTCAGGGCCCAGGGGATTTGGGGGACAGAATATGTGCCACTGTTAAGGGCACTATATCGTACAGGAGGAGGGGGATTTAAAAACTTAGGGGAATTTTTAATGTGAGGAGCTTTAAGGCAAAGCACTGGGGGCACTATATGTGAAGAGCACATGACAGGGGGGCCCTCTGTGCTGTGCCCCTCACATATAATGCCCCTTGTGCTGTGCCCACACATATAAATTATATGTGTGGGGGGCACAGCACAGGGGGTATTATATGTGAGGGGCACAGCACAGGGGGCATTATATGTATGGGGCACAGCACAGGGGGCATTATATGATATAATTCCCCCTGTGCTGTGCCCCACACATATAATGCCCCCTGTGCTGTGCCCCACACATATAATGCCCCCATCATGCGCCCCTCATATATAATGCCCCATCATGCGCCCCTCATATATAATGCCCCCATCATGTGCCCCTCATATATAATGCGCCATCATGTGCCCCTCACATATAATGCCCCCTGTGCTGTGCCCCTCACATATAATGCTCCTGTCATGTGCCCCAAACATATAATGCCCCCTGTGCTGTGCCCCTCACATATAATGCCCCCTGAGGGGACAGGACATGGGGGCATTATATGTGAGGGGCGCATGATGGGGGCATTATATGTGAGGGGCAAAGAACGGGGGCATTATATGTGAGGGGCAAAGAACGGGGGCATTATATGTGAAGGGCACAGCATGGGGCATTATATGTGAGGGGTGCATGATGGGGGCATTATATGTGAGGGGTGCATGATGGGGGCATTATATGTGAGGGGTGCATGATGGGGGCATTATATATGAGGGGCACATGATCGGGGCATTATATGTGAGGGGCAAAGAACGGGGGCATTATTTGTGAGGGGCACAGCACGGGGGCATTATATGTGAGGGGCACAGCAAAGGGGACATTATATGTGAGGGGCACAGCAAAGGGGACATTATATGTGAGGGGCACAGCACGGGGGGCATTATATGTGAGGGGCACATGATGGGGGCATTATATGTGAGGGACGCATGATGGGGGCATTATATGTGAGGGGCAAAGAACGGGGGAATTATATGTGAAGGGCACAGCACAGGGGGCATTATATGTTAGGGGCACAGGGCATTACTATGTGGGGGGAACGGGACTGGTCATAATTATTATATGAAGAGGCACAAGATGGAGCATTATTACTATATGTGAAGGCACAGAGTGTTCTGCATTTCGGAAGTATAGTGTATATTATGAGGAATTTCTGGGGTGTTACATTTTTTTATGGGCAACAATACATTTGGGTATTTTATTCAGAGGGAGCACTGCACAGCAAGTTATATTCAGAGAGTGCAGTGTGTGGTAGTATTATATTCAGAGAGTGCAGTGTGGGGTAGTATTATATTCAGAGAGTGCAGTGTGTGGTAGTATTATATTCAGAGAGTGCAGTGTGGGGTAGTATTATATTCAGAGAGTGCAGTGTGTGGTAGTATTATATTCAGAGAGTGCACTGCACAGCAAGTTATATTCAGAGAGCGCAGTGTGTGGTAGTATTATATTCAGAGAGTGCAGTGTGTGGTAGTATTATATTCAGAGAGTGCAGTGTGGGGTAGTATTATATTCAGAGAGTGCAGTGTGGGGTAGTATTATATTCAGAGAGTGCAGTGTGTGGTAGTATTATATTCAGAGAGTGCACTGCACAGCAAGTTATATTCAGAGAGTGCAGTGTGGGGTAGTATTATATTCAGAGAGTGCAGTGTGGGGTAGTATTATATTCAGAGAGTGCAGTGTGGGGTAGTATTATATTCAGAGAGTGCAGTGTGGGGTAGTATTATATTCAGAGAGTGCAGTGTGGGGTAGTATTATATTCAGAGAGTGCAGTGTGGGGTAGTATTATATTCAGAGAGTGCAGTGTGGGGTAGTATTATATTCAGAGAGTGCAGTGTGTGGTAGTATTATATTCAGAGAGTGCAGTGTGTGGTAGTATTGTATTCAGAGAGTGCAGTGTGTGGTAGTATTATATTCAGAGAGTGCAGTGTGTAGTAGTAGTATTAATTTTAGAGGGCACAGTGTGGTAGTATTATATTCAGGGGCACAGTGTGTGGTAGTATTATATTTAGAGGGTGCAGTGTATGATAGTATTATATTCAGAGGGTACGGTGTGTGGCGGTATTATATTCAGAGGGTACAGTATGTTGTATATTCAAGGGGTACAGTGTGTCAGAATTATATTCAGAGGGTGTGTGCCAGTATTATATTCGAAGAATACAGTGTCTGGCAGGTTTATAATAATTATTGTTTTCATATAGAGGATCAGAATCATAGTGAGGAGACGTCTGGGCGTCTGCAGAGAGAAGATTTAGCTGGAACAAGTCCCGTGGTAAGTACATCTGAATTAGATAAGGAAAGACTATAGAGAAGACGTCACCTGTAGTCACTCATATCATTCTGTATCCTCCTCACTATGTCCTATCAGAGCTGGAGTCACTGCAGTTATGATGGGTGAAACAACAACTCCCAGCATCCCCTCACAACTGCTTAGGTCATACTGGGAGCTGTAGTTTTAAATGGTAAAAACCTCTTTAGCACTTTCCCATTCTGTGGCAATTGGTATATTTGATTATTATTCTGACATGTGAACATGGCCTAAGAGTCTTAAAGAAGGTTAGGACTGTATGATACATTTAATAATATTGTAAGTTCCGTAACCAACACCTTGTTTTCTGTCCGCCAACACAAAATACTCTAATAGTGCCCCTCCCGAGACTCGACTCTGGATCCGCCCCTGGACCCATGTATACCATTCAGGAGCCAAGCAAGGAAAGAGTTAACTCACGCTGCTGCTGAGCAGCAGAACTACGGTTCTAGGTCAGGAAACCGGAGAAATGAATGGAAAAAGAGTTCCTCTCAATGACGGCGCTGGTCCAGGATTGAATGAAATTGTTTTATTATATACAGTGCAACGCGTTTCGATCCCGAACAGGGATCTTCATCAGGCATAGTGTACATACTGGAAAATACTTGCTTTTATAAGACAACAATTGAAGAAAAAAAAAAAGGGGGGGGGGGCGATGACAACTTCCGGAGTGCCGTAGAAGCTGTGTGCAAAAAACATACACATTAATAAAACTAAAATAGCATAAAACAATTGAATAAATAAGTAAAATAATTGTAATGAAAGGCCTGATATATTGTCTAAATAAAAACCAATATAATACATTTATTTAATTAACCCCTTAAGGACGCAGGACGTACTCAAACGACCCCTTTTCCGAGTCCTTAAGGACTCAGGACGTTTGAGTACGTCCTGTCATATCCCGGCCCCCCGCCGCTAGCCGTAGGGGCGCCGGAGCCGGATGCCTGCTGAAATCGTTCAGCAGGCATCCCGGCATATCGCCTAGGGGGGTCATGATGACCCCCCATGTCGGCGATCGCAGCGCATCGCTCGCCAATTCAGACGAGCGATGCGCTGCGATTCCGTTCCCCGCCGCTCGCCGGGCGGGGATCGGAGCCGGATGTCTGCTGATTTCTATCAGCAGACATCCCGGCAGTGTGCCGGAGGAGGTCCGGAGGACCTCCTATACCGGCGATC
Source organism: Hyla sarda (assembly GCF_029499605.1). Lineage (NCBI taxonomy): Eukaryota > Metazoa > Chordata > Amphibia > Anura > Hylidae > Hyla > Hyla sarda. Next base: position 74,389,468 of record NC_079196.1, read on the forward strand.
GCTGCAGGACGCCAGTAACTACTAACCGGCGTTCTGCAGCGGTTCCAGGTCATCAGGGTCACGTGTGACCCTGTGACCTGGATATAGATGGTGACTGGTGGTGTAGTATACACCACCAATCACCATCCATGCTGTACTGGGGGCTGGCATTGTGGCCACCCCCCTCAGTACAGCTGTGATTGGGTGGCCAAAGTGGCCATACCAATCACAATGTAATGGGAGGGGATCTGGTGGGCTAGGAGCATGTTGCTCCGTTCTGCCCGCCATTTCAGAGAGATCTGGTGTGCAGGACGGAGCCCCGTGCTGCCCACCATCCCCTCAGTAAAAAAAAAGTGCCCCTTGCCCCCTTTCTGTGGCCCCTTGGCACAGAAATCCCCAGGGATAGCTTTAGATTAGGTAGGGACAGGTTAGGGTTAAAAAAAAAAAGTCTTTTTTATTTTTTTATTTTTTCCAGGGTACCTCAGTGGGTGTCCGTGGGTCCGTAGCACCTTTAGCTGCGTGACCCCGGCCCTGCTGGGTCGCTGCGGTCTGCCGCCAGCGTTTTTTTTGGGCGCAGATCTTTTTTTCTTTTTTTTTTCCTAAGCGTGTGTGCGGACCCTCTTAGTTATAAAAGAGCGGTCCGCCAACGTTTGTTAAAGCCCACCCGCCGCTGATCAGTCCCGTAGTACTGATCAGCGTTTTTTTTTGTGGTGCCGGCGCTTTTTTTCGGGTTTTCTAGCGTGTTTTTGCACCCATAGGCGGTCCGTGCCCCCAGTAGCAGGCGTGTACTGTGTGGCCGGACCTTACCTGTGTGTGCGGCGTGCCTCACCGCTGTCAGTGATTTATCACTGATCAGCGTTTTTTTTGGTGGTAAAGGCACTTTTTTCGGTTACCGCGTTCTTTTTTTGCACCCATAGGTGTTCCGTGCCACCAGTAGCAGGCGTGTACTGTGTGGACGGACCGTACCTGTGTGTGCAGCCTGTCCCACCGCTGTCGGTGCTTTATCACTGATCAGCGTTTTTTGGGGGTTCAGGCGGGTGCATTTTTTCGGGATTAAGCGTTTTTTTTATTTTATTTTTCGTTTTTTTTTGTGTGGGGGTCTGTGTACAAGCCACCAGCCACTGTTCTGGGCTGAGTGGCCGGACCCCCCACTGACTTCTGCGCCCCCTGCCGCCACAAGCGCTAATCAGTGCGCACACCACTGATTAGATAAACACTTTTTTTTGGCGCAGGGCTTTTTTTGCGTTAGAAGTCCCCTTTCTAAAAAAAAATAAAAAAATAAAAGTCCCCTTTTTTATATTTTTTTTCTTTCTGTTAGGGCGGTTAGTTTAGTTAGGTTAGGCTAGGGAGGGTTAGGGAGGTAATATCGCACCACACCACACGCAGCACATACACCAATAAAGTTTTTCCACACACACACCCCCCCCCCGTATCCACATTAGAGTAGGGAAATGGCCCGCAGAGTGTTCTCGGCGGAGGAGGCATATGACTTAATTGCCTCCGACACCGAGAGCGGCTCAGAGGATGATGAAGACCCCACCTTCCTTATTTCATCGTCCTCCTCATCATCTAGTTCAGATGATGAGCCAAGGCGGCGGAGACGCCGCCGTGCGGTGCCGCAAACCTCCTCTGCCCTTGACCCTGTGCCCCATGCTAGTATGAGTCCCCCTGGCGCTCATACTAGTGAAGCCCCCCTGCCAAGGTCACTGGTACCTCGTACCGGAGAACTTGACTGGGCTGAGCCAGCGGACCACGAGCCCGTGATTCCTGAGTTTGTTGGCGACTCAGGAATCAAAATTAACATTGTCGGGTTCACTGAAAAGGACTTTTTCGGTCATTTTTTCAGTGACTACTTTGTTAATTTGATGGTTACACAGACGAACCTGTATGCCCAACACTTCGTCATACGCTAACCCGGGCTCATTTTTAGCTAGACCCGGCGGCTGGACTCCAGTCGATGCAGCCGAAATGAGGACCTTTTGGGGCCTCGCGCTGCATATGGATATAGTTAAAAAACCCTGTGTCAGGCAATATTGGAGTGGGGACGTCTTTTACCAGACACCCCTCTACAGTATGGCCATGACACGTCCCCGGTTCGAGGCCATTTGGAGATGTTTGCATTATGCTGATAATGCGGCATGTCCCCCCCCGAACTGATCCTGCGTATGACCGCCTGTATAAAATCAGGCCGGTCATCAATCACTTCGGGGCCAGATTTTGGGAGGCCTATGTCCCGGGGCGGGAGGTCTCTATTGATGAGTCGCTCATCAGCTTCAAGGGGAGACTCAGCTTCCGGCAATACATCCCAACCAAGCAAGCGCGGTATGGCGTGAAGATGTATAAACTTTGCGAGAGTACCTCTGGGTACACTTGCAAGTTTATAGTGTATGAGGGACGAGATTCCCGTTTTGAACCCCCAGAATGTCCCTCCACTCTGGGTGTTAGCGGGAAAATCGTTTGGGGCCTTTTGCACCCATTGCTAGATAAAGGTTACCACCTTTATGGGGATAACTTTTATACTAGTATCCCTCTCTTCACATCCCTCGCCGCTGGGTTCCACGGTCGCTTGTGGGACAGTCCGGAAGAATCAAAGAGGCCTTCCGCCCCATCCCCTACATGCTCCTATCCCCCGGGGTGAGTCCCGTGCCTTTTCCCATGAGAACCTGTTGTTGGTCCGGTATAAGGACAAGAGGGATGTCCTTATGCTCACCACAATTCATGGGAATGGCAGCACCCCTGTCCCTGTGCGAGGTACCGCGGGACCGGTCCTCAAGCCTGATTGAATTCTGGACTACAATCAGTATATGGGGGGAGTTGATCTTTCTGATCAAGTCCTCAAGCCATATAATGCCATGCGGAAAACACGGTTATGGTATAAAAAGGTTGCGGTCTACATGGTACAGGTTGCCATGTACAACTCTTTTATACTGTACCAGAACGCTGGCAACACAGGGACATACCTGGAGTTCCAAGAGGTAGTTCTAAAGGCCCTCATCTTTGGTGACCGCCAAGGAGCGGGTCAGAGCACCTCTGGAAATTTAGGTCCCCGGATCGTCCCGGGCCAACACTTTCCTGGTGTGATCCCCAACACTAGAAGGTCGGGACGAACCCAGAAGAAATGCAGAGTGTGTTACAGGAAGGGGAGACGGAGGGACACCATCATTCAGTGTGACACTTGCCCAGATAATCCGGGCCTCTGCATAGACTGCTTCAGGGAGTATCACACTTCCATGGAGTACAAAAATTTCCATCCTTTGCCCTAATTTTCATTCCCCAGAATTCGGCTCCAATGTACCAGTCCAGGGTACATTGACTTCCAAATTTTATACCAAAATACCCTATCCCCCCCCGCCCAAAAAAAAAATTTACATATGCAAAAGTCGTGAAAACCCTGTGGGGTATTAAGGTTCACTTTACCCCTTGTTACATTCCCCAAGGGGTCTAGTTTCCAAAATGGTATGCCATGTGTTTTTTTTTTTTTGCTGTCCTGGCACCATAGGGGCTTCCTAAATGCGGCATGCCCCCAGAGCAAAATTTGCTTCCAAAAAGCCAAATGTGACTACTCCTCTTCAGGGACCTGTAGTGCGCCAGCAGAGCACTTTTCACCCCCATATGGGGTGTTTTCTGAATCAGGAGAAATTGGGCTTCAAATTTTGGGGGGTATTTTCGGCTTTAACCCTTTGTAAAAATGTGAAATTTTGGGGAAACCAAGCATTTTAGGTAATTATTTATTTATTTTTTTTACATTTGCAAAAGTCATGAAACACCTGTGGGGTATTAAGGCTCACTTAATTCCTTGTTACATTCCTCAAGGGGTCTAGTTTCCAAAATGGTATGCCATGTGTTTTTTTTTTTTTGCTGTTTTGACACCCTAGGGGCTTCCTAAAGGTGACATGCCCCCCAAAAACCATTTCAGAAAAATGTTCTCTCCAAAATCCCCTTGTCGCTCCTTCCCTTCTGAGCCCTCTACTGCGCCCGCCGAACACTTTACATAGACATATGAGGTATGTGCTTACTCGAGAAAAATTGGGCTACAAATACAAGTAAAAATTTTCTCCTTTTACAACATGCAAAAATTCTAAAATTGGGTCTACAAGAACATGCGAGTGTAAAAAATGAAGATTTTGAATTTTCTCCTTCACTTTGCTGCTATTCCTGTGAAACACCTAAAGGGTTAAAACACTGACTGAATGTCATTTTGAATACTTTGGGGGGTGCAGTTTTTATAATGGGGTCATTTGTGGGGTATTTCTAATATGAAGATCCTTCAAATCCTCTTCAAATCTGAACTGGTCCCTGAAAAATATCGAGTTTGAAAATTTTGTGAAAAATTTGAAAATTGCTGCTGAACTTTGAAGCCCTCTGTTGTCTTCCAAAAGTTAAAATTCATAAATTTTATGATGTCAATATAAAGTAGACATATTGTATATGTGAATCAAAATTATTTTTTATTTTGAATATCCATTTTCCTTACAAGCAGAGAGCTTCAAATTAGAAAAATGCAAAATTTTCAATTTTTTCATCAAATTTGGGGATTTTTCACAAAGAAAGGATGCAAGTTACCATAAAATTTTACCACTAAGTTAAAGTAGAATATGTCACAAAAAAACAATCTCGGAATCAGAATGATAAGTAAAAGCATTCCAGAGTTATTAATGTTTAAAGTGAGAGTGGTCAGAATTGCAAAAAACGGCTGAGTCCTTAACCTGTTGGGGACGAAGGGCGTATCCATACGCCCGTGGGAATTTCGGCCCCCGCCGCGCGCCGGCGGGGACCGGGCCGGGGTGACTGCTGATATCTATCAGCAGGCACCCCGTGCAAATGCCCAGGGGGGTCATTAGACCCCCCCATGTCGGCGATCGGCGCAAATCGCAAGTGAATTCACACTTGCGATTTGCGCCAATTCCGGGTCATTACGGGTCTATGGTGACCCGGTGACCCGGAATAGAAGGGGGATCGCGGGTGTCTAAGACACCCACGATCCCCCTAAAGCGATAGGAGTGAGGTGGCAGAGTTGCCACCCCTCCTATTTCTGCTATTGGTGGTCTAGACGCGACCACCAATAGCAGATCAGGGGCGGAGGGGTTTACTTTCGGTTTCCCCGTTCTGCCCTCCCACAATAGGCGGGGCAGAACGGGGAAAATGAAGAGGACCGGGCGCCGACGTCCACTTACCCCTCCGGAGGCAGCGGAGCGACGGGGATCGGCGGTCGGCGACGGAGATCGGCGGTCGGCGACGGAGATCGGCGGTGGCGTGCGGCAGAAGAGGACGGCTCCCGGATGCGACGGAAGTCGGTGAGTAGTTGCCTAGCAACATCTAGAGGGCTACAGTCTGAGACCACTATAGTGGTCTCTAGACTGTAGCCCTCCAGATGTTGCAAAACTACAACTCCCAGCATGCCCAGACAGCTGTTTGCTGTGTGGGCATGCTGGAATTTGTAGTTTTGCAACAGCTGGAGGTCTGCAGTTTAGAGACCACTGCACAGTGATCTCTATACTGCCCTCTAGATCTTGCAAAACTACAACTCCTAGCATGCCCACACAGCTGTTTGCTGTCTGGGCATGCTGGGAGTTGTAGTTTTGCAACATCTGGAGATCCACAGTTTGGAGATCACTGTTCAGTGGTCTCTAAATTGTAGCACTCCAGATGTTGCAAAACTACAAATTCCAGCATGCCCACACAGAAAACAGCTGTCTCGGCATGCTGGGAGTTGTAGTTGCGTACCTCCAGCTGTTGCATAACTACATCTCCCAGCATGCCCTTCTGTGATCAGACATGCTGGGAATTGTAGTTTTGCAACAGCTGGAGGCACACTGGTTGGAAAATACTGAGTTAGGTAACAGAACCCAACTCAGTATTTTCCAACCAGTGTGCCTCCAGCTGTTTCAAAACTACAACTCCCAGCATGTACTGACAGACCGTGCATGCTGGGAGTTGTAGTTTTGCAACAGCTGGAGGCTCATTGGTTGGAAAATACTGAGTTAGGTAACAGAACCTAACTGAAGGTTTTCCAACCAGTGTGCCTCCAGCTGTTGCAAAACTACAACTCCCAGCATGTACTGACAGACCATGCATGCTGGGAGTTGTAGTTTTGAAACAGCTGGAGGTTTGCCCCCCCCCCCCCATGTGAACGTACAGGGTACATTCACACGGGCGGGTTTACAGCAAGTTTCCTGCTTCAAGTATGAGCTGCGGCAAATTTTTCACCGCAGCGCAAATTCCTAGCGGGAAACTCACCGTAACCCGCCAGTGTGAATGTACCCTAAAAACACTACACTACACTACACTAACACCTAATAAAGAGTAAAACACTACATATACACCCCCTTACACTGTCCCCCCCCAATAAAAATGAAAAACGTATTGTACAGCAGTGTTTCCAAAACGGAGCCTCCAGCTGTTGCAAAACTACAACTCCAAGCATTTCTGGACAGCCACTGATTGTTCAGGCATGCTGGGAGTTTAGCAACAGCTGGAGGCACCCTGTTTGGGAATCACTGGCGTAGAATACCCCTATGTCCACCCCTATGCAATCCCTAATTTAGTCCTCAAATGCGCATGGCGCTCTCTCACTTTGGAGCCCTGTCGTATTTCAAGGAAACAGTTTAGGGCCACATATGGGGTATCTCTGTACTCGGGAGAAATTGCACTACAAATTTGGGGGGCTTTTTCTCCTTTTACCCCTTATGAAAAGGAAAAGTTGGGGTCTACACCAGCCTGTTAGTGTAAAAAAAAAAAATTTTACACTAACATGCTGGTGTTGCCCTTTACTTTTTATTTTCACAAGAGGTAAAAGGAAAAAAAGACCCCAAAATTTGTAACGCAATTTCTCCTGAGTACGGAAATACCCCATATGTAGGCGTAAAATGCTCTGCGGGCGCACAACAAGGCTCAGGAGTGAGAGCGCACTATGTACATTTGAGGCCGAAATTGGTGATTTGCACAGGGGTGGCTGATTTTACAGCGGTTAATAAATACCCACATGTGACCCCATTTTGGAAACTACACCCCTCACGGAATGTAATAAGGGGTACAGTGAGCATTTACGCCCCACAGGGGTCTGACAGATTTTTGGGACAGTGGTACGTGAAAATGGAAAATTAAATTTTTTTGTTTGCACAGCCCACTGTTCCAAATATCTGTCAAACGCCAGTAGGGTGTAAATACTCACTGTACCCCTTATTACATTCCGTGAGGGGTGTAGTTTCCAAAATGGGGTCACATGTGGGGGGTCCACTGTTCTGGCACCACGGGGGGCTTTGTAAATGCACATGGCCCCCGACTTCCATTCCAAACAAATTATCTCTCTAAAAGCTCAATGGTGCTCCTTCTCTTCTGAGCATTGTAGTTCGCTCGCAGTGCACTTGACGTCCAAACATGGGGTATTTCCATACTCAGAAGAAATGGGGTTACAAATTTTGGGGGGGCATTTTCTCCTACTACCCTTTGTAAAAAAGTAAAATTTGGGGAAAACCCAGCATTTTAGTGGAAAAATATTTTTTTTAAATTTACACATCCGACTTTAACAACAAGTTGTCAAATACCTGTGGGGTGTTAAGGCTCACCGTACCCCTTGTTACGTTCCTTGAGGGGTGTCGTTTCCATAATAGTGTGCGATGTGGGGTTTTTTGCTGTCCTGGCACCATAGGGGCTTCCTAAATGGGACATGCCCCCCAAAAACCATTTCAGAAAAACTCACTCTCCTAAATCCCCCTGTTGCTCCTTCGCTTCTGAGCCCTCTACTGCGCCCGCCGAACACTTGACATACACATATGAGGTATTTTTTTACTCGAGAGAAATTGGGTTACAAATTTTGAGAGGATTTTTTTCCTTTTACCCCTTGTAAAAATTCAAAAACTGGGTCTACAAGAACATGCCAGTGTAAAAAATGAAGATTTTGAATTTTCTCCTTCACTTTGCTGCTATTCCTGTGAAACACCTAAAGGGTTAACACACTTACTGAATGTCATTTTGAATACTTTGAGGGGTGCAGTTTTTATAATGGGGTCATTTATCGGGTATTTCTAACCAGAAGACCCTTCAAATCCACATCAAACCTGAACTGGTCCCTGAAATATTCCGATTTTGAAAATTTTGCGAAAAATTGGAAAATTGTTGCTGAACTTTGAAGCCCTCTGATGTCTTCCAAAAGTAAAAACTCATCAATTTTATGATGCAAACATAAAGTAGACATATTGTATATGTGAATCAATATATAATTTATTTGGAATATCCATATTCCTTATAAGCAGAGAGCTTCAAAGTTAGAAAAATGCTAAATTTTCAAATTTTTCATGAAATTTTCAAATTTTTCACCAAGAAAGGATGCAAGTATCGCCGAAAATTTACCACTAACATAAAGTAGAATATGTCACGAAAAAAACAATCTCGGAATCAAATTTATAAGTAAAAGCATTCCAGAGTTATTAATGTTTAAAGTGACAGTGGTCAGATTTGCAAAAAATGCTCCCGTCCTTAGGGTCATAATGGGCTCCGTCCCCAAGGGGTTAAGGTGAAAAAGGGCTCAGTCCTTAAGGGGTTAAATAAAAAAGTGCTGAGTGCTATGATGAAAATCCACCAGTAGATGGCAGTGTGTAACAGCCGAAGTAGAGACATTTACCATGTTTATGTACATTATTAGGCTAGTACAGGGGAGAGCGAGCGGGGATATAACGATCGCTGCTAACGGCTTTAGAACAAGCGCATATCCCGGGATGTACTCAGGAAATAAGGTAAGGAAAATAGGTAAACTGTCAGTTGAAAGAGTTAAATGGCTGCGAGTGGCATTAAATGAAGCATATAAGTATGAATATATCTGGATTAGTTGAAAGTGTATTTATTGTGTTTGTTTCCAAGGAATGAATGGGATAATTTTACAGTATCACTTCTGAGAGTTCATTAAGTCCATCCCGAACTAAAGTACCCATTCGATATATCCAATACATTTCTTTTCTTTTCTACTGTTCAAAACGATTTGAGATATGTGTTGGAATTGCCTCTATGGGTGTGATGGTTATAGGATGCTGTACATCAGGATGAGATTGTGCGCAATGCCTGGAGACTCCATGTAATAAAAATGTATTACGGATATTATAACGATGTTTATTTAATCGATTATGGAGGGGCTGTGTGGTGCGTCCTACATATTGTAGCGAACAGATACATTGTATAACATACATAACATGGTCTGATTGGCATGTTAATCTAGTTTTAATGTTAAATGTATCTCCCGTTTTTTTAGAGGTCAGGAAACCGCATACGGGTCAAAAATGAGCCGACCGGAGTCAGCGTTTGACTCAGGTCGGCTCATTAAAGTAAATAGAGTTCAGTGCTGGTCCGGCTGGGATACGGGAGAGCCCGGTTTGCCCCTCCCCCAGCCGTATCTGGCACTCGTAATGTAAAAACAAAGTGTGAATGCAGTCTAAGACAGATCAAATGTTCTCATAGCCGAGGGCTCAATATCTTAAAGGGGTTCTCCGGTGCTTAGACATCTTATCCCCTATCCAAAGGATAGGGGATAAGATGCCTGATCGCGGGAGTCCCGCCGCTGGGGACCCCTGTGATCTTGCACACAGCACCCCGTTTGTAATCAGTCCCCGGAGCGTGTTCGCTCCGGGTCTGATTAACGGCAACCACACGGCCGGCGGCGTGTGACGTCACGCCTCCGCCCCTGTGTGACGTCACGCTCCGCCCCTCAATGCAAGCCTACGGGAGGGGGCGTGACAGCTCCGGGGACTGATTACAAACGGGGTGCCGCGTTCAAGATCCTGGGGTCCCCAGCGGCGGGAGTCCCGCGATCAGGCATCTTTTCCCCTATCCTTTGGTTAGGGGAAAAGATGTGTAAGCACCGGAGAACCCCTTTAATACTAGTTCTTGCCCCTCGTAGCAGGGGCAGACTATTATAATACAACCTCTTAATCTCTCTCAGATGATCCTACTTCAGGGTTAACACTTTGTAGTCCCTGTGCTGCTTCAGCAATTCTTATTTAGGTGCTTTTCATGTCACGGATGGTACTTGTCTGTCCCCCGGCTCCAGCTGTCTCTTCTGCTGCCCACTCTAAACCAGTGTTTCCCAACCAAGGGTGCCTCCAGCTGTTGCAAAACTGCAACTCCCAGCATGCCCGGACAGCCAACAGCTGTCCGGGCATGCTGGGAGTTGCAGTTTTGCGACAGCTGGATGCGCTCTGGTTGGGAAACACTGGTATAGTATATGGTGCAACATTCCGGGAATCTGATTGGTTGGATCCATTCCAGGAGTCGGATTGGTTGGATAAATACCGGCCATTGAATTGCCAGTATTTTTTATATAAAAATAACCGGCAGGGTCGGCAAAATAAAGGCTGTGCCGGTAAAATACTGGCCTGGTGGCTGATGTCGTTCCATGTGGCTCTATGGTGGCTGATGTCGTTCCATGTGGCTCTATGGTGGCTGATGTCGCTCTATGGTGGCTGATGTCGCTCCATGTGGCTCTATGGTGGCTGATGTCGTTCCATGTGGCTCTATGGTGGCTGATGTTGCTCCATGTGGCTCTATGGTGGCTGATGTCGCTCCATGTGGCTCTATGGTGGCTGTCGCTCCATGTGGCTCTATGGTGGCTGATGTCACTCCATGTGGCTCTATGGTGGCTGATGTCGCTCTATGTGGCTCTATGGTGGCTGATGTCGCTCCATGTGGCTCTATGGTGGCTGATGTCGCTCTATGTGGCTCTATGGTGGCTGATGTCGCTCTATGTGGCTCTATGGTGGCTGATGTCGCTCTATGTGGCTCTATGGTGGCTGATGTCGCTCTATGTGGCTCTATGGTGGCTGATGTCGCTCCATGTGGCTCTATGGTGGCTGATGTCGCTCCATGTGGCTCTATGGTGGCTGATGTCGCTCTCACATCTCTCCACCAGTGGTGTGTCCTCACACAAGCCACGAATGCTGATGTCTCAACAAGTCACAGTTCACACCGGCAGTACACAGTCATCACTTTCCGCCTATTTTAAAATAAGCATATAGACCGGGGGTCTCAAACTGGTGGCCCTCCAGATGATTTAAAACGTCAACTCCCAGCATGCCTGGACATGCCCAGACAGCCATTTTCTGCAGCTAATGTCTGTCGGGAATACTGGGAGTTGAAGTTTTGCAACATCTGGAGGGCCACCAGTTTGAGACATCTGATGTAGACCCAACAATGTAATGGTCATAGAATAAGTTCCTCATGCTATTGCCTATTTACTACCAAATAGCCTCATGGTCAGACTTCCCGGCCACCATGTTTTGTTAAACAGCACGCATACCCCAGCAATAAACCACATATACGTTGTGCACAGTACTTTAACCTCTTCAGGACCCATGACGTATGCATCCGCCATCACACCCTGGGTCTTAAGGACCCATGACGTATGCATACGTCATGTCTTTTCCTGGTCTCCGCCGCTCACCCGGCGGAGATCGGAAGCGGATCCCTGCAGAAATCCTTCAGCAGGGATCCAGGGCAAACGCCGAGGGGAGCCATGTATGCCCCCCATGTCGGCGTTTGCCGCAAATCGCAAGGGAAATCGCCCTTGCGATCTGCGGCGATACCGGGCTGATCGGGTCTCTGGGACCCGACCGCCCGGTAATTTCGCATGATCCCGGCTGTCACAGACAGCCAGGACCATGCTGGAGCCTAGGAGCGAGGAGGCAAGCCTGCCACCTCCTCCTATTCCCTGCGATCTGTCGGTTAGTTAACCGACCAATCGCAGGAGGGGGGGCGGTTACTTCCTCCCGTCCTGCCCGGCCCCTTGAAGTCCGGAGAGGATGGGAGGAAGACTGGAGGATGCGGCGGGGGACGGGGGAGTGCTGGGGACCGGCCCCGGTACTTACCTCGTCCCTGAAGACCCGGATCCCGGCGGGGAAGATGGCGGCGGCGGCGACAGGTGAGTAGATCTTCAGCCGCGGTCGGGCCCTTTACAGCAATGCACGTCGCCGTAAAGCGACATGCATTGCTGTATTGGGACCCTATATACTACAACTCCCAGCATGCCCAGACAGCCCTTGGCGTCTGGGCATGCTGGGAGTTGCAGTTTTGCAACATCTGGAGGTCCACAGTTTGGAGACCACTGTGCCCTTCCAGATGTTGAAAAACTACACATCCTCAGCATGCCCTTACTGTCCAGGCATGCTGGGAGTTGTAGTTCTGTAACATCTGGCCCTTCAGATGTTGCAGAACTACAACTCCCAGCATGCCTGGACAGTTTTGGCATACTGGGAGTTGTAGTTTTGCAACATCTGGAAGGGCACAGATTGGGAACCACTGTAGTAGTGGTCTGCAAACTGTAGTCCTCCAGATGTTGCAAACTACAACTCCAAGCATGCTGGGAGTTGTAGTTCGGCAACATCTGGCTCTAAAGATGTTGCCGAACTACTACTCCCAGCATGCCTGAGAATGTTTGGGAGTTGTGGTTTTGCAATAACAGGAGGCACACTGGTTGGGAAACATTGTCTGTTTCCTAACTCAGTGTTTCCCAACCCGTGTGCCTCCAGCTGTTGCAAAACTATAACTACCAGCATGCACTGATAGACTGTGCATGCTGGGAGTTGTAGTTTTGCAACAGCTGGAGGTCCCCCCCTTGTGAATGTACAGGGTACATTCACATGGGCAGGGGCCTTACAGTGAGTATCAGGCTGCAAGTTTGCGATGCAGCAAATTTTGCGCGGCAGCTCAAACTCGCAGCGGGAAAATCGCTGTAACCCCCCTGCCCGTGTGACTGTACCCTAAAAACACTACACTACACTAATACAAAATAAAATAAAAAGTAAAAAACACTACATATACACATAGCCCTACACAGCCCCCCTCCTTCCCCAATAAAAATGAAAAACGTCTGGTACGCCACTGTTTTCAAAATGGAGCCTCCAGCTGTTGCAAAACAACAACTCCCAGTATTGCCGGACAGCCGTTGACTGTCCAAGCATGCTGGGAGTTTTGCAACAGCTGGAGGCACCCTGTTTGGGAATCACTGGCGTAGAATACCCCTATGTCCACCCCAATGCAAATCCCTAATTCAGGCCTCAAATGCGCATGGCGCTCTCTCACTTCGGAGCCCTGTCGTATTTCAAGGCAACAGTTTAGGGTCACATACGGGGTATCGACGTACTCGGGAGAAATTGCCTTACAAATTTTGGGGGGCTTTTTCCCCTTCAACCCCTTATGAAAAGGTGAAATTGGGGTCTACACCAGCATGTTAGTGTAAAAAAAAAAAATTTTTTTACACTAACATGCTGGTGTTGCCCTATACTTTTCATTTTGACAAGAGGTAAAAGGGAAGAAAGCCCACCACAATTTGTAATGCAACTTCTCCCGACTACGGAGATACCCCATATGTGGGCGCAAAGTGCTCTGGGGGCGCACAACAAGGCCCAGAAGGGAGAGTGCACCATGTACATTTGAGGCGATTTTCACAGGGGTGGCTGATTGTTACAGCGGTTTTGACAAACGCAAAAAAAAAAAAAACACTTGTGACCCCATTTTGGAAACTACACCCCTCACGGAATGTAATGAGGGGTGCAGTGAGAATTTACACCCCACTGGTGTCTGACAGATCTTTGGAACAGTGGGCTGCGCAAATTAAAAATTTTGTACAGCCCACTGTTCCAAAGATCTGACAGACACCAGTGGGGGGTAAATGCTCATTGTACCCCTTGTTACGTTCCTCAAGGGGTCTCGTTTCCAATGTGGTATGCCATGTGGGGGTTATTTTTGCTGTCCTGGCACCATAGGGGCTTCCTAAATGCGACATGCCCCCGAGCAAAATTTGCTCTCAAAAAGCCAAATATGACTCCTTCTCTTCTGAGCATTGTAGTTCGCCCATAGTGCACTTCATGTCAACTTATGGGGTACCTCCATACTCAGAAGAGATGGGGTTACAAATTTTGGGGGCTATTTTCTGCTATTAACCCTTGCAAAAATGTGAAATTTGGGGGGAAGCACACATTTTATTGAAATTTTTTTAAATTTTTTTACATATGCAAAAGTCGTGAAACACCTGTGGGGTATTAAGGCTCACTTTATTCCTTGTTACGTTCCTCAAGGGGTCTAGTTTCCAAAATGGTATGCCATGTGGGTATTTTTTGCTGTCCTGGCACCATAGGGGCTTCCTATATGGGACATGCCCCCCAAAAACCATTTCAGAAAAACGTACGCTCCAAAATCCCCTTGTTGCTCCTTCCCTTCTGAGCCCTCTACTGCGCCCGCCGAACACTTTACATAGACATATGAGGTATGTGCTTAGTCGAGAGAAATTGGGCTACAAATAGAAGTATACATTTTCTCCTTTTACCCCTTGTAAAAATTCTAAAATTGGGTCTACAAGAACATGCGAGTGTAAAAAATGGAAATTGTGAATTTTCTCCTTCACTTTGCTGCTATTCCTGTGAAACACCTAAAGGGTTAAAATGCTGACTGAATGTCATTTTGAATATTTTGGGGGGTGCAGTTTTTATAATGGGGTCATTTGTGGGGTATTTCTAAGATGAAGACCCTTCAAATCCACTTCAAACCTGAACTGGTCCCTGAAAAATTGTGATTTTGGAAATTTTGTGAAAAATTGGAAAATTGCTGCTGAACTTTGAAGCCCTCTGATGTCTTCCAAAAGTAAAAACTCGTCAATTTTATTATGCAAACATAAAGTAGACATATTGTATATGTGAATAAAATAAAATAATATTTGGAATATCCATTTTCCTTACAAGCAGAGAGCTTCAAAGTTAGAAAAATGCAAAATTTTCACATTTTTCATCAAATTTTGGGATTTTTCACCAAGAAAGGATGCAAGTTACCAAAAATTTTTACCACTAAGTTAAAGTAGAATATGTCACGAAAAAACAATCTCGGAATCAGAATGATAACTAAAAGCATTCCAGAGTTATTAATGTTTAAAGTGACAGTGGTCAGATGTGCAAAAAATGGCCGGGTCCAAAGGTGTAAAATGGCTGGGTCCTTAAGGGGTTAAAGGGGTATTCTGGTGGACTTTTTTCTTTTTAAGTCAACTGGTGCCAGAAAGTTTAAAAGATTTGTAAATTAATTCTATTGAAAAAAAATCTTAATCCTTCCAGTACTTATTAGTGGCTGTATTCTCCAGAGGTTCTTTTCTTTTTGGATTTCTTTTCTGTCATGACCACAGTGCCCACTGCTGACACCTCTGTCCATGTCAGGAACTGTCCAGAGCAGGAGAAAATCCCCATAGCAAACATATGCTGCTCTGGACAGTTCCTAAAATGGACAGAGGTGTCAGCAGAGAGCACTGTGGTCATGAAAGAATTGAAATCCTAAAAGAAAAGAATTTTCTCTGTAATATATAGCCACTAATAAGTACTGGAAGGATTAAGATTTTTTAATAGAAGTAATTTACAAATCTGTTTAACTTTCTGGCACCAGTTGATAAAAAAAAAAGTACCCCTTTAAATGTTTCGTATATAAGACCCGAATGGTTAACACAAATGTAAGATTTCTTGGCATTGCAACAAATAAGCTTTTTGTATGGAGGGCACCTGTCAATTCAAGGGGTTCTTGCACATTTTGCTGACCCCCCTCCTCACATTTCTTCCTCTCTAATATTCACTGTCTGCAGTGGTCTGTTGGTGATAGCTGGCCCTTGATTGTCCCGCACCCTGTCCTATCTGGTTACCAGTGCTCTCTCTGACGTGCCCACTGGCAGAAACCTTAACACTGACAGACAAACAGGCCTCCAGGTTCCACCACGTTGACTGCCCCATTGCTCAGTGCATTTTCCACCAACACAAACTGTACTCTTTTGGTTGGTAGTGTGGTAACCACGAGTGAAACCCGTGACCGCCACTATGCTGGGGTTAGCTACTTGGTTCTTGGGGGGGGTTATGAACCCAGGGTCGGATGGTATTAACCCTTAATGTCGCGTGAAGCCACTGTAGTCTTGATATCTCCCGGGGTACTACAGGTCCAGGGAACTCCGTCTCCCCACAGGCTAGCAAGGAAAGAATTGATTCCACACTAGGTTGCAGTTTAACGGAGGCTTTACTAACTTGAAGATAGGTGGTACAATCTCCACAGCGCTCAACCAAAGTCTCCCAAAGGTTTAACAGACAGTCTCTAGAGGACCACACAGCTTGCAGTGCCTGGACTTGATATTGCATATATGCTTGGCTCTTACGGCCGGACTAGGAGTTTTAGGTCTGCGCTATATTAGGTTTGAGATCAAAGTCACTTACTGAAGTGTCGGTAGATTTGTGGCTTTTCGCCGAAAGATAATGAATTGTCCTTTAGGAATTCTCTGATCAAGGCTGAAGTAAAGGCTTGATATTAGTTGGGGTTACTTCATGCTTTTCTTATCTCTCTCTCTCTCATCTTTGCTCTCACTCCTCTGCGGATTCTTCACTCTGTACTCTGAACTGAATGAATTGCTTTACTCCTCTCCTCCTCTATTCCTCTCACAGGAAATGCCACCCTTTATAAGGGAAGGCTGAACTAAAGCCCATTGGCCAGGCAGCTGTGGATCATAGAGTTGTCTGTATCCCCTTTAGGATTTACAATAAAGTTACATACAAGTGATAACATAATATAACACCTTACACAAAAGTTCAGTCTAGCCCTCAGTCCTCCACTCTCACATACCCTAACTAAGCCTGAGGTTGCTAGGCAACATACTTAAAGCTACAGACACCTATTAACGGATTGCTAAATTATAACAGCGCAAATACAGATTAGAAATGGTTGAGTCCCTGCAGGGGAGCCCCCAGGACACTGGAGGTCTCAATCTGACAGGTCCTAAAATACCTTGACACAATGTACCTTTACTGGGATACCACAGTAGCATGGTAGACATAAAGATAAGGCATAACCTCCCATGGACACTCATAAGTAACTGTGCTTCTCCCATAAAGAACTTCACACCCCTAAAGGCGTATTCCACTGGAAATTAGTTCTATAAAAAAAATCCTAATCCTTCCAGTACTTCTCAGCTGCTGTATACTACAGAGGAAGTTCTTTTCTTTTTGAATTCCCTTTCTGTCTGACCACAGTGCTCTCTGCTGACACCTCTGCCCATGTCAGGAACTGTCTGGAGCAGAAGCATATTCCAATAGCAAACCTATCCTGCTCTGGACGGTTCCTGACATGGACAGAGATGTCAGCAGAGAGCACTGTGGTCAGACAGAATACCTCTAGAGCATACAGCATCTTATAAGTACTGGAAGGATTAAGATTTTTAAATGGAAGTAATTTACAAATCTGTTAAACTTTCTGGTACCAGTTGATTTAAAAAATAAATCTAGTTTTCCACTGGAGTACCACTTTAACCTCTTAAGGACCCCGCATCATATGGCGGTGGGCCCGGCATCATAGTGAAGCCGGGACCCGCATCTAACAGCGCGCGGCACTGATCGCAGTGCCGCGCACTATTAACCCTTTAGCCGCGCGCTCAAAGCTGAGCCGCGCAGCTAAAAACGAAAGTAAAAGTGCCCGGCTAGCTCAGGGAGCTGTTCGGGATCATCGCGGTATAATGTCGGCATCCCGAACAGCTGTAGCACAGGAGGAGGTCTTCTTACCTTCTCCTGCGCTGTCCGATCGCCGAATGAATGCTTCAAGCCTGAGATCCAGGCTTGAGCATCCAATCGCCAAAAACACTGATTGATCCATTCCTATGGAGATGCATCAATCAGTGGTAAAGATCAGTTAATGCAATGTTATAGCCCGCCCTGTAGGAGCTATAATATTGCATAAGAAAAGTGTTAAAAAAAAAAAAAATCATTAACCCTTTCAATTATCCCTTCCCCTAATAAAAGTTTGAATCACCCGGCATTTCCAAGAATAAAAAAAACACAGTGTAAAGAAAAATAAACATATGTGGTATCATCGCGTGCAGAAATGTCCGAATTATAAAAATATACTGCTTTTTAAACCGCACGTTCAATGGCGTATGCGCAAAAAAATTCCAAAGTCCAAAATAGCGCATTTTTGATCACTTTTTATACCACAAAAAAGTGAATAAAAAGTGATAAATAAGCCTGATCAGAACAAAAATGATACAGCTAAAAACTTCAGTCCACGGCGCAAAAAAATAGCTCTCATAGCACCCTGAACACAGAAAAATAAAAAAGTTATAGGGGTCAGAAGATGACCATTTTAAACGTATAAATGTTCCTGCATGTAGTCAGGATTTTTTTCTGAAGTGATACAAAATCAAACCTATACAAGTAGGGTATCATTTTAACCGTATGGACCTACAGAATAAAGATAAGGTGTAATTTTTGCCAAAAAATGTACTACGTAAAAACGGAAGCCCCCAAAACTTACAAAATAGAGTTTTTTTTCATCAATTTTGTCGCACATTGATTTTTTTTCCCGTTTCAATGTAGATGTTTGGGTAAAATGACTAATGTCATTACAAAGAAGAATTGGTGACGCAAAAAATAAGCCATCATATAGAATTTTAGGAAAAAATTTTACAGTTATGATTTTTTTAAGTTAAGGAGGAAAAATTGAAAATGAAAAAACGGAAAAAGCCCGGGTCCTTAAGGGGTTAATGGAATGAGTAACCTCGTCTTTACAGAGAATTGCAGTGACCATACAGTGTGAGAAGAAATGGTAAAATATTGTCAGAAGGTTCCTCAGTAAGATTGTAAGAAAGCTCGGCTAACATCTTAAAGGTGTACTCCGGCCCTGAGACATCTTATACCCTATCCAAAGGATAGGGGATATGATGTCTCCCCATGGGGGTCCCGCCGCTGGGGACCCCCGCAATCTTGTATTCGCCACCCACCTGTTTGAGCTGCACACAGCGGTGCCAGCTCACAAACAGCCGGGTGGCGACCACGGGGCCAGAGTATCATGACCTCCCCCCCACCCCCGCCACCGTGTGATGTCACCCCACCGCCCCCCGTATGCAGGTCTATGGAATGGGGGGTAGAGGAGTGTACATGGGTGACAGAGGGGGGATGGCCAAGGTGGACATGGATGACAGGAGGGACAGAGGGGTGATTAGGGTGGAGGGACAATGGTGACAGATGTAGACTGGGGGGTGGTCAGAGGGGTGGATGGGGGGGGGAAACATGTGTTGCAGAGGAATGGACAGAGGTGGCCAAGGTGGACATGGATGACAGGATGGTGGACACGGGAGATATGGGGGTGAACAGGGATAACGGGGGTGGACAAGGATGACATGGGGGATAAAAGAGGGGTGACAAAGGGATAGAGGGGTGAATAGGGGGGTAGACATGTGTTACAGGGGGGTGGACAGGGAGGGGTGGACATGGGTGACAGGGATAGACAGGGGGTGGACATGGATGACAGGGGTGAGGGGGGGTGGACGGGGTTAAGAAGGGGTAACAGAGGGTAGGAAAGGGTACAGTACCTTTTTGCCATTTTTCTTCACTACACTGGCACAGTAATCAGGCGCAGCTTCCACCTTCCTCCCCTCTCCGGCAGGGCAGCGACTCAGGGCTCCGACAGGGCACTCACTCACTGGGACGCTGGGGGGGGGGGGGGGGGGGGACGCTGGGGCACGGGTCATTCCTCCGGCACGGTAATCCGGCAGAGCACCGCCAGTGCACTCACTCACTGGGCCGCTGGGGGGGAGGGGGATGCTGGGGCACGGGGCACTACACCGGCACGGTAATCCGGCAGAGCACCGCCAGTGCACTCACTCACTGGGCCGCAGGGTGAGAGGAATGCAGGGGGTTGCGATATGTGTGCACGCACAGCAAAGCGCACACATACTTCCCTTCCCCCCTGCGGCGCCATAAATTTCAGACGCGCAGGCCAGGCTGGTGAATAAAAAAATAGAATATTTGCCGTCAAAATCCTGCGGCACCCCAGTTGGGAATCACTGCTCTAGATAGTCTGTATACGATATCCGAACCAAAGTAGCTTTTGTTGTATTTTAAAAAGTTACTTCCTACTCACATGTATTGTTCTACTATAGTCAATTAACTAATAAGCTTGTAATGCTTTCTTACTAATGATATCTAATTGATATTCATTTATATATATCATTGTGTTTGTGAGGCTTCTTCCACCCTACAAAATTTTCAGTTTTTAAACATCCGTTCGAAGTTCCGTCTGAAAATCAGCTGAAAACGTCAGTTACAAAATCCTATACTGTCGTTAGAAAATCCCTTCATAGTCTATGGGATTTTTCTAATAGCCATTTTAACTCGTTATAGCCCGTTATTAATAACGGCCGTTATTTTGTGACGGAAGATAGACACGGGAGAAATAGTTCATGAACCTGCATATCTTTATAATACCTGTCAGGGCCGCAGGCTGGGCCGTCCTCCTGCCCTGTACAGTAACACGGGCCGGACTGGCCTATTTGTCAACCAGGAAATATCCCATTTCAGCCGCTTACCCTGTGGGCCAGGCTGGATAAGAGCAAGCACCGCTACGCGCGTAATGACGCTCGGTCACGTCACGCTCCCAGAACTCAAGGGCCTACGTTCTGACGCCGGCCCTAGGTATTCTGAGAGTGTGACGTGACCGAGCATCATTACGCGTGTAGCTGTGCTTGCTCTTATCTAGGGGAAGGTGCTGCCCTGAATCCCCGGCAACTAAAAAGGTACCAGCCGGGGGTGGGGGTTGTCTAATCAGGGGGTTCTACCTACCTACTGGGGGGGGGGGTCTAATCTGGGGGTACAAACTGCCCACTGGGGAGTTCATCTGGGGGGACTACCTGCCTACTTGTGGGTTAATCTGGTGGTACTACCTGCCTACTGCGGGAGGGGGGGGGTGTTAATCTGGGGGTACTACCTGTCTACTGGGGGGGGGTCTAATCTGAGGGTACTACCTGTCTACTGGGGGAGGGGTCTAATTTGGGGGTACTACCTGTCTACTGGGGGGGTGTAATTTGGGGCTACTACCTGTCTAATGGGGGGGTCTAATTTGGGGGTACTACCTGCCTAATGATACATTTTCATAATTTTTCATAATTAATATTTTTATGACCATATTTCATAATTTTAACCCCTTAAGGACCGAGGTGATTTTGGCCTTAACCTCTTCAGGACATAGGGCGTATGGATACGCCCTGCATCCCGAGTCCTTAAGGACCGAGGGCGTATCCATACGCCCGTGGGAATTCCGGCCCCCACCGCTAGCCGGTTGGGGACCGGAGACGGATGCCTGCTGAAATCGTTCAGCAGGCATCCCGGCATATCGCCCAGGGGGGTCATTATGCCCCCCCATGTCGGCGATCGCCGCAGATCGCTGGACAATTCAGTCCAGCGATCTGCGGCGATTCCGGGTCAATCGGGTCTCCAGTGACCCGATGACCCGGAATTACTGGCTGTTCGGGGCCGTCTCTGACGGCCCCGAACAGCCAGAGCCTGCAGGGGTGAGGTGGCACTGGTGCCACCTCACGATCGCCCTGATTCGTCGGCCGGATTACCGGCCGACCAATCAGGGCGCCTGCTGCGGGTGTCACTCCCGCACCCGCTCCGCCCCTCTTCTGGAGGACGTGAGCGGGTGCGGGACGGGCACCCCGGGTGCTGGGGACCCCGATCCCCGGCGTTAATGTTGGGATCGTGGCCCCAGGAGCAGCGGCGGCGGCGGGACTGACCTGCAGCGTCTGGATCGTTGGAGGTGAGTGACAGCCTCCTGCTGTTGCTTAGCAACAGCTCCCAGCCTGCAAAAAGGGCATGCTGGGAGCTGTAGTTATGCAACAGCAGGAGGCAGACCACCACAACTCCCAGCATTCCCTTATGGGCATGCTGGGACTTATGGTTTTGCAACAGCTGGAGGCACATTCTTTCTATGGAAAAGTGTACTTTCAGCTGTTGTATAACTACAACTCCCAGCTTGCACAAACAGCTAAAGTGCATGCTGGGAGTTGTAGTGGTGCATCTGCTGGTTGCATAACTACAACTCCCAGCATGCCCGTTGGCTGTCGGTGACTGCTGAGAGTTGTAGTTTTGCAACAGCTGAAGGCACACTGGTTGGAAAACTCAGAGTTTTTTTTAACCTAACTCAGTGTTTCACGACCGGTGTGCCTCCAGCTGTTGCAAACTACAACTCTCAGCAGTCACCGTACACCATGCACCGTACATGCTGGGAGTTGTAGTTTTGCAACAGCTGGAGGCACACTGGTTGTGAAACACTGAGTTAGGTCACAAACTCAGTGATACATAACCAGTGTGCCTACAGTTGTTGCAAAACTGCAACTCTCAGCAGTCACCAACAGCCAACGGGCATGCTGGGAGTTGTAGTTATGCAACAGCTGGATGTCTCCCCAATGTGAACGTACAGGGTACACTCACATGGGCGGAGGATTACAGTAAGTATCTGGCTGCAAATTTGAGCTGCCGCAAACTTTCTGCTGCAGCTCAAATTGCCAGCGAGAAACTACTGTGAACCCCCGCCCGTGCGACTGTACCCTAAAAACACTACACTACACTAACACAAAAAATAAAATAAAAAGTAAAAAACACTACATATACACATACCCCTACACATCCCCCCTCCCCAATAAAAATGAAAAACGTCTGGTACGCCACTGTTTCCAGAACGGAGCCTCCAGCTGTTGCAAAACAACTACCAGTATTGTCGGACAGCCGTTGACTGTCCAGGCATGCTGGGAGTTTTGCAACAGCTGGAGGCACCCTGTTTGGGAATCACTGGCGTAGAATACCCCTATGTCCACCCCTATGCAATCCCTAATTTAGGCCTCAAATGCGCATGGCGCTCTCACTTTGGAGGCCTGTCGTATTTCAAGGCAACAGTTTAGGGTCACATATGGGGTATCGCCGTACTCGGGAGAAATTGTGTTACAAATTTTGGGGGGTATTTTCTGCTTTTACCCTTTTTAAAAATGTAACATTTTTGGGAAAACAAGCATTTTAGGTAAAAAAAAAATTTTTTTTTTACATATGCAAAAGTTGTGAAACACCTGTGGGGTATAAAGGTTCACTTAACCCCTTGTTATGTTCCCCGAGGGGTCTAGTTTCCAAAATGGTATGCCATGTGTTTTTTTTTTTGCTGTCCTGGCACCATAGGGGCTTCCTAAATGCGGCATGCCCACAGAGAAAAATTTGCGTTCAAAAAGCCAAATGTGACTCCTTCTCTTCCGAGACCTGTAGTGCGCCAGCAGAGCACTTTTCACCCCCATATGGGGTGTTTTCTGAATCGGGAGAAATTGGGCTTCAAACTTTTAGGGGTATTTGCCTATATCTGCTATTACCCTTTTTAAAAATAATTTTTTTTGGGGAAAACAAGCATTTTAGGTAAAAATTTTTCTTTTTTTTTTACATTTGCAAAAGTCGTGAAACACCTGTGGGGTATTAAGGTTCACTTTATCCCATGTTACATTCCCCGAGGGGTCTAGTTTCCAAAATGGTATGCCATGTGTTTTTTTTTTGCTGTTCTGGCACCATAAGGGCTTCCTAAAGGTAACATGCCCCCCAAAAACCATTTCAGAAAAACGTACTCTCCAAAATCCCCTTGTCGCTCCTTCCCTTCTGAGCCCTCTACTGCGCCCGCCAAACACTTAGACATATGAGGTATGTGCTTACTCGAGAGAAATTGGGCTACAAATACAAGTAAAAATTTTGTCCTTTTACCCCTTGTAAAAATTAAAAAATTGGGTCTACAAGAACATGTGAGTGTAAAAAATGAAGATTGTGAATTTTCTCCTTCACTTTGCTGCTATTCGTGTGAAACACCTAAAGGGTTAAAACGCTGACTGAATGTCATTTTGAATACTTTGGGGGGTGTAGTTTTTATAATGGGGTCATTTATGGGGTATTTCTAATATGAAGACCCTTCAAATCCACTTCAAACCTGAACTGGTCCCTGAAAAATACTGAGTTTGAAAATTTTGTGAAAAATCGGAAAATTGCTGCTGACCGTTGAAGCCCTCTGGTGTCTTCCAAAAGTAAAAACACGTCAATTTTATGATGCAAACATAAAGTAGACATATTGTATATGTGAACCAAAAAAAAATGTATTCGTAATATCCATTTTCCTTACAAGCAGAGAGCTTCAAAGTTAGAAAAATGCAAAATTTTCAAATTTTTCATCAAATTTACGGATTTTTCACCAAGAAAGGATGCAAGTATGGACAAAAATTTACCACTATGTTAAAGTAGAATATGTCACGAAAAAACAATCTCGGAATCAGAATGATAACTAAAAGCATTCCAGAGTTATTAATGTTTAAAGTGACAGTGGTCAGATGTGCAAAAAACGCTCCGGTCCTTAAGGCCAAAATGGGCTCCGTCCTGAAGGGGTTAAGGACCAGAGCATTTTTTGCAGATCTGACCACTGTCACTTTAACCCCTTAAGGACTCAGCATTTTTCCGTTTTTGCATTTTCATTTTTTCCTCATCACCTTCTAAAAATCATAACACTTTCAATTTTGCACCTATTCAATTTTTTGTGCCACCAATTCTACTATGCAGTGACATTAGTTATGTTACCAAAAAATCCACGGCGAAACGGCGAAATCATTGTGCGACAAAATTGAAGAAAAAATTTCCTTTTGTAAATTTTGGGGGCTTCCGTTTCTACGCAGTGCATTTTTTGGTAAAAATAACACATCATTTTTATTCTGTAGGTCCATACGGTTAAAATGATACCCTACTTATATAGATTGGATATTGTATTACTTCGGAAAAAAATCATAACTACATCATGCAGGAAAATTTATATGTTAAAAATTCTCATCTTCTAACCCCTATAACTTTTTTAGTTTTCTGCATACAGGCCGGTATGAGGACTCATTTTTTGCGCCGTGTTCTGAAGTTTTTATCGGTACCATGTTTGTATTGATCGGACTTTTTGATCGCTTTTTATTCATTTTTTCATGATATAAGAAGTGACCAAAAATACACTATTTTGGACTTTGGAATATTTTTTGCGTGTAAGCCATTGAACGAGCGATTTAATTAACAATATATTTTTATAGTTCGGACATTTTCGCATGCAGCGATACCACATATGTTTATTTCGTTTTTTTTTATGGGAAAAGGGGTCAAACTTTTATTAGGGAAGGAGTTAAAGGGGTACTCTGGTGAAAACCTTTTTTCTTTTAAATCAACTGGTGGCAGAAAGTTAAACATATTTGTAAATTACTACTTTTAATTTTTTTTTAATCCTTCCTGTACTTCCTGATGACATCACGAGCACAGTTCTCTCTGCTGACGTTATTATAATAATAATAACACTTTATTTATTGTTGTCCTTAGTGGGATTTGAATCCAAGTCTCCAGCACTGCAAGGCAGCATGGTTGCTAAAACGGACACAGATGTCAGCAGAGAGCACTGTCTTCATGATGTCATCAGTGTTCCAAAAAAAAGGAATTTCCTCTGTAGCATTCAGCAGCTAATAAGTACTGGAAGGATTAAGATTTTTTTAATAGAAGTAATTTACAAATATGTTTAACTTTCTGCCACCAGTTGATTTAAAAGAAAAAAGGTTTTCACCAGAGTACCCATTTTAAATGACCTTTGTTAACTTCTTTTTTTCACTTTTTTTTTTTTTTACAGTGTTATAGCTCCCATAGGGACCTATAACAATGCACACACTGATCTCCTATGCAGATCCCTGCAAAGCCATAGCTTTGCACGGATCAGTCAGATAGGGGCTCGATTGCTCAAGCCTGTAGCTCAGGCTTGGAGCAATCAATCGACGATCGGACGCCGCGGAGAGAGGTAAGGAGACCTCCGCCTGCGTCCCAGCTGATCGGAACATAGCAATTTTATCGCGATGTCCCGATCAGCCCTAGTGTGCTGCCGGGAAGCGTTTACTTTCATTTTCAGACGCAGCTTCAATTTTGATCGCCGCGTCTGAAGGGTTAACAGCGTGTGGCACAACGATCGATGCTGCGCGCTGTTAGCCCAGGGTCCCGGCTATGATTAGCAGCCGGGACCGACACGGTGTGACCCCGTTTTTCACACCGGGCTACGCCCTGAGTCCTTAAGAGGTTAAGCATTAATTACTCTGGGATGCTTGTACTTATGAATTTGATTCAGAGATTGTTTTTTCGTGACAAATTCAACTTTATCCTAGTTGTAAATTTTTGTCGATTCTTGCATCATTTCTTTGTGAAAAATTCAAAAATTTTATGAAAAATTAGAAAAGTTTGCATTTTTCTAACTTTGAAGCTCTCTGCTTGTAAGGAAAATAGGCATCTCAAATAAATTATATATTGATTCACATATACAATATGTCTACTTTATGTTTGCATCATACGGGAGATATCTTTATATTATTATATTATATACAATATATTATGTTTTCATCATAAAGTTGACATGTTTTTACTTTGGAAGACATGAGAGGGCTTCAGAGTTCAGCATCAATTTTCCAGTTTTTCACAAAATTTTCAAAATCTGAATTTTTCACAGACCATGTCAGTTTTGAAGTGGATATGAAGGGTCTTCATATTAGAAATACCCCACAAATGACCCCATTATAAAAACTGCACCCCTCTAAGTATTCAAAATGACATTCAGAATGTTTGTTTACCCTTTAGGTGTTTCACAGGAATAGCAGCAAAGTGAAGGAGAAAATTCAAAATCTCAATTTTTTACACTAACCTGTTCTTGTAGACCCAGTGTTTGAATTTTAACAAGGGGTAAAAGGAGAGAAATCCCCCCAAATGTGTAACCCAATTTCTCTCGAGTAAGGAAATACCTCATATGTGTATGTCAAGTGTTCGGAGGGCGCAGTAGAGGGCTCAGAAGGGAAGGAGCGACAATGGGTTTTTGCAGAGTGAGTTTTTCTGAAAGGATTTTTGGGGGGCATGTCACATTTAGGAAGCCCCTATGGTGCCAGAACAGCTGAAAAGCCCCCACATGGCATACTATTTTGGAAACTACACCCCTCAAGGTACATAATAAGGGCAGGGGTTTATGTAACAAGGGCAGGGGTTTACAGCAAGGAAACTTGCTGTAAACACCTGCCCATGTGAATGTACATTCACATGGGGGACGGGCAAAACTACAACTCCCAGCATGCCCTTTGGCTGTCCGATCATGCTGGGGGTTGTAGTTATGCAACAGCTGGAGGCACACTGGTTGCAAAACACAGTTTGTTACTTAACTCAGTGTTTCGCAACCCATGTGTCTCCAGCTGTTGCTAAACTACAACTCCCAGCATGCATGGTCTGTCAGTGCATGCTGGGAGTTATAGTTTTGCAACAGCTGGAGGCAAACAGGTTGGGAAACACTGAGTTAGGAAACAGACAATGCTTCCCAACTAGTGTGCCTCCAGTTGTTGCAAAACTACAACTCCAAGCATGCCCAGACAGTCTAGGCATGCTGAAAGTTGTAGTTCTGTAACATCTGGAAGAGCACAGATTGGAGACCAGTGCACAGTGGTCTCCAAACTGTGGCCCTCCAGATGTTGCAAAACTACAACTCCCAGCATGCCCAGACAGCCAAAGGCTGGGCATGCTGTGAGTTGTAGTTTTAAAACTCCTAGAAGCAACAGTGAAGATCACATTACAGCGATCTTCACTGCTGCATCTGATGCCACAGCTGCCTCCTCCACTTGTGCCTGCCGCCGGTCCCAGGTATGTGCCGTGGGCCACCCCATCACCCCCCCCCCCCCCCCCACAGCACTCATCATCCCCCGCTCTGCCCGACTTCTAGGAACGGGCAGACTGAGGGAAATGAACTTTAAACCTCCCCCCCCCCAGTCAGCTGAGACACCCCCCCCCCAGTCAGCTGACACACTGTGATTGGTCCACAGGGACCAATCACAGGGATTGCTGACTAGGACCATCCACAGATGGTCCTGGGGGAGGCTTGCAGAAGTTGTCTCCTGCTGGTAACAGCGGGACTTCTGCCAGCTAACCCATGCGATGCAGGCAGATGATCATGTCACCATAAGTGCTGATCCAGCCAAGATAGTTTTTGATGATGGCCGCCCCGCTCTGCAGGTTGTTGGTAATGGAATCCCAGTTGATCGCGTCGTTGCTGGCAGTGGTGTCATTACTCCCCAGGACAGGGGTGATCTTTCTGATCCTGGTCCTGGTCCAGATGGGACACTTCATGTCGCTGCTGGCAGAGGTTTGATTACTCACCAGGACAGGGGTGATCTTTCTGATCCTGGTCCTCGTCCAGATGGGACACTTCATGTCGCTGCTGGTAGTATTCAAGCTGGGCAGATCTCTGATGGTATCGTTCTGCCCTTGCAGGTGGCTGGAGGTGATATTCCGGCTCGGTTGGTTGCTGGTGATTTCAAACCAGAAACTCGGGCCGGTGGTGAAGAGGGAACCCAGGAGGATGGTAACTGTCCAGCACATGCTACAGGCCAAATTGACCTCATCCCTGCTGATGTGGTCCCCTCGAATCATGATAAAATAAAATAAAAAGCGCAAGGAAACAATATAGAAACACTAGTGCTCGCTAGATTGCAGTCCTCAGAGTAAGGCCTCTGGGGCTCTGCACCTCTTTTTCCAGCTATCACCATTTGTGAAGTCACATGTGTGATGTCATACGGAATGTCACTGCTCTGAGGACAGGTGTATACATGGACATTTACATCCATTTGTTTTATAGGGTGAAATAAGCTTTTTATTATTAAATAAAGGTATAGAAAACTCGGGGTATAGGGTGTTTTTTTTTGGGGGGGGGGCAGTGACTTTATATGGAGGACTGGGTATTTGGGTGGGAACGAACATCACTTTATAACATAGACAAACAAATATAATATAATATACAAATATTAATAAAATTCTGACAAAAAGTCCAACGTTATCTACAGATTTGGGTAGTCTGGCAGGAGGATTCCTCATTTTTGAGAATAGGAGGAGGAGGAAAGTGATGGTGGGGGAAGAATACACAGCTCCCGAATTGATCAGAACACTACAGCTCTGCTTCATTGGGAGTAGTCACCAGCACCCCAACCACCATGTTTCTTTTTTTCCCCTATATATTGCAACTTATTCCTTCTGCATATATACCTACAAACGCCAAAAGCGTAACCCCGACACCAAATAAAGTACAAATCGATGTATGAAAATGTATATTTTTTTTATTAATAAAAGAACATGATTCTAAAAATGTACATAATAGACTAAATAAAATAAATATATATCAATATATGTTAAAACATTTGGCTGCAAATAATGGCTACAGGTTCGGAATTTATATAATAGTGACCCAATAGAAAAGGAATAACACACCTGTCCAAATAGTAAGCCGCTGGGTCGGAAGTGACGTTGGACACCGCGGCACTCGTGTGATGGAGCACGCAACGCGCATTCACATTATAGAGTGGGTTCGGCAACGAAAACATGGCCACAGTCACTCATACTGCGCATGCGTGCACAAAAAAATTCTAGGGGGAAAGACAGATCGCTGCTAATGGAGGGATATACAAAATAAGTTGAACATCGGACCCAGGGCTAAATAATACAAAGAATGAAAATATATAGTGGGAGAACTGACTGTGAAGGCAATAACATGGCTATAAATAATGCATATACATTTGAGATAATAGCAATAATGATTATTATAATAATCCAGGGGCATATGAAAGCATAAAAAAAATTACAAGGATGTGATAACATGCATAATGGTAAAACAAATACAGTAAATAGCGCATGCAACATAAACAAAAATGAGAAAAATATTTTTGTAAAAAAATATATTTGTAGAAGTGTATACCGTATTTTTCGCCCTATAGGACGCATCGGTATATAAGACACACCCAATTTTAAAGGCGCAAAATCTAGAAAAAAAAAAATCTGAACCCAACAGTTATCTTCAACCTGCGGACCTCCAGATGTTGCAAAACAACAACTCCCAGCATGCCCGGACAGCCGTTGGCTGTCCGGGCATGCTGGGAGTTGTAGTTTTGCAACAACTGGAGGTCCGCAGGTTGAAGACCACTGGATAGGAGGTAATACTCACGTGTCCCTGCCGCTCCGGACCCGTCACCGCTGCCCTGGATGTCGCTCCTTCGCTGTCGCCGCGTCCCCGTGGTATCCCCGACGCTCCGGACGTCTTCTTCCCTGGGATCCACGCTCTCCGTCGCCGTCATCATCACGCGATCGGTGATGTCCTGTATTAGCCGCGGGTCCCGGCCATTGATGGCCACCGGTACCGCCGCGATAGGTGTGTGTATTCGCCGTGTAAGACGCACCAACTCCCCCCCCCCCAGTTTTGGAGAATAAAAAGTGCGTCTTATACGGCGAAAAATACGGTAAATGAATCTTGATTAGTGTGCAGGAATGATGTATACTAAATCCAAATGGATAGGAGCAGTGCCTGAAGAGTGCAGGAATATATAGAGCATGCAATACAATACATACATATACAAAAGATATAAAAAGAGCAGAGATATAGTGCATATAGTACAATGCATATATATATATATATATATATATATATATATATATATATATAGATAGATAGATACATAGATATACACAAAACATGCATAATATAAAAGGATCCTGCATGTCAGAGGCCATATGCCCAGCAGAGGTGAGTGGATTAGGCATGTTAGGGTCTCATCCGACAAGAGGCCACCTCCGTGTGGTGGATGGGGACACGTTTTGATCAAAAAGTGCGCTAAGAGCCTCGATTTTTTTGACAAAGAGAGCTGCTGCTGCAACCTTATTTTTTGTATACTTTATATACGGTACATACTACTGAAATTATATTGTTCAGAAAATGGTGTAAATCTTTTTTATTGAGTAACGAAAACTGAGATTGGAAACCTTTTCAAAAATGTCTTTTATTTCTTTCCTATAAAAAATTATATTAAAAAAAAAAAAACCTCTACACAAAAAATGTATATAAACTATATACTCATTATCGACCGCCAGTTTATAGAATCATTGGGGGAGATTTCTCATTAGGGTCTGTTGTAGACACAGATCTGCCCCTTTACACAATTTACAAAAGTTGTGCACGTCGTTTGATAAATTTTGCGCAAATATATAACCCCCTCCCCCCCTGGCTCTACCGTGCACGCCTTCTCTACCTCCACGGCACTGCTCACATAGCTAGAAGTGCTGGAGCAGCAGTGTGCGCCGAACAAAACTCTGCACAATAGTAAAATTATAAATATTTATAAAGTACACAGAGGGTAGATTCTCAAAGAATTTTGCGGCACAAAAAAATCAATTTTGCGCCAAAATTTTGGCGCAAAAAATATTGAACACATTTCAAAGAGCTTTGTGCCGCGGTTTACACCGTTCACGTCAGTTTTGTAAAAGTGGGCGTGTCCACGTATATTTTCTGCTTTACATGATGGGCACTAGGTCTTCTCCAGGAAACTATAGACCGGTAAGTCTAACGTGCATTGTGGGTAAATTGTTTGAAGGATTTATACGGGATTACATACAGGAATACATAGGGGACAATTGTATTATAAGTGATAGCCAGCATGGGTTTCCTAAGGATAGAAGTTGTCAAACCAATCTAATTTGCTTTTTTGAAGAGGTGAGTAGAAGCCTTGACAGAGGAATGGCTGTGGATATAGTGTTTCTGGATTTTGCTAAAGCGTTTGATACTGTCCCTCACAGACGTCTGACAGGTAAGTTAAGGTCTTTGGGTTTGGAAATTTTAGTTTGTAACTGGATTGAACACTGGCTCATGGATCGTACCCAGAGAGTGGTGGTCAATGATTCGTACTCTGATTGGTCCCCGGTAATTAGTGGTGTACCCCAAGGTTCTGTACTGGGACCGCTGTTGTTTAATTTATTTATCAATGATATAGAGGATGGTATTAACAGCTCTTTTTCTATCTTTGCAGATGACACAAAGCTTTGTAGCACAGTACAGTCTATAGAGGATGTGCATAAGTTACAAGATGACTTGGATAGACTAAGTGTCTGGGCCTCCACTTGGCAAATGAGGTTCGATGTGGATAAATGTAAAGTTATGCATCTGGGTACTAATAACCTGCATGCGTCGTATGTCTTAGGGGGGATTAAACTGTCAGAGTCACTGGTAGAGAAGGATCTGGGTGTACTTGTAGATCACAGACTACAGAATAGCATGCAATGTCAGGCTGCTGCTTCCAAAGCCAGCAGGATATTGTCATGTATCAAAAGAGGCATGGACTCAAGGGACAGGGACATAATACTCCCCCTTTATAAAGCATTGGTACGGCCTCACCTGGAATATGCTGTTCAGTTTTGGTCGCCTGTACATAAAAGGGACACTGTGGAGCTGGAAAGGGTGCAGAGACGCGCGACTAAACTAATATGGGGCATGGAACATCTTAGCTATGAGGAGCGATTAAAGGAGTTACAATTGTTTAGTCTTGAGAAGAGACGTTTAAGGGGGGATATGATAAACGTATATAAGTATATTAATGGCCCATACAAAAAATATGGAGAAAAACTGTTCCAGGTTAAACCCCCCCCCCCCCCCCCAAAGGACGAGGGGGCACTCCCTCCGTCTGGAGAAGAAAAGGTTTAGTCTCAAGGGGCGACACGCCTTCTTTACCATAAGAACTGTGAACTTATGGAACAGTCTACCTCAGGAACTGGTCACAGCAGGAAAAATTAACAGCTTTAACCTCCCTGGCAGTATGATTCTGTCTGGAAATGTGTACCAAAAGCGGTACAATTTTTTTTAACTGAATTTCACATCTCCCTCCGCCCATTTCACATCTCCCCCGTCACATTCCCCTCTCCCTTGTCACATCCCCCGTCACATTCTCCCCCCTCCTTGTCACATTCTCCCCCCTCCTTGTCACATTCTTCCCCCCTTGTCACATTCCCCCCCTTGTCACATTCTCCCCCTTCATGTTACATTCCCCTCCCCCTGTCACATCCCCCCCTTGTCACATCCCCCCTTCATGTCACATCCCCCCTGTCACATTCCCCCCCTTGTCACATTCCCCCCTGTCACATTCCCCCCTTGTCACATTCCCCCCTTGTCACATTCCCCCCTTGTCACATTCCCCCCCTGTCACATTCCCCCCCTGTCACATTCCCCCCTTGTCACATTCCCCCCCTTCATGTTACATTCCCCTCCCCCTGTCACATCCCCCCCTTGTCACATCCCCCCTTCATGTCACATCCCCCCTGTCACATTCCCCCCTTGTCACATTCCCCCCCTGTCACATTCCCCCCCTGTCACATTCCCCCCCTGTCACATTCCCCCCTTGTCACATTCCCCCCTTGTCACATCCCCCCTTCATGTCACATCCCCCCTGTCACATTCCCCCCCTTGTCACATTCCCCCCTTGTCACATTCCCCCCCTTCATGTCACATTCCCCCCTTGTCACATTCCCCCCTTGTCACATTCCCCCCTTGTCACATTCCCCCCTTGTCACATTCCCCCCCCGTCACATTCCCCCCTTGTCACATTCCCCCCTTGTCACATTCCCCCCTTGTCACATTCCCCCCTGTCACATTCCCCCCTTGTCACATTCCCCCCTTGTCACATTCCCCCCTTTGTCACATTCATCCCCTGTCACATTCCCCCCTTTGTCACATTCATCCCCCCTTCTCACCTTGTCCTGCAGCAAATACACTAGGTTTGCCGGCAGATTTCATACCTAGTGTATCTGCTGCAGAACAAGCCCTTTCCCCTTCAGCCAATCACAGGCTTTACACCACTGCGGCCTGTGATTGGCTGAAAAGTGAAAGGTCCTAGAAGATGAATAGTGAAGAGAGGACACCCCGGACCGCACGGAGGGGAACGACATCTGCAGGGACCGGGACTAGGTGAGCAAAAGTTTTTTTTATTTTACTACTTCTTCCTTTTACACTTAGCTCAGTGTTTTTCTACCAGGGGGCCTCCAGCTGTTGTGAAACTACTACTCCCAGCATGCCCGGACAGCCTTTGGCTGTTCGGGCATGCTGAGAGTTGTAGTTTTGCAACAGCTGGAGGCCCCCTGGTAGGGAAACACTGACTTTTAGTATTTTTCTTTACCTGCTCTGGCCGGCCCCCGCAACGGGAGCCGACCAGAGCAGATAATCGCATGTTTTCCCAGGGGGGCCGCATCGCTATATCACATTGCTTTTGCGATATATCGTGCAGCCCGGCCGGGAACTCTGCAATTCTACCCCGAGCGTGACTCGGGGTTACCGATCCTGGCAGGGAAAATTAACCCCGAGTCATGCTCGGGAATACCGCTCAGGAGGTTAAAACAGGATTAGATACATTCCTGGAACAAAATAACATTAATGCTTATGAAGAAATATAAAATCCCATCCCTTCCCCAATATCGCGCCACACCCCTACCCTTCAATTCCCTGGTTGAACTTGATGGACATATGTCTTTTTTCGACCGTACTAACTATGTAACTATGATATTTTCAAAGGGGTGAGAGTCCAGTTTACATAAAAAATTTCATACCGGAAATCACAGAAATTGTGTTGCAGTTTTACTGTTTTTGGGGGTTTTTTTTCTTTGTTTTTGTGGGAAAAGGTGTTATTTAGGTAATTATAAAAAATTTTTTAAAAAAAAAACTATTATTGAAAATGGCATTAAAAAAAAAAAAAATATATATATATATAGAATTTTATTTTATTTTTTATTGGTCACTGCACCTGCACTCACATTTAAGCTCAGAAATGTTTTATTTAACGCACATTGACAGGATTGTGGAGCCGGATGGTACCCAACACGTAGACACTGGCCCTATAGCAACGGCTTTCCGGGACTTCTACTATTCTCTTTATAACATACACCCAACTAACCCCACGCCATTGCCACGCACGCAGGCAATCCAAACTTTCTTGTACCGATTGAATTTACCTACCCTCACCACACTGGAAGGGGAAACATTGCTGGAGCCTTGCACTGCTGAGGAGGTTGAGGCAGTAATAAAGTCCTTCCCCATAGGGAAGAGCCCGGGACCAGATGGCCTGAGCTTACAATACTATAAAAAGTTGGGCACAGTCTTGCTGCCTCGGCTTACTCAGTGGTGCAACGCGTTACTTGGAGGCACCCATTTGCCGCCCCAATCCCTAGAGGCACACATCACTATTCTACCAAAAGAAGGTAAAGACCCTCTACTGTGCTCGAGTTATAGGCCCATTTCACTTTTGAATATGGACCTAAAGATCTGGGCTAAGCTGTTGTCCATGAGACTTCGCCCTCTCCTCCCTGGCCTCATTCATGTGGACCAGACTGGTTTTGTGAAGGGCAGGGAGGGGAAGCATAATGCATTACGAGTCATGCACGCTATTCACTATGCCACACAAAAAAAGATCCCTCTACTCCTTCTCGGCACAGATGCCGAGAAGGCGTTTGATAGGGTAGCGTGGGACTACATGAACAAGGTGTTAACCAAATATCGCATCCCTGATCGCTTCATCCGAGCTATCATGTCCCTATATAGTGAACCCAGCGCACGGGTTAGGGTCAATGGCACTCTTTCTGAACCTTTCCCCATATGTAATGGGACGCGACAAGGGTGCCCCCTATCACCGTCACTGTACGTCCTCGTGATGGAGACTCTTCTCCAGGGCTTGAGGCAGGATGGGGCGATTAGGGGATTGCAAATAGGGGATAGGCCTCATCTTACGGCAGCATTCGCTGACGATCTGCTCATAATGATCACTAATCCTACTGAAGCCCTGCCTCGTGTCCAATGCGTTATTGAAGAGTATGGAACCCTATCCAATTTCAAAGTAAATTATAGTAAGTCGGAGATACTGAACCTCACGATACCCCCTCGTATAGCCTCGAGTCTACAATCTTCCTCGTCTTATAGATGGCCATCTAAACACATCACATACCTGGGCATAGCCCTTCCCTCGTCGCTGAGCAACTTGTTTGACCTTAACTATGTACCCTTACTGACTAAAATGAAGAATAAAATTGACTCCTACAAGTTACCCTTCCTTTCATGGGTGGGGCGACTCAACCTCCTACAGACATACATTGTACCGTCCATACTCTACTTACTGCGCATGGTACCCATAGAACTACCTAAATGGTATCTCCTGCAATGGAAACGGCTCTTTGGGGCTTTCCTTTGGTCAGGGAAGCGCCCACGTTTAGCACATTCCCTTCTTACTAGATCTAAGAGGAGCGGTGGCATAGGTATGCCAGACATTTCTATGCTTTATACAGCTAACCATATTCATAGATGGGTTGAGATCACTACTAGAACTAGCCTACTGGGTAGCTCAGAACTTGAATGCTCACAAATGACTTCTCGAGGCTTTGGGGTGGACCGTCATGTCTGGCTGCCTACGCGCCGCTCCCTCTCGCATGTTAATAATCCCCTGTTGAAAGGTACACTCACTATCAAAAGAGCTTATGATAAAGGCACAACACAAGGAAACCACGGAAAAACACTGATTTCTCCATGCTTCCCAAGTTCTCTGATTCCATATGCAGTTCACCCTGACATGCAAGAGGCGGACGACTTGTGGTCCCATTTTCAACACGTCCCTGTCAAAACCCTATGTGCCCGAAATCAACCACCCACAGTTGAGACACTATCCACAATAGTCCCACACCTTAAAACTAACTTTCTACATCTTCATATGCTCAGGGAGATGTGTGTTGCATTTCTAAAGGTGTATGTCATTGGTGAAAACCCAACCTGGATAGATAAGTTGATGCAATTCTCACCGAACTGCAAGCCAAAATTTTCCACATTTAATGCCTGTTTGAGAGATGAGAGGCAAACTTCTGACCCGTTGTACTTGAGATCCTGGGAGGAGGAGTTGGGGCGCAAGTTCACGGACCAGGAGAGGAAATCCATTCTAACAGGCTCCCATGGCTTCTCTAGGTGCGTTAAGCTACAAGAAGGTCATTATAAACTAGTAGCCAGATGGTATAGGACGCCCGAGTTATTATATCATTGGGGTCTGAGTGCTTCCCCTGCATGCTGGAGATGCCATGGGGGCGTGGGCTCTTTGTCTCACATTTGGTGGTCATGCCCCAGGATAACGTCTTACTGGAGTGAAGTGAATCGCATCATAGATAAGGTGATGGGACGGCATGTCCCTCTCTCACCAGAGGTGGTTCTCTTGGGCTTATCGACTAGGGATTGCACCTTGTCGAAGAGGTCTCTGATTGCACACTTGCTAACTGCAGCCAAGGCATTAGTCCCACTACATTGGTTAGATGAAACACCTCCTACAGTTCAACAATGGATCTCTAAGGTCTCCCAGTTGTGTAGAATGGAGGAGCTCTCCAGTTGGAGTGATCGCTCACATGACAGATACTGGAGTATATGGGCTCCTTGGCTGGGCTTTCGTGATGCTGACACTGCTCTCCCTCTCTCGCATCAGACATAGCAACTGGGTTCCAGCAAATGACCCCATAGACAATTCCCCCACCCCTCTTCCCCAGCCCACCCTTCCCCCCCTCTCCACCTCCTCACCCACGACCAAAAACCTTATATCTATTCTTTATCCTCCACTCGTCTCTCTTTCTCCCTATTTTCTCTTTCTTCTGCCTCCCACCTTGGAGAATTCCTACGCCTTTTCATTTCTCCTCTTTCTTTCTTCTCCGTCAATGCTCTAACACATTGTGCTCGTGTTCATTGACCCTACTATGTTCAGTACCATACTCCTATTACAGTTCCACCTAATTAACTGGGCTCCTAGGTGACAACACCTCAGACTTATAGGATGCTTATAGGTATGACTGACCTGTTTTATGTATGTCTTAAGTAGATGTTGGCCAATACTTCTCTTGATAGATTTGTCTTATTGATTTTACAATGATACATCAACACAGGAGCCCAATGGTCCTTTTAAATGTTACCTGGGGCCTAGCCCACACGACCCCTTTATCTTGCTTTTCTCTCTTTTTCTTTCTTCTTGATTAGCATTATGTAATGTACTTCATATTACATTTGTATGTTCTGTTGTATTGCAATATTCGAAAATAAAGAATTGAAAAAAAAAGAAATGTTTTATTTATACAGTTATCACTGGGCACTAGTAACCATGGAATATTTTGTGAGATGTTTCCGCCAGAATTTTCTGTAATGTAAAATTTGGCGCCAAAAAAAAATCCAATGTGGCTGCAAAAAAAAAATTGGGGGTGCGAAAATGAATTTTCACATATTTTCAAAGCAGCACAAGAGATCTTTGAAAATGTGAGGAGAACATGTGTGCGACATGTGTATGGAGCAGAGCTGAATGTGTGATTATGTATAAGCATGACCACGCACACACTCAACTTGGCTACATACACCTGATCACTCACTCAGCTCTGCTGCATTTACAAAATCACACACTCAGCTCTACTACATATACACAATCACACACTCGGCTCTGCTACATAGACACAATCACACACTCAGCTCTGCTGCATTTACACAATCACACACTCAGCTCTGCTACATACACCTGATCACACACTCAGTTCTGCTGCATATACACAATCACACACTCAGCTCCTGCTACATATACACACACACTCAGCTCTACTGCACATACACACACACACACACTCAGCTCTACTGCATATACACACACTCACTCAGCTCTACTGCATATACACACACACACTCAGCTCTGCTGCATATACACACACTCATTGGACACGAGGCAGGGCTTCAGTAGGATTAGTGATCATTATGAGCAGATCGTCAGCGAATGCTGCCGTAAGATGAGGCCTATCTCCTATTTGCAATCCCCTAATCGCCCCATCCTGCCTCAAGGCCTGGAGAAGAGTCTCCATCACGAGGACGTACAGTGACGGTGATAGGGGGCACCCTTGTCGCGTCCCATTACATATGGGGAAAGGTTCAGAAAGAGTGCCATTGACCCTAACCCGTGCGCTGGGTTCACTATATAGGGACATGATAGCTCGGATGAAGCGATCAGGGATGCGATATTTGGTTAACACCTTGTTCATGTAGTCCCACGCTACCCTATCAAACGCCTTCTCGGCATCTGTGCCGAGAAGGAGTAGAGGGATCTTTTTTTGTGTGGCATAGTGAATAGCGTGCATGACTCGTAATGCATTATGCTTCCCCTCCCTGCCCTTCACAAAACCAGTCTGGTCCACATGAATGAGGCCAGGGAGGAGAGGGCGAAGTCTCATGGACAACAGCTTAGCCCAGATCTTTAGGTCCATATTCAAAAGTGAAATGGGCCTATAACTCGAGCACAGTAGAGGGTCTTTACCTTCTTTTGGTAGAATAGTGATGTGTGCCTCTAGGGATTGGGGCGGCAAATGGGTGCCTCCAAGTAACGCGTTGCACCACTGAGTAAGCCGAGGCAGCAAGACTGTGCCCAACTTTTTATAGTATTGTAAGCTCAGGCCATCTGGTCCCGGGCTCTTCCCTATGGGGAAGGACTTTATTACTGCCTCAACCTCCTCAGCAGTGCAAGGCTCCAGCAATGTTTCCCCTTCCAGTGTGGTGAGGGTAGGTAAATTCAATCGGTACAAGAAAGTTTGGATTGCCTGCGTGCGTGGCAATGGCGTGGGGTTAGTTGGGTGTATGTTATAAAGAGAATAGTAGAAGTCCCGGAAAGCCGTTGCTATAGGGCCAGTGTCTACGTGTTGGGTACCATCCGGCTCCACAATCCTGTCAATGTGCGTTAAATAAAACATTTCTGAGCTTAAATGTGAGTGCAGGTGCAGTGACCAATAAAAAAAAAAAAAAAAATTCTATATATATATATATATATATATATATATATATATATATATATTTATATTTTTTTTATGCCATTTTCAATAATAGTTTTTTTTAAATTTTTTTTTTTATAATTACTTAAATAACACCTTTTCCCACAAAAACAAAGAAAAAAAACCCCCAAAAACAGTAAAACTGCAACACAATTTCTGTGATTTCCGGTATGAAATTTTTTATGTAAACTGGACTCTCACCCCTTTGAAAATATCATAGTTACATAGTTAGTACGGTCGAAAAAAGACATATGTCCATCAAGTTCAACCAGGGAATTGAAGGGTAGGGGTGTGGCGCGATATTGGGGAAGGGATGGGATTTTATATTTCTTCATAAGCATTAATGTTATTTTGTTCCAGGAATGTATCTAATCCTGTTTTAACCTCCTGAGCGGTATTCCCGAGCATGACTCGGGGTTAATTTTCCCTGCCAGGATCGGTAACCCCGAGTCACGCTCGGGGTAGAATTGCAGAGTTCCCGGCCGGGCTGCACGATATATCGCAAAAGCAATGTGATATAGCGATGCGGCCCCCCGGGAAAACATGCGATTATCTGCTCTGGTCGGCTCCCGTTGCGGGGGCCGGCCAGAGCAGGTAAAGAAAAATACTAAAAGTCAGTGTTTCCCTACCAGGGGGCCTCCAGCTGTTGCAAAACTACAACTCTCAGCATGCCCGAACAGCCAAAGGCTGTCCGGGCATGCTGGGAGTAGTAGTTTCACAACAGCTGGAGGCCCCCTGGTAGAAAAACACTGAGCTAAGTGTAAAAGGAAGAAGTAGTAAAATAAAAAAACCTTTTGCTCACCTAGTCCCGGTCCCTGCAGATGTCGTTCCCCTCAGTGCGGTCCGGGGTGTCCTCTCTTCACTATTCATCTTCTAGGACCTTTCACTTTTCAGCCAATCACAGGCCGCAGTGGTGTAAAGCCTGTGATTGGCTGAAGGGGAAAGGGCTTGTTCTGCAGCAGATACACTAGGTATGAAATCTGCCGGCAAACCTAGTGTATTTGCTGCAGGACAAGGTGAGAAGGGGGGATGAATGTGACAAAGGGGGGAATGTGACAAGGGGGGAATGTGACAGGGGAGGAATGTGACAAGGGGGGAATGTGACAAGGGGGGAATGTGACAGAGGGGGAATGTGACAAGGGGGGAATGTGACAGGGGGGGAATGTGACAGGGGGGGAATGTGACAGGGGGGATGTGACATGAAGGGGGGATGTGACAAGGGGGGGAATGTGACAAGGGGGGAAGAATGTGACAAGGAGGGGGGAGAATGTGACAAGGAGGGGGGAGAATGTGACAAGGAGGGGGGAGAATGTGACGGGGGATGTGACATGGGAGAGGGGAATGTGACGGGGGAGATGTGAAATGGGCGGAGGGAGATGTGAAATTCAGTTAAAAAAAATTGTACCGCTTTTGGTACACATTTCCAGACAGAATCATACCGCCAGGGAGGTTAAAGCTGTTAATTTTTCCTGCTGTGACCAGTTCCTGAGGTAGACTGTTCCATAAGTTCACAGTTCTTATGGTAAAGAAGGCGTGTCGCCCCTTGAGACTAAACCTTTTCTTCTCCAGACGGAGGGAGTGCCCCCTCGTCCTTTGGGGGGGGGGTTTAACCTGGAACAGTTTTTCTCCATATTTTTTGTATGGGCCATTAATATACTTATATACGTTTATCATATCCCCCCTTAAACGTCTCTTCTCAAGACTAAACAATTGTAACTCCTTTAATCGCTCCTCATAGCTAAGATGTTCCATACCCCATATTAGTTTAGTCGCGCGTCTCTGCACCCTTTCCAGCTCCACAGTGTCCCTTTTATGTACAGGCGACCAAAACTGAACAGCATATTCCAGGTGAGGCCGTTCCAATGCTTTATAAAGGGGGAGTATTATGTCCCTGTCCCTTGAGTCCATGCCTCTTTTGATACATGACAATATCCTGCTGGCTTTGGAAGCAGCAGCCTGACATTGCATGCTATTCTGTAGTCTGTGATCTACAAGTACACCCAGATCCTTCTCTACCAGTGACTCTGACAGTTTAATCCCCCCTAAGACATACGATGCATGCAGGTTATTAGTACCCAGATGCATAACTTTACATTTATCCACATTGAACCTCATTTGCCAAGTGGAGGCCCAGACACTTAGTCTATCCAAGTCATCTTGTAACTTATGCACATCCTCTATAGACTGTACTGTGCTACAAAGCTTTGTGTCATCTGCAAAGATAGAAAAAGAGCTGTTAATACCATCCTCTATATCATTGATAAATAAATTAAACAACAGCGGTCCCAGTACAGAACCTTGGGGTACACCACTAATAACCGGGGTCCAATCAGAGTACGAATCATTGACCACCACTCTCTGGGTACGATCCATGAGCCAGTGTTCAATCCAGTTACAAACTAAAATTTCCAAACCCAAAGACCTTAACTTACCTGTCAGACGTCTGTGAGGGACAGTATCAAACGCTTTAGCAAAATCCAGAAACACTATATCCACAGCCATTCCTCTGTCAAGGCTTCTACTCACCTCTTCATAAAAGCAAATTAGATTGGTTTGACAACTTCTATTCTTAGGAAACCCATGCTGGCTATCACTTATAATACAATTGTGGTCGTTGCTACATGACTGATATGCGTACAACCCTAGTACTAACCTAACAACCAACTGTAACCAATAACCTATCAACCTCAACTAAGCAGTCTGAAGTGTGCCATAACTGCAGCGTAAAGAATATGCCTGGAAAAGAGGGCATACCCTGTGGTAAGTGTGATGGAATGAAAAGAAGGGGGGGCGGGTGGGAGCGAAGAACCCACAGCGTCATTGAAGGGGGGAGAGCCGTGGGTTTTTATGGTCATCCCGCTCCTCCCACAATTACAGGCCAGCTGCGCAGGCCTTACCATTTGTGGTCGTTGCTACATGACTGATATGCGTACAACCCTAGTACTAACCTAACAACCAACTGTAACCAATAACCTATCAACCTCAACTAAGCAGTCTGAAGTGTGCCATAACTGCGGCGTAAAGAATATGCCTGGAAAAGAGGGCAAAACCCGGATTTAAACAAACATTTGTTTATTGCAGATTACAACACAAGAGACTGGAATGCGCTAGCCATTTCTTTGCGAGGGTTAGGGATATACTGCATGTAGCATCCGCATTTCCAACATCCTAATTTCATGATTATGTGGGCTGGGACCCCGTGCTTAGAAGTGGCTGTAGCTGCGCCAATACGGAAGGAGTGACCGGATAATGAAGTCGGGACTCCTCCCAGCGACCTGACCGAAATGCGTAAATGTTTGATGAATTGAGAAGTAGTTAGCGGGTTGGATCTGAAATGGAGTAAAGGGTCGTCAGCTGATAGGTTAACACAGGCATTCAACAATTCACGGAGGACTGTGACAGGACACCATTTGTGCGCGGTGGGGAAAACCGGACAATCACAGTTTGACCCGGAGACGAGGTCTTGGTCTGACTGAGGGACAGCTCGAAATGATCAGAGACATGTGACAGCTGACTGACCTTAAGAAAGGGCGCGTTGACAGTCCGAGCAGTACACTCACCCGGTCTGAGAAACCCATAATAGGCAAGGTACATGGCCGCTATCAATGTGAGGCTATCACGAATACCCAATGGTGCGAAGTCTAACAAGTCGGACAACTGCCTGAACATGTTGCCTGTGATTGGTTGTCTGACTGGGCTGCGAGGGACTTCCTTCTTAAGGATGCCCTTCAGAGCGGACTTCACCAAGCGAGAAGAGAGTATAGAGTAACTACGGGTATTGGTCAAGGATAAATGGTGTTGGATACCGGCTAGATAACTCTTAATAGTATTGTGGGATAAATGCAGTGTGGTATGGCAAAACCCGACATATGCTAATAGGAAGGGAACTGAAATCTTGTCGCCTTCGGCGTGCTTGGATCTGAATTTGGAGAATGAGTTCCACGCCGTACCATAAATTTTTCGTGTATTTGCGGACAAGGAATCACTGACCAAACGTTTGGCTATCCGAAGGTGCTGGTTCAGTTCATGACTAGTGAATGGAATGGGGGAACTTGCGCCCCTATGGAATCGGCTTCTGGCATCACCTGAAAGAATTGTGACAGGTTGTTCCTAGATAAGGCATCTGCTGCAATATTCTGGACTGCTTCAATGTGAGCACATGTGAAAGTAAATGTATGTTGTAGGGACAGCCAAACTAACCGTCTAGCCAAGCTCATTTATCTAAAACATAGCTGACCGTCTAACACCAGGACAGAGAGAGAGTATCCGAAGACGTGTCGGATGAGAATTGTATACGTGACTGGACCTAGACAAGTATGGAACGTTATACAAGTACCTTAACAACCTAGAACACCCTGAAGAGCATCTTTAGGAACGAGACTACACAGAGAAAGGAGTGCATCGACAACGCAAGCAATCACAACCTGAAAACGTGTCAGGTTCATGAGGTGATTACTTGGAGAACAATGTACGACACTTTAAACCAGAACAGAGGGAAAGTATCCGAAGATGTGTCGGACGAGAATCGTATGCGTAACCGGGCCTAGACGAGTATGCGCCCATTGAC
The DNA here is from genome assembly GCF_029499605.1 of Hyla sarda. Lineage (NCBI taxonomy): Eukaryota > Metazoa > Chordata > Amphibia > Anura > Hylidae > Hyla > Hyla sarda. Next base: position 74,433,538 of record NC_079196.1, read on the forward strand.
ACGTGCGAAGCGTTATACGAGTACCATATCAACCTAGAACACCATGAAGTACATTTTTGGGACATGACTACACAGAGAAAGGAGCGCATCGACAACGCAAGCAATCACAACCTGAAAGCGTGTCAGGTTCATGAGGTGATTACTTGGACAACAATGTACGACACTTTAAACCAGAACAGAGGGAAAGTATCCGAAGATGTGTCAGACGAGAATCGTATGCGTAACCGGGCCTAGACGAGTATGCGCCCGGTGACAAGTGCGAAGCGTTATACGAGTACCATATCAACCTAGAACACCATGAAGTACATTTTTGGGACATGACTACACAGAGAAAGGAGCGCATCGACAACGCAAGCAATCACAACCTGAAAGCGTGTCAGGTTCATGAGGTGATTACTTGGACAACAATAAACAACTCTTTAAACCAGGACAGAGGGAAAGTATCCGAAGGCGTGTCGGACGAGAATTGTATGCGTAACTGAGTCTAGATAAGTGTGTGCCCAGTGGTAAGTGCGAAAGTTCATACGAGTACCATGACAACCCAAAACATCGTGAATTCTGTTTTTTGAGAACGTGACTATATCGTAAAAGAGGTGCACCGACAACACGAGTAAACACAACCTGAAGACGTGTCAGGTTCATGAGGTGATTACTTGGATAATAAAACAAATCTTATCACCTATGTGTGGCGTTATTGCTGTTCTGAAGGCGTGTCAGTAACAACCGTGCAACGTACCCCCTGCAGACGTGGCAGGCATGATGGGTATACATCACATATGTGTGGTGTTATTGCTGTTCTGAAGGCGTGTCAGGAACAACAATTATGCGACGTACCCTTTCTGCGACATGACAGGCTTAACAGGTAAACACCACCTATGCGTAATGTCAGTGTCGTTCAGAAGGCATGTCAGTACCAACAATAATGAAACATACCCCGTCTGCAACGGTTTCCTGGGTAAGCCCCGCCTGTGCGTCGTGTAATTGTCGTTCTGAATATGTGTCCGCAGCGACAACTGCTATGTATCACCCTGCCTATATAAAGATGCGTGCAGAACGACTACGTGTGAAACTGTCGTGAACCGCTATGCATGGCTGTACCACCAACTTGATGAACCTATACTCGGGCCAACCATATACGCGTATAGACCACCAGTGAACGCCTGAAGCTAACCACGACCGATGGCAGAGATTATGCCGGCAAGTAGTAACTATTGTGACCACATACCTGCGTACGGGGCCACACCCCATGTGCTGTATGAGCATGTGTGCTGCACAAAACTGCGGGCGTACGAACTTCACAAATAGCGCAAGCGCATGTACAGAACACATGCCACGAGTGCACACGCAGCCTGATTCCCGCGTGCACCCGAGTAATATAACCCTACAAACATGCGTGATATAAGTCCTGCGAGCGGGTGTGCAGCACAATCCTTATGAGTGCATATTCAGTAGTAATCCTACGAGCGTGGGGGCCATGTAATACTATAAACGTGCGTACAGTGTGACTCGTATGAGCGTGTACATAGTATGATTCCTATTAGTGTGTACAACATGACTCCTACAAGAGCGTGTGTAGTATGAACCTTGCAAGCGAGTACAAGCGTGTATACCACGTAAACCTACGAGCAAGTGTACAGTATGAATGCTACATTGGTATGCACCGCATGAACTTTATGAATTATGCAAGCGAGTGTACCGTATAAATGCTACCGCGAATGTACTGCATAATCCTAACGCGTGTAAAGTAAGAATCCAACAAGCGTGTGTACAGGATATCCTACCAGTGTGTACTGTGTACGGCATGAATCTTATAAGTATGTACGCAGCATAATGCTACAAGTATGTACAAGCGTGTGTATAGAGTAGATGCTACAAGCATGCACCCCACAAATATGCTCAAGCGTGAGTGCGGTATGAATGCTACAAGCAAGCGTTCAGCATGAATCCTAAGGGCGAATGTACAACATAATCCTACAAGCGAGTGTACAGTATGAAACCTGTAGGCAAGTAAACGGCATAAACTCTACAAGTGTGTACTGTATGAATCTTACAAGCGTGTGTGCAGTATAAACCTTACAAAGGGGGTGTACAGTATGACCCTAAAAGCGTGTGTACGGTATAAAACTACAAGCGCGTAGAGAACGAATTAACCCTATAAGCGTGTGTGGCGTATAAATGTTACCGGCATGAATCCTACCAACGTGTATGGGTACCAGGATGTGTACAGCATGAACCCTACGGCATGATTCCTATAAGTGAGAATCGTAGCTCCACAACAGCTGGAGGCACACCGCCCGGAAACACAGAAGTATAAATATAAAATAAATGAAAAGAAAACTGTGAGGAAGTTAGTTAAGAGACAAAGGTTGGAGGTGAGCGCAGCTGTTGGTGTAGCATGCCTTAGACTGACCAGATTGGCAGCTGTGGGGGTGAAGCATAAGCCCACAGGGTGGGGCGGAGCGGTGAGTCCGATTGAGTGTAAAGGTGTGCGAGTCTCAGTATACCGGAGACACATATAGATCCTCCCAGCAGCACAGAGCTACAAAATGTGATAATGACATATATGTGCAGGAGGCTGTTCACGTGGTGCGGAAATGATAAAATATGCAGGAGACTGATCACATAGTGCGGTAATGATATGCATGAGCAAGAAGCCTAACACATAGTGCGGTAATGATATGCATGTGCAAGAAGCCTATCACATAGTGCGGTAATGATATGCATGTGCAAGAAGCCTAACACATAGTGCGGTAATGATATGCATGTGCAAGAAGCCTAACACATAGTGCGGTAATGATATGCATGTGCAAGAAGCCTATCACATAGTGCGGTAATGATATGCATGTGCAAGAGACTGTTCACATAATGCAGTAATCATATACATGTGCAAGAAGCCTATCACATAGTGCGGTAATGATATGCATGTGCAGGAGACTGTTCACATAATGCAGTAATCATATACATGTGCAAGAAGCCTATCACATAGTGCGGTAATGATATGCATGTGCAGGAGACTGTTCACATAATGCAGTAATCATATACATGTGCAAAAAGCCTATCACATAGTGCGGTAATGATATGCATGTGCAGGAGACTGTTCACATAATGCAGTAATCATATACATGTGCAAGAAGCCTATCACATAGTGCGGTAATGATATGCATGTGCAGGAGACTGTTCACATAATGCAGTAATCATATACATGTGCAAGAAGCCTATCACATAGTGCGGTAATGATATGCATGTGCAGGAGACTGTTCACATAATGCAGTAATCATATACATGTGCAAGAAGCCTATCACATAGTGCGGTAATGATATGCATGTGCAGGAGACTGTTCACATAGTGCGGTAACGATATGCATGTGCAGGAGACTGTTCACACAGTGCGGTAATCATATACATGCGCAGCAAGCCTATCACATAGTGCGGTAATGATATGCATGTGCAGGAGGCTGTTCACATAATGCAGTAATCATATACATGTGCAAGAAGCCTAACACATAGAGCGGTAATGATATGCATGTGCAAGAAGCCTAACACATGGTGCGGTAATGATATGCATGTGCAGGAGGCTGTTCACATAATGCAGTAATCATATACATGCGCAAGAAGCCTATCACATAGTGCGGTAATCATATACATGCGCAAGAAGCCTAACACATAGTGCGGTAATGATATGCATGTGCAGGAGGCTGTTCACATAGTGCGGTAATGATATGCATGTGCAGGAGGCTGTTCACATAGTGCAGTAATCATATACATGCGCAGCAAGCCGTTCACATAGTGCGGTAATGATATGCATGTGCGAGAAGCCGAATGCCGATATGTAATACAATAACCTGGGGCCGGGCTGACCAAGGGTTTCCCTGAACTCCGGCTCACCTCCTGAGTCTGGGAACAGCCAGCGTTACCCCCAGTCAGCCACGGCCACTTACCACCACCATGCCGGCTGAAGCGACCTTCCAGTCAGCTGACTCGTGCAGTCAGCTGACCGGTGGGAACGTGACTCCACCTCCTGCCGACACCATGTGACAAACCCTCAAGCGAAGAACCCACAGCGTCATTGAAGGGGGGAGAGCCGTGGGTTTTTATGGTCATCCCGCTCCTCCCACAATTACAGGCCAGCTGCGCAGGCCTTACCATTTATCCCCTATGTATTCCTGTATGTAATCCCGTTTAAATCCTTTAAACAATTTACCCACAATGCACGTTAGACTTACCGGTCTATAGTTTCCTGGAGAAGACCTAGTGCCCATCATGTAAAGCAGAAAATATACGTGGACACACCCACTTTTACAAAACTGACGTGAACGGTGTAAACCGCGGCACAAAGCTCTTTGAAATGTGTTCAATACTTTTTGCGCCAAAATTTTGGCGCAAAATTGATTTTTTTGTGCCGCAAAATTCTTTGAGAATCTACCCTCTGTGTACTTTATAAATATTTATAATTCTACTATTGTGCAGAGTTTTGTTCGGCGCACACTGCTGCTCCAGCACTTCTAGCTATGTGAGCAGTGCCGTGGAGGTAGAGAAGGCGTGCACGGTAGAGCCAGGGGGGAGGGGTTATATATTTGCGCAAAATTTATCAAACGACGTGCACTTTTGTAAATTGTGTAAAGGGGCAGATCTGTGTCTACAACAGACCCTAATGAGAAATCTCCCCCAATGATTCTATAAACTGGCGGTCGATAATGAGTATATAGTTTATATACATTTTTTGTGTAGAGGTTTTTTTTTGTTTAATATAATTTTTAATAGGAAAGAAATAAAAGACATTTTTGAAAAGGTTTCCAATCTCAGTTTTCGTTACTCAATAAAAAAGATTTACACCATTTTCTGAACAATATAATTTCAGTAGTATGTACCGTATATAAAGTATACAAAAAATAAGGTTGCAGCAGCAGCTCTCTTTGTCAAAAAAATCGAGGCTCTTAGCGCACTTTTTGATCAAAACGTGTCCCCATCCACCACACGGAGGTGGCCTCTTGTCGGATGAGACCCTAACATGCCTAATCCACTCACCTCTGCTGGGCATATGGCCTCTGACATGCAGGATCCTTTTATATTATGCATGTTTTGTGTATATCTATGTATCTATCTATATATATATATATATGCATTGTACTATATGCACTATATCTCTTCACTATTTATATCTTTTGTATATGTATGTATTGTATTGCATGCTCTATATATTCCTGCACTCTTCAGGCACTGCTCCTATCCATTTGGATTTAGTATACATCATTCCTGCACACTAATCAAGATTCATTTACCGTATTTTTCGCCGTATAAGACGCACTTTTTATTCTCCAAAACTGGGGGGGGAAGTTGGTGCGTCTTACACGGCGAATACACACACCTATCGCGGCGGTACCGGTGGCCATCAACGGCCGGGACCCGCGGCTAATACAGGACATCACCGATCGCGTGATGATGACGGCGACGGAAAGCGTGGATCCCAGGGAAGAAGACGTCCGGAGCGTCGGGGATACCACGGGGACGCGGCGACAGCGAAGGAGCGACAACCAGGGCAGCGGTGACGGGTCCGGAGCGGCAGGGACACGTGAGTATTACCTCCTATCCAGTGGTCTTCAACCTGCGGACCTCCAGTTGTTGCAAAACTACAACTCCCAGCATGCCCGGACAGCCAACGGCTGTCCGGGCATGCTGGGAGTTGTTGTTTTGCAACATCTGGAGGTCCGCAGGTTGAAGATAACTGTTGGGTTCAGAATTTTTTTTTCTAGATTTTGCGCCTTTAAAATTGGGTGTGTCTTATATACCGGTGCGTCCTATAGGGCGAAAAATACGGTATACACTTCTACAAATATATTTTTTTACAAAAATATTTTTCTCATTTTTGTTTATGTTGCATGCGCTATTTACGGTATTTGTTTTACCATTATGCATGTTATCACATCCTTGTCATTTTTTTATGCTTTCATATGCCCCTGGATTATTATAATAATCATTATTGCTATTATCTCAAATGTATATGCATTATTTATAGCCATGTTATTGCCTTCACAGTCAGTTCTCCCACTATATATTTTCATTCTTTGTATTATTTAGCCCTGGGTCCGATGTTCAACTTATTTTGTATATCCCTCCATTAGCAGCGATCTGTCTTTCCCCCTAGAATTTTTTTGTGTACGCATGCGCAGTATGAGTGACTGTGGCCATGTTTTCGTTGCCGAACCCACTCTATAATGTGAATGCGCGTTGCGTGCTCCATCACACGAGTGCCGCGGTGTCCAACGTCACTTCCGACCCAGCGGCTTACTATTTGGACATGTGTGTTATTCCTTTTCTATTGGGTCACTATTATATAAATTCCGAACCTGTAGCCATTATTTGCAGCCAAATGTTTTAACATATATTGATATATATTTATTTTATTTAGACTATTATGTACATTTTTAGAATCATGTTCTTTTATTAATAAAAAATATACATTTTCATACATCGATTTGTACTTTATTTGGTGTCGGGGTTACGCTTTTGGCGTTTGTAGGTATATATGCAGAAGGAATAAGTTGCAATATATAGGGGAAAAAAAGAAACATGGTGGTTGGGGTGCTGGTGACTACTCCCAATGAAGCAGAGCTGTAGTGTTCTGATCAATTCGGGAGCTGTGTATTCTTCCCCCACCATCACTTTCCTCCTCCTCCTATTCTCAAAAATGAGGAATCCTCCTGCCAGACTACCCAAATCTGTAGATAACGTTGGACTTTTTGTCAGAATTTTATTAATATTTGTATTTATATTTGTATATTATATTATATTTGTTTGTCTATGTTATAAAGTGATGTTCGTTCCCACCCAAATACCCAGTCCTCCGTATAAAGTCACCGCCCCCCCCCCCCCAAAAAAAAAACACCCTACACCCAGAGTTTTCTATACCTTTATTTAATAATAAAAAGCTTATTTCACCCTATAAAACAAATGGATGTAAATGTCCATGTCTACACCTGTGCTCAGAGCAGTGACATTCCGTATGACATCACACATGTGACTTCACAAATGGTGATAGCTGGAAAAAGAGGTGCAGAGCCCCAGAGGCCTTACTCTGAGGACTGCAATCTAGCGAGCACTAGTGTTTCTATATTGTTTCCTTGCGCTTTTTATTTTATTTTATCATGATTCGAGGGGACCACATCAGCAGGGATGAGGTCAATTTGGCCTGTAGCATGTGCTGGACAGTTACCATCCTCCTGGGTTCCCTCTTCACCACCGGCCCGAGTTTCTGGTTTGAAATCACCAGCAACCAACCGAGCCGGAATATCACCTCCAGCCACCTGCAAGGGCAGAACGATACCATCAGAGATCTGCCCAGCTTGAATACTACCAGCAGCGACATGAAGTGTCCCATCTGGACGAGGACCAGGATCAGAAAGATCACCCCTGTCCTGGTGAGTAATCAAACCTCTGCCAGCAGCGACATGAAGTGTCCCATCTGGACCAGGACCAGGATCAGAAAGATCACCCCTGTCCTGTGGAGTAATGACACCACTGCCAGCAACGACGCGATCAACTGGGATTCCATTACCAACAACCTGCAGAGCGGGGCGGCCATCATCAAAAACTATCTTGGCTGGATCAGCACTTATGGTGACATGATCATCTGCCTGCTATGCTATATTCCCATCGATAACAACCTGCTGGACCGGTTCATAGATGCTGTTGACGACCTGATCTCGTTTGCTACTATCATCAGTGACCTGCTGTCCTGGATAGACACCACCACTGACTTGATCTTCTGGATCCCCACCATCACCAGCAGCTCCCTGCTTGCCTGGATGAACCCAGTCAATGAGTTTGTGACCTGGATTACCACCAACAGCACTATAGAGCTTCTTTACGTGATCTGTAACCCCACCGCCATCAGCTGGATCGGCTTCTTCAGTGACAGGCTCACCTGGATCGCCATCACACTCCAGCTTCTGACGTGGGTTATGCCAAGGGGGATAGTGACCAGCATCACCGGACCGATGGACTATATTAACTCGGTCAGACAGTTCCTGGGACGGGTCACCGTTGCCATCTTAATTGTCAATATCCCCGAGATTAAAGGTGTCATTACCATCATCGCCAGTATACTATGGGTATTCACCACCAACCTGTATGTATGAACACTGGAAAAGATGAATAAACATTTTTATTAGACAAATATTCCAATAGTTGTAATTATTGTTATAATAGACAAAGTAGGGAATTTATTATAAATCAGTGTTTTATATGTCAGTGAGAAACAAAAATATCTCGGAGTAAGGTGCCCCAAATGTATGAAGAGCCGCAGTTGAATATGGTTTCACATAACTACAACTCCCAGCATGCCCAGACAGCCAATAGCACTGCTCAGCCTCTGATTGGTGGAGCACTTTGTCGTACGGTAATAACTCAACTAACCCCTTCCCACAGAATGCCTTATATAAACGGCCGATTGGGCAGGTCCTTCGCGCATTCCGCCGTTTATAAAAGGCATTCAGTTAACCCGGCGATGCGCGGCATCGCATGGGTTAGCTGGCAGAAGTCCCGCTGTTACCAGCAGGAGACAACTTCTGCAAGCCTCCCCCAGGACCATCTGTGGATGGTCCTAGTCAGCAATCCCTGTGATTGGTCCCTGTGGACCAATCACAGTGTGTCAGCTGACTGGGGGGGGTGTCTCAGCTGACTGGGGGGGGGTTTAAAGTTCATTTCCCTCAGTCTGCCCGTTCCTAGAAGTCGGGCAGAGCGGGGGATGATGAGTGCTGTGGGGGGGGGGGGTGATGGGGTGGCCCACGGCACATACCTGGGACCGGCGGCAGGCACAAGTGGAGGAGGCAGCTGTGGCATCAGATGCAGCAGTGAAGATCGCTGTAATGTGATCTTCACTGTTGCTTCTAGGAGTTTTAAAACTACAACTCACAGCATGCCCAGCCTTTGGCTGTCTGGGCATGCTGGGAGTTGTAGTTTTGCAACATCTGGAGGGCCACAGTTTGGAGACCACTGTGCACTGGTCTCCAATCTGTGCTCTTCCAGATGTTACAGAACTACAACTTTCAGCATGCCTAGACTGTCTGGGCATGCTTGGAGTTGTAGTTTTGCAACAACTGGAGGCACACTAGTTGGGAAGCATTGTCTGTTTCCTAACTCAGTGTTTCCCAACCTGTTTGCCTCCAGCTGTTGCAAAACTATAACTCCCAGCATGCACTGACAGACCATGCATGCTGGGAGTTGTAGTTTAGCAACAGCTGGAGACACATGGGTTGCGAAACACTGAGTTAAGTAACAAACTGTGTTTTGCTACCAGTGTGCCTCCAGCTGTTGCATAACTACAACCCCCAGCATGATCGGACAGCCAAAGGGCATGCTGGGAGTTGTAGTTTTGCCCGTCCCCCATGTGAATGTACATTCACATGGGCAGGTGTTTACAGCAAGTTTCCTTGCTGTAAACCCCTGCCCTTGTTACATAAACCCCTGCCCTTATTATGTACCTTGAGGGGTGTAGTTTCCAAAATAGTATGCCATGTGGGGGCTTTTCAGCTGTTCTGGCACCATAGGGGCTTCCTAAATGTGACATGCCCCCCAAAAATCCTTTCAGAAAAACTCACTCTGCAAAAACCCATTGTCGCTCCTTCCCTTCTGAGCCCTCTACTGCGCCCTCCGAACACTTGACATACTTGACTTTTACCCCTTGTTAAAATTCAAACACTGGGTCTACAAGAACAGGTTAGTGTAAAAAATTGAGATTTTGAATTTTCTCCTTCACTTTGCTGCTATTCCTGTGAAACACCTAAAGGGTGAACAAACATTCTGAATGTCATTTTGAATACTTAGAGGGGTGCAGTTTTTATAATGGGGTCATTTGTGGGGTATTTCTAATATGAAGACCCTTCATATCCACTTCAAAACTGACATGGTCTGTGAAAAATTCCGATTTTGAAAATTTTGTGAAAAACTGGAAAATTGATGCTGAACTCTGAAGCCCTCTCATGTCTTCCAAAGTAAAAACATGTCAACTTTATGATGAAAACATAATATATTGTATATAATATAATAATATAAAGATATCTCCCGTATGATGCAAACATAAAGTAGACATATTGTATATGTGAATCAATATATAATTTATTTGAGATGCCTATTTTCCTTACGAGCAGAGAGCTTCAAAGTTAGAAAAATGCAAACTTTTCTAATTTTTCATAAAATTTTTGAATTTTTCACAAAGAAATGATGCAAGAATCGACAAAAATTTACAACTAGGATAAAGTTGAATTTGTCACGAAAAAACAATCTCTGAATCAAATTCATAAGTACAAGCATCCCAGAGTTATTAATGCTTAACCTCTTAACCCCTTAAGGACACATGACGTACTGGAACGTCATGTGTCCACTCCCGATCTATAACGCGGGGCCACGGCGTGGCCCCGCGTCATAGCGGGTCGGGCCCGGCCTCTAACAACGGCCGGGACCCGTGGCTAATAGCGCGCGGCATTGATCGCTGTGCCGCGCGCTATTAACCCTTTAGACGCGGCGTTCAAAGTTGAACGCCGCGTCTAAAGTGAAACCGAAAGCATCCCGGCTAGCTCAGTCGGGCTGTTCGGGATAGCCGCGGCTAATCGCGGCATCCCGAACAGCTGACAGGACAGCGGGAGGGCCCCTACCTGCCTCCTCGCTGTCCGATCGCCGAATGACTGCTCAGTGCCTGAGATCCAGGCATGAGCAGTCATGCGGCAGAATCGTTGATCACTGGTTTCTTATGAGAAACCAGTGATCAACATAGAAGATCAGTGTGTGCAGTGTTATAGGTCCCTATGGGACCTATAACACTGCAAAAAAAAAGTGAAAAAAAAAAGTGAATAAAGATCATTTAACTCCTCCCCTATTAAAAGTTTGAATCACCCCCCTTTTCCAATAAAAAAAAAAAACACAGTGTAAATAAAAATAAAAATAAACATATGTGGTATCACCGCGTGCGGAAATGTCCGAATTATAAAAATATATCATTAATTAAACCGCTCGGTCAATGGCGTGCGCGCAAAAAAATTCCAAAGTCCAAAATAGTGCATTTTTGGTCACTTTTTATATCATTTAAAAATGAATAAAAAGTGATCAATAAGTCCTATCAATGCAAAAATGGTACCGTTAAAAACTTCAGATCACGGCGCAAAAAATGAGCCCTCATACCGCCCCATACACGGAAAAATAAAAAAGTTATAGGGGTCAGAAGATGACAATTTTAAACGTATTAATTTTCCTGCATGTAGTTATGATTTTTTCCAGAAGTCCGACAAAATCAAACCTATATAAGTAGGGTATCATTTTAATCGTATGGACCTACAGAATACATATCAGGTGTCATTTTTACCGAAAAATTTACTACGTAGAAACGGAAGCCCCCAAAAGTTACAAAACAGCGTTTTTTTTTTCAATTTTGTCGCACAATGATTTTTTTTCCCGCTTCACCATAGATTTTTGGGCAAAATGACTGACGTCATTACAAAGTAGAATTGGTGGCGCAAAAAATAAGCCATCATATGGATTTTTAGGTGTAAATTTGAAAGAGTTATGATTTTTTAAAGGCAAGGAGCAAAAAACGAAAATGCAAAAACGGAAAAACCTCCGGTCCTTAAGGGGTTAAGGACTCAGGGCGTAGCCCGGTGTGAAAAACGGGGTCACACCGTGTCGGTCCCGGCTGCTAATCATAGCCGGGACCCTGGGCTAACAGCGCGCAGCATCGATCGTTGTGCCACACGCTGTTAACCCTTCAGACGCGGCGATCAAAATTGAAGCCGCGTCTGAAAATGAAAGTAAACGCTTCCCGGCAGCACACTAGGGCTGATCGGGACATCGCGATAAAATTGCTATGTTCCGATCAGCTGGGACGCAGGCGGAGGTCTCCTTACCTCTCTCCGCGGCGTCCGATCGTCGATTGATTGCTCCAAGCCTGAGCTACAGGCTTGAGCAATCGAGCCCCTATCTGACTGATCCGTGCAAAGCTATGGCTTTGCAGGGATCTGCATAGGAGATCAGTGTGTGCAGTGTTATAGGTCCCTATGGGAGCTATAACACTGTAAAAAAAAAAAGTGAAAAAAAGAAGTTAACAAAGGTCATTTAAAAGGGGTACTCCGGTGAAAACCTTTTTTCTTTTAAATCAACTGGTGGCAGAAAGTTAAAAATATTTGTAAATTACTTCTATTAAAAAAATCTTAATCCTTCCAGTACTTATTAGCTGCTGAATGCTACAAAGGAAATTCCTTTTTTTTGGAACACTGATGACATCATGAAGACAGTGCTCTCTGCTGACATCTGTGTCCGTTTTAGCAACCATGCTGCCTTGCAGTGCTGGAGACTTGGATTCAAATCCCACTAAGGACAACAATAAATAAAGTGTTATTATTATTATAATAACGTCAGCAGAGAGAACTGTGCTCGTGATGTCATCAGGAAGTACAGGAAGGATTAAAAAAAATTTAAAAGTAGTAATTTACAAATATGTTTAACTTTCTGCCACCAGTTGATTTAAAAGAAAAGAGGGTTTTCACCAGAGTACCCCTTTAACTCCTTCCCTAATAAAAGTTTGACCCCTTTTCCCATAAAAAAAACGAAATAAACATATGTGGTATCGCTGCGTGCGAAAATGTCCGAACTATAAAAATATATTGTTAATTAAATCGCTCGTTCAATGGCTTACACGCAAAAAATATTCCAAAGTCCAAAATAGTGTATTTTTGGTCACTTCTTATATCATGAAAAAATGAATACAAACATGGTACCGATAAAAACTTCAGAACACGGCGCAAAAAATGAGTCCTCATACCGGCCTGTATGCAGAAAACTAAAAAAGTTATAGGGGTTAGAAGATGAGAATTTTTAACATATAAATTTTCCTGCATGATGTAGTTATGATTTTTTTCCGAAGTAATACAATATCCAACCTATATAAGTAGGGTATCATTTTAACCGTATGGACCTACAGAATAAAAATGATGTGTTATTTTTACCAAAAAATGCACTGCGTAGAAACGGAAGCCCCCAAAATTTACAAAAGGAAATTTTTTCTTCAATTTTGTCGCACAATGATTTCGCCGTTTCGCCGTGGATTTTTTGGTAACATAACTAATGTCACTGCATAGTAGAATTGGTGGCACAAAAAATTGAATAGGTGCAAAATTGAAAGTGTTATGATTTTTAGAAGGTGATGAGGAAAAAATGAAAATGCAAAAACGGAAAAATGCTGAGTCCTTAAGGGGTTAAAGTGACAGTGGTCAGATCTGCAAAAAATGCTCTGGTCCTTAACCCCTTCAGGACGGAGCCCATTTTGGCCTTAAGGACCGGAGCGTTTTTTGCACATCTGACCACTGTCACTTTAAACATTAATAACTCTGGAATGCTTTTAGTTATCATTCTGATTCCGAGATTGTTTTTTCGTGACATATTCTACTTTAACATAGTGGTAAATTTTTGTCGATACTTGCATCCTTTCTTGGTGAAAAATCCGTAAATTTGATGAAAAATTTGAAAATTTTGCATTTTTCTAACTTTGAAGCTCTCTGCTTGTAAGGAAAATGGATATTACGAATACATTTTTTTTTGGTTCACATATACAATATGTCTACTTTATGTTTGCATCATAAAATTGACGTGTTTTTACTTTTGGAAGACACCAGAGGGCTTCAACGGTCAGCAGCAATTTTCCGATTTTTCACAAAATTTTCAAACTCAGTATTTTTGAGGGACCAGTTCAGGTTTGAAGTGGATTTGAAGGGTCTTCATATTAGAAATACCCCACAAATGACCCCATTATAAAAACTGCACCCCTCTAAGTATTCAAAATGACATTCAGAATGTTTGTTTACCCTTTAGGTGTTTCACAGGAATAGCAGCAAAGTGAAGGAGAAAATTCACAATCTTCATTTTTTACACTCACATGTTCTTGTAGACCAAATTTTTGAATTTTTACAAGGGGTAAAAGGACAAAATTTTTACTTGTATTTGTAGCCCAATTTCTCTCGAGTAAGCACATACCTCATATGTCTAAGTGTTTGGCGGGCGCAGTAGAGGGCTCAGAAGGGAAGGAGCGACAAGGGGATTTTGGAGAGTACGTTTTTCTGAAATGGTTTTTGGGGGGCATGTTACGTTTAGGAAGCCCTTATGGTGCCAGAACAGCAAAAAAAAAACACATGGCATACCATTTTGGAAACTAGACCCCTCGGGGAATGTAACATGGGATAAAGTGAACCTTAATACCCCACAGGTGTTTCACGACTTTTGCAAATGTAAAAAAAAAAAATAAAATTTTACCTAAAATGCTTGTTTTCCCCAAAAATTTTTATTTTTAAAAAGGGTAATAGCAGAAAATACCCCTAAAAGTTTGAAGCCCAATTTCTCCCGATTCAGAAAACACCCCATATGGGGGTGAAAAGTGCTCTGCTGGCGCACTACAGGTCTCGGAAGAGAAGGAGTCACATTTGGCTTTTTGAACGCAAATTTTTCTCTGTGGGCATGCCGCATTTAGGAAGCCCCTATGGTGCCAGGACAGCAAAAAAAAAACACATGGCATACCATTTTGGAAACTAGACCCCTCGGGGAACATAACAAGGGGTTTAGTGAACCTTTATACCCCACAGGTGTTTCACAACTTTTGCATATGTAAAAAAAAAATTTTTTTTTTACCTAAAATGCTTGTTTTCCCAAAAATGTTACATTTTTAAAAAGGGTAAAAGCAGAAAATACCCCCCAAAATTTGTAACACAATTTCTCCCGAGTACGGCGATACCCCATATGTGACCCTAAACTGTTGCCTTGAAATACGACAGGCCTCCAAAGTGAGAGCGCCATGCGCATTTGAGGCCTAAATTAGGGATTGCATAGGGGTGGACATAGGGGTATTCTACGCCAGTGATTCCCAAACAGGGTGCCTCCAGCTGTTGCAAAACTCCCAGCATGCCTGGACAGTCAACGGCTGTCCGACAATACTGGTAGTTGTTTTGCAACAGCTGGAGGCTCCGTTCTGGAAACAGTGGCGTACCAGACGTTTTTCATTTTTATTGGGGAGGGGAGGGGGGATGTGTAGGGGTATGTGTATATGTAGTGTTTTTTACTTTTTATTTTATTTTTTGTGTTAGTGTAGTGTAGTGTTTTTAGGGTACAGTCGCACGGGCGGGGGTTCACAGTAGTTTCTCGCTGGCAATTTGAGCTGCAGCAGAAAGTTTGCGGCAGCTCAAATTTGCAGCCAGATACTTACTGTAATCCTCCGCCCATGTGAGTGTACCCTGTACGTTCACATTGGGGAGACATCCAGCTGTTGCATAACTACAACTCCCAGCATACCCGTTGGCTGTTGGTGACTGCTGAGAGTTGCAGTTTTGCAACAACTGTAGGCACACTGGTTATGTATCACTGAGTTTGTGACCTAACTCAGTGTTTCACAACCAGTGTGCCTCCAGCTGTTGCAAAACTACAACTCCCAGCATGTACGGTGACTGCTGAGAGTTGTAGTTTGCAACAGCTGGAGGCACACCGGTCGTGAAACACTGAGTTAGGTTAAAAAAAACTCTGAGTTTCCCAACCAGTGTGCCTTCAGCTGTTGCAAAACTACAACTCTCAGCAGTCACCGACAGCCAACGGGCATGCTGGGAGTTGTAGTTATGCAACCAGCAGATGCACCACTACAACTCCCAGCATGCACTTTAGCTGTTTGTGCAAGCTGGGAGTTGTAGTTATACAACAGCTGAAGGTACACTTTTCCATAGAAAGAATGTGCCTCCAGCTGTTGCAAAACCATAAGTCCCAGCATGCCCATAAGGGAATGCTGGGAGTTGTGGTGGTCTGCCTCCTGCTGTTGCATAACTACAGCTCCCAGCATGCCCTTTTTGCAGGCTGGGAGCTGTTGCTAAGCAACAGCAGGAGGCTGTCACTCACCTCCAACGATCCAGACGCTGCAGGTCAGTCCCGCCGCCGCCGCTGCTCCTGGGGCCACGATCCCAACATTAACGCCGGGGATCGGGGTCCCCAGCACCCGGGGTGCCTGTCCCGCACCCGCTCACGTCCTCCAGAAGAGGGGCGGAGCGGGTGCGGGAGTGACACCCGCAGCAGGCGCCCTGATTGGTCGGCCGGTAATCCGGCCGACGAATCAGGGCGATCGTGAGGTGGCACCAGTGCCACCTCACCCCTGCAGGCTCTGGCTGTTCGGGGCCGTCAGAGACGGCCCCGAACAGCCAGTAATTCCGGGTCATCGGGTCACTGGAGACCCGATTGACCCGGAATCGCCGCAGATCGCTGGACTGAATTGTCCAGCGATCTGTGGCGATCGCCGACATGGGGGGGCATAATGACCCCCCTGGGCGATATGCCGGGATGCCTGCTGAACGATTTCAGCAGGCATCCGTCTCCGGTCCCCAACCGGCTAGCGGTGGGGGCCGGAATTCCCACGGGCGTATGGATATGCCCTCGGTCCTTAAGGACTCGGGATGCAGGGCGTATCCATACGCCCTATGTCCTGAAGAGGTTAAGGCCAAAATCACCTCGGTCCTTAAGGGGTTAAAATTATGAAATATGGTCATAAAAATATTAATTATGAAAAATTATGAAAATGTATCATTAGGCAGGTAGTACCCCCAAATTAGACCCCCCCATTAGACAGGTAGTAGCCCCAAATTACACCCCCCCAGTAGACAGGTAGTACCCCCAAATTAGACCCCTCCCCCAGTAGACAGGTAGTACCCTCAGATTAGACCCCCCCCCAGTAGACAGGTAGTACCCCCAGATTAACCCCCCCCCCTCCCGCAGTAGGCAGGTAGTACCACCAGATTAACCCACAAGTAGGCAGGTAGTCCCCCCAGATGAACTCCCCAGTGGGCAGTTTGTACCCCCAGATTAGACCCCCCCCCCAGTAGGTAGGTAGAACCCCCTGATTAGACAACCCCCACCCCCGGCTGGTACCTTTTTAGTTGCCGGGGATTCAGGGCAGCACCTTCCCCTAGATAAGAGCAAGCACAGCTACACGCGTAATGATGCTCGGTCACGTCACACTCTCAGAATACCTAGGGCCGGCGTCAGAACGTAGGCCCTTGAGTTCTGGGAGCGTGACGTGACCGAGCGTCATTACGCGCGTAGCGGTGCTTGCTCTTATCCAGCCTGGCCCACAGGGTAAGCGGCTGAAATGGGATATTTCCTGGTTGACAAATAGGCCAGTCCGGCCCGTGTTACTGTACAGGGCAGGAGGACGGCCCAGCCTGCGGCCCTGACAGGTATTATAAAGATATGCAGGTTCATGAACTATTTCTCCCGTTACTATCTTCCGTCACAAAATAACGGCCGTTATTAATAACGGGCTATAACGGGTTAAAACGGCTATTAGAAAAACCCCATAGACTATGAAGGGATTTTCTAACGACAGTATAGTATTTTTTAACTGACGTTTTCAGCTGATTTTCAGACGGAACTTCGTACGGATGTTTAAAAACTGAGAATTTTGTAGGGTGGAAGAAGCCTCACAAACACAATGATATATATAAATGAATATCAATTAGATATCATTAGTAAGAAAGCATTACAAGCTTATTAGTTAATTGACTATAGTAGAACAATACATGTGAGTAGGAAGTAACTTGTT
The DNA here is from genome assembly GCF_029499605.1 of Hyla sarda. NCBI lineage: Eukaryota > Metazoa > Chordata > Amphibia > Anura > Hylidae > Hyla > Hyla sarda. The sequence continues at coordinate 74,451,139 of NC_079196.1, forward strand.
ACAACATAAGCTACTTTGGTTCGGATATCGTATACAGACTATCTAGAGCAGTGATTTCCAACTGGGGTGCCGCGGGATTTTGACGGCAAATATTTTATTTTTTTATTCACCAGCCTGGCCTGCGCGTCTGAAATTTATGGCGCCGCAGGGGGGAAGGGAAGTATGTGTGCGCTTTGCTGTGCGTGCACACATATCGCAACCCCCTGCATTCCTCTCACCCTGCGGCCCAGTGAGTGAGTGCACTGGCGGTGCTCTGCCGGATTACCGTGCCGGTGTAGTGACCCGTGCCCCAGCGTCCACCCCCCTCCCACCCCCAGCGTCCCAGTGAGTGAGTGCACTGGCGGTGCTCTGCCGGATTACCGTGCCGGTGTAGTGACCCGTGCCCCAGCATCCCCCTCCCCCCCAGCGGCCCAGTGAGTGAGTGCACTGGCGGTGCTCTGCCGGATTACCGTGCCGGTGTAATGACCCGTGCCCCAGCGTCCCCCTCCCCCCCCCAGCGTCCCAGTGAGTGAGTGCCCTGTCGGAGCCCTGAGTCGCTGCCCTGCCGGAGAGGGGAGGAAGGTGGAAGCTGCGCCTGATTACTGTGCCAGTGTAGTGAAGAAAAATGGCAAAAGGTACTGTACCCTTTCGTACCCTCTGTTACCCCTTCTTAACCCCGTCCACCCCCCCCTCACCCCTGTCATCCATGTCCACCCCCTGTCTATCCCTGTCACCCATGTCCACCCCTCCCTGTCCACCCCCTATTCACCCCTCTATCCCTTTGTCACCCCTCTTTTATCCCCCTTGTCATCCTTGTCCACCCCCATTATCCCTGTTCACCCCCATATCTCCCGTGTCCACCATCCTGTCATCCATGTCCACCTTGGCCACCTCTGTCCATTCCTCTGCAACACATGTCCCCCCCCCCATCCACCCCTCTGACCACCCCCCAGTCTACATCTGTCACCATTGTCCCTCCACCCTAATCACCCCTCTGTCCCTCCTGTCATCCATGTCCACCTTGGCCATCCCCCCTCTGTCACCGATGTACACTCCTCTACCCCCCCATTCCATAGACTTGCATACGGGGGGCGGGGGGGTGACATCACACGGAGGCGGGGGGGGGGGGGGGTCTTCATACTCTGGCCCGTGGTCGCCACCCGGCTGTTTGTGAGCTGGCACCGCTGAGTGCAGCTCAAACAGGTGGGTGGCGAATACAAGATTGCGGGGGTCCCCAGCGGCGGGACCCCCATGGGGAGACATCATATCCCCTATCCTTTGGATAGGGTATAAGATGTCTCAGGGCCGGAGTACACCTTTAAGATGTTAGCCGAGCTTTCTTACAATCTTACTGAGGAACCTTCTGACAATATTTTACCATTTCTTCTCACACTGTATGGTCACTGCAATTCTCTGTAAAGACGAGGTTACTCATTCCATTAACGCCTTAAGGACCCGGGCTTTTTCCGTTTTTTCATTTTCAATTTTTCCTCCTTAACTTAAAAAAATCATAACTCTAAAATTTTTACCTAAAATTCTATATGATGGCTTATTTTTTGCGTCACTAATTCTTCTTTGTAATGACATTAGTCATTTTACCCAAACATCTACGTTGAAACGGGAAAAAAAATCAATGTGCGACAAAATTGATGAAAAAAAACTCTATTTTGTAAGTTTTGGGGGCTTCCGTTTTTACGCAGTACATTTTTTGGCAAAAATTACACCTTATCTTTATTCTGTAGGTCCATACGGTTAAAATGATACCCTACTTGTATAGGTTTGATTTTGTATCACTTCAGAAAAAAATCCTGACTACATGCAGGAACATTTATACGTTTAAAATGGTCATCTTCTGACCCCTATAACTTTTTTATTTTTCTGTGTTCAGGGTGCTATGAGAGCAATTTTTTTTGCGCCGTGATCTGAAGTTTTTAGCTGTATCATTTTTGTTCTGATCAGACTTATTGATCACTTTTTATTCACTTTTTTGTGGTATAAAAAGTGATCAAAAATGCGCTATTTTGGACTTTGGAATTTTTTTGCGCATACGCCATTGAATGTGCGGTTTAAAAAGCAGTATATTTTTATAATTTGGACATTTCCGCACGCGATGATACCACATATGTTTATTTTTATTTACAGTTTTTTTTATTCTTGGAAATGCCGGGTGATTCAAACTTTTATTAGGGGAAGGGATAATTGAAAGGGTTAATGATTTTTTTTTTTTACACTTTTCTTATGCAATATTATAGCTCCTACAGGGCGGGCTATAACATTGCATTAACTGATCTTTACCACTGATTGATGCATCTCCATAGGAATGGATCAATCAGTGTTTTGGGCGATTGGATGCTCAAGTCTGGATCTCAGGCTTGAAGCATTCATTCGGCGATCGGACAGCACAGGAGAAGGTGAGAAGACCTCCTCCTGTGCTACAGCTGTTCGGGATGCCGACATTATACCGCGATGATCCCGAACAGCTCCCTGAGCTAGCCGGGCACTTTTACTTTCGTTTTTAGCTGCGCGGCTCAGCTTTGAGTGGCTAAAGGGTTAATAGCGCGCGCCACTGCGCTGTTAGAGGCGGGTTCCGACTTCACTATGACGCCGGGCCCGCCGCGATATGATGCGGGGTCCTTAAGAGGTTAAAGTGGTACTCCAGTGGAAAACTAGATTTTTTTTTTAAATCAACTGGTGCCAGAAAGTTTAACAGATTTGTAAATTACTTCCATTTAAAAATCTTAATCCTTCCAGTACTTATAAACTGCTGTATGCTCTAGAGGTATCTCTTTTCTTTTAGAATTTCCTTTCTGTCTGACCACAGTGCTCTCTGCTGACACATCTGTCCATGTCAGGAACTGTCCAGAGCAGGATAGGTTTGCTATTGGAATATGCTTCTGCTCCAGACAGTTCCTGACATGGACAGAGGTGTCAGCAGAGAGCACTGTGGTCAGACAGAAAGGAAATTCTAAAAGAAAAGAACTTCCTCTGTAGTATTTTAGGCCCTGTCAGATTGAGACCTCCAGTGTCCTGGGGGCTCCCCTGCAGGGACTCAACCATTTCTAATCTGTATTTGCACTGTTATAATTTAGCAATCCGTTATTAGGTGTCTGTAGCTTTAAGTATGTTGCCTAGCAACCTCAGGCTTAGTCAGGGTATGTGAGAGTGGAGGACTGAGGGCTAGACTGAACATTTGTGTAAGGTGTGTGACGATCCGTCTTGGGGATTAGCTCTGGGATCGTCCTGGACTACGCCACAGGATGCGTTTCTTCTCAATAAACCAGCAAACAAACGCTTATAATGCAAATCTGGCACCTTGCCAGTTTTATTAGACAGGTTGCAGGGAAAGAAATAAACAAAAAGCAGGAACAATACAAAATCCTAGACCGTCTGGTCACTGACTAAACAGATCAGCTTGTCCTGACTAACAACCGCTGAGCTTCCCTCAGCCGGTTAAACATATGTCCCCTGCAACCTTCTACTCACAATGTCACTCTCTTTGAGCCCCTCATAGCTCGGGCTGTGTACTCCTCAGCAGGCTCTGTCTCTTCCCTACAGCCCACATGCTGTCTCCTAGGAAGAGCCCACATTAGACTGAGTCTCCATCTCATATACACACCTCCCTTCCCTCCTGCCTCATTACTTAAGAAGCAGGTGAGAGCTTCTGCAGGGCGAGCCAAGGAAATACACCCTTTCCTTGCCACACTGCCACAGGTGTTATATTATGTTATTACTTGTATGTAACTTTATTGTAAATCCTAAAGGGGATACAGACAACTCTATGATCCACAGCTGCCTGGCCAATGGGCTTTAGTTCAGCCTTCCCTTATAAAGGGTGGCATTTCCTGTGAGAGGAATAGAGGAGGAGTAAAGCAATTCATTCAGTTCAGAGCACAGAGTGGAGTTCAGAGTGAAGAATCCGCAGAGGAGTGAGAGCAAAGATGAGAGAGAGAGAGATAAGAAAAGCATGAAGTAACCCCAACTAATATTAAGCCTTTACTTCAGCTTTGATCAGAGAATTCCTAAAGGACAATTCTTTATCTTCCGGCGAAAAGCCACAAATCTACCGACACTTCAGTAAGTGACTTTAATCTCAAGCCTAATATACCTAAAACTCCTAGTCCGGCCGTAAGAGCCAAGCATATATGCAATATCAAGTCCAGGCACTGCAAGCTGTGTGGTCCTCTAGAGACTGTCTGTTAAACCTTTGGGAGACTTTGGTTGAGCGCTGTGGAGATTATACCACCTATCTTCAAGTTAGTAAAGCCTCCGTTAAACTGCAACCTAGTGTGGAGTCAATTCTTTCCTTGCTAGCCTGTGGGGAGACGGAGTTCCCCGGACCTGTAGTACCCCGGGAGATACCAAGACTACAGTGGCGTCACGCGACATTAAGGGTTAATACCATCTGACCCTGGGTTCATAAACCCCCCCACCCCACCAAGAACCAAGTAGCTAACCCCAGCGTAGTGGCAGTCGCGGGTTTCACTCGTGGTTACCACACGTTTTTGGCATCACGAACAGGATTCAGGTGTACGCCTTAACTATTCAGGCACTAAATCAAGTCCTTCCCCCAAGTCTGAACTGTGTACGGGACTGTGTCATAGAAAACAAATTGTCTGCCGAGGTGCAAATACAAGTGGTGGGGAAGGTGAAGTTTATTGCATTATTAGTCACGAGAAGTGTTCTCTAAAGTCAAAGAACCGCCATGTGTAAAGGAAAGACAGAAATGATGCTTCGCGCCAAAAACTTCCCAGTACCTGAAAGAGTTAAAGAGCTTCTGGAAAAGAGCGCCAAGGACTCCCGCCGAAGTCTTCGCCCCGCCCCTGGGCGGGGAAATAGTGTGGTTGTGTCCAGAGCCAAGTGGAACGGAAGAAGTCCAGCCCCTGTTGCCAAGGGGTTGGATGAAGAGGATACGCTGCTGTGCAACTTCCGGTCCCAGGCGCAGCTGATGACGCACTTCCGCCTGGCGGCCATTTTGGTGGAGACCTTCATAAAAGGGGAGGCATACAGCGGCCTCTTCAGTCTGCAGGAAGTACTACAGAGGAGAGCAAAGATGGCGGAGACCAAGAGCGACATGTGTGCTGAGAGTTTCAGGATGGAGTCCGAGGGTCGGAAGATTGCCACGGCGGCATCGGAGATGTTCCGGGAGCTGGCGGAGAAGTTGCAGCGACTGTCCCTCGGGGCCAACGAGGCCTACTGCCAAGTGCCGTTGCCGGAGGATGACGGCGAGTGGGCCGCAACGCCGCTCGGGAGTTCCAGAGACCCGTCGCCTGTGAGGTTGTCGCCCCATCACCGCACCTGGGGCCCGTGGGCAGAAATCCCGACGGAGTCGGGATTGAGTACCCCAGCGGAAGCTGATTTCTCCACTCCCTCTTCTAATAGCCCCGAAGCCAGCCCCGAGGCAAAGGTCCCACCACCTCCACAGGCCACGGCCGCCCAAGACCAGTCAGCCCCTCAGTCGGCCGAGCGCCCACCATCACCCCCGCTCCCTAGATGGTTGTTCGGGGATGAGCCAGCCATCATCAAGTATAAGTGGGAAAATATCCTTCCATTGCCTGGGAAATCCCTGCCTCCCATTCCTCCGGCCCGGTCAGAAAAAGCCCAAAGAGATGCCGAAGTGGCTGCCATACTAGAGCAGATGAGGGCGGAGAGGCTAGAGCGCTACGGGCCGAGGCGGCTATCGTTTGAGGAGAGGGAACGGCAGCAGCAAGATACCAAACAGCTAGAGTCATACTACATTCGCAGGCTCGAGCAACCTAAGGAAGGCGAGCCTCCCCTTGAGCGCAGGAGAGCTACAGTCATCAAGTTTGACCGCATCAGGGGCTGCGGCACTATAATGGACTGTCACCACGGAGGCACCCTCTTTGTGAACCGGAGGGCGGTGCAAAGACACTATCTGCCTCCTGAAAAGCACTCTCTAAAACCTGGGGAAATCGTTGAGTACACCCCTGTGACAGGGGCGGATCCAGAGTCGAGTCTCGGGAGGGGCACTATTAGAGTATTTTGTGTTGGCGGACAGAAAATAAGATTACGGAACTTACAATATTATTAAATGTATCATACAGTCCTAACCTTGTTTAAGACTTAGGCCATGTTCATATGTCAGAATAATAATCAAATATACCAATTGCCACAGAATGGGAAAGTGCTAAAGAGGTTTTTACCATTTAAAACTACAGCTCCCAGTATGACCTAAGTAGTGGTAAGGGGATGCTCTGGGAGTTGTTGTTTTACCCATCATTACTGCAGAACTTACAAGTGACTCCAGCTCTGATGGGACACACACAGGAGGATACAGAATGATATCAGTGACTACAGGTGACGTCTTCTCTATAGTCTTCTCTTATCTAATTCAGATGTACATACCACCGGGACTTGTTCCAGCTAAATCTTTGCAGAACTTGACGCCCAGATAGCTCCTCACTACGATTCTGATCCTCTATATGAAAATAATAATTATAAACCTGCCAGACACTGTATTCTTCGAATATAATACTGGCACATACCTTCTGAATATAATTCTGACACACTGTATCCCCTGAACAAACAACACACTGTACCCTCTGAATATAATAACGCCACACACCGTACCCTCTGAATATAATACTATCATACACTGCACCCTCTGAATATAATACTACCACACACTGTGCCCTCTAAATTTAATACTATCACACACTGCACTCTCTGAATATAATACTACCACACACTGCACTCTCTGAATATAATACTACCACACACTGCACTCTCTGAATATAATACTACCACACACTGCACTCTCTGAATATAATACTACCACACACTGCACTCTCTGAATATAATACTACCACACACTGTACCCTCTGAATATAATACTACCACACACTGCACCCTCTGAATATAATACTACCACACACTGTAACCTCTGAATATAATACTACCACACACTGCACTCTCTGAATATAATACTACCACACACTGTAACCTCTGAATATAATACTACGACACACTGTGCTCTCTGAATATAATACTACCACACATTGCACTCTCTGAATATAATACTACCACACACTGCACTCTCTGAATATAACTTGCTGTGCAGTGCACCCTCTGAATAAAATACCCTAATGTATTGTTGCCCATAAAAAAAAATGTACCACCCCAGAAAATCCTCATAATCTACAATATATTTCTGAAATGCAGAACACTCTGTGCCTTCACATATAGTAATAATGCCCCATCTTGTGCCCCTACATATAATAATTATGAACCGTCCTGTTCCCCCCCCACATAATAATGCCCTGTGCCCCTAACATATATTGCCCCCTGTGCTGTGCCCTTCACATATAATTCCCCCATCATGCGCTCACATATAATGCCCCCATCATGTGCCCCTCACATATAATGCCCCCCGTGCTGTGCCCCTCACATATAATGTGCCCTTTGCTGTTCCCCTCACATATAATGCCCCCCGTGCTGTGCCCCTCACAAATAATGCTCCTGTTATATGTCCCACACATATAAGGCCCCCTGTGCTGTGCCCTTCACATATAATGCCCCCGTTCTTTGCCCCTCACATATAATGCCCCGATCATGTGCCCCTCATATATAATGCCCCCATCATGCACCCCTCACATATAATGCCCCCATCATGCACCCCTCACACATAATGCCCCCATTATGCGCCCCTCACATATAATGCCCCATGCTGTGCCCTTCACATATAATGCCCCTGTCATGCACCCTTCACATATAATGCCCCCTGCCCTGTCCCCTCAGGGGGCATTATATGTGAGGGGCACAGCACAGGGGGCATTATATGTTTGGGGCACATGACAGGAGCATTATATGTGAGGGGCACAGCACAGGGGGCATTATATGTGAGGGGTGCATGATGGCGCATTATATGTGAGGGGCACAGGATGGGGGCATTATATATGAGGGGCACAGGATGGGGGCATTTTATATGAGGGGCGCATGATGGGGGCATTATATGTGTGGGCACAGAACAGGGGGCATTATATGTGTGGGGCACAGCACAGGGGGAATTATATCATAATGCCCCCTGTGCTGTGCCCCATACATATAATGCCCCCTGTGCTGTGCCCCTCACATATAATACCCCCTGTGCTGTGCCCCCCACACATATCATTTATATGTGTGGGAACAGCACAGGGGGCATTATATGTGAGGGGCACAGCACAGGGGGCCCCCCTGTCATGTGCTCTTCACATATAGTGCCCCCAGTGCTTTGCCTTGCAGCCCCTCACATAAAAAATTCCCCTAAGTTTTTTAATCCCCCTCCCCCCTCCTCCTGTACGATATAGTGCCCTTAACAGTGGCACATATTCTGTCCCCCAAATCCCCTGGGCCCTGAGCATACTCTTAGTACTTACAGTATGCTGGCCGCGGGGACGGGATTTCCGGGCGCCGGCGCGATGATGTGACGTCATCGCGCCGGCCTGCAGTGGATCGCGACCCCGCAGCTCACACGCTGTGTACTCACAGCCAGTGGCGTTGCTAGGGTTTGTGTCACCCGTTGCGGTAGAAAATGGTGTCGCCCCAACATGCTGGGAGTTGTAGTTTTGCAACAGCTATAGGCACCATGGTTGGGAAACTCTGACATAGATAGATAGGGAATATATATAGACCAGGGGTTCTCACCTATTTTTAGTGAGGGTCCGCTTATCCAGGTCTGCCATCCGGTAAAGGTCCAAGCTGTATGCTAATGCTTGGTGCACACCTAGCGGCCTCAGCGCCATGAAGGCAATAGCAAACTAACAACTGAAGTGTGGAGGATGTATAACCTGAATACTGCTGCACACTGTAACCACTGGATATAATACTGCCACACACTGGGCCCCTGAATATAATACTGCCACACACTGGGCCCCTGAATATAATACTGCCACACACTGTATACCCTGAATTTAATACTGCCACACACTGTACCCCTGAATATAATACTGCCACACACTGGGCCCCTGAATATAATATTGCCACACACTGTACCCCCTGAATATATTACTGCCACACACTGGGCCCCTGAATATATTACAGCCACACACTGGGCCCCTGAATATAATACTGCCACACACTGTGCCTCTGGTATATTACTGCCACACACTGTACCCCTGAATATAATACTGCCACACACTGTACTCCCTGAATATAATATTGCCACCCACTGTACCCCCTGAATATATTACTGCCACACACTGGGCCCCTGAATATAATACTGCCACACACTGTGACTCTGGTATATTACTGCCACACACTGTACCCCTGAAAATAATACTGCCACACACTGGGCCCTTGAATATAATACTGCCACACACTGGGCCCCTGAATATAATACTGCCACACACTGGGCCCCTGAATATAATACTGCCACACACTGTACCCCCGAATACTGGCAAACACTGTACCCCTGAATATACTACTGCCACACACTGTATCCCTGAATATACTACCACATACTTTGCCCTAAATATAAACCTGCCACCCACTGTGCCCCTGGTATATTACTGCTACCCACTGTGCCCCTTAAAATAATACTGCCATTCACTGTGCCCCTGAAAATAATTCTGCCACTCACTGGGCCCCTGTTATATTACTGCCACACACTATTCCCCTTCAACATTACTTGCAGATGCTATGCTCTAAGGCTGACTAAAACAATAAAATGAAGCCACTGTGCCTGTAGAATGAATGATGCCACTGTGACCCCAGAATTAATGATGCCAGTGACCACAGAATTAATGATGCCACTGTACCCACAGAATTAATTATGCCACTGTGTCCCACAGAATTAATGATGCCACTGTGTCCCACAGAAATAATGACACAACTGTATCCCCAGAATTAATGATGCCACTGTGCCCCACAGAATTAATGATGCCACTGTGCCTACAGAATTAATGATGCCACTGGGACCACAGAATAAGTGATGCCACTGTGATCACCGAATAAGTGATGCCACTGTACCCACAGAATTAATGATGCCACTGTACCCACAGAATTAATGACACAACTGTATCCCCAGAATTAATGATGCCACTGTGCCTACAGAATTTATGATGCCACTGTGACCACAGAATTAATTATGCCACAGTACCCATAGAAATGATGATGCCACTGTGCCTCCAGAAGTAATGATGCCACTGTGCCTACAGAATTAAGGATGCCACTGTGTCCCACAAAATTAAGGATGCCACTGCGACCACAGAATATGATGCCACTGTGCCCACAGAATTTATGATGCCACTGTGCCCACAGAATTTATGATGCCACTATACCCACAGAATTAATGACACAACTGTATCCCCAGAATTAATGATGCCACTGTGCCTACAGAATTTATGATGCCACTGTGACCACAGAATTAATTATGCCACAGTACCCACAGAAATGATGATGCCACTGTGCCTCCAGAAGTAATGATGCCACTGTGCCTACAGAATTAAGGATGCCACTGTGTCCCACAAAATTAAGGATGCCACTGCGACCACAGAATATGATGCCACTGTGCCCACAGAATTTATGATGCCACTGTGCCCACAGAATTTATGATGCCACTATACCCACAGAATTAAGGATGCTACTGTGTCCCACAAAATTAAGGATGCCACTGTGACCACAGAATTTATGATGCCACTGTGCCCACAGAATTTATGATGCAACTGTGCCCACAGAATTAAGGATGCCACTATACCCACAGAATTAGAGATGCCACTGTGTTCCACAAAATTAATGATGCCACTGTGCCCCAGAATTAATGCCACTGTGCCCCCATATGAACTTTGCCACTGTAACTCTCCATCTGTTGTAAAACTACAACTCCCATCATGCACAGACAAAAGGTCATCATGGTAGCTGTAGTTCTACAATAACTGGAGAGTCACAGATGGGGGAACACAAATTTTTACCTGAGAGCTTAGGATCGCCGTCCCAGGTCCCGCACTGCTCCGCTGCTCTGGCCTCTTCTAGTCAGGCCTGGCCAGAGCAGATGATGCAGGCAGCTAATGGTGCTACCTGCATCATAGGAGAAGCGCAGGGCAGGGACACATCGCTCCCTCGCTCCGGGCCGCGGCTATTCATTTGTATTGGCGTCTTAAAGACACAGCTACAAATGAATAAGGGGAGATCCAGCGGATGGTCTGAATGACCGGGGGACGCAGTCCGGATCTGGACCGTGGTCTGCCAGTTGAGTACACCTGATATAGGACATAGATCAATGTTTCCTAACCAGGGGGACTCCAGCTGTTGCAAAACTACAAAACTTAGCATGTTGGGAGTTGTAGTTTTGAACAGCTGGAGGCACCTTGTTAAGGAAACACTGATCTATGTCCTATCTCAGTGTTTCCCAACCAGAGTGCCTCCAGCTGTTACAAAACTACAACTCCCAGCATGCCTGGACAGCATTGTAGCTTTGCTTTGGAGATACCTTGGTTGGGAAACACTTATTTATGTCAGTGTTTCCCAACCCTCCAGCTGTTGCAAAACTACAACTCCCAGCATGCTAGGAGTTGTAGTTTTGCAAAAGCTGGGGGCACCTCTGGTGAGAAAGGGGTGGGGGGTGAGCAGGGATTGTGCTGGGAAGGGGGGAGGGATGATGCTGGAAAAGGGTGGGCATGGATGGTGGGGGGTAGTTTACCTTACCTGCCTTAGAACACTGCTGGGCTCCTGCATCATCCAGGCACTTCCTGCTTGCTGGGGTCATGTGATGTTTTGGTGTCACATGACCCAAGCAGAGCAGTAGAAAGCTGCCAATCAGGGGGAAGAGAAGCCGAGTAAGTGCCCGATAACTCCACAGACACGCTGTGTGCACGCTCGCTCTGTGACAGCCAAGGTTTGTGAATGGTGGAGCGGAAGCTTACAGCTTTGGCTCCACCATTCTAGGGGGCAGCAATCTCGGGGGGGGGGGGGGGCAATTGCCCCGTTGCCCCCCTGGATCCACCACTGCCCTGTGAAGAGCCTGAGAGGGGAATGGGCTGCTGCTATTACCAGGCCCAGCCGTCCAACTCAGATCCCCTTTGCCTACTTCCCTTCAGAAGAGTGGGACTCTTACCCCTTTGGACTCTTCACTCCAAATGTCAAGGAGATCGTCGTCCGAGAGGACTACCCTGACACTTCTGCAGCAGTTATCCAGTTTAAAGAGACAACACCCTAAAAGACGGCGCACCCAATTCATCCACAGTGCACCCAGGCCTATCTCATCGGAGGTGTGGCCCCCAACATGGGAACCCACAAAAGTGCCAGGGCCCCCTCCTGCAGTGGCGTAGGTTTGGCCCAAAGAGCCGGCACCAACTGATCATCCTTCTGTGGCACAAGCTGCTGCAGTCCAGGTGGTAGTGAATGTCCAACCTACCATCTCAAATTCTACCCTGTCCCATGTGTCCTGGGATACCCACGTCGACCCCTTGCAAGGGGCCCAGTCCCGAAGAGCTTGCTTCATTAGTCAGCCGATGGCTCCTCCTAGTAGTCGGGATTGGGAAGAAAGAGAACATCCCGTTCCTGCTGCATTAAAAAGAAAGAATAAAGCACCAGAGTGATGCTATCTGAAAATGTTTATTGTTCCTTATGGTCGTAGGACTAACTGTGTTTTGTTCCAGGTTCAGCAACGGTTTAAGTCCAGTGCCTGACACATGGTGTCAAGAAGATTTTACAGTGAAGAAACTGGAATTGTAAGTTTTGTGCCCGGCCTAGCCGAGAGACTCCCGTATTGGAGATTCTAAAAGTTGTGTCCAGTTCACCTAATATTTGTGATTTTGAGCGAAGGACATTATAGACTCCCTTTTGTGAGAACCATTGAACGCTCCATAAAAAACTTCTTCATGATATTTATGGTTGAATTGTGTCAGTTTTCTGTCCTACAATTGCATGGTCTCTGACCCTCAGCAAATTTAGTACAAGCTAGTTGTACACCAAGTGGTATTATCATGTACATATGTCACACGTAAACAGGTAGAAATGTATATATGGTTGTACCCGAGAAGGGTAATATGTATAAATTTACTGTGCTACAAAGTCAAAGCACAAAATCCTGCGTGGTGGTAGTTGTTTTCTATTGGGGTTTATCCAGACACAGTCAGGAGTTACTTACACTGCCCCCATCGCCGACTTCATGTGTCAATAGAGATGGTGTTGCGTAGATCCACAAGTTCTAATTTTGGACAACCCCCAGCAAGATATAGGGATTAGTCTAAAAACATGTACATAAACATATGTAGATAAACTACATACACATAAGTCAGTATACACCTCAAGTATACTTCATTGATCATTCACTACAAGTGTATCTAATGGGTAAACCATTATCAGCTCAAAGCCTCTTAACCCTGTTTGTGCACAGGAACCTACCTGGCCAGTAAGTATCCTGTCCCTAACCTAAGCACAACAGTAAAGAAAAAGGGTTATATAAAAATGTCTAGCTTTGTATTACATGTATACATAAAAATGTCTAGCATAAAATAAAATGTGTTCTGGGGAGAAGTGCTTGATTGCCCAAGGGCCCCAGTAGCCAAGGCATTGAGTAGAGAGCCTCCGGCAGCCCAATCCGCACCTATTAGTATAAGAAATGTATCTAATGTTACATAATATAAGGTGATATAATGTACAGTAAAGTCATATAAGTCTGTATATTCAGCTACAAAATTGTCTAGTTAGACATGCCAATTGTGTATAGTGTATCATATGCATAGTCCACTTGTGGTCGGATTCTTATATGTACCGTAAGTAGGGTACCATTAGCATGGATAATTCGGCCTGGGGTGTGCCTGGCTGGCCGTGAAGGGTATCCTATAGAAAGGGGGCAAAATACATCAGTTAGGTAATGCATGAATTAATGGCTAAGTATAACCTACTTCATATGAACCCGAAATAGACAACATGCTCCAGTTAACAGCCGTTGGTTGGAACGTGTCAATGGAACAGAGCGATAAAAGTGCCCTAACTTACTTAACATCTAAGTGATAACTGACAAAGAGAAGCCCCTACCCAGGAGCTGGCTCAGCTGTTATGGAGCCGAAACCAAAAAGGAATTCTGGATATACCACTTGGCACTACTGGATGCATAGCGCCTACCAGAATGGTACTACCAGGGTGCACATGGATAAAGGTAACCCAAGTGACAGAGATAGGAAATGTTGGAGAATTGCTAGATAGACAGAAGGTACAATGAGTCGGTTAGATTGAGAAGTGGCCAAAACACAGACATCAGTAGGTATTTGGATAGGTAGTGCGTGGAGAGAAAGAAAAAAATAATAATAATTTGCATGTGTCCCTTGCTACACATATAAGTATTCCTATTGAACCATGCTATACATAAGTGACAACAAAAGAAAGACCCCCATAGACAAAACATAAAAGAATATAACATCCTTAACCTGAGGTTTTGTGTACCAGTAAGGCAGTATCCTCATACTTGCAGGTGTAAAGAAGATAATTACTGCTACGCCCGAGGCTTATCGCAAAAGAAAATATACATGACCAGCAGGTTACAAACTCCAATATGGGCAAATCTACCAACATGTACACGTTTGACAAGAAAAAACATACAACAAAAGGCTCAGAAGCTACATCCACACCAAAGATCTTAACACTAAGACGTGTACAGCTAAGACCACAATCTGAGGCATAGTAACAAACATAAGAGGAAGATAGAGATGACGACAACATGAGGCTCGTGGACTGACAGTGCAATCTGCCTCAGACAGAATCGTATGTAACGCAGAAACGGAAACAACACGAGGCTCGTGGACTGACAATGCAATCTGCCTCAGACAGAATCGTATGTAACGCAGGAACGTTAACAACATGAGGCGCGTTGATTGACAGTGCAATCTGCCTCTAACAGGGGCGTATGTGACGTACAAAAAACAAAAGACAAGAAACAAGAAAGTTTGTAATGTACAAAGGAATGACAACAATATGAAGGCTTGAGGATTGTCGGGCAGCCTAGCTCTCCCGGGAGCATGTGACGTACGAAAGCATGTAAAGTGACAACTTAAAGCTTACCTGGAATGGCGAGGTCAAACTGACTGTAACAAGGTGTATAAAATGACCAATGACCAAAAAGGAAACTATAAAGATGAGGCTTTACAGATTGACGACAGCAATCAGCCTCCGACCACACCGAACGTATAAGGCTAAGAGGTAAAACCAATCTGGTCATACCTGCTTGGGTATCCTTGGAATGTTGCCATCTATAGTGATGTTTACCATACCTGACCTGTCTACAAGAACAATGTGACGCTAATATGCCTGACTTAAGCACATGAAAACGTGAGTGTAATACTATGACCATAGCCTAATATACTTGACTAGCGCACATAACGTAAGCATAAAGTGACAGAGCTGAAACCAAAGAATGGGACAATAACTTTGGAACATACACTGTAAGGAACTGTATGCATATTACCCTGTAGGGAAATGTAAGTATGTCTCACTGTAGGAATCGTACGTATGTCACACTGTATGGTACTGTATGTATCGTATGCATGTCACACTGCAAGGAACTGTATGCATAGTACCCTGTAGGGAACAGTATGAATGTCACTCTAGGTAACCGTATGTATTGTATGTGTCACTGTAGGGAACCATATCTATGTCCTACTATAGGGAACCGTTAATGTTGAAGCAAGGTATATCACTTGAAGTAATGCAACGCCGTATAACATAAGCGAAATGCCTCTAACAGGGGCGTATGTGACGAACAAAACAAAAGACGACAAGAGGCTCGTAGATTGACGATACAATCTACCCCAGACAAGAACGTTTGTAATTTACAAAGGAATGACAACAATATGAAGGCTCGAGTATTGTCGGGCAGCCTCTCTCTCACGGGAGCGTGTGATGTACAAAAGGCATGTAAGTGAGGACTTAAAGCTTACCTGGAATGGTGAGATCAAACTGGCCGTAACAAGGTGTGTATAATGACCAGAAAGGAAACTATAAAGATGACGTTATAGGATTAACAACAGCAATCAGCCTCCAACCACACCGAACATAAATAGCTAAGAGGTAAAACAACCTAGCGTACATGACGTAAGCATACCATGACAGAGCTGAACCAAAAACCGGGACAATATCTATGAAACATACACTGTAAGGAACTGTATGCGTATTACCCTGTAGGGAAATTCATGTATATCACACTGTATGGAACCGTACGTATGTCACACTGTAAGAAACTGTATGCATAGTACCATGTAGGGAACGGTATGTATGTCACCCTGTAGGGAATCGTATGCATAGTACCCTGTAGGGACCAGTATGTATACGATACTGTAGGGAACCGTTAACGTTGAATCATGGTATATCACTACAAGTAACGAAAGCACCGTAAAACATCTCCAGAAACATCAAGGCGCTGTATATGAGCTTATAGTGATGTAGGCCCTGAACAACATTAATGTTCAACATAACAGCTAATTAACCACTAATACACAGTATATGTAAGCCAGAGTAACAAACACAAATTACCAGTAGTAGAAACCCCTGAATATAATACTGCCACACACTGTTCCCCCCGAATATAATACTGGCACACACTGTACCCCTGAATATACTACTGCCACACACTGTATCCCTGAATATACTACTGCCACACACTGTATCCCTGAATATAATACTACCACATACTTTGCCCTGAATATAAACCTGCCACCCACTGTGTCCCTGGTATATTACTGCTACCCACTGTGCCCCTTAAAATACTGCCATTCACTGTGCCCCTGAAAATAATTCTGCCACACACTGGGCCCCTGTTATATTACTGCCACACACTATTCCCCTGCAACATTACTTGCAGATGCTATGCTCTAACGCTGACTAATTGCACCTCTGTGTCTCTTAAAACAATAAAATGATGCCACTGTGCCTATAGAATGAATGATGCCACTGTGACCCCAGAATGAATGATGCCACTGTGCCCACAGAATGAATGATGCCACTGTGCCTATAGAATTAATGATGCCACTGTGCCCCACAGAATTAATAATGCCACTGTGCCCCACAGAATTAATCATGCCACTGTGCCTATAGAATGAATGATGCCACTGTGCCTATAGAATTAATGACGCCACTGTGACCACAGAATTAATCATGCCACAGTACCCACAGAATTAATGATGCCACTGTGACCACAGAATTAATGATGCCACTGTGACTACAGAATTGATGATGCCACTGTGACCACAGAATTAATCATGCCACTCTACCCACAGAATTAATCATGCCACTGTGACCACAGAATTAATGATGCCACTGTACCCACAGAATTAATGATGCCATTGTACCCACAGAATTAATGATGCCACTGTGGGTACAGTGGCATCATTAATTCTGTGGTCACAGTGGCATCATTAATTCTGGGGCACAGTGGCATCATTAATTCTGTGGGTACAGTGGCATCATTAATTCTGTGGGTACAGTGGCATGATTAATTCTGTGGTCACAGTGGCATCATTAATTCTGTGGGTACAGTGGCATCATTAATTCTGTGGTCACAGTGGCATGATTAATTCTGTGGGTACAGTGGCATGATTAATTCTGTGGGTACAGTGGCATGATTAATTCTGTGGGTACAGTGGCATGATTAATTCTGTGGTCACAGAGGCATCATCAATTCTGTGGTCACAGTGGCATCATTAATTCTGTGGTCACAGTGGCGTCAATCATTCTATAGGCACAGTGGCATCATTCATTCTATAGGCACAGTGGCATCATTAATTCTGTGGGGCACAGTGGCATTATTAATTCTGTGGGGCACAGTGGCATCATTATTCTGTGGGGCACAGTGGCATCATTAATTCTGTGGGGCACAGTGGCATCATTAATTCTGTGGGGCACAGTGGCATCATTACTTTTGGAGGCACAGTGGCATCATTAATTCTGTAGGCACAGTGGCATCATTCATTCTGTGGGTACAGTGGCATCATTAATTCTGTGGGTACAGTGGCATCATTAATTCTGTGGTCACAGAATTAATGATGCCACTGTACCCACAGAATTAGTGATGCCACTGTGCCTACAGAATTAATGATGCCACTGTGCCTCCAGAAGTAATGATGCCACTGTGCCCACAGAATTAATGATGCCACTGTGTCCCACAGAATTAATGATGCCACTGTGCCCCACAGAATTAATGATGCCACTGTGACCACCGAATAAGTGATGCCACTGTACCCATATAATTAATGATGCCACTGTACCCACAGAATTAATGATGCCACTGTACCCACAGAATTAATGATGCCACTGTGCCCCCATATGAACTTTGCCACTGTAACTCTCCATCTGTTGTAAAACTACAACTCCCATCATGCACAGACAAAAGGTCATGATGGTAGCTGTAGTTCTACAATAACTGGAGAGTCACAGATGGGGGAACACAAATTTTTACCTGAGAGCTTAGAATCGCCGTCCCAGGTCCCGCACTGCTCCGCTGCTCTGGCCTCTTCTAGTCAGGCCTGGCCAGAGCAGATGATGCAGGCAGCTAATGGTGCTACCTGCATCATAGGAGAAGCGCAGGGCAGGGACACATCGCTCCCTCGCTCCGGGCCGCGGCTATTCATTTGTATTGGCGTCTTAAAGACACAGCTACAAATGAATAAGGGGAGATCCAGCGGATGGTCCGAATGACTGGGGGACGCAGTCCGGATCTGGACCGTGGTCTGCCAGTTCAGTACCCCTGATATAGGACATAGATCCATGTTTCCTAACCAGGGGGACTCCAGCTGTTACAAAACTACAACTCCCAGCATGCCTGGACAGCATTGTAGCTTTGCTTTGGAGACACCTTGGTTGGGAAACACTTATTTATGTCAGTGTTTCCCAACCCTCCAGCTGTTGCAAAACTACAACTCCCAGCATGCTAGGAGTTGTAGTATTGCAACAGCTGGGGGCACCTCTGGTGAGAAAGGGGGGGGGGGGGTGAGCAGGGATTGTGCTGGGAAGGGGGAGGGATGATGCTGGAAAAGGGTGGGCATGGATGGTGGGGGGTAGTTTATCTTACCTGCCTTAGAACACTGCTGGGCTCCTGTATCCTCCAGACACTTCCTGCTTGCTGGGGTCATGTGATGTTTTGGTGTCACATGACCCAAGCAGAGCAGTAGAAAGCTGCCAATCAGGGGGAAGAGAAGCCGAGTAAGTGCCGATAACTCCACAGACACGCTGTGTGCACGCTCCCTCTGCACTGCAGACTGAGTATACAAATATAGCTTGTGACAGGGATGAGCGCTGGGACAGGGTGTCACCCCACCACCCCACCATTCTAGGGGGCAGCAATCTCGGGGGGGGGGGGGGATAATTGCCCCGTTGTACCTCCCCCCCCCCCCCCCCCCCCCTGGATCCGCCACTGCATGGGTCAGGGGTGTGGAAATTAAAAAAAAAACTACTTGTCCAAGGGACTAAAGCGGAACACAATCTACTTTTCCCTCAGGAAAATCCACTTGTCCTGGTTGATGAAATAATTTCAACCAAAATAGTCTGATCCCCCCCACTAGACCACCAGGGATGGATATAAGATCCTTTAGACACTGCTGACAGCGGTGATCTAATGGGTTAATAGGTGATCGCAGTATGTCAGACTATTAGTGGCGGGAGAGCTGTAGCGCCTCTTACACCCGAGACAAGACCAGATAAGTCTAGATGTAACTTTTTGATCACCTTATAAAATATTTCTCACATGAAGTAACCAAAAATGAGCAATTCTGGACTATTCTTTACATTTACACCGTTCACCATACGGTTTAATTAACATTATATTTTAATAGTCTGGACATTTCCACATGCAGCGATATCACTTATGTTTATTTTTCTACATTATTTTTATTTAAAGAAAATTGGAAACTTATTAGGAAAGGGGCTTATTCACATATATACGCACTTTTTAAAATATTTTAATCACTATTTTTCAGTCTCAATAGGGACTTATGTGTTACTGGGGGGGGGGGGTGTTCTGCTTCTCCAGTTTATGTGCTGCATTTTGTGTCAGAAAATGCTGGAAGTTGCATTTAGTTACTAGATAACTACAACTCCCAGCATGCCCTGATACAGCCTATGGTTGTATGGGTGTTGCAGCATGTTCCACTGTATAGTAGGACAGTTAAGGTTATTGTAGGACATGCTGGGAGTTGTAGTTTTGGTTTGTGTCAGCTGCAGAGCCATAGGCTGTGTCAAGGAATAATGGGAATTGCAGTTAGTAACTACAACACCCAGCATGCCCTGATGCAGCCTATGGCTCTGCAGCTGACCCGAACCAAAACTACAACTCCCAGCATATTACACTTTATAGTTCTACAGTTTAGGTTATGGTGTAACATGCTGGGAGTTGTAGTTTTGGTTCGGGCGTGTTTGTGTGCATCCGTGGGGCTCTTGGTTGACGGGTGAGTATGAAGGGGGCGGGATTCTGGGGGTGCAATATAGTGCGGGTGCCACTGAAAATAAATAAAATTAGATGGCACAACTGCCCTAATGCCCGACGTGACAGTCCGCTCCTATACAAAACATTCATGCATACACATATCATACATACACCAGCCACTGCCCCCATACCCCCATACACAACCCCCGCCACTGCCCCCCCCCCACATCATACATTACATAGTTACATAGTTAGTATGGTTGAAAAAAGACATATGTCCATCAAGTCCAACCAGGGGATTGAAGGGAAGGATGTAAGGGGATAAGGGAAAGGGATGTAGTTTTATAATTCTGCATAAGCATTAATGTTATTTTGTTCCAGGAATGTATCTAACCCTGCTTTAAAGCTGTTAATTGTTCCTGCTGTGACCAGTTCCTGAGGTAGACCGTTCCATAAATTCACAGTCCTCACGGTAAAGAAGGCGTGCCGCCCCTTTAGACTAAACCTTTTCTTCTCCAGACGGAGGGAGTGCCCCCTTGTCCTTTGGGGGGGTTTAACCTGGAACATATCTTATCATATCCCCCCTTAAACGTCTCTTCTCAAGACTAAACAATTGTAACTCCTTTAATCGCTCCTCATAGCTAAGATGTTCCATGCCCCATATTAGTTTAGTCGCGCGTCTCTGCACCCTTTCCAGCTCCACAGTGTCCTCCCTTTTATGTACAGGCGACCAAAACTGAACAGCATATTCCAGGTGAGGCCGTACCAATGCTTTATAAAGGGGGAGTATTATGTCCCTGTCCCTTGAGTCCATGCCTCTTTTGATACATGACAATATCCTGCTGGCTTTGGAAGCAGCAGCCTGACATTGCATGCTATTCTGTAGTCTGTGATCTACAAGTACACCCAGATCCTTCTCTACCAGTGACTCTGACAGTTTAATCCCCCCTAAGACATACGATGCATGCAGGTTATTAGTACCCAGATGCATAACTTTACATTTATCCACATTGAACCTCATTTGCCAAGTGGAGGCCCAGACACTTAGTCTATCCAAGTCATCTTGTAACTTATGCACATCCTCTATAGACTGTACTGTGCTACAAAGCTTTGTGTCATCTGCAAAGATAGAAACAGAGCTGTTAATACCATCCTCTATATCATTGATAAATAAATTAAACAACAGCGGTCCCAGTACAGAACCTTGGGGTACACCACTAATTACCGGGGACCAATCAGAGTACGAATCATTGACCACCACTCTCTGGGTACGATCCATGAGCCAGTGTTCAATCCAGTTACAAACTAAAATTTCCAAACCCAAAGACCTTAATTTACCTGTCAGACGTCTGTGAGGGACAGTATCAAACGCTTTAGCAAAATCCAGAAACACTATATCCACAGCCATTCCTCTGTCAAGGCTTCTACTCACCTCTTCAAAAAAGCAAATTAGATTGGTTTGACAACTTCTATCCTTAGTAAACCCATGCTGGCTATCACTTATAATACAATTATCCCCTATGTATTGCTGTATGTAATCCCGTATAAATCCTTCAAACAATTTACCCACAATGCACGTTAGACTTACCGGTCTATAAGTGCCTGGCGAAGACCTAGAGCCCTTCTTGAAGATTGGTACCACATTAGCCTTGCGCCAGTCCCTTGGCACAATACCAGACACCAGAGAATCTCTAAATATCATGAACAAGGGTACAGATATTACTGAACTTACCTCTCTAAGAACTCTTGGGTGTAGTCCATCCGGCCCTGGAGATTTGCTTACATTTACTTTACTTAACTTACCTTGTACCATCTCTACATTAAGCCAGTTCAATACATTATATGATGTGTTACCAGCACTGACCTGACCAATGTCAGCTCCTTCTTCCATAGTATATACAGAACTAAAGAACCCATTCAGTAGCTCCGCCTTCTCTTGATCGCCCGTGACAACCTCCCCATTATCATTATTAAGGGGTCCTACATGCTCTGTCCTTGGTTTTTTTGTATTTATATATCTAAAAAAATATTTAGGATTAGTTTTGCTTTCTTCGGCCACCTGTCTCTCATTTTGAATTTTTGCTGTTTTTATTACATTTTTACAGATTTTATTAAGCTCTTTGTACTGTTTAAATGTTATAGCTGACCCATCAGATTTGTATTTTTTGAAGGCTATTTTTTTGTTGTTTATTGCTCTTTTAACCTCATTTGTCAGCCATGTAGGATTTAGTTTTAATCGTTTATATTTGTTCCCCTTTGGTATATATTTAGCTGTATAGTTATTTAGAGTTGATTTAAAGATGTCCCATTTACCTTCTGCATCAGCATTTGAGAACACCTCCCCCCAGTCTATGTCCTGTAGTGCAGCCCTCAGCCCAGGGAAGTTTGCCTTTTTAAAGTTATATGTTTTTGCCTTCCCCGTCTGTCTTTGTTTTCTACATTTTAAGTCAAAAGTAACTATATTGTGGTCGCTATTACCAAGGTTTTCCCGCACAGTTACATTACCAACCAGCTCTGCGTTGTTGGAAATGATCAGATCCAACAAGGCATCACTTCTTGTTGGGTCCTCCACAAACTGGCCCATAAAATTATCCTGCAATAAATTTAGGAATTTTCTCCCCTTTGTAGTTTTAGCCAACCCCGGACCCCAATCTATATCTGGATAGTTAAAATCTCCCATTATTACCACTGTACCTGCCCGGGCGGCCCTCTCTATTTGTTTATGAAGCCGAACTTCTATCTCTTCAGTGATATTAGGGGGTCTGTAGATTACACCAAATACTATTTTTTCAGTATTTCCCTCCTTTTGTAATTCTACCCACAGTGATTCCACCTCCTCAGAATCATCACACACTATGGCATCGTTCACATTGACTTTCATACCACTTCTTACATACAGACAGACTCCACCACCTTTTCTGTTCATTCTATCCTTGCGAAACAATGTAAACCCCTGCAGATTAACGGCCCAGTCATGCGAGGAGTCCAGCCATGTCTCAGTGACCCCAACTATATCAATATGTTCCTCCAGTATCAAGGCCTCAAGCTCCCCCATTTTATTTGCTAGGCTTCTGGCATTTGTGAACATACACTTTACATTTCCATTAAGTTTTACACATATAGTCTCACTAATGGGATTTTCAGAGTTATTGGGGTTAATGTCATTTTTTGAGTTATAAGGGCTAATTGTACTATTTAAGTTATTGGGGCTAATGGGATTTTATGAGTTATTGGGTCTAACATTATTATTTAAGTTATTGGGGCTAATGGGATTTTTTGCGTTATTGCGTCTAACGTTGTTATTTAAGTTATTGGGGCTAACGGTATTTTTTGAGTTAATGGGGCTTATTGTAGTTATTGAGTTATTGGGGCTAATGGAATTTTTTGAATTATTGGGATTACAATTTTTCGGGCTACATTTATTTTTACAGCTGGTTTGTAACGCATGAATCTCCTTATCCACTGTTCTTAACCTCCCCCCACAGGACTCCTCTCCACCCGCCATTATGTCCTGACCCCTCTCTAACCTATCCATCCCACTGTCTGCTTTCTTTGCTTTATTATCCTCCCCCCACTCACCTAGTTTTACATACACACTTAGTTTCATTACATACACACATACACTCACACCATACATATACACCATACATATGCACACATCATACATAGGCCTGCTGCTTCTGCCCCCCCACATATCATACATTACATTACATACACATCACACAGACAGACATCATACACACATTACATACACATCATAAACAGACATCATACACACATTATACATTAGATACACATCACACACAGACAGACATCATACACACATCACACATACACTCACACCATATATATACACCATACACACATCACACATTACATACACATCACACATAGACATCATACACATATACACTCACACCATAGATATACACCATACATATGCACATATCATACATAGGCCTGCTGCTGCTGCCCCCCCCCACATATCATGCATTACATACACACATCACACATTACATACACATCACACAGACAGACATCATACACACATCACACATTACATACACATCACAAACAGACATCATACACACATTATACATTACATACACATCACACACAGACAGACATCATACACACATCACACATTACATACACATCACAAACAGACATCATACACACATTATACATTACATACACATCACACACAGACAGACATCATACACACATCACACATACATCACAGACAGACATCATACACACATCACACATACACTCACACCATACATATACACCATACACACATTATACATTACATACACATCACACACAGACAGACATCATACACACATCACACATACACTCACACCATACATATACACCATACACACATTATACATTACATACACATCACACACAGACAGACATCATACACACATCACACATACACTCACACCATACATATACACCAGTGTTTCCCAACCAGGGTTCCTCCAGCTGTTGCAAAACTACAACTCCCAGCATGCCCAGGGCATGCTGGGAGTTGTAGTTTTGCAACAGCTGGAGGAACCCTGGTTGGGTAACACTGATATACACCATACATATGCACACATCATACATACACCTGCCGCTGCCCCCCCATCATACATTACATACACACATCACACATACACTCACACCATACATATACAACCACCCTTCCTGCCGCCGCCTGCATTCTCGGCCTCCTCACCTGATCCGGCCATGAGTGGACATCAGAGCTGTAGTCACCGCCGGTGTGAGGTGAGATTTCCGTCCTCCCCCTCCCCCCTGCTCTGTGTTTTCCCTGTGCAAACTAGCAACCTCCCCGTGGTGGATTAGGTCCTGGGGAGACAGATCAGGGGGAGGGGGAGGGATAGAGCTGTGCACGGAGCTGTCTACATCCTTTCTCTCACCCTGCTGTGTCTTCTGAGCTCCGTCCATCCTCCAGGAGGGGAGATAAGTGGACTCTATGTCAGCTGGAGGCCACCGCCCCCTCCATACACTCTGAGTGCCGGTGTGAGACTTCCATCGGCTCCTGCGCCTTACACCGACATTAAAGAAAAATAAGGGGGAAGTCTGTCTGTCCCTGCTCGCCCGATACAGGGCTAAATCTATGAACAATTCACCTGCCCGGCGCCCAAAACTACTTGTCCCGGGCGTCGGGCGATAGGATTTCCACATCCCTGATGGGTACACTATGTACCCCAGTATGCTATACAGCTGGCGTAGGTAAGTAGTGATGCTCTGCACCCTGTATACGCTATATATCACTCCTCACCTCCTTACACTCTGGACTGGGCGCTCTGCATCTGACCCATGGAGTGGTACCTGAAGGCAGTAAAAAAAAATTGCCACAGGATCCAAAAATGATTGTTACCACACACCAGCAAAAACGCAAGAAAAAGAACACAAGAAAAACTGAAAAAATGCAGGAAAAAGCTGTGACAGTTCTTCTGGCGTTTTTGCTGGTGAACAAAAAACCTCAATGGAATCCAAGCCTCAAAGCAATAGAACAAAATCCCTATGTCCACTTTTCCTGTGAGGTGCAGCTCAGGTGTACTCTGTGTGGAGATTTAGAACTTTGCACAAAATTTATCATGTGCCTTGCAATTGCACCAAATTTAGACCAACCAAAACAATCTACAAAAAACATGTACCTACAACAATGATAAATTTCCCCCAATGTATGTGTGTGATTGTGTATATGTAGTAGAGCCGAGTGTGTGATTGTGTATATGTAGTAGAGCTGAGTGTGTGATTTTGTAAATGCAGCAGAGCTGAGTGAGTGATCAGGTGTATGTAGCCAAGTTGAGTGTGTGCGTGGTCATGCTTATACATTTTCAAAGATCTCTTGTGCTGCTTTGAAAGTATGTGAAAATTCATTTTCGCACCCCCAATTTTTTTTTTGCAGCCACATTGGATTTTTTTTTGGCGCCAAATTTTACATTACAGAAAATTCTGGCGGAAACATCTCACAAAATATTCCATGGTTACTAGTGCCCAGTGATAACTGTATAAATAAAACATTTCTTTTTTTTTCAATTCTTTATTTTCGAATATTGCAATACAACAGAACATACAAATGTAATATGAAGTACATTACATAATGCTAATCAAGAAGAAAGAAAAAGAGAGAAAAGCAAGATAAAGGGGTCGTGTGGGCTAGGCCCCAGGTAACATTTAAAAGGACCATTGGGCTCCTGTGTTGATGTATCATTGTAAAATCAATAAGACAAATCTATCAAGAGAAGTATTGGCCAACATCTACTTAAGACATACATAAAACAGGTCAGTCATACCTATAAGCATCCTATAAGTCTGAGGTGTTGTCACCTAGGAGCCCAGTTAATTAGGTGGAACTGTAATAGGAGTATGGTACTGAACATAGTAGGGTCAATGAACACGAGCACAATGTGTTAGAGCATTGACGGAGAAGAAAGAAAGAGGAGAAATGAAAAGGAGTAGGAATTCTCCAAGGTGGGAGGCAGAAGAAAGAGAAAATAGGGAGAAAGAGAGACGAGTGGAGGATAAAGAATAGATATAAGGTTTTTGGTCGTGGGTGAGGAGGTGGAGAGGGGGGGAAGGGTGGGCTGGGAAAGAGGGGTGGGGGGGTTGTCTATGGGGTCATTTGCTGGAACCCAGTTGCTATGTCTGATGCGAGAGAGGGAGAGCAGTGTCAGCATCACGAAAGCCCAGCCAAGGAGCCCATATACTCCAGTATCTGTCATGTGAGCGATCACTCCAACTGGAGAGCTCCTCCATTCTACACAACTGGGAGACCTTAGAGATCCATTGTTGAACTGTAGGAGGTGTTTCATCTAACCAATGTAGTGGGACTAATGCCTTGGCTGCAGTTAGCAAGTGTGCAATCAGAGACCTCTTCGACAAGGTGCAATCCCTAGTCGATAAGCCCAAGAGAACCACCTCTGGTGAGAGAGGGACATGCCGTCCCATCACCTTATCTATGATGCAATTCACTTCATTCCAGTAAGACGTTATCCTGGGGCATGACCACCAAATGTGAGACAAAGAGCCCACGCCCCCATGGCATCTCCAGCATGCAGGGGAAGCACTCAGACCCAAATGATATAATAACTCGGGCGTCCTATACCATCTGGCTACTAGTTTATAATGACCTTCTTGTAGCTTAACGCACCTAGAGAAGCCATGGGAGCCTGTTAGAATGGATTTCCTCTCCTGGTCCGTGAACTTGCGCCCCAACTCCTCCTCCCAGGATCTCAAGTACAACGGGTCAGAAGTTTGCCTCTCATCTCTCAAACAGGCATTAAATGTGGAAAATTTTGGCTTGCAGTTCGGTGAGAATTGCATCAACTTATCTATCCAGGTTGGGTTTTCACCAATGACATACACCTTTAGAAATGCAACACACATCTCCCTGAGCATATGAAGATGTAGAAAGTTAGTTTTAAGGTGTGGGACTATTGTGGATAGTGTCTCAACTGTGGGTGGTTGATTTCGGGCACATAGGGTTTTGACAGGGACGTGTTGAAAATGGGACCACAAGTCGTCCGCCTCTTGCATGTCAGGGTGAACTGCATATGGAATCAGAGAACTTGGAAAGCATGGAGAAATCAGTGTTTTTCCGTGGTTTCCTTGTGTTGTGCCTTTATCATAAGCTCTTTTGATAGTGAGTGTACCTTTCAACAGGGGATTATTAACATGCGAGAGGGAGCGGCGCGTAGGCAGCCAGACATGACGGTCCACCCCAAAGCCTCGAGAAGTCATTTGTGAGCATTCAAGTTCTGAGCTACCCAGTAGGCTAGTTCTAGTAGTGATCTCAACCCATCTATGAATATGGTTAGCTGTATAAAGCATAGAAATGTCTGGCATACCTATGCCACCGCTCCTCTTAGATCTAGTAAGAAGGGAATGTGCTAAACGTGGGCGCTTCCCTGACCAAAGGAAAGCCCCAAAGAGCCGTTTCCATTGCAGGAGATACCATTTAGGTAGTTCTATGGGTACCATGCGCAGTAAGTAGAGTATGGACGGTACAATGTATGTCTGTAGGAGGTTGAGTCGCCCCACCCATGAAAGGAAGGGTAACTTGTAGGAGTCAATTTTATTCTTCATTTTAGTCAGTAAGGGTACATAGTTAAGGTCAAACAAGTTGCTCAGCGATGAGGGAAGGGCTATGCCCAGGTATGTGATGTGTTTAGATGGCCATCTATAAGACGAGGAAGATTGTAGACTCGAGGCTATACGAGGGGGTATCGTGATGTTCAGTATCTCCGACTTACTATAATTTACTTTGAAATTGGATAGGGTTCCATACTCTTCAATAACGCATTGGACACGAGGCAGGGCTTCAGTAGGATTAGTGATCATTATGAGCAGATCGTCAGCGAATGCTGCCGTAAGATGAGGCCTATCCCCTATTTGCAATCCCCTAATCGCCCCATCCTGCCTCAAGCCCTGGAGAAGAGTCTCCATCACGAGGACGTACAGTGACGGTGATAGGGGGCACCCTTGTCGCGTCCCATTACATATGGGGAAAGGTTCAGAAAGAGTGCCATTGACCCTAACCCGTGCGCTGGGTTCACTATATAGGGACATGATAGCTCGGATGAAGCGATCAGGGATGCGATATTTGGTTAACACCTTGTTCATGTAGTCCCACGCTACCCTATCAAACGCCTTCTCGGCATCTGTGCCGAGAAGGAGTAGAGGGATCTTTTTTTGTGTGGCATAGTGAATAGCGTGCATGACTCGTAATGCATTATGCTTCCCCTCCCTGCCCTTCACAAAACCAGTCTGGTCCACATGAATGAGGCCAGGGAGGAGAGGGCGAAGTCTCATGGACAACAGCTTAGCCCAGATCTTTAGGTCCATATTCAAAAGTGAAATGGGCCTATAACTCGAGCACAGTAGAGGGTCTTTACCTTCTTTTGGTAGAATAGTGATGTGTGCCTCTAGGGATTGGGGCGGCAAATGGGTGCCTCCAAGTAACGCGTTGCACCACTGAGTAAGCCGAGGCAGCAAGACTGTGCCCAACTTTTTATAGTATTGTAAGCTCAGGCCATCTGGTCCCGGGCTCTTCCCTATGGGGAAGGACTTTATTACTGCCTCAACCTCCTCAGCAGTGCAAGGCTCCAGCAATGTTTCCCCTTCCAGTGTGGTGAGGGTAGGTAAATTCAATCGGTACAAGAAAGTTTGGATTGCCTGCGTGCGTGGCAATGGCGTGGGGTTAGTTGGGTGTATGTTATAAAGAGAATAGTAGAAGTCCCGGAAAGCCGTTGCTATAGGGCCAGTGTCTACGTGTTGGGTACCATCCGGCTCCACAATCCTGTCAATGTGCGTTAAATAAAACATTTCTGAGCTTAAATGTGAGTGCAGGTGCAGTGACCAATAAAAAAGATAAAAATTAATTCTATATATATATATTTTTTTTTTAATGCCATTTTCAATAATAGTTTTTAAAAAATTTTTTTTTTTTTTATAATTACTTAAATAACACCTTTTCCCACAAAAGCAAAGAAAAAACCCCCCCAAAAACAGTAAAACTGCAACACAATTTCTGTGATTTCCGGTATGAAATTTTTTATGTAAACTGGACTCTCACCCATTTGAAAATATCATAGTTACATAGTTAGTACGGTCGAAAAAAGACATATGTCCATCAAGTTCAACCAGGAAATTGAAGGGTAGGGGTGTGGCACGATATTGGGGAAGGGATGGGATTTTATATTTCTTCATAAGCATTAATGTTATTTTGTTCCAGGAATGTATCTAATCCTGTTTTAACCTCCTGAGCGGTATTCCCGAGCATGACTCGGGGTTAATTTTCCCTGCCAGGATCGGTAACCCCGAGTCACGCTCGGGGTAGAATTGCAGAGTTCCCGGCCGGGCTGCACGACATATCGCAAAAGCAATGTGATATAGCGATGCGACCCCCCGGGAAAACATGCGATTATCTGCTCTGGTCGGCTCCCGTTGCGGGGGCCGGCCAGAGCAGGTAAAGAAAAATACTAAAAGTCAGTGTTTCCCTACCAGGGGGCCTCCAGCTGTTGCAAAACTACAACTCTCAGCATGCCCGAACAGCCAAAGGCTGTCCGGGCATGCTGGGAGTAGTAGTTTCACAACAGCTGGAGGCCCCCTGGTAGAAAAACACTGAGCTAAGTGTAAAAGGAAGAAGTAGTAAAATAAAAATACTTTTGCTCACCTAGTCCCGGTCCCTGCAGATGTCGTTCCCCTCCGTGCGGTCCGGGGTGTCCTCTCTTCACTATTCATCTTCTAGGACCTTTCACTTTTCAGCCAATCACAGGCCGCAGTGGTGTAAAGCCTGTGATTGGCTGAAGGGGAAAGGGCTTGTTCTGCAGCAGATACACTAGGTATGAAATCTGCCGGCAAACCTAGTGTATTTGCTGCAGGACAAGGTGAGAAGGGGGGATGAATGTGACAAAGGGGGAATGTGACAAGGGGGGAATGTGACAGGGGGGGAATGTGACAGGGGGGGAATGTGACAAGGGGGGAATGTGACAGGGGGGGAATGTGACAAAGGGGGGAATGTGACAAGGGGGGAATGTGACAGGGGATGAATGTGACAAAGGGGGGAATGTGACAAGGGGGGAATGTGACAGGGGGGGAATGTGACAAGGGGAGGAATGTGACAAGGGGGGAATGTGACAGGGGGGGAATGTGACAGGGGGGGAATGTGACAAGGGGGGAATGTGACAAGGGTGGAATGTGAGAGGGGGGGAATGTGACAAGGGGGGAATGTGACAGGGGGGGAATGTGACAGGGGGGGAATGTGACAAGGGGGGGAATGTGACGGGGGGGAATGTGACAGGGGGGGAATGTGACGGGGGGGGGATGAATGTGACAAAGGGGGGAATGTGACAGGGGGGGAATGTGACAAGGGGGGAATGTGACAGGGGGGGAATGTGACAGGGGGGGAATGTGACAGGGGGGGACTGTGACAGGGGGGGAATGTGACAGGGGGGGAATGTGACAAGGGGGGAATGTGACAAGGGGGGAATGTGACAAGGGGGGAATGTGACAGGGGATGAATGTGAGAGGGGGGGGAATGTGACAGGGGGGAATGTGACAAGGGGGGGAATGTGACAGGGGGGATGTGACATGAAGGGGGGATGTGACAAGGGGGGGATGTGACAGGGGGAGGGGAATGTAACATGAAGGGGGATAATGTGACAAGGGGGGGAATGTGACAAGGAGGGGGGAGAATGTGACAAGGAGGGGGGAGAATGTGACAAGGAGGGGGGAGAATGTGACGGGGGATGTGACAAGGGAGAGGGGAATGTGACGGGGAGATGTGAAATGGGCGGAGGGAGATGTGAAATTCAGTTAAAAAAAATTGTACCGCTTTTGGTACACATTTCGAGACAGAATCATACCGCCAGGGAGGTTAAAGCTGTTAATTTTTCCTGCTGTGACCAGTTCCTGAGGTAGACTGTTCCATAAGTTCACAATTCTTATGGTAAAGAAGGCGTGTCGCCCCTTGAGACTAAACCTTTTCTTCTCCAGACGGAGGGAGTGCCCCCTCGTCCTTTGGGGGGGGGGGGGGTTAACCTGGAACAGTTTTTCTCCATATTTTTTGTATGGGCCATTAATATACTTATATACGTTTATCATATCCCCCTTAGACGTCTCTTCTCAAGACTAAACAATTGTAACTCCTTTAATCGCTCCTCATAGCTAAGATGTTCCATGCCCCATATTAGTTTAGTCGCGCGTCTCTGCACCCTTTCCAGCTCCACAGTGTCCCTTTTATGTACAGGCGACCAAAACTGAACAGCATATTCCAGGTGAGGTCGTACCAATGCTTTATAAAGGGGGAGTATTATGTCCCTGTCCCTTGAGTCCATGCCTCTTTTGATACGTGACAATATCCTGCTGGCTTTGGAAGCAGCAGCCTGACATTGCATGCTATTCTGTAGTCTGTGATCTACAAGTACACCCAGATCCTTCTCTACCAGTGACTCTGACAGTTTAATCCCCCCTAAGACACACGATGCATGCAGGTTATTAGTACCCAGATGCATAACTTTACATTTATCCACATTGAACCTCATTTGCCAAGTGGATGCCCAGACACTTAGTCTATCCAAGTCATCTTGTAACTTATGCACATCCTCTATAGACTGTACTGTGCTACAAAGCTTTGTGTCATCTGCAAAGATAGAAAAAGAGCTGTTAATACCATCCTCTATATCATTGATAAATAAATTAAACAACAGCGGTCCCAGTACAGAACCTTGGGGTACACCACTAATTACCGGGGACCAATCAGAGTACTAATCATTGACCACCACTCTCTGGGTACGATCCATGAGCCAGTTTTCAATCCAGTTACAAACTAAAATTTCCAAACCCAAAGACCTTAACTTACCTGTCAGACGTCTGTGAGGGACAGTATCAAACGCTTTAGCAAAATCCAGAAACACTATATCCACAGCCATTCCTCTGTCAAGGCTTCTACTCACCTCTTCATAAAAGCAAATTAGATTGGTTTGACAACTTCTATCCTTAGGAAATCCATGCTGGCTATCACTTATAATACAATTATCCCCTATGTATTCCTGTATGTAATCCCGTATAAATCCTTCAAACAATTTACCCACAATGCACGTTAGACTTACCGGTCTATAGTTTCCTGGAGAAGACCTAGTGCCCATCATGTAAAGCAGAAAATATACGTGGACACACCCACTTTTACAAAACTGACGTGAACGGTGTAAACCGCGGCACAAAGCTCTTTGAAATGTGTTCAATACTTTTTGCGCCAAAATTTTGGCGCAAAATTGATTTTTTTGTGCCGCAAAATTCTTTGAGAATCTACCCTCTGTGTACTTTATAAATATTTATGATTTTACTATTGTGCAGAGTTTTGTTCGGCGCACACTGCTGCTCCAGCACTTCTAGCTATGTGAGCAGTGCCGTGGAGGTAGAGAAGGCGTGCACGGTAGAGCCAGGGGGGGAGGGGGTTATATATTTGCGCAAAATTTATCAAACGACGTGCACAACTTTTGTAAATTGTGTAAAGGGGCAGATCTGTGTCTACAACAAACCCTAATGAGAAATCTCCCCCAATGATTCTATAAACTGGCGGTCGATAATGAGTATATAGTTTATATACATTTTTTGTGTAGAGGTTTTTTTTAATATAATTTTTAATAGGAAAGAAATAAAAGACATTTTTGAAAAGGTTTCCAATCTCAGTTTTCGTTACTCAATAAAAAAGATTTACACCATTTTCTGAACAATATAATTTCAGTAGTATGTACCGTATATAAAGTATACAAAAAATAAGGTTGCAGCAGCAGCTCTCTTTGTCAAAAAAATCGAGGCTCTTAGCGCACTTTTTGATCAAAACGTGTCCCCATCCACCACACGGAGGTGGCCTCTTGTCGGATGAGACCCTAACATGCCTAATCCACTCACCTCTGCTGGGCATATGGCCTCTGACATGCAGGATCCTTTTATATTATGCATGTTTTGTGTATATCTATGTATATATATATATATATATATGCATTGTACTATATGCACTATATCTCTGCACTTTTTATATCTTTTGTATATGTATGTATTGTATTGCATGCTCTATATATTCCTGCACTCTTCAGGCACTGCTCCTATCCATTTGGATTTAGTATACATCATTCCTGCACACTAATCAAGATTCATTTACCGTATTTTTCGCCGTATAAGACGCACTTTTTATTCTCCAAAACTGGGGGGGGGGGGGGGGGGGGAAAGTTGGTGCGTCTTACACGGCGAATACACACACCTATCGCGGCGGTACCGGTGGCCATCAACGGCCGGGACCCGCGGCTAATACAGGACATCACCGATCGCGTGATGATGACGGCGACGGAGAGCGTGGATCCCAGGGAAGAAGACGTCCGGAGCGTCGGGGATACCACGGGGACGCGGCGACAGCGAAGGAGCGACATCCAGGGCAGCGGTGACGGGTCCGGAGCGGCAGGGACACGTGAGTATTACCACATATCCAGTGGTCTTCAACCTGCGGACCTCCAGTTGTTGCAAAACTACAACTCCCAGCATGCCCGGACAGCCAACGGCTGTCCGGGCATGCTGGGAGTTGTTGTTTTGCAACATCTGGAGGTCCGCAGGTTGAAGATAACTGTTGGGTTCAGAATTTTTTTTTCTAGATTTTGCGCCTTTAAAATTGGGTGCGTCTTATATACCGGTGCGTACTATAGGGCGAAAAATACGGTATACACTTCTACAAATATATTTTTTTACAAAAATATTTTTCTCATTTTTGTATATGTTGCATGCGCTATTTACGGTATTTGTTTTACCATTATGCATGTTATCACATCCTTGTAATTTTTTTTATGCTTTCATATGCCCCTGGATTATTATAATAATCATTATTGCTATTATCTCAAATGTATATGCATTATTTATAGCCATGTTATTGCCTTCACAGTCAGTTCTCCCACTATATATTTTCATTCTTTGTATTATTTAGCCCTGGGTCCGATGTTCAACTTATTTTGTATATCCCTCCATTAGCAGCGATCTGTCTTTCCCCCTAGAATTTTTTTGTGCACGCATGCGCAGTATGAGTGACTGTGGCCATGTTTTCGTTGCCGAACCCACTCTATAATGTGAATGCGCGTTGCGTGCTCCATCACACGAGTGCCGCGGTGTCCAACGTCACTTCCGACCCAGCGACTTACTATTTGGACAGGTGTGTTATTCCTTTTCTATTGGGTCACTATTATATAAATTCCGAACCTGTAGCCATTATTTGCAGCCAAATGTTTTAACATATATTGATATATATTTATTTTATTTAGTCTATTATGTACATTTTTAGAATCATGTTCTTTTATTAATAAAAAAAATATACATTTTCATACATCGATTTGTACTTTATTTGGTGTCGGGGTTACGCTTTTGGCGTTTGTAGGTATATATGCAGAAGGAATAAGTTGCAATATATAGGGGAAAAAAAGAAACATGGTGGTTGGGGTGCTGGTGACTACTCCCAATGAAGCAGAGCTGTAGTGTTCTGATCAATTCGGGAGCTGTGTATTCTTCCCCCACCATCACTTTCCTCCTCCTCCTATTCTCAAAAATGAGGAATCCTCCTGCCAGACTACCCAAATCTGTAGATAACGTTGGACTTTGTCAGAATTTTATTAATATTTGTATTTATATTTGTATATTATGTTATATTTGTTTGTCTATGTTATAAAGTGATGTTCGTTCCCACCCAAATACCCAGTCCTCCGTATAAAGTCACCGCCCCCACCCCAAAAAAAAACACCCTATACCCCGAGTTTTCTATACCTTTATTTAATAATAAAAAGCTTATTTCACCCTATAAAACAAATGGATGTAAATGTCCATGTTTACACCTGTCCTCAGAGCAGTGACATTCCGTATGACATCACACATGTGACTTCACAAATGGTGATAGCTGGAAAAAGAGGTGCAGAGCCCCAGAGGCCTTACTCTGAGGACTGCAATCTAGCGAGCACTAGTGTTTCTATATTGTTTCCTTGCGCTTTTTATTTTATTTTATCATGATTCGAGGGGACCACATCAGCAGGGATGAGGTCAATTTGGCCTGTAGCATGTGCTGGACAGTTACCATCCTCCTGGGTTCCCTCTTCACCACCGGCCCGAGTTTCTGGTTTGAAATCACCAGCAACCAACCGAGCCGGAATATCACCTCCAGCCACCTGCAAGGGCAGAACGATACCATCAGAGATCTGCCCAGCTTGAATACTACCAGCAGCGACATGAAGTGTCCCATCTGGACGAGGACCAGGATCAGAAAGATCACCCCTGTCCTGGTGAGTAATCAAACCTCTGCCAGCAGCGACATGAAGTGTCCCATCTGGACCAGGACCAGGATCAGAAAGATCACCCCTGTCCTGGGGAGTAATGACACCACTGCCAGCAACGACGCGATCAACTGGGATTCCATTACCAACAACCTGCAGAGCGGGGCGGCCATCATCAAAAACTATCTTGGCTGGATCAGCACTTATGGTGACATGATCATCTGCCTGCTATGCTATATTCCCATCGATAACAACCTGCTGGACCGGTTCATAGATGCTGTTGACGACCTGATCTCGTTTGCTACTATCATCAGTGACCTGCTGTCCTGGATAGACACCACCACTGACTTGATCTTCTGGATCCCCACCATCACCAGCAGCTCCCTGCTTGCCTGGATGAACCCAGTCAATGAGTTTGTGACCTGGATTACCACCAACAGCACTATAGAGCTTCTTTACGTGATCTGTAACCCCACCGCCATCAGCTGGATCGGCTTCTTCAGTGACAGGCTCACCTGGATCGCCATCACACTCCAGCTTCTGACGTGGGTTATGCCAAGGGGGATAGTGACCAGCATCACCGGACCGATGGACTATATTAACTCGGTCAGACAGTTCCTGGGACGGGTCACCGTTGCCATCCTAATTGTCAATATCCCCGAGATTAAAGGTGTCATTACCATCATCGCCAGTATACTATGGGTATTCACCACCAACCTGTATGTATGAACACTGGAAAAGATGAATAAACATTTCTATTAGACAAATATTCCAATAGTTGTAATTATTGTTATAATAGACAAAGTAGGGAATTTATTATAAATCTGTGTTTTATATGTCAGTGAGAAACAAAAATATCTCTGAGTAAGGTGCCCCAAATGTATGAAGAGCCGCAGTTGAATATGATTTCACATAACTACAACTCCCAGCATGCCCAGACAGCCAATAGCACTGCTCAGCCTCTGATTGGTGGAGCACTTTGTCGTACGGTAATAACTCAACTAACCCCTTCCCACAGAATGCCTTATATAAACGGCCGATTGGGCAGGTCCTTCGCGCATTCCGCCGTTTATAAAAGGCATTCAGTTAACCCGGCGATGCGCGGCATCGCATGGGTTAGCTGGCAGAAGTCCCGCTGTTACCAGCAGGAGACAACTTCTGCAAGCCTCCCCCAGGACCATCTGTGGATGGTCCTAGTCAGCAATTCCTGTGATTGGTCCCTGTGGACCAATCACAGTGTGTCAGCTGACTGGGGGGGGGGTGTCTCAGCTGACTGGGGGGTTTAAAGTTCATTTCCCTCAGTCTGCCCGTTCCTAGAAGTCGGGCAGAGCGGGGGATGATGAGTGCTGTGGGGGGGGGGGGGGGTGATGGGGTGGCCCACGGCACATACCTGGGACCGGCGGCAGGCACAAGTGGAGGAGGCAGCTGTGGCATCAGATGCAGCAGTGAAG
This sequence comes from Hyla sarda, assembly GCF_029499605.1. Lineage (NCBI taxonomy): Eukaryota > Metazoa > Chordata > Amphibia > Anura > Hylidae > Hyla > Hyla sarda. The sequence goes on from NC_079196.1 coordinate 74,488,737, forward strand.
ATCGCTGTAATGTGATCTTCACTGTTGCTTCTAGGAGTTTTAAAACTACAACTCACAGCATGCCCAGCCTTTGGCTGTCTGGGCATGCTGGGAGTTGTAGTTTTGCAACATCTGGAGGGCCACAGTTTGGAGACCACTGTGCACTGGTCTCCAATCTGTGCTCTTCCAGATGTTACAGAACTACAACTTTCAGCATGCCTAGACTGTCTGGGCATGCTTGGAGTTGTAGTTTTGCAACAACTGGAGGCACACTAGTTGGGAAGCATTGTCTGTTTCCTAACTCAGTGTTTCCCAACCTGTTTGCCTCCAGCTGTTGCAAAACTATAACTCCCAGCATGCACTGACAGACCATGCATGCTGGGAGTTGTAGTTTAGCAACAGCTGGAGACACATGGGTTGCGAAACACTGAGTTAAGTAACAAACTGTGTTTTGCAACCAGTGTGCCTCCAGCTGTTGCATAACTACAACCCCCAGCATGATCGGACAGCCAAAGGGCATGCTGGGAGTTGTAGTTTTGCCCGTCCCCCATGTGAATGTACATTCACATGGGCAGGTGTTTACAGCAAGTTTCCTTGCTGTAAACCCCTGCCCTTGTTACATAAACCCCTGCCCTTATTATGTACCTTGAGGGGTGTAGTTTCCAAAATAGTATGCCATGTGGGGGCTTTTCAGCTGTTCTGGCACCATAGGGGCTTCCTAAATGTGACATGCCCCCCAAAAATCCTTTCAGAAAAACTCACTCTGCAAAAACCCATTGTCGCTCCTTCCCTTCTGAGCCCTCTACTGCGCCCTCCGAACACTTGACATACACATATGAGGTATTTCCTTACTCAAGAGAAATTGGGTTACACATTTGGGGGGATTTCTCTCCTTTTACCCCTTGTTAAAATTCAAACACTGGGTCTACAAGAACAGGTTAGTGTAAAAAATTGAGATTTTGAATTTTCTCCTTCACTTTGCTGCTATTCCTGTGAAACACCTAAAGGGTAGACAAACATTCTGAATGTCATTTTGAATACTTAGAGGGGTGCAGTTTTTATAATGGGGTCATTTGTGGGGTATTTCTAATATGAAGACCCTTCATATCCACTTCAAAACTGACATGGTCTGTGAAAAATTCCGATTTTGAAAATTTTGTGAAAAACTGGAAAATTGATGCTGAACTCTGAAGCCCTCTCATGTCTTCCAAAGTAAAAACATGTCAACTTTATGATGAAAACATATTATATTGTATATAATATAATAATATAAAGATATCTCCCGTATGATGCAAACATAAAGTAGACATATTGTATATGTGAATCAATATATAATTTATTTGAGATGCCTATTTTCCTTACAAGCAGAGAGCTTCAAAGTTAGAAAAATGCAAACTTTTCAAATTTTTCATAAAATTTTTGAATTTTTCACAAAGAAATGATGCAAGAATCGACAAAAATTTACAACTAGGATAAAGTTGAATTTGTCACGAAAAAACAATCTCTGAATCAAATTCATAAGTACAAGCATCCCAGAGTAATTAATGCTTAACCTCTTAAGGACTCAGGGCGTAGCCCGGTGTGAAAAACGGGGTCACACCGTGTCGGTCCCGGCTGCTAATCATAGCCGGGACCCTGGGCTAACAGCATCGATCGTTGTGCCACACGCTGTTAACCCTTCAGACGCGGCGATCAAAATTGAAGCCGCGTCTGAAAATGAAAGTAAACGCTTCCCGGCAGCACACTAGGGCTGATCGGGACATCGCGATAAAATTGCTATGTTCCGATCAGCTGGGACGCAGGCGGAGGTCTCCTTACCTCTCTCCGCGGCGTCCGATCGTCGATTGGTTGCTCCAAGCCTGAGCTACAGGCTTGAGCAATCGAGCCCCTATCTGACTGATCCGTGCAAAGCTATGGCTTTGCAGGGATCTGCATAGGAGATCAGTGTGTGCAGTGTTATAGGTCCCTATGGGAGCTATAACACTGTAAAAAAAAGTGAAAAAAAGAAGTTAACAAAGGTCATTTAAAAGGGGTACTCTGGTGAAAACCTTTTTTCTTTTAAATCAACTGGTGGCAGAAAGTTAAACATATTTGTAAATTACTTCTATTAAAAAAATCTTAATCCTTCCAGTACTTATTAGCTGCTGAATGCTACAGAGGAAATTCCTTTTTTTTGGAACACTGATGACATCATGAAGACAGTGCTCTCTGCTGACATCTGTGTCCGTTTTAGCAACCATGCTGCCTTGCAGTGCTGGAGACTTGGATTCAAATCCCACTAAGGACAACAATAAATAAAGTGTTATTATTATTATAATAACGTCAGCAGAGAGAACTGTGCTCGTGATGTCATCAGGAAGTACAGGAAGGATTAAAAAAAATTTAAAAGTAGTAATTTACAAATATGTTTAACTTTCTGCCACCAGTTGATTTAAAAGAAAAAAGGTTTTCACCAGAGTACCCCTTTAACTCATTCCCTAATAAAAGTTTGACCCCTTTTCCCATTAAAAAACGAAATAAACATATGTGGTATCGCTGCGTGCGAAAATGTCCGAACTATAAAAATATATTGTTAATTAAATCGCTCGTTCAATGGCTTACACGCAAAAAATATTCCAAAGTCCAAAATAGTGTATTTTTGGTCACTTCTTATATCATGAAAAAATGAATACAAACATGGTACCGATAAAAACTTCAGAACACGGCGCAAAAAATGAGTCCTCATACCGGCCTGTATGCAGAAAACTAAAAAAGTTATAGGGGTTAGAAGATGAGAATTTTTAACATATAAATTTTCCTGCATGATGTAGTTATGATTTTTTTCCGAAGTAATACAATATCCAACCTATATAAGTAGGGTATCATTTTAACCGTATGGACCTACAGAATAAAAATGATGTGTTATTTTTACCAAAAAATGCACTGCGTAGAAACGGAAGCCCCCAAAATTTACAAAAGGAAATTTTTTCTTCAATTTTGTCGCACAATGATTTCGCCGTTTCGCCGTGGATTTTTTGGTAACATAACTAATGTCACTGCATAGTAGAATTGGTGGCACAAAAAATTGAATAGGTGCAAAATTGAAAGTGTTATGATTTTTAGAAGGTGATGAGGAAAAAATGAAAATGCAAAAACGGAAAAATGCTGAGTCCTTAAGGGGTTAAAGTGACAGTGGTCAGATCTGCAAAAAATGCTCTGGTCCTTAACCCCTTCAGGACGGAGCCCATTTTGGCCTTAAGGACCATAGCATTTTTTGCACATCTGACCACTGTCACTTTAAACATTAATAACTCTGGAATGCTTTTAGTTATCATTCTGATTCCGAGATTGTTTTTTCGTGACATATTCTACTTTAACATAGTGGTAAATTTTTGTCCATACTTGCATCCTTTCTTGGTGAAAAATCCGTAAATTTGATGAAAAATTTGAAAATTTAGCATTTTTCTAACTTTGAAGCTCTCTGCTTGTAAGGAAAATGGATATTACGAATACATTTTTTTTTGGTTCACATATACAATATGTCTACTTTATGTTTGCATCATAAAATTGACATGTTTTTACTTTTGGAAGACACCAGAGGGCTTCAACGGTCAGCAGCAATTTTCCGATTTTTCACAAAATTTTCAAACTCAGTATTTTTCAGGGACCAGTTCAGGTTTGAAGTGGATTTGAAGGGTCTTCATATTAGAAATACCCCATAAATGACCCCATTATAAAAAGTACACCCCCCAAAGTATTCAAAATGACATTCAGTCAGCGTTTTAACCCTTTAGGTATTTCACACGAATAGCAGCAAAGTGAAGGAGAAAATTCACAATCTTCATTTTTTACACTCACATGTTCTTGTAGACCCAATTTTTGAATTTTTACAAGGGGTAAAAGGACAAAATGTTTACTTGTATTTGTAGCCCAATTTCTCTCGAGTAAGCACATACCTCATATGTCTAAGTGTTCGGCGGGCGCAGTAGAGGGCTCAGAAGGGAAGGAGCGACAAGGGGATTTTGGAGAGTACGTTTTTCTGAAATGGTTTTTGGGGGGCATGTTACCTTTAGGAAGCCCTTATGGTGCCAGAACAGCAAAAAAAAAACACATGGCATACCATTTTGGAAACTAGACCCCTCGGGGAATGTAACATGGGATAAAGTGAACCTTAATACCCCACAGGTGTTTCACGACTTTTGCAAATGTAAAAAAAAAAAAAAAAATTTTACCTAAAATGCTTGTTTTCCCAAAAAAATTTTATTTTTAAAAAGGGTAATAGCAGAAAATACCCCTAAAAGTTTGAAGCCCAATTTCTCCCGATTCAGAAAACACCCCATATGGGGGTGAAAAGTGCTCTGCTGGCGCACTACAGGTCTCGGAAGAGAAGGAGTCACATTTGGCTTTTTGAACGCAAATTTTTCTCTGTGGGCATGCCGCATTTAGGAAGCCCCTATGGTGCCAGGACAGCAAAAAAAAAAACACATGGCATACCATTTTGGAAACTAGACCCCTCGGGGAACATAACAAGGGGTTAAGTGAACCTTTATACCCCACAGGTGTTTCACAACTTTTGCATATGTAAAAAAAAAAAATTTTTTTTACCTAAAATGCTTGTTTTCCCAAAAATGTTACATTTTTAAAAAGGGTAAAAGCAGAAAATACCCCCCAAAATTTGTAACACAATTTCTCCCGAGTACGGCGATACCCCATATGTGACCCTAAACTGTTGCCTTGAAATACGACAGGCCTCCAAAGTGAGAGCGCCATGCGCATTTGAGGCCTAAATTAGGGATTGCATAGGGGTGGACATAGGGGTATTCTACGCCAGTGATTCCCAAACAGGGTGCCTCCAGCTGTTGCAAAACTCCCAGCATGCCTGGACAGTCAAAGGCTGTCCGACAATACTGGTAGTTGTTTTGCAACAGCTGGAGGCTCCGTTCTGGAAACAGTGGCGTACCAGACGTTTTTCATTTTTATTGGGGAGGGGAGGGGGGATGTGTAGGGGTATGTGTATATGTAGTGTTTTTTACTTTTTATTTTATTTTTTGTTAGTGTAGTGTAGTGTTTTTAGGGTACAGTCGCACGGGCGGGGGTTCACAGTAGTTTCTCGCTGGCAATTTGAGCTGCAGCAGAAAGTTTGCGGCAGCTCAAATTTGCAGCCAGATACTTACTGTAATCCTCCGCCCATGTGAGTGTACCCTGTACGTTCACATTGGGGAGACATCCAGCTGTTGCATAACTACAACTCCCAGCATGCCCGTTGGCTGTTGGTGACTGCTGAGAGTTGCAGTTTTGCAACAACTGTAGGCACACTGGTTATGTATCACTGAGTTTGTGACCTAACTCAGTGTTTCACAACCAGTGTGCCTCCAGCTGTTGCAAAACTACAACTCCCAGCATGTACGGTGCATGGTGTACGGTGACTGCTGAGAGTTGTAGTTTGCAACAGCTGGAGGCACACCGGTCGTGAAACACTGAGTTAGGTAAAAAAAAACTCTGAGTTTCCCAACCAGTGTGCCTTCAGCTGTTGCAAAACTACAACTCTCAGCAGTCACCGACAGCCAACGGGCATGCTGGGAGTTGTAGTTATGCAACCAGCAGATGCACCACTACAACTCCCAGCATGCACTTTAGCTGTTTGTGCAAGCTGGGAGTTGTAGTTATACAACAGCTGAAGGTACACTTTTCCATAGAAATAATGTGCCTCCAGCTGTTGCAAAACCATAAGTCCCAGCATGCCCATAAGGGAATGCTGGGAGTTGTGGTGGTCTGCCTCCTGCTGTTGCATAACTACAGCTCCCAGCATGCCCTTTTTGCAGGCTGGGAGCTGTTGCTAAGCAACAGCAGGAGGCTGTCACTCACCTCCAACGATCCAGACGCTGCAGGTCAGTCCCACCGCCGCCGCTGCTCCTGGGGCCACGATCCCAACATTAACGCCGGGGATCGGGGTCCCCAGCACCCGGGGTGCCCGTCCCGCACCCGCTCACGTCCTCCAGAAGAGGGGCGGAGCGGGTGCGGGAGTGACACCCGCAGCAGGCGCCCTGATTGGTCGGCCGGTAATCCGGCCGACGAATCAGGGCGATCGTGAGGTGGCACCAGTGCCACCTCACCCCTGCAGGCTCTGGCTGTTCGGGGCCGTCAGAGACGGCCCCGAACAGCCAGTAATTCCGGGTCATCGGGTTACTGGAGACCCGATTGACCCGGAATCGCCGCAGATCGCTGGACTGAATTGTCCAGCGATCTGCGGCGATCGCCGACATGGGGGGGCATAATGACCCCCCTGGGCGATATGCCGGGATGCCTGCTGAACGATTTCAGCAGGCATCCGTCTCCGGTCCCCAACCGGCTAGCGGTGGGGGCCGGAATTCCCACGGGCGTATGGATACGCCCTCGGTCCTTAAGGACTCGGGATGCAGGGCGTATCCATACGCCCTATGTCCTGAAGAGGTTAAGGCCAAAATCACCTCGGTCCTTAAGGGGTTAAAATTATGAAATATGGTCATAAAAATATTAATTATGAAAAATTATCATTAGGCAGGTAGTACCCCCAAATTAGACCCCCCCATTAGACAGGTAGTAGCCCCAAATTACACCCCCCCAGTAGACAGGTAGTACCCCCAAATTAGACCCCTCCCCCAGTAGACAGGTAGTACCCTCAGATTAGACCCCCCCCCCAGTAGACAGGTAGTACCCCCAGATTAACACCCCCCCCTCCCGCAGTAGGCAGGTAGTACCACCAGATTAACCCACAAGTAGGCAGGTAGTCCCCCCAGATGAACTCCCCAGTGGGCAGTTTGTACCCCCAGATTAGACCCCCCCCCAGTAGGTAGGTAGAACCCCCTGATTAGACAACCCCCACCCCCGGCTGGTACCTTTTTAGTTGCCGGGGATTCAGGGCAGCACCTTCCCCTAGATAAGAGCAAGCACAGCTACACGCGTAATGATGCTCGGTCACGTCACACTCTCAGAATACCTAGGGCCGGCGTCAGAACGTAGGCCCTTGAGTTCTGGGAGCGTGACGTGACCGAGCGTCATTACGCGCGTAGCGGTGCTTGCTCTTATCCAGCCTGGCCCACAGGGTAAGCGGCTGAAATGGGATATTTCCTGGTTGACAAATAGGCCAGTCCGGCCCATGTTACTGTACAGGGCAGGAGGACGGCCCAGCCTGCGGCCCTGACAGGTATTATAAAGATATGCAGGTTCATGAACTATTTCTCCCGTGTCTATCTTCCGTCACAAAATAACGGCCGTTCTTAATAACGGGCTATAACGGGTTAAAACGGCTATTAGAAAAACCCCATAGACTATGAAGGGATTTTCTAACGACAGTATAGGATTTTGTAACTGACGTTTTCAGCTGATTTTCAGAAGGAACTTCGTACGGATGTTTAAAAACTGAGAATTTTGTAGGGTGGAAGAAGCCTCACAAACACAATGATATATATATAAATGAATATCAATTAGATATCATTAGTAAGAAAGCATTACAAGCTTATTAGTTAATTGACTATAGTAGAACAATACAATTGAGTAGGAAGTAACTTGTTACAACATAAGCTACTTTGGTTCGGATATCATATACAGACTATCTAGAGCAGTGATTTCCAACTGGGGTGCCGCGGGATTTTGACGGCAAATATTTTATTTTTTTATTCACCAGCCTGGCCTGCGCGTCTGAAATTTATGGCGCCGCAGGGGGGAAGGGAAGTATGTGTGCGCTTTGCTGTGCGTGCACACATCGCAACCCCCTGCATTCCTCTCACCCTGCGGCCCAGTGAGTGAGTGCACTGGCGGTGCTCTGCCGGATTACCGTGCCGGTGTAGTGCCCCGTGCCCCAGCATCCCCCTCCCCCCCTAGCGGCCCAGTGAGTGAGTGCACTGGCGGTGCTCTGCCGGATTACCGTGCCGGTGTAATGACCCGTGCCCCAGCGTCCACCCCCCTCCCATTCCCAGCGTCCCAGTGAGTGAGTGCACTGGCGGTGCTCTGCCGGATTACCGTGCCGGAGGAATGACCCGTGCCCCAGCGTCCCCCTCCCCCCCCCCCCCAGCGTCCCAGTGAGTGAGTGCCCTGTCGGAGCCCTGAGTCGCTGCCCTGCCGGAGAGGGGAGGAAGGTGGAAGCTGCGCCTGATTACTGTGCCAGTGTAGTGAAGAAAAATGGCAAAAAGGTACTGTACCCTTTCCTACCCTCTGTTACCCCTTCTTAACCCCGTCCACCCCCCCTCACCCCTGTCATCCATGTCCACCCCCTGTCTATCCCTGTCACCCATGTCCACCCCTCCCTGTCCACCCCCCTGTAACACATGTCTACCCCCCTATTCACCCCTCTATCCCTTTGTCACCCCTCTTTTATCCCCCATGTCATCCTTGTCCACCCCCGTTATCCCTGTTCACCCCCATATCTCCCGTGTCCACCATCCTGTCATCCATGTCCACCTTGGCCACCTCTGTCCATTCCTCTGCAACACATGTTTCCCCCCCCCATCCACCCCTCTGACCACCCCCCAGTCTACATCTGTCACCATTGTCCCTCCACCCTAATCACCCCTCTGTCCCTCCTGTCATCCATGTCCACCTTGGCCATCCCCCCTCTGTCACCCATGTACACTCCTCTACCCCCCATTCCATAGACCTGCATACGGGGGGCGGTGGGGTGACATCACACGGTGGCGGGGGTGGGGGGGAGGTCATGATACTCTGGCCCCGTGGTCGCCACCCGGCTGTTTGTGAGCTGGCACCGCTGTGTGCAGCTCAAACAGGTGGGTGGCGAATACAAGATTGCGGGGGTCCCCAGCGGCGGGACCCCCATGGGGAGACATCATATCCCCTATCCTTTGGATAGGGTATAAGATGTCTCAGGGCCGGAGTACACCTTTAAGATGTTAGCCGAGCTTTCTTACAATCTTACTGAGGAACCTTCTGACAATATTTTACCATTTCTTCTCACACTGTATGGTCACTGCAATTCTCTGTAAAGACGAGGTTACTCATTCCATTAACCCCTTAAGGACCCGGGCTTTTTCCGTTTTTTCATTTTCAATTTTTCCTCCTTAACTTAAAAAAATCATAACTGTAAAATTTTTTCCTAAAATTCTATATGATGGCTTATTTTTTGCGTCACCAATTCTTCTTTGTAATGACATTAGTCATTTTACCCAAACATCTACATTGAAACGGGAAAAAAAATCAATGTGCGACAAAATTGATGAAAAAAAACTCTATTTTGTAAGTTTTGGGGGCTTCCGTTTTTACGTAGTACATTTTTTGGCAAAAATTACACCTTATCTTTATTCTGTAGGTCCATACGGTTAAAATGATATCCTACTTGTATAGGTTTGATTTTGTATCACTTCAGAAAAAAATCCTGACTACATGCAGGAACATTTATACGTTTAAAATGGTCATCTTCTGACCCCTATAACTTTTTTATTTTTCTGTGTTCAGGGTGCTATGAGAGCTATTTTTTTGCGCCGTGGACTGAAGTTTTTAGCTGTATCATTTTTGTTCTGATCAGGCTTATTTATCACTTTTTATTCACTTTTTTGTGGTATAAAAAGTGATCAAAAATGCGCTATTTTGGACTTTGGAATTTTTTTGCGCATACGCCATTGAACGTGCGGTTTAAAAAGCAGTATATTTTTATAATTCGGACATTTCTGCACGCGATGATACCACATATGTTTATTTTTATTTACACTGTGTTTTTTTTATTCTTGGAAATGCCGGGTGATTCAAACTTTTATTAGGGGAAGGGATAATTGAAAGGGTTAATGATTTTTTTTTTTTACACTTCTCTTATGCAATATTATAGCTCCTACAGGGCAGGCTATAACATTGCATTAACTGATCTTTACCACTGATTGATGCATCTCCATAGGAATGGATCAATCAGTGTTTTTGGCGATTGGATGCTCAAGCCTGGATCTCAGGCTTGAAGCATTCATTCGGCGATCGGACAGCACAGGAGAAGGTAAGAAGACCTCCTCCTGTGCTACAGCTGTTCGGGATGCCGACATTATACCGCGATGATCCCGAACAGCTCCCTGAGCTAGCCGGGCACTTTTACTTTCGTTTTTAGCTGCGTGGCTCAGCTTTGAGCGCGCGGCTAAAGGGTTAATAGCGCGCGGCACTGCGATCAGTGCCGCGCGCTGTTAGATGCGGGTCCCGGCTTCACTATGATGCCGGGCCCACCGCCATATGATGCGGGGTCCTTAAGAGGTTAAAGTGGTACTCCAGTGGAAAACTAGATTTATTTTTTAAATCAACTGGTACCAGAAAGTTTAACAGATTTGTAAATTACTTCCATTTAAAAATCTTAATCCTTCCAGTACTTATAAGATGCTGTATGCTCTAGAGGTATTCTGTCTGACCACAGTGCTCTCTGCTGACATCTCTGTCCATGTCAGGAACCGTCCAGAGCAGGATAGGTTTGCTATTGGAATATGCTTCTGCTCCAGACAGTTCCTGACATGGGCAGAGGTGTCAGCAGAGAGCACTGTGGTCAGACAGAAAGGGAATTCAAAAAGAAAAGAACTTCCTCTGTAGTATACAGCAGCTGAGAAGTACTGGAAGGATTAGGATTTTTTTTATAGAACTAATTTCCAGTGGAATACGCCTTTAGGGGTGTGAAGTTCTTTATGGGAGAAGCACAGTTACTTATGAGTGTCCATGGGAGGTTATGCCTTATCTTTATGTCTACCATGCTACTGTGGTGTCCCAGTAAAGGTACATTGTGTCAAGGTATTTTAGGACCTGTCAGATTGAGACCTCCAGTGTCCTGGGGGCTCCCCTGCAGGGACTCAACCATTTCTAATCTGTATTTGCGCTGTTATAATTTAGCAATCCGTTAATAGGTGTCTGTAGCTTTAAGTATGTTGCCTAGCAACCTCAGGCTTAGTTAGGGTATGTGAGAGTGGAGGACTGAGGGCTAGACTGAACTTTTGTGTAAGGTGTTATATTATGTTATCACTTGTATGTAACTTTATTGTAAATCCTAAAGGGGATACAGACAACTCTATGATCCACAGCTGCCTGGCCAATGGGCTTTAGTTCAGCCTTCCCTTATAAAGGGTGGCATTTCCTGTGAGAGGAATAGAGGAGGAGAGGAGTAAAGCAATTCATTCAGTTCAGAGTACAGAGTGAAGAATCCGCAGAGGAGTGAGAGCAAAGATGAGAGAGAGAGAGATAAGAAAAGCATGAAGTAACCCCAACTAATATCAAGCCTTTACTTCAGCCTTGATCAGAGAATTCCTAAAGGACAATTCATTATCTTTCGGCGAAAAGCCACAAATCTACCGACACTTCAGTAAGTGACTTTGATCTCAAACCTAATATAGCGCAGACCTAAAACTCCTAGTCCAGCCGTAAGAGCCAAGCATATATGCAATATCAAGTCCAGGCACTGCAAGCTGTGTGGTCCTCTAGAGACTGTCTGTTAAACCTTTGGGAGACTTTGGTTGAGCGCTGTGGAGATTGTACCACCTATCTTCAAGTTAGTAAAGCCTCCGTTAAACTGCAACCTAGTGTGGAGTCAATTCTTTCCTTGCTAGCCTGTGGGGAGACGGAGTTCCATGTACCTGTAGTACCCCGGGAGATACCAAGACTACAGTGGCTTCACGCGACATTAAGGGTTAATACCATCCGACCCTGGGTTCATAACCCCCCCCAAGAACCAAGTAGCTAACCCCAGCATAGTGGCGGTCACGGGTTTCACTCGTGGTTACCACACTACCAACCAAAAGAGTACAGTTTGTGTTGGTGGAAAATGCACTGAGCAATGGGGCAGTCAACGTGGTGGAACCTGGAGGCCTGTTTGTCTGTCAGTGTTAAGGTTTCTGCCAGTGGGCACGTCAGAGAGAGCACTGGTAACCAGATAGGACAGGGTGAGGGACAATCAAGGGCCAGCTATCACCAACAGACCACTGCAGACAGTGAATATTAGAGAGGAAGAAATGTGAGGAGGGGGGGTCAGCAAAATGTGCAAGAACCCCTTGAATTGACAGGTGCCCTCCATACAAAAAGCTTATTTGTTGCAATGCCAAGAAATCTTACATTTGTGTTAACCATTCGGGTCTTATATACGAAACATTTAAAGGGGTACTTTTTTTTTATCAACTGGTGCCAGAAAGTTAAACAGATTTGTAAATTAGGACAGTCAATATAGATTTGTAAATTACTTCTATTAAAAAATCTTAATCCTTCCAGTACTTATTAGTGGCTATATATTACAGAGAAAATTCTTTTCTTTTAGGATTTCAATTCTTTCATGACCACAGTGCTCTCTGCTGACACCTCTGTCCATTTTAGGAACTGTCCAGAGCAGCATATGTTTGCTATGGGGATTTTCTCCTGCTCTGGACAGTTCCTGACATGGACAGAGGTGTCAGCAGTGGGCACTGTGGTCATGACAGAAAAGAAATCCAAAAAGAAAAGAACCTCTGGAGAATACAGCCACTAATAAGTACTGGAAGGATTAAGATTTTTTTTCAATAGAATTAATTTACAAATCTTTTAAACTTTCTGGCACCAGTTGACTTAAAAAGAAAAAAGTCCACCAGAATACCCCTTTAACCCCTTAAGGACCCAGCCATTTTACACCTTAGGACCCGGCCATTTTTTGCACATCTGACCACTGTCACTTTAAACATTAATAACTCTGGAATGCTTTTAGTTATCATTCTGATTCCGAGATTGTTTTTTCGTGACATATTCTACTTTAACTTAGTGGTAAAAATTTTTGGTAACTTGCATCCTTTCTTGGTGAAAAATCCCAAAATTTGATGAAAAATGTGAAAATTTTGCATTTTTCTAACTTTGAAGCTCTCTGCTTGTAAGGAAAATGGATATTCCAAATATTATTTTATTTTATTCACATATACAATATGTCTACTTTATGTTTGCATAATAAAATTGACGAGTTTTTACTTTTGGAAGACATCAGAGGGCTTCAAAGTTCAGCAGCAATTTTCCAATTTTTCACAAAATTTCCAAAATCACAATTTTTCAGGGACCAGTTCAGGTTTGAAGTGGATTTGAAGGGTCTTCATCTTAGAAATACCCCACAAATGACCCCATTATAAAAACTGCACCCCCCAAAATATTCAAAATGACATTCAGTCAGCATTTTAACCCTTTAGGTGTTTCACAGGAATAGCAGCAAAGTGAAGGAGAAAATTCACAATTTCCATTTTTTACACTCGCATGTTCTTGTAGACCCAATTTTTGAATTTTTACAAGGGGTAAAAGGAGAAAATGTATACTTCTATTTGTAGCCCAATTTCTCTCGACTAAGCACATACCTCATATGTCTATGTAAAGTGTTCGGCGGGCGCAGTAGAGGGCTCAGAAGGGAAGGAGCAACAAGGGGATTTTGGAGCGTACGTTTTTCTGAAATGGTTTTTGGGGGGCATGTCCCATATAGGAAGCCCCTATGGTGCCAGGACAGCAAAAAATACCCACATGGCATACCATTTTGGAAACTAGACCCCTTGAGGAACGTAACAAGGAATAAAGTGAGCCTTAATACCCCACAGGTGTTTCACGACTTTTGCATATGTAAAAAAATTTAAAAAAATTTCAATAAAATGTGTGCTTCCCCCCAAATTTCACATTTTTGCAAGGGTTAATAGCAGAAAATAGCCCCCAAAATTTGTAACCCCATCTCTTCTGAGTATGGAGGTACCCCATAAGTTGACATGAAGTGCACTATGGGCGAACTACAATGCTCAGAAGAGAAGGAGTCATATTTGGCTTTTTGAGAGCAAATTTTGCTTGGGGGCATGTCGCATTTAGGAAGCCCCTATGGTGCCAGGACAGCAAAATAACCCCCACATGGCATACCACATTGGAAACGAGACCCCTTGAGGAACGTAACAAGGGGTACAATGAGCATTTAGCCCCCACTGGTGTCTGTCAGATCTTTGGAACAGTGGGCTGTACAAAATTTTTAATTTGCGCAGCCCACTGTTCCAAAGATCTGTCAGACACCAGTGGGGTGTAAATTCTCACTGCACCCCTCATTACATTCCGTGAGGGGTGTAGTTTCCAAAATGGGGTCACGTGTTTTTTTTTTTTTTTTGCGTTTGTCAAAACCGCTGTAACAATCAGCCACCCCTGTGAAAATCGCCTCAAAATGTACATGGTGCACTCTCCCTTCTGGGCCTTGTTGTGCGCCCCCAGAGCACTTTGCGCCCACATATGGGGTATCTCCGTAGTCGGGAGAAGTTGCATTACAAATTGTGGTGGGCTTTCTTCCCTTTTACCTCTTGTCAAAATGAAAAGTATAGGGCAACACCAGCATGTTAGTGTAAAAAAATTTTTTTTTTTACACTAACATGCTGGTGTAGACCCCAATTTCACCTTTTCATAAGGGGTGAAAGGAGAAAAAGCCCCCCAAAATTTGTAAGGCAATTTCTCCCGAGTACGGCGATACCCCGTATGTGACCCTAAACTGTTGCCTTGAAATACGACAGGGCTCCGAAGTGAGAGAGCGCCATGCGCATTTGAGGCCTGAATTAGGGATTTGCATTGGGGTAGACATAGGGGTATTCTACGCCAGTGATTCCCAAACAGGGTGCCTCCAGCTGTTGCAAAACTCCCAGCATGCTTGGACAGTCAACGGCTGTCCGGCAATACTGGGAGTTGTTGTTTTGCAACAGCTGGAGGCTCCATTTTGAAAACAGTGGCGTACCAGACGTTTTTCATTTTTATTGGGGAAGGAGGGGGGCTGTGTAGGGCTATGTGTATATGTAGTGTTTTTTACTTTTTATTTTATTTTGTATTAGTGTAGTGTAGTGTTTTTAGGGTACAGTCACACGGGCAGGGGGGTTACAGCGATTTTCCCGCTGCGAGTTTGAGCTGCCGCGCAAAATTTGCTGCATCGCAAACTTGCAGCCTGATACTCACTGTAAGCCCCCTGCCCATGTGAATGTACCCTGTACATTCACAAGGGGGGGACCTCCAGCTGTTGCAAAACTACAACTCCCAGCATGCACAGTCTATCAGTGCATGCTGGTAGTTATAGTTTTGCAACAGCTGGAGGCACACGGGTTGGGAAACACTGAGTTAGGAAACAGACAATGTTTCCCAACCAGTGTGCCTCCTGTTGTTGCAAAACCACAACTCCCAAACATTCTCAGGCATGCTGGGAGTAGTAGTTCGGCAACATCTTTAGAGCCAGATGTTGCCGAACTACAACTCCCAGCATGCTTGGAGTTGTAGTTTGCAACATCTGGAGGACTACAGTTTGCAGACCACTACTACAGTGGTTCCCAATCTGTGCCCTTCCAGATGTTGCAAAACTACAACTCCCAGTATGCCAAAACTGTCCAGGCATGCTGGGAGTTGTAGTTCTGCAACATCTGAAGGGCCAGATGTTACAGACCTACAACTCCCAGCATGCCTGGACAGTAAGGGCATGCTGAGGATGTGTAGTTTTGCAACATCTGGAAGGGCACAGTGGTCTCCAAACTGTGGACCTCCAGATGTTGCAAAACTGCAACTCCCAGCATGCCCAGACGCCAAGGGCTATCTGGGCATGCTGGGAGTTGTAGTATATAGGGTCCCAATACAGCAATGCATGTCGCTTTACGGCGACGTGCATTGCTGTAAAGGGCCCGACCGCGGCTGAAGAGCTACTCACCTGTCGCCGCCGCCGCCATCTTCCCCGCCGGGATCCGGGTCTTCAGGGACGAGGTAAGTACCGGGGCCGGTCCCCAGCACTCCCCTGTCCCCCGCCGCATCCTCCGGTCTTCCTCCCATCCTCTCCGGACTTCAAGGGGCCGGGCAGGACGGGAGGAAGTAACCGCCCCCCCTCCTGCGATTGGTCGGTTAACTAACCGACAGATCGCAGGGAATAGGAGGAGGTGGCCGGCTTGCCTCCTCGCTCCTAGGCTCCAGCATGGTCCTGGCTGTCTGTGACAGCCGGGATCATGCGAAATTACCGGGCGGTCGGGTCCCAGAGACCCGATCAGCCCGGTATCGCCGCAGATCGCAAGGGCGATTTCCCTTGCGATTTGCGGCGAACGCCGACATGGGGGGCATACATGGCCCCCCTCGGCGTTTGCCCTGGATCCCTGCTGAAGGATTTCAGCAGGGATCCGCTTCCGATCTCCGCCGGGTGAGCAGCGGAGACCAGGAAAAGACATGACGTATGCATACGTCATGGGTCCTTAAGACCCAGGGTGTGATGGCGGATGCATACGTCATGGGTCCTGAAGAGGTTAAAGTACTGTGCACAACGTATATGTGGTTTATTGCTGGGGTATGCGTGCTGTTTAACAAAACATGGTGGCCGGGAAGTCTGACCATGAGGCTATTTGGTAGTAAATAGGTAATAGCATGAGGAACTTATTCTATGACCATTACATTGTTGGGTCTACATCAGATGTCTCAAACTGGTGGCCCTCCAGATGTTGCAAAACTTCAACTCCCAGTATTCCGGACAGACATTAGCTGCAGAAAATGGCTGTCTGGGCATGTCCAGGCATGCTGGGAGTTGACGTTTTAAATCATCTGGAGGGCCACCAGTTTGAGACCCCCGGTCTATATGCTTATTTTAAAATAGGCGGAAAGTGATGACTGTGTACTGCCGGTGTGAACTGTGACTTGTTGAGACATCAGCATTCGTGGCTTGTGTGAGGACACACCACTGGTGGAGAGATGTGAGAGCGACATCAGCCACCATAGAGCCACATGGAGCGACATCAGCCACCATAGAGCCACATAGAGTGACATCAGCCACCATAGAGCCACATGGAGCGACATCAGCCACCATAGAGCCACATGGAGCGACATGAGCCACCATAGAGCCACATAGAGCGACATCAGCCACCATAGAGCCACATAGAGCGACATCAGCCACCATAGAGCCACATAGAGCGACATCAGCCACCATAGAGCCACATGGAGTGACATCAGCCACCATAGAGCCACATGGAGCGACATCAGCCACCATAGAGCCACATAGAGCGACATCAGCCACCATAGAGCCACATGGAGCGACATCAGCCACCATAGAGCCACATGGAACGACATCAGCCACCATAGAGCCACATAGAGCGACATCAGCCACCATAGAGCCACATAGAGCGACATCAGCCACCATAGAGCCACATAGAGCGACATCAGCCACCATAGAGCCACATAGAGCGACATCAGCCACCATAGAGCCACATGGAGCGACATCAGCCACCATAGAGCGACATCAGCCACCATAGAGCCACATGGAACGACATCAGCCACCATAGAGCCACATGGAGCGACATCAGCCACCATAGAGCCACATGGAGCGACATCAGCCACCATAGAGCCACATAGAGTGACATCAGCCACCATAGAGCCACATGGAGCGACATCAGCCACCATAGAGCCACATGGAGCAACATCAGCCACCATAGAGCCACATAGAGCGACATCAGCCACCATAGAGCCACATAGAGCGACATCAGCCACCATAGAGCCACATAGAGCGACATCAGCCACCATAGAGCCACATGGAGCGACATCAGCCACCATAGAGCCACATGGAGCGACATCAGCCACCATAGAGCCACATAGAGCGACATCAGCCACCATAGAGCCACATGGAGCGACATCAGCCACCATAGAGCGACATCAGCCACCATAGAGCCACATGGAACGACATCAGCCACCATAGAGCCACATGGAACGACATCAGCCACCAGGCCAGTATTTTACCGGCACAGCCTTTATTTTGCCGACCCTGACGGTTATTTTTATATAAAAAATACTGGCAATTCAATGGCCGGTATTTATCCAACCAATCCGACTCCTGGAATGGATCCAACCAATCAGATTCCCGGAATGTTGCACCATATACTATACCAGTGTTTCCCAACCAGAGTGCATCCAGCTGTCGCAAAACTGCAACTCCCAGCATGCCCGGACAGCTGTTGGCTGTCCGGGCATGCTGGGAGTTGCAGTTTTGCGACAGCTGGAGGCACCCTTGGTTGGGAAACACTGGTTTAGAGTGGGCAGCAGAAGAGACAGCTGGAGCCGGGGGACAGACAAGTACCATCCGTGACATGAAAAGCACCTAAATAAGAATTGCTGAAGCAGCACAGGGACTACAAAGTGTTAACCCTGAAGTAGGATCATCTGAGAGAGATTAAGAGGTTGTATTATAATAGTCTGCCCCTGCTACGAGGGCCTAGAACTAGTATTAAAGGGGTTCTCTGGTGCTTACACATCTTTTCCCCTAACCAAAGGATAGGGGATAAGATGCCTGATCGCGGGACTCCCGCCGCTGGGGACCCCAGGATCTTGAACGCGGCACCCCGTTTGTAATCAGTCCCCGGAGCTGTCACGCCCCTTCCCGTAGGCTTGCATTGAGGGGCGGAGCGTGACGTCACACAGGGGCGGAGGCGTGACGTCACACGCCGCCGGCCGTGTGGTTGCCGTTAATCAGACCCGGAGCGAACACGCTCCGGGGACTGATTACAAACGGGGTGCTGTGTGCAAGATCACGGGGGTCCCCAGCGGCGGGACTCCCGCGATCAGGCATCTTATCCCCTATCCTTTGGATAGGGGATAAGATGTCTAAGCACCGGAGAACCCCTTTAAGATATTGAGCCCTCGGCTATGAGAACATTTGATCTGTCTTAGACTGCATTCACACTTTGTTTTTACATTACGAGTGCCAGATACGGCTGGGGGAGGGGCAAACCGGGCTCTCCCGTATCCCAGCCGGACCAGCACTGAACTCCATTTACTTTAATGAGCCGACCGGAGTCAAACGCTGACTCCGGTCGGCTCATTTTTGACCCGTATGCGGTTTCCTGACCTCGGGAGATACATTTAACATTAAAACTAGATTAACATGCCAATCAGACCATGTTATGTATGTTATACAATGTATCTGTTCGCTACAATATGTAGGACGCACCACACAGCCCCTCCATAATCGATTAAATAAACATCGTTATAATATCCGTAATACATTTTTATTACATGGAGTCTCCAGGCATTGCGCACAATCTCATCCTGATGTACAGCATCCTATAACCATCATACCCATAGAGGCAATTCCAACACATATCTCAAATCGTTTTGAACAGTAGAAAAGAAAAGAAATGTATTGGATATATCGAATGGGTACTTTAGTTCCGGATGGACTTAATGAACTCTCAGAAGTGATACTGTAAAATTATCCCATTCATTCCTTGGAAACAAACACAATAAATACACTTTCAACTAATCCAGATATATTCATACTTATATGCTTCATTTAATGCCACTCGCAGCCATTTAACTCTTTCAACTGACAGTTTACCTATTTTCCTTACCTTATTTCCTGAGTACATCCCGGGATATGCGCTTGTTCTAAAGCCGTTAGCAGCGATCGTTATATCCCCGCTCGCTCTCCCCTGTACTAGCCTAATAATGTACATAAACATGGTAAATGTCTCTACTTCGGCTGTTACACACTGCCATCTACTGGTGGATTTTCATCATAGCACTCAGCACTTTTTTATTTAACCCCTTAAGGACTGAGCCCTTTTTCACCTTAACCCCTTGGGGACGGAGCCCATTATGACCCTAAGGACGGGAGCATTTTTTGCAAATCTGACCACTGTCACTTTAAACATTAATAACTCTGGAATGCTTTTACTTATAAATTTGATTCCGAGATAGTTTTTTTCGTGACATATTCTACTTTATGTTAGTGGTAAATTTTCGGCGATACTTGCATCCTTTCTTGGTGAAAAATTTGAAAATTTCATGAAAAATTTGAAAATTTAGCATTTTTCTAACTTTGAAGCTCTCTGCTTATAAGGAATATGGATATTCCAAATAAATTATATATTGATTCACATATACAATATGTCTACTTTATGTTTGCATCATAAAATTGATGAGTTTTTACTTTTGGAAGACATCAGAGGGCTTCAAAGTTCAGCAACAATTTTCCAATTTTTCGCAAAATTTTCAAAATCGGAATTTTTCAGGGACCAGTTCAGGTTTGATGTGGATTTGAAGGGTCTTCTGGTTAGAAATACCCGATAAATGACCCCATTATAAAAACTGCACCCCTCAAAGTATTCAAAATGACATTCAGTAAGTGTGTTAACCCTTTAGGTGTTTCACAGGAATAGCAGCAAAGTGAAGGAGAAAATTCAAAATCTTCATTTTTTACACTGGCATGTTCTTGTAGACCCAGTTTTTGAATTTTTACAAGGGGTAAAAGGAAAAAAATCCTCTCAAAATTTGTAACCCAATTTCTCTCGAGTAAAAAAATACCTCATATGTGTATGTCAAGTGTTCGGCGGGCGCAGTAGAGGGCTCAGAAGCGAAGGAGCAATAGGGGGATTTAGGAGAGTGAGTTTTTCTGAAATGGTTTTTGGGGGGCATGTCCCATTTAGGAAGCCCCTATGGTGCCAGGACAGCAAAAAACCCCACATCGCACACTATTATGGAAACGACACCCCTCAAGGAACGTAACAATGGGTACGGTGAGCCTTAACACCCCACAGGTATTTGACAACTTGTTGTTAAAGTCGGATGTGTAAATTTAAAAAAAATATTTTTCCACTAAAATGCTGGGTTTTCCCCAAATTTTACTTTTTTACAAAGGGTAGTAGGAGAAAATGCCCCCCCAAAATTTGTAACCCCATTTCTTCTGAGTATGGAAATACCCCATGTTTGGACGTCAAGTGCACTGCGAGCGAACTACAATGCTCAGAAGAGAAGGAGCACCATTGAGCTTTTAGAGAGATAATTTGTTTGGAATGGAAGTCGGGGGCCATGTGCATTTACAAAGCCCCCCGTGGTGCCAGAACAGTGGACCCCCCACATGTGACCCCATTTTGGAAACTACACCCCTCACGGAATGTAATAAGGGGTACAGTGAGTATTTACACCCTACTGGCGTTTGACAGATATTTGGAACAGTGGGCTGTGCAAACAAAAAAATTTAATTTTCCATTTTCACGTACCACTGTCCCAAAAATCTGTCAGACCCCTGTGGGGCGTAAATGCTCACTGTACCCCTTATTACATTCCGTGAGGGGTGTAGTTTCCAAAATGGGGTCACATGTGGGTATTTATTAACCGCTGTAAAATCAGCCACCCCTGTGCAAATCACCAATTTCGGCCTCAAATGTACATAGTGCGCTCTCACTCCTGAGCCTTGTTGTGCGCCCGCAGAGCATTTTACGCCTACATATGGGGTATTTCCGTACTCAGGAGAAATTGCGTTACAAATTTTGGGGTCTTTTTTTCCTTTTACCTCTTGTGAAAATAAAAAGTAAAGGGCAACACCAGCATGTTAGTGTAAAATTTTTTTTTTTTACACTAACAGGCTGGTGTAGACCCCAACTTTTCCTTTTCATAAGGGGTAAAAGGAGAAAAAGCCCCCCAAATTTGTAGTGCAATTTCTCCCGAGTACAGAGATACCCCATATGTGGCCCTAAACTGTTTCCTTGAAATACGACAGGGCTCCAAAGTGAGAGAGCGCCATGCGCATTTGAGGACTAAATTAGGGATTGCATAGGGGTGGACATAGGGGTATTCTACGCCAGTGATTCCCAAACAGGGTGCCTCCAGCTGTTGCTAAACTCCCAGCATGCCTGAACAATCAGTGGCTGTCCAGAAATGCTTGGAGTTGTAGTTTTGCAACAGCTGGAGGCTCCGTTTTGGAAACACTGCTGTACAATACGTTTTTCATTTTTATTGGGGGGGGACAGTGTAAGGGGGTGTATATGTAGTGTTTTACTCTTTATTAGGTGTTAGTGTAGTGTAGTGTAGTGTTTTTAGGGTACATTCACACTGGCGGGTTACGGTGAGTTTCCCGCTAGGAATTTGCGCTGCGGTGAAAAATTTGCCGCAGCTCATACTTGAAGCAGGAAACTTGCTGTAAACCCGCCCGTGTGAATGTACCCTGTACGTTCACATGGGGGGGGGGCAAACCTCCAGCTGTTTCAAAACTACAACTCCCAGCATGCACGGTCTGTCAGTACATGCTGGGAGTTGTAGTTTTGCAACAGCTGGAGGCACACTGGTTGGAAAACCTTCAGTTAGGTTCTGTTACCTAACTCAGTATTTTCCAACCAATGAGCCTCCAGCTGTTGCAAAACTACAACTCCCAGCATGCACGGTCTGTCAGTACATGCTGGGAGTTGTAGTTTTGAAACAGCTGGAGGCACACTGGTTGGAAAATACTGAGTTGGGTTCTGTTACCTAACTCAGTATTTTCCAACCAGTGTGCCTCCAGCTGTTGCAAAACTACAATTCCCAGCATGTCTGATCACAGAAGGGCATGCTGGGAGATGTAGTTATGCAACAGCTGGAGGTACGCAACTACAACTCCCAGCATGCCGAGACAGCTGTTTTCTGTGTGGGCATGCTGGAATTTGTAGTTTTGCAACATCTGGAGTGCTACAATTTAGAGACCACTGAACAGTGATCTCCAAACTGTGGATCTCCAGATGTTGCAAAACTACAACTCCCAGCATGCCCAGACAGCAAACAGCTGTGTGGGCATGCTAGGAGTTGTAGTTTTGCAAGATCTAGAGGGCAGTATAGAGATCACTGTGCAGTGGTCTCTAAACTGCAGACCTCCAGCTGTTGCAAAACTACAAATTCCAGCATGCCCACACAGCAAACAGCTGTCTGGGCATGCTGGGAGTTGTAGTTTTGCAACATCTGGAGGGCTACAGTCTAGAGACCACTATAGTGGTCTCAGACTGTAGCCCTCTAGATG
Organism: Hyla sarda; assembly: GCF_029499605.1. Taxonomy (NCBI): domain Eukaryota; kingdom Metazoa; phylum Chordata; class Amphibia; order Anura; family Hylidae; genus Hyla; species Hyla sarda. The sequence goes on from NC_079196.1 coordinate 74,511,415, forward strand.
TTGCTAGGCAACTACTCACCGACTTCCGTCGCATCCGGGAGCCGTCCTCTTCTGCCGCACGCCACCGCCGATCTCCGTCGCCGACCGCCGATCTCCGTCGCCGACCGCCGATCCCCGTCGCTCCGCTGCCTCCGGAGGGGTAAGTGGACGTCGGCGCCCGGTCCTCTTCATTTTCCCCGTTCTGCCCCGCCTATTGTGGGAGGGCAGAACGGGGAAACCGAAAGTAAACCCCTCCGCCCCTGATCTGCTATTGGTGGTCGCGTCTAGACCACCAATAGCAGAAATAGGAGGGGTGGCAACTCTGCCACCTCACTCCTATCGCTTTAGGGGGATCGTGGGTGTCTTAGACACCCGCGATCCCCCTTCTATTCCGGGTCACCGGGTCACCATAGACCCGTAATGACCCGGAATTGGCGCAAATCGCAAGTGTGAATTCACTTGCGATTTGCGCCGATCGCCGACATGGGGGGGTCTAATGACCCCCCTGGGCATTTGCACGGGGTGCCTGCTGATAGATATCAGCAGTCACCCCGGCCCGGTCCCCGCCGGCGCGCGGCGGGGGCCGAAATTCCCACGGGCGTATGGATACGCCCTTCGTCCCCAACAGGTTAAGGACTCAGCCGTTTTTTGCAATTCTGACCACTCTCACTTTAAACATTAATAACTCTGGAATGCTTTTACTTATCATTCTGATTCCGAGATTGTTTTTTTGTGACATATTCTACTTTAACTTAGTGGTAAAATTTTATGGTAACTTGCATCCTTTCTTTGTGAAAAATCCCCAAATTTGATGAAAAAATTGAAAATTTTGCATTTTTCTAATTTGAAGCTCTCTGCTTGTAAGGAAAATGGATATTCAAAATAAAAAATAATTTTGATTCACATATACAATATGTCTACTTTATATTGACATCATAAAATTTATGAATTTTAACTTTTGGAAGACAACAGAGGGCTTCAAAGTTCAGCAGCAATTTTCAAATTTTTCACAAAATTTTCAAACTCGATATTTTTCAGGGACCAGTTCAGATTTGAAGAGGATTTGAAGGATCTTCATATTAGAAATACCCCACAAATGACCCCATTATAAAAACTGCACCCCCCAAAGTATTCAAAATGACATTCAGTCAGTGTTTTAACCCTTTAGGTGTTTCACAGGAATAGCAGCAAAGTGAAGGAGAAAATTCAAAATCTTCATTTTTTACACTCGCATGTTCTTGTAGACCCAATTTTAGAATTTTTGCATGTTGTAAAAGGAGAAAATTTTTACTTGTATTTGTAGCCCAATTTTTCTCGAGTAAGCACATACCTCATATGTCTATGTAAAGTGTTCGGCGGGCGCAGTAGAGGGCTCAGAAGGGAAGGAGCGACAAGGGGATTTTGGAGAGAACATTTTTCTGAAATGGTTTTTGGGGGGCATGTCACCTTTAGGAAGCCCCTAGGGTGTCAAAACAGCAAAAAAAAACACATGGCATACCATTTTGGAAACTAGACCCCTTGAGGAATGTAACAAGGAATTAAGTGAGCCTTAATACCCCACAGGTGTTTCATGACTTTTGCAAATGTAAAAAAAAAAAAAAAATAATTACCTAAAATGCTTGGTTTCCCCAAAATTTCACATTTTTACAAAGGGTTAAAGCCGAAAATACCCCCCAAAATTTGAAGCCCAATTTCTCCTGATTCAGAAAACACCCCATATGGGGGTGAAAAGTGCTCTGCTGGCGCACTACAGGTCCCTGAAGAGGAGTAGTCACATTTGGCTTTTTGGAAGCAAATTTTGCTCTGGGGGCATGCCGCATTTAGGAAGCCCCTATGGTGCCAGGACAGCAAAAAAAAAAAAACACATGGCATACCATTTTGGAAACTAGACCCCTTGGGGAATGTAACAAGGGGTAAAGTGAACCTTAATACCCCACAGGGGTTTCACGACTTTTGCATATGTAAAAAAAAAAAAAAAACATTTTACCTAAAATGTTTGGTTTCCCCAAATTTTTTAATTTTTACAAAGGGTTAAAGCAGAAAATACCCCCCAAAATTTGAAGCCCAATTTCTCCCGATTCAGAAAACACCCCATATGGGGGTGAAAAGTGCTCTGCTGGCGCACTACAGGTCTCAGAAGAGGAGTAGTCACATTTGGCTTTTTGGAAGCAAATTTTGCTCTGGGGGCATGCCGCATTTAGGAAGCCCCTATGGTGCCAGGACAGCAAAAAAAAACACATGGCATACCATTTTGGAAACTAGACCCCTTGGGGAATGTAACAAGGGGTAAAGTGAACCTCAATACCCCACAGGGTTTTCACGACTTTTGCATATGTAAATTTTTTTTTGGGGCGGGGGGGGGGGGGGGGATAGGGTATTTTGGTATAAAATTTGGAAGTCAATGTACCCTGGACTGGTACATTGGAGCCGAATTCTGGGGAATGAAAATTAGGGCAAAGGATGGAAATTTTTGTACTCCATGGAAGTGTGATACTCCCTGAAGCAGTCTATGCAGAGGCCCGGATTATCTGGGCAAGTGTCACACTGAATGGTGGTGTCCCTCCGTCTCCCCTTCCTGTAACACACTCTGCATTTCTTCTGGGTTCGTCCCGACCTTCTAGTGTTGGGGATCACACCAGGAAAGTGTTGGCCCGGGACGATCCGGGGACCTAAATTTCCAGAGGTGCTCTGACCCGCTCCTTGGCGGTCACCAAAGATGAGGGCCTTTAGAACTACCTCTTGGAACTCCAGGTATGTCCCTGTGTTGCCAGCGTTCTGGTACAGTATAAAAGAGTTGTACATGGCAACCTGTACCATGTAGACCGCAACCTTTTTAAACCATAACCGTGTTTTCCGCATGGCATTATATGGCTTGAGGACTTGATCAGAAAGATCAACTCCCCCCATATACTGATTGTAGTCCAGAATACAATCAGGCTTGAGGACCGGTCCCGCGGTACCTCGCACAGGGACAGGGGTGCTGCCATTCCCATGAATTGTGGTGAGCATAAGGACATCCCTCTTGTCCTTATACCGGACCAACAACAGGTTCTCATGGGAAAAGGCACGGGACTCACCCCGGGGGATAGGAGCATGTAGGGGATGGGGCGGAAGGCCTCTTTGATTCTTCCGGACTGTCCCACAAGCGACCGTGGAACCCAGCGGCGAGGGATGTGAAGAGAGGGATACTAGTATAAAAGTTATCCCCATAAAGGTGGTAACCTTTATCTAGCAATGGGTGCAAAAGGCCCCAAACGATTTTCCCGCTAACACCCAGAGTGGAGGGACATTCTGGGGGTTCAAAACGGGAATCTCGTCCCTCATACACTATAAACTTGCAAGTGTACCCAGAGGTACTCTCGCAAAGTTTATACATCTTCACGCCATACCGCGCTTGCTTGGTTGGGATGTATTGCCGGAAGCTGAGTCTCCCCTTGAAGCTGATGAGCGACTCATCAATAGAGACCTCCAGCCTCGGGACATAGGCCTCCCAAAATCTGGCCCCGAAGTGATTGATGACCGGCCTGATTTTATACAGGCGGTCATACGCAGGATCAGTTCGGGGGGGGACATGCCGCATTATCAGCATAATGCAAACATCTCCAAATGGCCTCGAACCGGGGACGTGTCATGGCCATACTGTAGAGGGGTGTCTGGTAAAAGACGTCCCCACTCCAATATTGCCTGACACAGGGTTTTTTAACTATATCCATATGCAGCGCGAGGCCCCAAAAGGTCCTCATTTCGGCTGCATCGACTGGAGTCCAGCCGCCGGGTCTAGCTAAAAATGAGCCCGGGTTAGCGTATGACGAAGTGTTGGGCATACAGATTCGTCTGTGTAACCATCAAATTAACAAAGTAGTCACTGAAAAAATGACCGAAAAAGTCCTTTTCAGTGAACCCGACAATGTTAATTTTGATTCCTGAGTCGCCAACAAACTCAGGAATCACGGGCTCGTGGTCCGCTGGCTCAGCCCAGTCAAGTTCTCCGGTACGAGGTACCAGTGACCTTGGCAGGGGGGCTTCACTAGTATGAGCGCCAGGGGGACTCATACTAGCATGGGGCACAGGGTCAAGGGCAGAGGAGGTTTGCGGCACCGCACGGCGGCGTCTCCGCCGCCTTGGCTCATCATCTGAACTAGATGATGAGGAGGACGATGAAATAAGGAAGGTGGGGTCTTCATCATCCTCTGAGCCGCTCTCGGTGTCGGAGGCAATTAGGTTATATGCCTCCTCCGCCGAGAACACTCTGCGGGCCATTTCCCTACTCTAATGTGGATACGGGGGGGGGGGGGGGGGTGTGTGTGTGTGTGTGTGTGGAAAAACTTTATTGGTGTATGTGCTGCGTGTGGTGTGGTGCGATATTACCTCCCTAACCCTCCCTAGCCTAACCTAACTAAACTAACCGCCCTAACAGAAAGAAAAAAAATATAAAAAAGGGGACTTTTATTTTTTTATTTTTTTTTAGAAAGGGGACTTCTAACGCAAAAAAGCCCTGCGCCAAAAAAAAGTGTTTATCTAATCAGTGGTGTGCGCACTGATTAGCGCTTGTGGCGGCAGGGGGCGCAGAAGTCAGTGGGGGGTCCGGCCACTCAGCCCAGAACAGTGGCTGGTGGCTTGTACACAGACCCCCACACAAAAAAAAACGAAAAATAAAATAAAAAAAACGCTTAATCCCGAAAAAATGCACCCGCCTGAACCCCCAAAAAACGCTGATCAGTGATAAATCACCGACAGCGGTGGGACAGGCTGCACACACAGGTACGGTCCGTCCACACAGTACACGCCTGCTACTGGTGGCACGGAACACCTATGGGTGCAAAAAAAGAACGCGGTAACCGAAAAAAGTGCCTTTACCACCAAAAAAAACGCTGATCAGTGATAAATCACTGACAGCGGTGAGGCACGCCGCACACACAGGTAAGGTCCGGCCACACAGTACACGCCTGCTACTGGGGGCACGGACCGCCTATGGGTGCAAAAACACGCTAGAAAACCCGAAAAAAAGCGCCGGCACCACAAAAAAAATGCTGATCAGTACTACGGGACTGATCAGCGGCGGGTGGGCTTTAACAAACGTTGGCGGACCGCTCTTTTATAACTAAGAGGGTCCGCACACACGCTTAGGAAAAAAAAAAAGAAAAAAAGATCTGCGCCCAAAAAAAAACGCTGGCGGCAGACCGCAGCGACCCAGCAGGGCCGGGGTCACGCAGCTAAAGGTGCTACGGACCCACGGACACCCACTGAGGTACGCTGGAAAAAATAAAAAAATAAAAAAGACTTTTTTTTTTTAACCCTAACCTGTCCCTACCTAATCTAAAGCTATCCCTGGGGATTTCTGTGCCAAGGGGCCACAGAAAGGGGGCAAGGGGCACTTTTTTTTTACTGAGGGGATGGTGGGCAGCACGGGGCTCCGTCCTGCACACCAGATCTCTCTGAAATGGCGGGCAGAACGGAGCAACATGCTCCTAGCCCACCAGATCCCCTCCCATTACATTGTGATTGGTATGGCCACTTTGGCCACCCAATCACAGCTGTACTGAGGGGGGTGGCCACAATGCCAGCCCCCAGTACAGCATGGATGGTGATTGGTGGTGTATACTACACCACCAGTCACCATCTATATCCAGGTCACAGGGTCACACGTGACCCTGATGACCTGGAACCGCTGCAGAACGCCGGTTAGTAGTTACTGGCGTCCTGCAGCGATCGCCGGTATAGGAGGTCCTCCGGACCTCCTCCGGCACACTGCCGGGATGTCTGCTGATAGAAATCAGCAGACATCCGGCTCCGATCCCCGCCCGGCGAGCGGCGGGGAACGGAATCGCAGCGCATCGCTCGTCTGAATTGGCGAGCGATGCGCTGCGATCGCCGACATGGGGGGTCATCATGACCCCCCTAGGCGATATGCCGGGATGCCTGCTGAACGATTTCAGCAGGCATCCGGCTCCGGCGCCCCTACGGCTAGCGGCGGGGGGCCGGGATATGACAGGACGTACTCAAACGTCCTGAGTCCTTAAGGACTCGGAAAAGGGGTCGTTTGAGTACGTCCTGCGTCCTTAAGGGGTTAATTAAATAAATGTATTATATTGGTTTTTATTTAGACAATATATCAGGCCTTTCATTACAATTATTTTACTTATTTATTCAATTGTTTTATGCTATTTTAGTTTTATTAATGTGTATGTTTTTTGCACACAGCTTCTACGGCACTCCGGAAGTTGTCATCGCCCCCCCCCCCCCCTTTTTTTTTTTCTTCAATTGTTGTCTTATAAAAGCAAGTATTTTCCAGTATGTACACTATGCCTGATGAAGATCCCTGTTCGGGATCGAAACGCGTTGCACTGTATATAATAAAACAATTTCATTCAATCCTGGACCAGCGCAGTCATTGAGAGGAACTCTTTTTCCATTCATTTCTCCGGTTTCCTGACCTAGAACCGTAGTTCTGCTGCTCAGCAGCAGCGTGAGTTAACTCTTTCCTTGCTTGGCTCCTGAATGGTATACATGGGTCCAGGGGCGGATCCAGAGTCGAGTCTCGGGAGGGGCACTATTAGAGTATTTTGTGTTGGCGGACAGAAAACAAGGTGTTGGTTACGGAACTTACAATATTATTAAATGTATCATACAGTCCTAACCTTCTTTAAGACTCTTAGACCATGTTCACATGTCAGAATAATAATCAAATATACCAATTGCCACAGAATGGGAAAGTGCTAAAGAGGTTTTTACCATTTAAAACTACAGCTCCCAGTATGACCTAAGCAGTTGTGAGGGGATGCTGGGAGTTGTTGTTTCACCCATCATAACTGCAGTCACTCCAGCTCTGATAGGACATAGTGAGGAGGATACAGAATGATATGAGTGACTACAGGTGACGTCTTCTCTATAGTCTTTCCTTATCTAATTCAGATGTACTTACCACGGGACTTGTTCCAGCTAAATCTTCTCTCTGCAGACGCCCAGACGTCTCCTCACTATGATTCTGATCCTCTATATGAAAACAATAATTATTATAAACCTGCCAGACACTGTATTCTTCGAATATAATACTGGCACACACCCTCTGAATATAATTCTGACACACTGTACCCCCTGAATATACAACACACTGTACCCTCTGAATATAATACCGCCACACACCGTACCCTCTGAATATAATACTATCATACACTGCACCCTCTAAATATAATACTACCACACACTGTGCCCCTGAATATAATACTACCACACTGTGCCTTCTAAAATTAATACTACTACTACACACTGCACTCTCTGAATATAATACTACCACACACTGCACTCTCTGAATACAATACTACCACACACTGCACTCTCTGAATATAATACTACCACACACTGCACTCTCTGAATATAATACTACCACACACTGCACTCTCTGAATATAATACTACCCCACACTGCACTCTCTGAATATAATACTACCCCACACTGCACTCTCTGAATATAATACTACCCCACACTGCACTCTCTGAATATAATACTACCCCACACTGCACTCTCTGAATATAATACTACCACACACTGCACTCTCTGAATATAACTTGCTGTGCAGTGCACCCTCTGAATATAATACTACCACACACTGCACTCTCTGAATATAATACTACCACACACTGCACTCTCTGAATATAATACTACCCCACACTGCACTCTCTGAATATAATACTACCCCACACTGCACTCTCTGAATATAACTTGCTGTGCAGTGCACTCTCTGAATATAATACTACCACACACTGCACTCTCTGAATATAATACTACCCCACACTGCACTCTCTGAATATAATACTACCACACACTGCACTCTCTGAATATAATACTACCCCACACTGCACTCTCTGAATATAATACTACCACACACTGCACTCTCTGAATATAACTTGCTGTGCAGTGCTCCCTCTGAATAAAATACCCAAATGTATTGTTGCCCATAAAAAAATGTAACACCCCAGAAATTCCTCATAATATACACTATACTTCCGAAATGCAGAACACTCTGTGCCTTCACATATAGTAATAATGCTCCATCTTGTGCCTCTTCATATAATAATTATGACCAGTCCCGTTCCCCCCACATAGTAATGCCCTGTGCCCCTAACATATAATGCCCCCTGTGCTGTGCCCTTCACATATAATTCCCCCGTTCTTTGCCCCTCACATATAATGCCCCCATCATGCGTCCCACACATATAATGCCCCCATCATGTGCCCCTCACATATAATGCCCCCCGTGCTGTGCCCCTCACATATAATGTCCCCTTTGCTGTGCCCCTCACATATAATGTCCCCTTTGCTGTGCCCCTCACATATAATGCCCCCGTGCTGTGCCCCTCACAAATAATGCCCCCGTTCTTTGCCCCTCACATATAATGCCCCGATCATGTGCCCCTCATATATAATGCCCCCATCATGCACCCCTCACATATAATGCCCCCATCATGCACCCCTCACATATAATGCCCCCATCATGCACCCCTCACATATAATGCCCCATGCTGTGCCCTTCACATATAATGCCCCCGTTCTTTGCCCCTCACATATAATGCCCCCGTTCTTTGCCCCTCACATATAATGCCCCCATCATGCGCCCCTCACATATAATGCCCCCATGTCCTGTCCCCTCAGGGGGCATTATATGTGAGGGGCACAGCACAGGGGGCATTATATGTTTGGGGCACATGACAGGAGCATTATATGTGAGGGGCACAGCACAGGGGGCATTATATGTGAGGGGCACATGATGGTGCATTATATATGAGGGGCACATGATGGGGGCATTATATATGAGGGGCGCATGATGGGGCATTATATATGAGGGGCGCATGATGGGGGCATTATATGTGTGGGGCACAGCACAGGGGGCATTATATGTGTGGGGCACAGCACAGGGGGAATTATATCATATAATGCCCCCTGTGCTGTGCCCCATACATATAATGCCCCCTGTGCTGTGCCCCTCACATATAATACCCCCTGTGCTGTGCCCCCCACACATATAATTTATATGTGTGGGCACAGCACAAGGGGCATTATATGTGAGGGGCACAGCACAGAGGGCCCCCCTGTCATGTGCTCTTCACATATAGTGCCCCCAGTGCTTTGCCTTGCAGCTCCTCACATTAAAAATTCCCCTAAGTTTTTAAATCCCCCTCCTCCTGTACGATATAGTGCCCTTAACAGTGGCACATATTCTGTCCCCCAAATCCCCTGGGCCCTGAGCATACTCTTAGTACTTACTGTATGCCGGCCGCGGGGACGGGATTTCCAGGCGCCGGCGCGATGATGTGAAGTCATCGCGCCGGCCTGCAGTGGATCGCGACCCCGCAGCTCACACGCTGTGTACTCACAGCCAGTGGCGTTGCTAGGGTTGGTGTCACCCGTTGCGGTAGAAAATGATGTCACCCCAGCATGCTGGGAGTTGTAGTTTTGCAACAGCTGGAGGCACCCTGGTTGGGAAACACTGACATAGATAGATAGGGAATATATATAGACCAGGGGTTCTCACCTATTTTTAGTGAGGGTCCGCTTATCCAGGTCTGCCATCTGGTAAAGGTCCAAGCTGTATGCTAATGCTTGGTGCACACCTAGCGGCCTCAGCGCCATGAAGGCAATAGCAAACTAACAACTGAAGTGTGGAGGATGTATAACCTGAATACTGCTGCACACTGTAACCACTGGATATAATACTGCCACACACACTGTACCCACTGAATATAATACTGCCACACACTGTACCCCTGAATATAATACTACCACACACTGTACCCCCTGAATATAATACTGCCACACACTGGGCCCCTGAATATAATACTGCCACACACAGGGCCCCTGAATATAATACTGCCACACACTGTACCCCCGAATATAATACTGGCACACACTGTACCCCTGAATATACTACTGCCACACACTGTATCCCTGAATATAATACTACCACATACTTTGCCCTGAATATAAACCTGCCACCCACTGTGTCCCTGGTATATTACTGCTACCCACTGTGCCCCTTAAAATACTGCCATTCACTGTACCCCTGAAAATAATTCTGCCACACACTGGGCCCCTGTTATATTACTGCCACACACTATTCCCCTGCAACATTACTTGCAGATGCTATGCTCTAACGCTGACTAATTGCACCTCTGTGTCTCTTAAAACAATAAAATGATGCCACTGTGCCTATAGAATGAATGACGCCACTGTGACCCCAGAATGAATGATGCCACTGTACCCACAGAATGAATGATGCCACTGTGCCTATAGAATGAATGACGCCACTGTGACCCCAGAATTAATGATGCCACTGTGCCCACAGAATTAATGATTCCACTGTGCCTATAGAATGAATGATGCCACTGTGACCCCAGAATTAATCATGCCACTGTGACCCCAGATTTAATCATGCCACTGTACCCACAGAATTAATCATGCCACAGTACCCACAGAATTAATGATGCCACAGTACCCACAGAATTAATCATGCCACTGTGACCACAGAATTGATGATGCCACTGTGACCACAGAATTGATGATGCCACTGTGACCACAGAATTAATGATGCCACTGTGACCACAGAATTAATGATGCCACTGTACCCACAGAATTAATAATGCCACTGTACCCACAGAATTAATCATGCCACAGTACCCACAGAATTAATGATGTCACTGTGGGTACAGTGGCATCATTAATTCTGTGGTCACAGTGGCATGATTAATTCTGTGGGTACAGTGGCATCATTAATTCTGTGGTCACAGTGGCATCATTAATTCTGTGGTCACAGTGGCATCATTAATTCTGTGGTCACAGTGGCATCATTAATTCTGTGGGTACAGTGGCATCATTAATTCTGTGGGTACAGTGGCATCATTAATTCTGTGGGTACTGTGGCATCATTAATTCTGTGGGGCACAGTGGCATCATTAATTCTGTGGGGCACAGTGGCATCATTAATTCTGTGGGGCACAGTGGCATCATTAATTCTGTGGGGCACAGTGCCATCATTACTTTTGGAGGCACAGTGGCATCATTAATTCTGTAGGCACAGTGACATCATTAATTCTGTGGGTACAGTGGCATCATTAATTCTGTGGGTACAGTGGCATCATTAATTCTGTGGTCACAGAATTAATGATGCCACTGTACCCACAGAATTAATGATGCCACTGTACCCACAGAATTAATGATGCCCCAGTACCCACAGAATTAATGATGCCACTGTACCCATAGAATTAATGATGCCACTGTACCCACAGAATTAATGATGCCACTGTGCCCCACAGAATTAATGATGCCACTGTGACCACAGAATTAAGGATTCCACTGTGACCACCAAATAAGTGATGCCACTGTACCCATATAATTAATGATGCCACTGTACCCACAGAATTAATGATGCCACTGTGCCCCAGAATTAATGCCAATGTGCCCCCATATGAACTTTGCCACTGTAACTCTCCATCTGTTGTAAAACTACAACTCCCATCATGCACAGACAAAAGGTCATGATGGTAGCTGTAGTTCTACAATAACTGGAGAGTCACAGATGGGGGAACACAAATTTTTACCTGAGAGCTTAGAATCGCCGTCCCAGGTCCCGCACTGCTCCGCTGCTCTGGCCTCTTCTAGTCAGGCCTGGCCAGAGCAGATGATGCAGGCAGCTAATGGTGCTACCTGCATCATAGGAGAAGCGCAGGGCAGGGACACATCGCTCCCTCGCTCCGGGCCGCGGCTATTCATTTGTATTGGCGTCTTAAAGACACAGCTACAAATGAATAAGGGGAGATCCAGCGGATGGTCCGAATGACTGGGGGACGCAGTCCGGATCTGGACCGTGGTCTGCCAGTTCAGTACCCCTGATATAGGACATAGATCAATGTTTCCCAACCAGAGTGCCTCCAGCTGTTACAAAACTACAACTCCCAGCATGCCTGGACAGCATTGTAGCTTTGCTTTGCAGACACCTTGGTTGGGAAACACTTATTTATGTCAGTGTTTCCCAACCCTCCAGCTGTTGCAAAACTACAACTCCCAGCATGCTAGGAGTTGTAGTATTGCAACAGCTGGGGGCACCCCTGGTGAGAAAGGGGGGGGGGTGAGCAGGGATTGTGCTGGGAAGGGGGGAGGGATGATGCTGGAAAAGGGTGGGCATGGATGGTGGGGGGTAGTTTATCTTACCTGCCTTAGAACACTGCTGGGCTCCTGTATCCTCCAGACACTTCCTGCTTGCTGGGGTCATGTGATGTTTTGGTGTCACATGACCCAAGCAGAGCAGTAGAAAGCTGCCAATCAGGGGGAAGAGAAGCCGAGTAAGTGCCGATAACTCCACAGACACGCTGTGTGCACGCTCCCTCTGCACTGCAGACTGAGTATACAAATATAGCTTGTGACAGGGATGAGCGCTGGGACAGGGTGTTATTGTTAAGGTTATTGTAGGACATGCTGGGAGTTGTAGTTTTGGTTTGTGTCAGCTGCAGAGCCATAGGCTGTGTCAAGGAATAATGGGAATTGCAGTTAGTAACTACAACACCCAGCATGCCCTGATGCAGCCTATGGCTCTGCAGCTGACCCGAACCAAAACTACAACTCCCAGCATGTTACACTTTATAGTTCTACAGTTTAGGTTATGGTGTAACATGCTGGGAGTTGTAGTTTTGGTTCGGGCGTGTTTGTGTGCATCCGTGGGGCTCTTGGTTGACGGGTGAGTATGAAGGGGGCGGGATTCTGGGGGTGCAATATAGTGCGGGTGCCACTGAAAATAAATAAAATTAGATGGCACAACTGCCCTAATGCCCGACGTGACAGTCCGCTCCTATACAAAACATTCATGCATACACATATCATACATACACCAGCCACTGCCCCCATATCCCCATACACAACCCCCGCCACTGCCCCCCCCCCACATCATACATTACATACACACATACACTCACACCATACATATACACCATACATATGCACACATCATACATAGGCCTGCTGCTGCTGCCCCCCCACATATCATACATTACATTACATACACATCACACAGACAGACATCATACACACATTACATACACATCACAAACAGACATCATACACACATTATACATTACATACACATCACACACAGACAGACATCATACACACATCACACATACACTCACACCATACATATACACCATACACACATCACACATTACATACACATCACACACAGACAGACATCATACACACATCACACATACACTCACACCATACATATACAACCACCCTTCCTGCCGCCGCCTGCATTCTCGGCCTCCTCACCTGATCCGGCCATGAGTGGACATCAGAGCTGTAGTCACCGCCGGTGTGAGGTGAGATTTCCGTCCTCCCCCTCCCCCCTGCTCTGTGTTTTCCCTGTGCAAACTAGCAACCTCCCCGTGGTGGATTAGGTCCTGGGGAGACAGATCAGGGGGAGGGGGAGGGATAGAGCTGTGCACGGAGCTGTCTACATCCTTTCTCTCACCCTGCTGTGTCTTCTGAGCTCCGTCCATCCTCCGGGAGGGGAGATAAGTGGACTCTATGTCAGCTGGAGGCCACCGCCCCCTCCATACACTCTGAGTGCCGGTGTGAGACTTCCATCGGCTCCTGCGCCTTACACCGACATTAAAGAAAAATAAGGGGGAAGTCTGTCTGTCCCTGCTCGCCCGATACAGGGCTAAATCTATGAACAATTCACCTGCCCGGCGCCCAAAACTACTTGTCCCGGGCGTCGGGCGATAGGATTTCCACATCCCTGATGGGTACACTATGTACCCCAGTATGCTATACAGCTGGCGTAGGTAAGTAGTGATGCTCTGCACCCTGTATACGCTATATATCACTCCTCACCTCCTTACACTCTGGACTGGGCGCTCTGCATCTGACCCATGGAGTGGTACCTGAAGGCAGTAAAAAAAATTGCCACAGGATCCAAAAATGATTGTTACCACACACCAGCAAAAACGCAAGAAAAAGAACACAAGAAAAACTGAAAAAATGCAGGAAAAAGCTGTGACCGTTCTTCTGGCGTTTTTGCTGGTGAACAAAAAACCTCAATGGAATCCAAGCCTCAAAGCAATAGAACAAAATCCCTATGTCCACTTTTCCTGTGAGGTGCAGCTCAGGTGTACTCTGTGTGGAGATTTAGAACTTTGCACAAAATTTATCATGTGCCTTGCAATTGCACCAAATTTAGACCAACCAAAACAATCTACAAAAAACATGTACCTACAACAATGATAAATTTCCCCCAATGTATATGTGTGATTGTGTCTATGTAGCAGAGCCGAGTGTGTGATTGTGTATATGTAGTAGAGCTGAGTGTGTGATTTTGTAAATGCAGCAGAGCTGAGTGAGTGATCAGGTGTATGTAGCCAAGTTGAGTGTGTGCGTGGTCATGCTTATACATAATCACACATTCAGCTCTGCTCCATACACATGTCGCACACATGTTCTCCTCACATTTTCAAAGATCTCTTGTGCTGCTTTGAAAATATGTGAAAATTCATTTTCGCACCCCCAATTTTTTTTTTGCAGCCACATTGGATTTTTTTTTTGCGCCAAATTTTACATCACAGAAAATTCTGGCGGAAACATCTCACAAAATATTCCATGGTTACTAGTGCCCAGTGATAACTGTATAAATAAAACATTTCTGAGCTTAAATGTGAGTGCAGGTGCAGTGACCAATAAAAAAATAAAAAATTAAAAATAATTATATATATATATTATTTTTTATTTTTTTTAATGCCATTTTCAATAATAGTTTTTTTTTTTTTTTTTTTTTTATAATTACTTAAATAACATCTTTTCCCACAAAAACAAAGAAAAAAACCCCCCAAAACAGTAAAACTGCAACACAATTTCTGTGATTTCCGGTATGAAATTTTTTATGTAAACTGGACTCTCACCCCTTTGAAAATATCATAGTTACATAGTTAGTACGGTCGAAAAAAGACATATGTCCATCAAGTTCAACCAGGGAATTGAAGGGTAGGGGTGTGGCGCGATATTGGGGAAGGGATGGGATTTTATATTTCTTCATAAGCATTAATGTTATTTTGTTCCAGGAATGTATCTAATCCTGTTTTAAAGCTGTTAATTTTTCCTGCTGTGACCAGTTCCTGAGGTAGACTGTTCCATAAGTTCACAGTTCTTATGGTAAAGAAGGCGTGTCGCCTCTTGAGACTAAACCTTTTCTTCTCCAGACGGAGGGAGTGCCCCCTCGTCCTTTGGGGGGGGGGGGGGGTTTAACCTGGAACAGTTTTTCTCCATATTTTTTGTATGGGCCATTAATATACTTATATACGTTTATCATATCCCCCCTTAAACGTCTCTTCTCAAGACTAAACAATTGTAACTCCTTTAATCGCTCCTCATAGCTAAGATGTTCCATGCCCCATATTAGTTTAGTCGCGCGTCTCTGCACCCTTTCCAGCTCCACAGTGTCCCTTTTATGTACAGGCGACCAAAACTGAACAGCATATTCCAGGTGAGGCCGTACCAATGCTTTATAAAGGGGGAGTATTATGTCCCTGTCCCTTGAGTCCATGCCTCTTTTGATACATGACAATATCCTGCTGGCTTTGGAAGCAGCAGCCTGACATTGCATGCTATTCTGTAGTCTGTGATCTACAAGTACACCCAGATCCTTCTCTACCAGTGACTCTGACAGTTTAATCCCCCCTAAGACATACGACGCATGCAGGTTATTAGTACCCAGATGCATAACTTTACATTTATCCACATTGAACCTCATTTGCCAAGTGGATGCCCAGACACTTAGTCTATCCAAGTCATCTTGTAACTTATGCACATCCTCTATAGACTGTACCGTGCTACAAAGCTTGGTGTCATCTGCAAAGATAGAAACAGAGCTGTTAATACCATCCTCTATATCATTGATAAATAAATTAAACAACAGCGGTCCCAGTACAGAACCTTGGGGTACACCACTAATTACCGGGGACCAATCAGAGTACGAATCATTGACCACCACTCTCTGGGTACGATCCATGAGCCAGTGTTCAATCCAGTTACAAACTAAAATTTCCAAACCCAAAGACCTTAACTTACCTGTCAGATGTCTGTGAGGGACAGTATCAAACGCTTTAGCAAAATCCAGAAACACTATATCCACAGCCATTCCTCTGTCAAGGCTTCTACTCACCTCTTCATAAAAGCAAATTAGATTGGTTTGACAACTTCTATCCTTAGGAAACCCATGCTGGCTATCACTTATAATACAATTATCCCCTATGTATTCCTGTATGTAATCCCGTATAAATCCTTCAAACAATTTACCCACAATGCACGTTAGACTTACCGGTCTATAGTTTCCTGGAGAAGACCTAGTGCCCATCATGTAAAGCATAAAATATACGTGGACACACCCACTTTTACAAAACTGACGTGAACGGTGTAAACCGCGGCACAAAGCTCTTTGAAATGTGTTCAATATTTTTTGCGCCAAAATTTTGGCGCTAAATTGATTTTTTTGTGCCGCAAAATTCTTTGAGAATCTACCCTCTGTGTACTTTATAAATATTTATAATTCTACTATTGTGCAGAGTTTTGTTCGGCGCACACTGCTGCTCCAGCACTTCTAGCTATGTGAGCAGTGCCGTGGAGGTAGAGAAGGCGTGCACGGTAGAGCCAGGGGGGGAGGGGGTTATATATTTGCGCAAAATTTATCAAACGACGTGCACAACTTTTGTAAATTGTGTAAAGGGGCAGATCTGTGTCTACAACAGACCCTAATAAGAAATCTCCCCCAATGATTCTATAAACTGGCGGTCGATAATGAGTATATAGTTTATATACATTTTTTGTGTAGAGGTTTTTTTTTTTATATAATTTTTAATAGGAAAGAAATAAAAGACATTTTTGAAAAGGTTTCCAATCTCAGTTTTCGTTACTCAATAAAAAAGATTTACACCATTTTCTGAACAATATAATTTCAGTAGTATGTACCGTATATAAAGTATACAAAAAATAAGGTTGCAGCAGCAGCTCTCTTTGTCAAAAAAATCGAGGCTCTTAGCGCACTTTTTGATCAAAACGTGTCCCCATCCACCACACGGAGGTGGCCTCTTGTCGGATGAGACCCTAACATGCCTAATCCACTCACCTCTGCTGGGCATATGGCCTCTGACATGCAGGATCCTTTTATATTATGCATGTTTTGTGTATATCTATGTATCTATCTATATATATATATATATATATATATATATATATATATATGCATTGTACTATATGCACTATATCTCTGCACTTTTTATATCTTTTGTATATGTATGTATTGTATTGCATGCTCTATATATTCCTGCACTCTTCAGGCACTGCTCCTATCCATTTGGATTTAGTATACATCATTCCTGCACACTAATCAAGATTCATTTACCGTATTTTTCGCCGTATAAGACGCACTTTTTATTCTCCAAAACTGGGGGGGGGGGGGGGGAAGTTGGTGCGTCTTACACGGCGAATACACACACCTATCGCGGCGGTACCGGTGGCCATCAACGGCCGGGACCCGCGGCTAATACAGGACATCACCGATCGCGTGATGATGACGGCGACGGAGAGCGTGGATCCCAGGGAAGAAGACGTCCGGAGCGTCGGGGATACCACGGGGACGCGGCGACAGCGAAGGAGCGACATCCAGGGCAGCGGTGACGGGTCCGGAGCGGCAGGGACACGTGAGTATTACCTCCTATCCAGTGGTCTTCAACCTGCGGACCTCCAGTTGTTGCAAAACTACAACTCCCAGCATGCCCGGACAGCCAACGGCTGTCCGGGCATGCTGGGAGTTGTTGTTTTGCAACATCTGGAGGTCCGCAGGTTGAAGATAACTGTTGGGTTCAGAATTTTTTTTTTCTAGATTTTGCGCCTTTAAAATTGGGTGTGTCTTATATACCGATGCGTCCTATAGGGCGAAAAATACGGTATACACTTCTACAAATATATTTTTTTACAAAAATATTTTTCTCATTTTTGTTTATGTTGCATGCGCTATTTACTGTATTTGTTTTACCATTATGCATGTTATCACATCCTTGTCATTTTTTTATGCTTTCATATGCCCCTGGATTATTATAATAATCATTATTGCTATTATCTCAAATGTATATGCATTATTTATAGCCATGTTATTGCCTTCACAGTCAGTTCTCCCACTATATATTTTCATTCTTTGTATTATTTAGCCCTGGGTCCGATGTTCAACTTATTTTGTATATCCCTCCATTAGCAGCGATCTGTCTTTCCCCCTAGAATTTTTTTGTGCACGCATGCGCAGTATGAGTGACTGTGGCCATGTTTTCGTTGCCAAACCCACTCTATAATGTGAATGCGCGTTGCGTGCTCCATCACACGAGTGCCGCGGTGTCCAACGTCACTTCCGACCCAGCGGCTTACTATTTGGACAGGTGTGTTATTCCTTTTCTATTGGGTCACTATTATATAAATTCCGAACCTGTAGCCATTATTTGCAGCCAAATGTTTTAACATATATTGATATATATTTATTTTATTTAGTCTATTATGTACATTTTTAGAATCATGTTCTTTTATTAATAAAAAAATATATACATTTTCATTCATCGATTTGTACTTTATTTGGTGTCGGGGTTACGCTTTTGGCGTTTGTAGGTATATATGCAGAAGGAATAAGTTGCAATATATAGGGGAAAAAAAGAAACATGGTGGTTGGGGTGCTGGTGACTACTCCCAATGAAGCAGAGCTGTAGTGTTCTGATCAATTCGGGAGCTGTGTATTCTTCCCCCACCATCACTTTCCTCCTCCTCCTATTCTCAAAAATGAGGAATCCTCCTGCCAGACTACCCAAATCTGTAGATAACGTTGGACTTTTTGTCAGAATTTTATTAATATTTGTATTTATATTTGTATATTATATTTGTTTGTCTATGTTATAAAGTGATGTTCGTTCCCACCCAAATACCCAGTCCTCCGTATAAAGTCACCGCCCCCCCCCCAAAAAAAAACACCCTATACCCCGAGTTTTCTATACCTTTATTTAATAATAAAAAGCTTATTTTACCCTATAAAACAAATGGATGTAAATGTCCATGTTTACACCTGTCCTCAGAGCAGTGACATTCCGTATGACATCACACATGTGACTTCACAAATGGTGATAGCTGGAAAAAGAGGTGCAGAGCCCCAGAGGCCTTACTCTGAGGACTGCAATCTAGCGAGCACTAGTGTTTCTATATTGTTTCCTTGCGCTTTTTATTTTATTTTATCATGATTCGAGGGGACCACATCAGCAGGGATGAGGTCAATTTGGCCTGTAGCATGTGCTGGACAGTTACCATCCTCCTGGGTTCCCTCTTCACCACCGGCTCGAGTTTCTGGTTTGAAATCACCAGCAACCAACCGAGCCGGAATATCACCTCCAGCCACCTGCAAGGGCAGAACGATACCATCAGAGATCTGCCCAGCTTGAATACTACCAGCAGCGACATGAAGTGTCCCACCTGGACGAGGACCAGGATCAGAAAGATCACCCCTGTCCTGGTGAGTAATCAAACCTCTGCCAGCAGCGACATGAAGTGTCCCATCTGGACCAGGACCAGGATCAGAAAGATCACCCCTGTCCTGGGGAGTAATGACACCACTGCCAGCAACGACGCGATCAACTGGGATTCCATTACCAACAACCTGCAGAGCGGGGCGGCCATCATCAAAAACTATCTTGGCTGGATCAGCACTTATGGTGACATGATCATCTGCCTGCTATGCTATATTCCCATCGATAACAACCTGCTGGACCGGTTCATAGATGCTGTTGACGACCTGATCTCGTTTGCTACTATCATCAGTGACCTGCTGTCCTGGATAGACACCACCACTGACTTGATCTTCTGGATCCCCACCATCACCAGCAGCTCCCTGCTTGCCTGGATGAACCCAGTCAATGAGTTTGTGACCTGGATTACCACCAACAGCACTATAGAGCTTCTTTACGTGATCTGTAACCCCACCGCCATCAGCTGGATCGGCTTCTTCAGTGACAGGCTCACCTGGATCGCCATCACACTCCAGCTTCTGACGTGGGTTATGCCAAGGGGGATAGTGACCAGCATCACCGGACCGATGGACTATATTAACTCGGTCAGACAGTTCCTGGGACGGGTCACCGTTGCCATCCTAATTGTCAATATCCCCGAGATTAAAGGTGTCATTACCATCATCGCCAGTATACTATGGGTATTCACCACCAACCTGTATGTATGAACACTGGAAAAGATGAATAAACATTTTTATTAGACAAATATTCCAATAGTTGTAATTATTGTTATAATAGACAAAGTAGGGAATTTATTATAAATCAGTGTTTTATATGTCAGTGAGAAACAAAAATATCTCGGAGTAAGGTGCCCCAAATGTATGAAGAGCCGCAGTTGAATATGGTTTCACATAACTACAACTCCCAGCATGCCCAGACAGCCAATAGCACTGCTCAGCCTCTGATTGGTGGAGCACTTTGTCGTACGGTAATAACTCAACTAACCCCTTCCCACAGAATGCCTTATATAAACGTCCGATTGGGCAGGTCCTTCGCGCATTCCGCCGTTTATAAAAGGCATTCAGTTAACCCGGCGATGCGCGGCATCGCATGGGTTAGCTGGCAGAAGTCCCGCTGTTACCAGCAGGAGACAACTTCTGCAAGCCTCCCCAGGACCATCTGTGGATGGTCCTAGTCAGCAATCCCTGTGATTGGTCCCTGTGGACCAATCACAGTGTGTCAGCTGACTGGGGGGGGGGTGTCTCAGCTGACTGGGGGGGGGGGGTTTAAAGTTCATTTCCCTCAGTCTGCCCGTTCCTAGAAGTCGGGCAGAGCGGGGGATGATGAGTGCTGTGGGGGGGGGGGGGGGGTGATGGGGTGGCCCACGGCACATACCTGGGGCCGGCGGCAGGCACAAGTGGAGGAGGCAGCTGTGGCATCAGATGCAGCAGTGAAGATCGCTGTAATGTGATCTTCACTGTTGCTTCTAGGAGTTTTAAAACTACAACTCACAGCATGCCCAGCCTTTGGCTGTCTGGGCATGCTGGGAATTGTAGTTTTGCAACATCTGGAGGGCCACAGTTTGGAGACCACTGTGCACTGGTCTCCAATCTGTGCTCTTCCAGATGTTACAGAACTACAACTTTCAGCATGCCTAGACTGTCTGGGCATGCTTGGAGTTGTAGTTTTGCAACAACTGGAGGCACACTAGTTGGGAAGCATTGTCTGTTTCCTAACTCAGTGTTTCCCAACCTGTTTGCCTCCAGCTGTTGCAAAACTATAACTCCCAGCATGCACTGACAGACCATGCATGCTGGGAGTTGTAGTTTAGCAACAGCTGGAGGCTCATGGGTTGCGAAACACTGAGTTAAGTAACAAACTCTGTGTTTTGCAACCAGTGTGCCTCCAGCTGTTGCATAACTACAACCCCCAGCATGATCGGACAGCCAAAGGGCATGCTGGGAGTTGTAGTTTTGCCCGCCCCCCATGTGAATGTACATTCACATGGGCAGGGGTTTACAGCAAGTTTCCTTGCTGTAAACCCCTGCCCTTGTTACATAAACCCCTGCCCTTATTATGTACCTTGAGGGGTGTAGTTTCCAAAATAGTATGCCATGTGGGGGCTTTTCAGCTGTTCTGGCACCATAGGGGCTTCCTAAATGTGACATGCCCCCAAAAAATCATTTCAGAAAAACTCACTCTCCAAAAACCCATTGTCGCTCCTTCCCTTCTGAGCCCTCTACTGCGCCCTCCGAACACTTGACATACACATATGTGGTATTTCCTTACTCGAGAGAAATTGGGTTACACATTTGGGGGGATTTATCTCCTTTTACCCCTTGTTAAAATTCAAACACTGGGTCTACAAGAACAGGTTAGTGTAAAAAATTGAGATTTTGAATTTTCTCCTTCACTTTGCTGCTATTCCTGTGAAACACCTAAAGGGTAAACAAACATTATGAATGTCATTTTGAATACTTTGAGGGGTGCAGTTTTTATAATGGGGTCATTTGTGGGGTATTTCTAATATGAAGACCCTTTATATCCACTTCAAAACTGACATGGTCTGTGAAAAATTCCGATTTTGAAAATTTTGTGAAAAACTGGAAAATTGATGCTGAACTCTGAAGCCCTCTCATGTCTTCCAAAAGTAAAAACATGTCAACTTTATGATGAAAACATAATATATTGTATATAATATAATAATATAAAGATATCTCCCGCATGATGCAAACATAAAGTAGACATATTGTATATGTGAATCAATATATAATTTATTTGAGATGCCTATTTTCCTTACAAGCAGAGAGCTTCAAAGTTAGAAAAATGCAAACTTTTCAAATTTTTCATAAAATTTTGGAATTTTTCACAAAGAAATGATGCAAGAATCGACAAAAATTTACCACTAGGATAAAGTTGATTTTGTCACGAAAAAACAATCTCTGAATCAAATTCATAAGTACAAGCATCCCAGAGTTATTAATGCTTAACCTCTTAAGGACTCAGGGCGTAGCCCGGTGTGAAAAACGGGGTCACACCGTGTCGGTCCCGGCTGCTAATAATAGCCGGGACCCTGGGCTAACAGCGCGCAGCATCGATCGTTGTGCCACGCGCTGTTAACCCTTCAGACGCGGCGATCAAAATTGAAGCCGCGTCTGAAAATGAAAGTAAACGCTTCCCGGCAGCACACTCGGGCTGATTGGGACATCGCGATAAAATTGCGATGTTCCGATCAGCTGGGACGCAGGCGGAGGTCTCCTTACCTCTCTCCGCGGCGTCCGATCGTCGATTGATTGCTCCAAGCCTGAGCTACAGGCTTGAGCAATCGAGCCCCTATCTGACTGATCCGTGCAAAGCTAGGGCTTTGCAGGGATCTGCATAGGAGATCAGTGTGTGCAGTGTTATAGGTCCCTATGGGAGCTATAACACTGTAAAAAAAAAGTGAAAAAAAGAAGTTAACAAAGGTCATTTAAAAGGGGTACTCTGGAGAAAACCTTTTTTCTTTTAAATCAACTGGTGGCAGAAAGTTAAACAGATTTGTAAATTACTTCTATTAAAAAAATCTTAATCCTTCCAGTACTTATTAGCTGCTGAATGCTACAGAGGAAATTCCTTTTTTTTGGAACACTGATGACATCATGAACACAGTGCTCTCTGCTGACATTTGTGTCCGTTTTAGCAACCATGCATAGCAGATGTATGCTAAGGGCAGCATGGTGGCTCAGTGGTTAGCACTGCTGCCTTGCAGTGCTGGAGACTTGGATTCAAATCCCACTAAGGACAACAATAAATAAAGTGTTATTATTATTATTATAATAACATCAGCAGAGAGAACTGTGCTTGTGATGTCATCAGGAAGTACAGGAAGGATTAAAAAATTTTTAAAAGAAGTAATTTACAAATATGTTTAACTTTCTGCCACCAGTTGATTTAAAAGAAAAAAGGTTTTCACCAGAGTACCCCTTTAACTCCTTCCCTAATAAAAGTTTGACCCCTTTTCCCATAAAAAAAAAAAAAACTAAACTAAACATATGTGGTATCGCTGCGTGCGAAAATGTCCGAACTATAAAAATATATTGTTAATTAAATCGCTCGGTCAATGGCTTACACGCAAAAAATATTCCAAAGTCCAAAATAGTGTATTTTTGGTCACTTCTTATATCATGAAAAAATGAATAAAAAGCGATCAAAAAGTCCGATCAATTCAAACATGGTACCGATAAAAACTTCAGAACACCTGTTGGATCCGCACCTACTTTTCGCCAAGCTGCCCGGGACTTGTGTACTTGAGACTTAGTCTCTGTTGCCTTTTACCTACACTCTGATTCTCTACGTTAATTTTCTTTTCTTTCCCCCACCTTTTTCCCTCTAAGTTTCCCTGTTCTCCTCTTTAGACTGCTCCTGCTTCTCTCTTTTCCTCATCCTGCTTTTCGTCTCTTCCCTTGTCCTTACCTTTCTAGCTCCTCTCTGGGCTGACCTGGTGCCTTTACTTGGGTCACCTATTTAGCTGGCTAGACGCAATGTGGACTGTTGCGCCTCACCTGTCCCGGTTGGGGCACAGGAAGTACGATGGTTCAGATGATATCCTGGACCGCCTTTCCTGAGTATTGTGTTGTTTTGATTTGTTCTATTTGGTTTGTTCTTGTTTTTTCTTTTGTTTCAGGAGGTTTACCAGCTACACCTTTCCTTTGTGATGGAGGCAGTGTAACAGGATCGGTCGTCGCCTATTGTAAAGTATATGTGGGTGATGGTTTGCCTTCTCCTTTGATATTTTGCTTTTTTAATTTTACCCAATATGTGTAGGATAATATCACATAACGTTAGGGGCTTTAACTCCCCTAACAAACGGAAAATGGCTTTCCATACATATGTCCGCCTCAAACCTGACATAGTCTGTATACAAGAATCGCATTTTACTGTGACTTGTTACCCTAGTTTTCTTCATAAATCTTTTGTGAGAATGTACAGGGCATCCTTTACCACTAAGTGTAGAGGAGTTGCTATTTTCTTGCACAACTCCCTTCCACTTGAGGTGACGGAGGCGAAATGTGATCCTGAAGGTCGTTATCTAATTATTTTAGGTACTCTGTATGGGAAATCTATCTGTCTTGTGAATACTTACGCCCCCACCGACAACCCTATTTTATTCTTTAGAGATATGTGTTCCATTCTTGACTCCCTGACTTTTGAGACATTGTTGTGGGCTGGTGATTTTAATTTTGTTTATAATGGCAAGTTGGACCGTTCTAATACGGTTCAGTTTCGTAGGTCGGGGACTCAACAACGCCTATTATCCAGTCTGTTTGCTATGCACTCTCTTGTGGACACATGGAGGGAACATAACGGTGCCAGTAGAGGTTATACCTATTATTCCCCGGTCCAACGCCACTACACGAGGATAGACTGGATCTTGGTCAACGCTGCGACGGTGTCTCAGCTGGTCTATGCTCGTCATGTACCCGTGTCATGGTCGGACCATGATCTGGTGTTGTCAGTCTTTAATTTTATGTCCACTCTCATATTGCCATTTAGGTGGAGACTTAATGAGTCTCTATTGACTATGCCTAGAATTAAAACCCAATTGGAGAGTGATATTACTTCCTACTTCTCTTTAAATAGCTCCCCACAATCGTCTCCGCATTGGACATGGTTGGCCCATAAGGCTTACATCCGCGGACGCCTGATCTCTACGGCCTCGGGTATTAAGCGTGATAGGTCTAGAGTCCAGGCGGCCTTGGAGGCCAGATTGTCTAGATTGGTTTTTGCCCATCAGCAGGATCCTACCCCCTATCTTTATAAGTCTATTGCGGATACTAGGTTGCAGTTGGATGCCCTGCTTTCTACTAAGGTTGAGAAAGCTTTGAGGTGGACGGATGCAACCTATTATAGGTTGGCTAATAAACCTGACAGGTTGCTCGCGGCTATGCTTAAGAAAACTTCCTCATTTAACCGGGTACATAGTGTTCAGTTGAGACCGGGCCTCCGCACATCCCACCCTGATCGTATTTATGAGGCTTTTTCTTCCTTCTATTCTCACCTCTACTCGGCTCCTCCTTCTCCCCCTAATTATTCTGCTTCTTTCAATGCCTTTTTCTCTCAATTGTCTCACCCATCTTTATCTGCTTTGGACCGGGAGGCCTTGAATGGACCCATCACGGTGGAGGAGGTAGAATGGGCCAATGACCGTCTTAAATTGGGCAAGTCTCCCGGCCCGGACGGATTTTCTGCCTCCTACTTTAAAACCTTTTCCTCTTTGCTAATACCTCATCTTGTTTCCTTTTTCAACTCCCTTTTTTCTGGCGCCAAACCTCCCTCTGAATTTCTTGATGCTTTGATCACTGTCTTGCCTAAACCCTCTAAGGACCACACTCTACCCTCTAACTATCGTCCTATCTCTCTTCTTAATGTCGATTCTAAACTACTTACCTCTATTCTGGCTTCTAGACTTAATTCCTATTTGCCCTCTCTTATCCACCAAGATCAGGTGGGATTTATCCCAGGCCGACAAGCCCCAGATAATATTAGGAAGATCTTAAACCTTATCAACTATTCAGATGTAACTAAAACTCCCATGGTCGCCCTAGCGCTAGATATAGAAAAGGCCTTTGATACGGTCTTGTGGCCCTACCTGTTTCAGGTACTGTCGAAATTTGGCATTTCGGGTCCCTTTGTTAGCATGTTGCGTGGCATTTACTCGGCCCCAACGGCCTACTTGAAGCTGCCCTCCACTTCACCCTCATCTATATCTATAGGGAGGGGAACACGCCAGGGATGCCCCCTCTCACCGGCGCTTTTTGCGCTCGTGATGGAGCCCTTGGCGGTTGCTATTAGAGACAATGTTGACATTAAGGGCCTTGTGGTGGGTTCGCTGGAATATAAAACTAGTCTATTTGCAGATGACCTTTTCCTGACGTTAACGAATCCTTTAGTTACTTTACCTAATTTACTCACCCTCTTGGACAGGTTTGCTGGGCTGTCGGGGTTGAAGGTGAATGTGGCCAAATCCGAGGTTATGTATTGCAATGTCCCACCTTTGACACGTCAATTGATTTCATTAAATTTTGGGTTTCATGATTCCTCCCAAGGCCTGTCCTATCTAGGTGTTACTCTTACTTCATCCCTTAAAACTTTATATGCGGCAAACTATCCTCCACTATTTCGCTCTATTAGAGCGGATCTCACTAAGTGGACGGTACCCCATATCTCGTGGATAGGTCGCATAAATGTATGCAAAATGGTTATTCTTCCACGAATCCTGTATTTGTTCCGTTCCCTTCCCATCCCGGTAGTGAAAAAAGACATATGCTCTCTTCAACACACCATTTCCCATTACATCTGGAACAGGAGACGACCCCGCATTAATAAGACTGTTATGCATTATCATAAAAGGGTGGGTGGCCTATCGGTCCCCAACTTGCTGAAATATTACTATGCTGCTCGCCTGGCCCAATTAGCCCTCACACACGCCACGCAAAATGCCCCTAGATGGGTGGGGTTGGAGGCATCCCTTATCTCTCCCTACTCTTTTTCCGCCTTGATGTGGTCCTCTTGTCCTGTCTCAGCTCTTCTCTCCTCTTTGGCGCAAATCACTCTGTTTTCCTTGTCTCTTTGGCGTCTGGTTCGCTTCAAATTCCGTCTGCAGTCTCCTATACCTCCCCTCCTCCCCTTTCTTTCTAATCCCTCTTTTCAACCTGGCATTTCCACCGCTTTATATTCTTGGTGGCGCTCTGCTAAACTAACTAAATTATCTGACCTGCTGGTGGGTAAACAATTGATCACCATAACACAACTCTGCTCTATACATACACTCCCGCCTGGGGAATATTTCCGGGCCCTTCAAATCCTATCATATTACTCCTCGTTGGGACCTAAAGGCTTTCAGGTACATACTACATTCTATGAAGCAGCCTTGCTTTATGGTCCTACGTTGCCAGGCATGCTTTCTCGCATTTATGCTCATCTAAATGCTCCCCCTACTGATACTAAACTGCGCTTCATGGTAGCCTGGGAACGTGACCTCCGTGTGACCCTATCTTTGCCCCAATGGCATGCTTGTTGCACGGCTATTAGTAAGGGTAGTTGGCAGGTCTCCTTGATGGAGACATCTATTAAAATCCTACATAGAGTCTATATGGTCCCTTCTAGATTGCACACACTATACCCATCGGTGTCTCCTCTTTGCTTCAGGGGATGTCAGACTACTGGTTCTATGCATCATATTTGGTGGAGCTGCCCTACGGTAGCGCAATTGTGGAGAAGGGTTCATGCTGTCCTGGTAGATTTATTTGGTGACCGCATGCCCAGTTCCCCATCTTTTTGTCTTTTAAGCAACAGACCCAGTAGGATGCCATTCCGCACCTTTCGAATGGCTCAATTCATTCTTATGGCTACCAGGATTCATATAGCGGCCCAATGGAAATCCCCGTTATTGTCATTTCAGAAGGTTATCGATAGAGTTAACTTTATTATGCTTTGTGAAAAATTGTCTGCCATTCGTGAGAACAGGGTGGAATATTTTGATAAATTATGGGAAGAATGGCAGACCTCCTCTTATTGCCCACCTATGCAGAATTGCCTTTCTCTATATTGAACTGGGGGGCGGGGAATTTTCCTAGGTATTATATGTGCTTGAGGCGACTGTTTGGGACGACCGATCCTGCCATTACCCTGTATTTGTACTGTTTTCCATGCAAATGTTCTTTGTTTATGTGCGAACCAACGAGATGATGTAACCTCGATGTTCTCTGTTTTATCTGTTATTATGTGATTTTATGCCTGTAAAGGCATTTTACTATTTATCTTTTGCCTTTTGTACTGCTATCATTATTCTTTTCAATAAAAGATTCTTGGTTTGACTGTTAAAAACTTCAGAACACGGCGCAAAAAATGAGTCCTCATACCGGCCTGTATGCAGAAAACTAAAAAAGTTATAGGGGTTAGAAGATGAGAATTTTTAACATATAAATTTTCCTGCATGATGTAGTTATGATTTTTTTCCGAAGTAATACAATATCCAATCTATATAAGTAGGGTATCATTTTAACCGTATGGACCTACAGAATAAAAATGATGTGTTATTTTTACCAAAAAATGCACTGCGTAGAAACGGAAGCCCCCAAAATTTACAAAAGGAAATTTTTTCTTCAATTTTGTCGCACAATGATTTCGCCGTTTCGCCGTGGATTTTTTGGTAACATAACTAATGTCACTGCATAGTAGAATTGGTTGCGCAAAAAATAAGCCATCATATGGATTCTTAGGTGCAAAATTGAAAGCGTTATGATTTTTAGAAGGTGATGAGGAAAAGATGAAAATACAAAAACGGAAAAATGCTGAGTCCTTAAGGGGTTAAAGTGACAGTGGTCAGATCTGCAAAAAATGCTCTGGTCCTTAAGGCCAAAATCACCTCGGTGCTTAAGGGGTTAAAATTATGAAATATGGTCATAAAAATATTAATTATGAAAAATTATGAAAATGTATCATTGGGCAGGTAGTACCCCCAAATTAGACCCCCCCATTAGACAGGTAGTACCCCCAAATTACACCCCCCCCCAGTAGACAGGTAGTACCCCCAAATTAGACCCCTCCCCCAGTAGACAGGTAGTACCCTCAGATTAGACCCCCCCCCCCAGTAGACAGGTAGTACCCCCAGATTAACCCCCCCCCCCTCCCGCAGTAGGCAGTGATTCCCAACTGGGGTGCCGCGGGATTTTGACGGCAAATATTTTATTTTTTTATTCACCGGCCTGGCCTGCGTGTCTGAAATTTATGGCGCCGCGGGGGGAAGGGAAGTATGTGTGCGCTTTGCTGTGCGTGCACACATCGCAACCCCCTGCATTCCTCTCACCCTGCGGCTCAGTGAGTGAGTGCACTGGCGGTGCTCTGCCGGATTACCGTGCCGGTGTAGTGACCCGTGCCCCAGCATCCCCCTCCCCCCCAGCGGCCCAGTGAGTGAGTTCACTGGCGGTGCTCTGCCGGATTACCGTGCCGGTGTAATGACCCGTGCCCCAGCGTCCCCCTCCCCCCCCAGCGTCCCAGTGAGTGAGTGCCCTGTCGGAGCCCTGAGTCGCTGCCCTGCCGGAGAGGGGAGGAAGGTGGAAGCTGCGCCTGATTACTGTGCCAGTGTAGTGAAGAAATATGGCAAAAAGGTACTGTACCCTTTCGTACCCTCTGTTACCCCTTCTTAACCCCGTCCACCCCCCCCCTCACCCCTGTCATCCATGTCCACCCCCTGTCTATCCCTGTCACCCATGTCCACCCCTCCCTGTCCACCCCCCTGTAACACATGTCTACCCCCCTATTCACCCCTCTATCCCTTTGTCACCCCTCTTTTATCCCCCTTGTCATCCTTGTCCACCCCCGTTATCCCTGTTCACCCCCATATCTCCCGTGTCCACATCCTGTCATCCATGTCCACCTTGGCCACCTCTGTCCATTCCTCTGCAACACATGTTTCCCCCCCCATCCACCCCTCTGACTACCCCCCAGTCTACATCTGTCACCATTGTCCCTCCACCCTAATCACCCCTCTGTCCCTCCTGTCATCCATGTCCACCTTGGCCATCCCCCCTCTGTCACCCATGTACACTCCTCTACCCCCCATTCCATAGACTTGCATACGGGGGGCGGGGGGGGGGTGACATCACACGGAGGCGGGGGGGGTGGTCATGATACTCTGGCCCCGTGGTCGCCACCCGGCTGTTTGTGAGCTGGCACCGCTGTGTGCAGCTCAAACAGGTGGGTGGCGAATACAAGATTGCGGGGGTCCCCAGCGGCGGGACCCCCATGGGGAGACATCATATCCCCTATCCTTTGGATAGGGTATAAGATGTCTCAGGGCCGGAGTACACCTTTAAGATGTTAGCCGAGCTTTCTTACAATCTTACTGAGGAACCTTCTGACAATATTTTACCATTTCTTCTCACACTGTATGGTCACTGCAATTCTCTGTAAAGACGAGGTTACTCATTCCATTAACCCCTTAAGGACCCGGGCTTTTTCCGTTTTTTCATTTTCAATTTTTCCTCCTTAACTTTAAAAAATCATAACTCTTTAAACTTTTCACCTAAAATTCTATATGATGGCTTATTTTTTGCGTCACCAATTCTTCTTTGTAATGACATTAGTCATTTTACCCAAACATCTACGGTGAAACGGGAAAAAAAATCAATGTGCGATAAAATTGATGAAAAAACTCTATTTTGTAAGTTTTGGGGGCTTCCGTTTTTACGCAGTACATTTTTTGGCAAACATTACACCTTATCTTTATTCTGTAGGTCCATACGGTTAAAATGATACCCTACTTGTATAGGTTTGATTTTGTATCACTTCAGAAAAAAATCATGAATACATGCAGGAACATTTATACGTTTAAAATGGTCATCTTCTGACCCCTATAACTTTTTTATTTTTCTGTGTTCCGGGCGCTATGAGAGCTCATTTTTTGCGCCGTGATCTGAAGTTTTTAGCTGTATCATTTTTGTTCTGATCAGACTTATTGATCAAAAATGCGCTATTTTGGACTTTGGAATTTTTTTGCGCATACGCCATTGAACGTGTGGTTTAAAAAGCAGTATATTTTTATAATTCGGACATTTCTGCACGCGATGATACCACATATGTTTATTTTTATTTACACTGTGTTTTTTTTATTCTTGGAAATGCCGGGTGATTCAAACTTTTATTAGGGGAAGGGATAATTGAAAGGGTTAATGATTTTTTTTTTTTTTAACACTTCTCTTATGCTCCAAAGGATAGGGGATAAGATGCCTGATCGCGGGACTCCCGCCGCTGGGGACCCCAGGATCTTGAACGCGGCACCCCGTTTGTAATCAGTCCCCGGAGCTGTCACGCCCCCTCCCGTAGGCTTGCATTGAGGGGCGGAGCGTGACGTCACACAGGGGCGGAGGCGTGACGTCACACGCCGCCGGCCGTGTGGTCGCCGGTAATCAGACCCGGAAAGAACACGCTCCGGGGACTGATTACAAACGGGGTGCTGTGTGCAAGATCACGGGGGTCCCCAGCGGCGGGACTCCCGCGATCAGGCATCTTATCCCCTATCCTTTGGATAGGGGATAAGATGTCTAAGCACCGGAGAACCCCTTTAAGATACTGAGCCCTCGGCTATGAGAACATTTGATCTGTCTTAGACTGCATTCACACTTTGTTTTTCCATTACGAGTGCCAGATACGGCTGGGGGAGGGGCAAACCGGGCTCTCCCGTATCCCAGCCGGACCAGCACTGAACTCCATTTACTTTAATGAGCCGACCGGAGTCAAACGCTGACTCCGGTCGGCTCATTTTTGACCCGTATGCGGTTTCCTGACCTCTAAAAAAACGGGAGATACATTTAACATTAAAACTAGATTAACATGCCAATCAGACCATGTTATGTATGTTATACAATGTATCTGTTCGCTACAATATGTAGGACGCACCACACAGCCCCTCCATAATCGATTAAATAAACATCGTTATAATATCCGTAATACATTTTTATTACATGGAGTCTCCAGGCATTGCGCACAATCTCATCCTGATGTACAGCATCCTATAACCATCATACCCATAGAGGCAATTCCAACACATATCTCAAATCGTTTTGAACAGTAGAAAAGAAAAGAAATGTATTGGATATATCGAATGGGTACTTTAGTTCCGGATGGACTTAATGAACTCTCAGAAGTGATACTGTAAAATTATCCCATTCATTTCTTGGAAACAAACACAATAAATACACTTTCAACTAATCCAGATATATTCATACTTATATGCTTCATTTAATGCCACTCGCAGCCATTTAACTCTTTCAACTGACAGTTTACCTATTTTCCTTACCTTATTTCCTGAGTACATCCCGGGATATGCGCTTGTTCTAAAGCCGTTAGCAGCGATCGTTATATCCCCGCTCGCTCTCCCCTGTATTAGCCTAATAATGTACATAAACATGGTAAATGTCTCTACTTCGGCTGTTACACACTGCCATCTACTGGTGGATTTTCATCATAGCACTCAGCACTTTTTTATTTAACCCCTTAAGGACTGAGCCCTTTTTCACCTTAAGGACTCAGCCGTTTTTTGCAATTCTGACCACTCTCACTTTAAACATTAATAACTCTGAAATGCTTTTACTTATCATTCTGATTCCGAGATTGTTTTTTTGTGACATATTCTACTTTAACTTAGTGGTAACATTTTATGGTAACTTGCATCCTTTCTTGGTGAAAAATCCCCAAATTTGATGAAAAAATTGAAAATTTTGCATTTTTCTAATTTGAAGCTCTCTGCTTGTAAGGAAAATGGATATTCAAAATAAAAAAAATTTTGATTCACATATACAATATGTCTACTTTATATTGACATCATAAAATTTATGAATTTTTACTTTTGGAAGACACCAGAGGGCTTCAAAGTTCTGCAGCAATTTTCAAATTTTTCACAAAATTTTCAAACTCGATATTTTTCAGGGACCAGTTCAGATTTGAAGAGGATTTGAAGGGTCTTCATATTAGAAATACCCCACAAATGACCCCATTATAAAAACTGCACCCCCCAAAGTATTCAAAATTACATTCAGTCAGTGTTTTAACCCTTTAGGTGTTTCACAGGAATAGCAGCAAAGTGAAGGAGAAAATTCAAAATCTTCATTTTTTACACTCGCATGTTCTTGTAGACCCAATTTTAGAATTTTTGCATGTTGTAAAAGGAGAAAATTTTTACTTGTATTTGTAGCCCAATTTTTCTCGAGTAAGCACATACCTCATATGTCTATGTAAAGTGTTCGGCGGGCGCAGTAGAGGGCTCAGAAGGGAAGGAGCGACAAGGGGATTTTGGAGAGAACATTTTTCTGAAATGGTTTTTGGGGGGCATGTCACCTTTAGGAAGCCCCTAGGGTGTCAAAACAGCAAAAAAAAAAAAACACATGGCATACCATTTTGGAAACTAGACCCCTTGGGGAATGTAACAAGGGGTAAAGTGAACCTTAATACCCCACAGGGGTTTCACGACTTTTGCATATGTAAAAAAAACAAAAACAATTTTACCTAAAATGTTTGGTTTCCCCAAATTTTTACATTTTTACAAAGGGTTAAAGCAGAAAATATCCCCCAAAATTTGAAGCCCAATTTCTCCCGATTCAGAAAACACCCCATATGGGGGTGAAAAGTGCTCTGCTGGCGCACTACAGGTCTCAGAAGAGGAGTAGTCACATTTGGCTTTTTGGAAGCAAATTTTGCTCTGGCGGCATGCCGCATTTAGGAAGCCCCTATGGTGCCAGGACAGCAAAAAAAAAAAACACATGGCATACCATTTTGGAAACTAGACCCCTTGGGGAATGTAACAAGGGGTAAAGTGAACCTTAATACCCCACAGGGGTTTCACGACTTTTGCATATGTAAAAAAAAAAAAAATGTTTACCTAAAATGCTTGGTTTCCCCAAATGTTTTCATTTTTACAAAGGGTTAAAGCAGAAAATACCCCCCAAAATTTGAAGCCCAATTTCTCCTGATTCAGAAAACACCCCATATGGGGGTGAAAAGTGCTCTGCTGGCGCACTACAGGTCTCAGAAGAGGAGTAGTCACATTTGGCTTTTTGGAAGCAAATTTTGCTCTGGGGGCATGCCGCATTTAGGAAGCCCCTATGGTGCCAGGACAGCAAAAAAAAAAACACATGGCATACCATTTTGGAAACTAGACCCCTTGGGGAATGTAACAAGGGGTAAAGTGAACCTTAATACCCCACAGGGGTTTCACGACTTTTGCATATGTTAAAAAAATATATAATTTTACCTAAAATGCTTGGTTTCCCCAAATTTTTACATTTTTACAAAGGGTTAAAGCAGAAAATACCCCCCAAAATTTGAAGCCCAATTTCTCCCGATTCAGAAAACACCCCATATGGGGGTGAAAAAAGCTCTACTGGCACACTACAGGTCTCAGAAGAGAAGTAGTCACAATTGGCTTTTTGGAAGAAAATTTTGCTCTGGGGGCATGCCGCATTTAGGAAGCCCCTATGGTGCCAGAACAGCAAAAAAAAAACAAAAAACATGGCATACCATTTTGGAAACTAGACCCCTTGGGGAACGTAACAGTGTTACAGTGAGTACTTACACCTCACAGTTTTTTTTGAACAATGGGCCGTAAAAGTGAAAAATTTTATTTTTTTGCACTATATTGATAGTGTTAGCCCAAATATGTCATTTTCACATTGGGTAATAGGGCAAAAGGCCCCCAAAATTTGTAGAACAACTTTGTCTGAGAAAAAAAAATACCCCATATGTGGATGTAAATTGCTCTGTGGACGCACTACAATGCTCAGAATAGAAGGAGGGAAATTTTGTTGAAATCGAAGTCGGGGGTCAAGTGCATTTATAAAGCCCCCAACAGAAAAAAAAAAAAAACACATGTGACACAATTTTAGAAACTACACCCCTCAATGAACGTAACAAGGGGTACAGTGGAAAATAACACCTCACAGGTTTTTTGAAAAATGGGCCATAAATTGAAAAATAAGATGTTTTTACACTAAAATGCTGGGGTTACCCAATTTTTAACATTTTCACATGGGGTAATATGAGGAATTGGGTTACAAATTTTGGAGGGCTTTTTCCCCTGACTATGAAAATACATCCACATATGGGGTAACGTGCTGGACGGGCGCACAACAAGGCTCAGAAGTCATAGAGGTCACTTTGTATTTGTGACCTATGGCATATCAGTAGCTGACGGTTACATACATTCCGAGGAAAATACAAAAATGAAACACCCAAATGTGACACCATTACAGAAAGTACCCACCCTGAGGAATGGGTATAGGGGTAAAGAGGACATTTTTAATGCACAGGTGTTTCCTAAATTTATTTTCCAGGAATGGATGAAGGGTAGCTTTTGAAAATTGCAATTTTCAACCTATACTCTGCTTCATCTTTCTGGGAACAACTAACATGTGACTCCGAATTGTCGCCTGGAAATACGACAGAGCTCAGCAAGAACTCTTCGCATTTGAGGCAGATGTTTGTTACGGACCTAACAGTTACATACATTCAGAGGAAAATACAAGAAAGGAACACCCACATGTGAGAATACTATTAACAGTACACCCCCCTAGGGAAGGTGTATAGGGTGAAGTGGAGATTTGGAACAGACGGGTGTTCCCTTAATTTATTTTCCAGGAATGGATGAAGTGTACTATGGGGGGAAGAAAATTGCAATTTTAGTACTGATATGCCAATTATTTTCCCAGAATGATGACCCAGAGTACAGCCAAAAGTAAAAATGATGCCCGCCCCAAACCCTATACTCTGAATCATCATTCTGGGAAGGGGATGTGTGGGGCCGTCCCTATTCTGTTACCTCAAATGCGCAACCCGCTCAGGTGGAGAGAGAGAGCGTTGCGCATTTGAGGCAACTGCAAACCTCCAATGCTGTTGACTCTGTGACCCATGACCCATTTTTTAGGGGGAAGAAAAAAAAAAATATTGGAGTATTGGGAAAAAGGTTTTTTTTTTTTTTGGGCGGGGGGGATAGGGTATTTTGGTACAAAATTTGGAAGTCAATGTACCCTGGACTGGTACATTGGAGCCGAATTCTGGGGAATGAAAATTAGGGCAAAGGATGGAAAATTTAGTACTCCATGGAAGTGTGATACTCCCTGAAGCAGTCTATGCAGAGGCCCGGATTATCTGGGCAAGTGTCACACTGAATGGTGGTGTCCCTCCGTCTCCCCTTCCTGTAACACACTCTGCATTTCTTCTGGGTTCGTCCCGACCTTCTAGTGTTGGGGATCACACCAGGAAAGTGTTGGCCTGGGACGATCCGGGGACCTAAAGTTCCAGAGGTGCTCTGACCCACTCCTTGGCGGTCACCAAAGATGAGGGCCTTTAGAACTACCTCTTGGAACTCCAGGTATGTCCCTGTGTTGCCAGCGTTCTGGTACAGTATAAAAGAGTTGTACATGGCAACCTGTACCATGTAGACCGCAACCTTTTTTATACCATACACGTGTTTACCGCATGGCATTATATGGCTTGAGGACTTGATCAGAAAGATCAACTCCCCCCATATACTGATATAGTAGTCCAGAATACAATCAGGCTTGAGGACCGGTCCCGCGGTACCTCGCACAGGGACAGGGGTGCTGCCATTCCCATGAATTGTGGTGAGCATAAGGTTGTCCTTATACCGGACCAACAACAGGTTCTCATGGGAAAAGGCACGGGACTCACCCCGGGGGATAGGAGCATGTAGGGGATGGGGCGGAAGGCCTCTTTGATTCTTACGGACTGTCCCACAAGCGACCGTGGATCTGGCGGCGAGGGATGTGAAGAGAGGGATACTAGTATAAAAGTTATCCACATAGAGGTGGTAACCTTTATCTAGCAATGGGTGCAAAAGGCCCCAAACGATTTTCCCGCTAACACCCAGAGTGGGGGGACATTCTGGGGGTTCAAAACGGGAATCTCGTCCCTCATACACTATAAACTTGCAAGTGTACCCGGAGGTACTCTCGCAAAGTTTATACATCTTCACGCCATACCGCGCTTGCTTGGTTGGGATGTATTGCCGGAAGCTGAGTCTCCCCTTGAAGCTGATGAGCGACTCATCAATAGAGACCTCCCGCCCCGGGACATAGGCCTCCCAAAATCTGGCCCCGAAGTGATTGATGACCGGCCTGATTTTATACAGGCGGTCATACGCAGGATCAGTTCGGGGGGGACATGCCGCATTATCAGCATAATGCAAACATCTCCGAATGGCCTCGAACCGGGGACGTGTCATGGCCATACTGTAGAGGGGTGTCTGGTAAAAGACGTCCCCACTCCAATATTGCCTGACACAGGGTTTTTTAACTATATCCATATGCAGCGCGAGGCCCCAAAAGGTCCTCATTTCGGCTGCTGACTGGAGTCCAGCCGCCGGGTCTAGCTAAAAATGAGCCCGGGTTAGCGGCGACGAACTGTTGGGCATACAGATTCGTCTGTGTAACCATCAAATTAACAAAGTCGTCACTGAAAAAATGACCGAAAAAGTCCTTTTCAGTGAACCCGACAATGTTAATTTTGATTCCTGAGTCGCCAACAAACTCAGGAATCACGGGCTCGTGGTCCGCTGCCTCAGCCCAGTCAAGTTCTCCGGTACGAGGTACCAGTGACCTTGGCAGGGGGGCTTCACTAGTATGAGCGCCAGGGGGACTCATACTAGCATGGGGCACAGGGTCAAGGGCAGAGGAGGTTTGCGGCACCGCACGGCGGCGTCTCCGCCGCCTTGGCTCATCATCTGAACTAGATGATGAGGAGGACGATGAAATAAGGAAGGTGGGGTCTTCATCATCCTCTGAGCCGCTCTCGGTGTCGGAGGCAATTAGGTCATATGCCTCCTCCGCCGAGAACACTCTGCGGGCCATTTCCCTACTCTAATGTGGATACGGGGGGTGTGTGTGTGTGTGTGTGTGTGTGTGTGTGTGGGGAAAAACTTTATTGGTGTATGTGCTGCGTGTGGTGTGGTGCGATATTACCTCCCTAACCCTCCCTAGCCTAACCTAACTAAACTAACCGCCCTAACAGAAAGAAAAAAAATATAAAAAAGGGGACTTTTATTTTTTTATTTTTTTTTAGAAAGGGGACTTCTAACGCAAAAAAAGACCTGCGCCCAAAAAAAGCGTTTATCTAATCAATGGTGTGCGCACTGATTAGCGCTTGTGGCGGCAGGGGGCGCAGAAGTCAGTGGGGGGTCCGGCCACTCAGCCCAGAACAGTGGCTGGTGGCTTGTACACAGACCCCCACACAAAAAAAACGAAAAATAAAATAAAAAAAACGCTTAATCCCGAAAAAAATGCACCCGCCTGAACCCCAAAAAAACGCTGATCAGTGATAAATCACCGACAGCGGTGGGACAGGCTGCACACACAGGTACGGTCCGGTACACGCCTGCTACTGGTGGCACGGAACACCTATGGGTGCAAAAAAAGAAAGCGGTAACCGAAAAAAGTGCCTTTACCACCAAAAAAAACGCTGATCAGTGATAAATCACTGACAGCGGTGAGGCACGCCGCACACACAGGTAAGGTCCGGCCACACAGTACACACCTGCTACTGGGGGCACGGACCGCCTATGGGTGCAAAAACACGCTAGAAAACCCGAAAAAAAACGGCGGCACCACAAAAAAAACGCTGATCAGTACTACGGGACTGATCAGCGGCGGGTGGGCTTTAACAAACGGTGGCGGACCGCTCTTTTATAACTAAGAGGGTCCGCACACACGCTTAGGAAAAAATAAAAAGAAAAAAAGATCTGCGCCCAAAAAAAACGCTGGCGGCAGACCGCAGCGACCCAGCAGGGCCGGGGTCACGCAGCTAAAGGTGCTACGAACCCACGGACACCCACTGAGGTACGCTGGAAAAAATAAAAAAGACTTTTTTTTTTTAACCCTAACCTGTCCCTACCTAATCTAAAGCTATCCCTGGGGATTTCTGTGCCAAGGGGCCACAGAAAGGGGGCAAGGGGCACTTTTTTTTTACTGAGGGGA
This sequence comes from Hyla sarda, assembly GCF_029499605.1. NCBI lineage: Eukaryota > Metazoa > Chordata > Amphibia > Anura > Hylidae > Hyla > Hyla sarda. Next base: position 74,550,485 of record NC_079196.1, read on the forward strand.
TGGTGGGCAGCACGGGGCTCCGTCCTGCACACCAGATCTCTCTGAAATGGCGGGCAGAACGGAGCAACATGCTCCTAGCCCACCAGATCCCCTCCCATTACATTGTGATTGGTATGGCCACTTTGGCCACCCAATCACAGCTGTACTGAGGGGGGTGGCCACAATGCCAGCCCCCAGTACAGCATGGATGGTGATTGGTGGTGTATACTACACCACCAGTCACCATCTATATCCAGGTCACAGGGTCACACGTGACCCTGATGACCTGGAACCGCTGCAGAACGCCGGTTAGTAGTTACCGGCGTCCTGCAGCGATCGCCGGTATAGGAGGTCCTCCGGACCTCCTCCGGCACACTGCCGGGATGTCTGCTGATAGAAATCAGCAGACATCCGGCTCCGATCCCCGCCCGGCGAGCGGCGGGGAACGGAATCGCAGCGCATCGCTCGTCTGAATTGGCGAGCGATGCGCTGCGATCGCCGACATGGGGGGTCATCATGACCCCCCTAGGCGATATGCCGGGATGCCTGCTGAACGATTTCAGCAGGCATCCGGCTCCGGCACCCCTCCGGCTAGCGGCGGGGGGCCGGGATATGACAGGACGTACTCAAACGTCCTGAGTCCTTAAGGACTCGGAAAAGGTGTCGTTTGAGTACGTCCTGCGTCCTTAAGGGGTTAATTAAATAAATGTATTATATTGGTTTTTATTTAGACAATATATCAGGCCTTTCATTACAATTATTTTACTTATTTATTCAATTGTTTTATGCTATTTTAGTTTTATTAATGTGTATGTTTTTTGCACACAGCTTCTACGGCACTCCGGAAGTTGTCATCGCCCCCCCCCTTTTTTTTTTTTTCTTCAATTGTTGTCTTATAAAAGCAAGTATTTTCCAGTATGTACACTATGCCTGATGAAGATCCCTGTTCGGGATCGAAACGCGTTGCACTGTATATAATAAAACAATTTCATTCAATCCTGGACCAGCGCCGTCATTGAGAGGAACTCTTTTTCCATTCATTTCTCCGGTTTCCTGACCTAGAACCGTAGTTCTGCTGCTCAGCAGCAGCGTGAGTTAACTCTTTCCTTGCTTGGCTCCTGAATGGTATACATGGGTCCAGGGGCGGATCCAGAGTCGAGTCTCGGGAGGGGCACTATTAGAGTATTTTGTGTTGGCGGACAGAAAACAAGGTGTTGGTTACGGAACTTACAATATTATTAAATGTATCATACAGTCCTAACCTTCTTTAAGACTCTTAGACCATGTTCACATGTCAGAATAATAATCAAATATACCAATTGCCACAGAATGGGAAAGTGCTAAAGAGGTTTTTACCATTTAAAACTACAGCTCCCAGTATGACCTAAGCAGTTGTGAGGGGATGCTGGGAGTTGTTGTTTCACCCATCATAACTGCAGTGACTCCAGCTCTGATAGGACATAGTGAGGAGGATACAGAATGATATGAGTGACTACAGGTGACGTCTTCTCTATAGTCTTTCCTTATCTAATTCAGATGTACTTACCACGGGACTTGTTCCAGCTAAATCTTCTCTCTGCAGACGCCCAGACGTCTCCTCACTATGATTCTGATCCTCTATATGAAAACAATAATTATTATAAACCTGCCAGACACTGTATTCTTCGAATATAATACTGGCACACACCCTCTGAATATAATTCTGACACACTGTACCCCTTGAATATACAACACACTGTACCCTCTGAAAATAATACCGCCACACACCGTACCCTCTGAATATAATACTACCACACACTGCACTCTCTGAATATAATACTACCACACACTGCACTCTCTGAATATAATACTACCCCACACTGCACTCTCTGAATATAATACTACCTCACACTGCACTCTCTGAATATAATACTACCACACACTGCACTCTCTGAATATAACTTGCTGTGCAGTGCACCCTCTGAATATAATACTACCACACACTGCACTCTCTGAATATAATACTACCCCACACTGCACTCTCTGAATATAATACTACCCCACACTGCACTCTCTGAATATAATACTACCCCACACTGCACTCTCTGAATATAATACTACCCCACACTGCACTCTCTGAATATAATACTACCACACACTGCACTCTCTGAATATAATACTACCACACACTGCACTCTCTGAATATAACTTGCTGTGCAGTGCACTCTCTGAATATAATACTACCACACACTGCACTCTCTGAATATAATACTACCCCACACTGCACTCTCTGAATATAATACTACCACACACTGCACTCTCTGAATATAATACTACCCCACACTGCACTCTCTGAATATAATACTACCACACACTGCACTCTCTGAATATAACTTGCTGTGCAGTGCTCCCTCTGAATAAAATACCCAAATGTATTGTTGCCCATAAAAAAATGTAACACCCCAGAAATTCCTCATAATATACACTATACTTCTGAAATGCAGAACACTCTGTGCCTTCACATATAGCAATAATGCTCCATCTTGTGCCTCTTCATATAATAATTATGATCCGTCCCGTTCCCCCCACATAGTAATTGTCACGATTCGGCTTCCAGGTAGTGGATCCTCTGTGTCAGCGAGGGATTGGCGTGGACCGTGCTAGTGGACCGGTTCTAAGAGGCTACTGGTATTCACCAGAGCCCGCCGCAAAGCGGGATGGTCTTGCTGCGGAAGTAGCAACCAGGTCGTATCCACTAGCAACGGCTCTACCTCGCTGACTGCTGAGAAGGCGTGGGACAGAAGGACTAGGCAGAGGCAAGGTCAGACGTAGCAGAAGGTCGGGGGCAGGCGGCAAGGTTCGTAGTCAGGATGGGTAGCAGAAGTTCAGGTACACAGGCTTTGGACACACTAAACGCTTTCACTGGCACAAGGCAACAAGATCCGGCAAGGGAGTGCATGGGAGGAGGTCAGATAAAGGCAGGGAGCAGGTGGAAGCCAATTAAGCTAATTGGGCCAGGCACCAATCATTGGTGCACTGGCCCTTTAAGTCTCAGAGAGCTGGCGCGCGCGCGCCCTAGAGAGCGGAGCCGCGCGCGCCAGCACATGACAGCAGGGGACCGGGACGGGTAAGTGACCTGGGATGCGATTCGCGAGCGGGCGCGTCCCGCTGTGCGAATCGCATCCCCAACGGCCAAGACAGTGCAGCGCTCCCGGTCAGCGGGACTGACCGGGGCGCTGCAGGGAGAAAGACGCCGTGAGCGCTCCGGGGAGGAGCGGGGACCCGGAGCGCTAGGCGTAACAGTACCCCCTCCCTTAGGTCTCCCCTTCTCTTTGTCCGGTAACTGCCTCCCCTGGGATGAGGACACCGGGAAAGAATGGAGGGTTTCCTCAACGGCAGGCAGTACAGCAGGAGTGGGAATGGGGAGGGAGGGCAGAGGGCGAGGCCTGGCACGGGGCAGTGTGACACCAGGACGGGGGCCATGGGGAGGCACAGAGGCTTGCCTGACGGGACTGGGAGGGGGGGAGAGGCACTTCCTGTGGCAGGCAGAGTCCCAGTTCCTGATCTCCCCGGTGGTCCAATCAATGGTGGGGGAATGAAGCCGGAGCCAAGGCAGACCGAGGAGGACCTCAGAGGTACAGTTGGGGAGAATGAAGAACTCAATCCTCTCAAGGTGGGGTCCAATAGACATGAGGAGGGGCTCTGTGCGGTAACGCACAGTGCAGTCCAATCTGGCTCCGTTGACCGCGGAAATGTAGAGCGGCTTGACGAGACGGGTCACCGGGATGCTGAATTTATTAACAAACGACTCCAAAATAAAATTTCCAGAGGCACCGGAGTCCAAGCAGGCCACGGCTGAGAGGGAGGAGTTGGCTGAAGAAGAAGAAATCCGCACGGGTACCGTGAGACGTGGAGGAGCAGACTTGGAACCAAGAGACGCCACACCCACGTGAGCTGGGTGCGTGCGTGCGTTTCCCAGGCGTGGAGGACGGATAGGGCAATCCACCAAGAAATGCTCGGTACTGGCACAGTAAAGACAGAGATTTTCTTCCCTACGGCGATTCCTCTCTTCCTGGGTCAGGCGAGACTTATCCACTTGCATGGCCTCCTCGGCGGGAGGCCCAGGCGTAGATTGCAACGGATACTGTGGGAGAGGTGCCCAGAGATCTAAGTCTTTTTCCTGGCGGAGCTCTTGGTGTCGCTCAGAAAAACGCATGTCAATGCGGGTAGCTAGATGGATGAGTTCTTGCAGATTGGCAGGAATCTCTCGTGCGGCCAGCACATCCTTGATGCGACTGGATAGGCCTTTTTTAAAGGTCGCGCAGAGAGCCTCGTTATTCCATGATAACTCGGAGGCAAGAGTACGAAATTGGATGGCGTACTCGCCCACTGAAGAATTACCCTGGACCAGGTTCAACAGGGCAGTCTCGGCAGAAGAAGCTCGGGCTGGCTCCTCGAAGACACTCCGGAGTTCAGCGAAGAAGGCCTGGACTGTGGCTGTGGCAGGATCATTGCGGTCCCAGAGCGGTGTGGCCCAAGACAAGGCCTTTCCTGAAAGAAGGCTTACTACGAACGCCACCTTAGACCGTTCTGAAGGAAACAAGTCCGACAACATCTCCATATGCAGGGAACACTGAGACAAAAATCCACGGCAGAGTTTAGAGTCCCCATCAAATTTGTCCGGCAGGGACAAGCGGAGGTTAGGAGCGGCCACTCGCTGCGGAGGAGGTGCAGGAGCTGGCGGAGGAGATGGTTGCTGCTGTAGCAGAGGCAGAAGTTGCTGTAACATGGCGGTCAACTGCGACAGCTGCTGTCCTTGTTGGGCAATCTGCTGCGATTGCTGAGCGACCACCGTGGGAAGATCAGCGAGACTTGGCAGCGGCACCTCAGCGGGATCCATGGCCGGATCTACTGTCACGATTCGGCTTCCAGGTAGTGGATCCTCTGTGTCAGCGAGGGATTGGCGTGGACCGGTTCTAAGAGGCTACTGGTATTCACCAGAGCCTGCCGCAAAGCGGGATGGTCTTGCTGCGGAAGTAGCAACCAGGTCGTATCCACTAGCAACGGCTCTACCTCGCTGACTGCTGAGAAGGCGTGGGACAGAAGGACTAGGCAGAGGCAAGGTCAGACGTAGCAGAAGGTCGGGGGCAGGCGGCAAGGTTCGTAGTCAGGATGGGTAGCAGAAGTTCAGGTACACAGGCTTTGGACACACTAAACGCTTTCACTGGCACAAGGCAACAAGATCCGGCAAGGGAGTGCATGGGAGGAGGTCAGATAAAGGCAGGGAGCAGGTGGAAGCCAATTAAGCTAATTGGGCCAGGCACCAATCATTGGTGCACTGGCCCTTTAAGTCTCAGAGAGCTGGCGCGCGCGCGCCCTAGAGAGCGGAGCCGCGCGCGCCAGCACATGACAGCAGGGGACCGGGACGGGTAAGTGACCTGGGATGCGATTCGCGAGCGGGCGCGTCCCGCTGTGCGAATCGCATCCCCAACGGCCAAGACAGTGCAGCGCTCCCGGTCAGCGGGACTGACCGGGGCGCTGCAGGGAGAAAGACGCCGTGAGCGCTCCGGGGAGGAGCGGGGACCCGGAGCGCTAGGCGTAACAGTAATGCCCTGTGCCCCTAACATATAATGCCCCCTGTGCTGTGCCCTTCACATATAATTCCCCCGTTCTTTGCCCCTCACATATAATGCCCCCATCATGCGTCCCTCACATATAATGCCCCCATCATGTGCCCCTCACATATAATGCCCCCCGTGCTGTGCCCCTCACATATAATGTCCCCTTTGCTGTGCCCCTCACATATAATGTCCCCTTTGCTGTGCCCCTCACATATAATGCCCCCGTGCTGTGCCCCTCACAAATAATGCCCCCGTTCTTTGCCCCTCACATATAATGCCCCGATCATGTGCCCCTCATATATAATGCCCCCATCATGCACCCCTCACATATAATGCCCCGATCATGTGCCCCTCATATATAATGCCCCCATCATGCACCCCTCACATATAATGCCCCCATCATGCACCCCTCACATATAATGCCCCCATCATGCACCCCTCACATATAATGCCCCATGCTGTGCCCTTCACATATAATGCCCCCGTTCTCTGCCCCTCACATATAATGCCCCCGTTCTTTGCCCCTCACATATAATGCCCCCATCATGCGCCCCTCACATATAATGCCCCCATGTCCTGTCCCCTCAGGGGGCATTATATGTGAGGGGCACAGCACAGGGGGCATTATATGTTTGGGGCACATGACAGGAGCATTATATGTGAGGGGCACAGCACAGGGGGCATTATATGTGAGGGGCGCATGATGGCGCATTATATATGAGGGGCACAGGATGGGGGCATTATATATGAGGGGCGCATGATGGGGCATTATATATGAGGGGCGCATGATGGGGGCATTATATGTGTGGGGCACAGCACAGGGGGCATTATATGTGTGGGGCACAGCACAGGGGGAATTATATCATATAATGCCCCCTGTGCTGTGCCCCATACATATAATGCCCCCTGTGCTGTGCCCCTCACATATAATACCCCCTGTGCTGTGCCCCCCACACATATAATTTATATGTGTGGGCACAGCACAAGGGGCATTATATGTGAGGGGCACAGCACAGAGGGCCCCCCTGTCATGTGCTCTTCACATATAGTGCCCCCAGTGCTTTGCCTTGCAGCCCCTCACATTAAAAATTCCCCTAAGTTTTTAAATCCCTATCCTCCTGGCACATATTCTGTCCCCCGAATCCCCTGGGCCCTGAGCATACTCTTAGTACTTACAGTATGCTGGCCGCGGGGACGGGATTTCCGGGCGCCGGCGCGATGATGTGAAGTCATCGCGCCGGCCTGCAGTGGATCGCGACCCCGCAGCTCACACGCTGTGTACTCACAGCCAGTGGCGTTGCTAGGGTTGGTGTCACCCGTTGCGGTAGAAAATGGTGTCACCCCAGCATGCTGGGAGTTGTAGTTTTGCAACAGCTGGAGGCACCCTGGTTGGGAAACACTGACATAGATAGATAGGGAATATATATAGACCAGGGGTTCTCACCTATTTTTAGTGAGGGTCCGCTTATCCAGGTCTGCCATCCGGTAAAGGTCCAAGCTGTATGCTAATGCTTGGTGCACACCTAGCGGCCTCAGCGCCATGAAGGCAATAGCAAACTAACAACTGAAGTGTGGAGGATGTATAACCTGAATACTGCTGCACACTGTAACCACTGGATATAATACTGCCACACACACTGTACCCACTGAATATAATACTGCCACACACTGTACCCCTGAATATAATACTACCACACACTGTACCCCCTGAATATAATACTGCCACACACTGGGCCCCTGAATATAATACTGCCACACACAGGGCCCCTGAATATAATACTGCCACACACTGTACCCCCGAATATAATACTGGCACACACTGTACCCCTGAATATACTACTGCCACACACTGTATCCCTGAATATAATACTACCACATACTTTGCCCTGAATATAAACCTGCCACCCACTGTGTCCCTGGTATATTACTGCTACCCACTGTGCCCCTTAAAATACTGCCATTCTCTGTACCCCTGAAAATAATTCTGCCACACACTGGGCCCCTGTTATATTACTGCCACACACTATTCCCCTGCAACATTACTTGCAGATGCTATGCTCTAACGCTGACTAATTGCACCTCTGTGTCTCTTAAAACAATAAAATGATGCCACTGTGCCTATAGAATGAATGACGCCACTGTGACCCCAGAATGAATGACGCCACTGTGCCCACAGAATGAATGATGCCACTGTGCCTATAGAATGAATGACGCCACTGTGACCCCAGAATTAATGATGCCACTGTGCCCACAGAATTAATGATGCCACTGTGCCTATAGAATGAATGATGCCACTGTGACCCCAGAATTAATCATGCCACTGTGACCCCAGATTTAATCATGCCACAGTACCCACAGAATTAATGATGCCACAGTACCCACAGAATTAATCATGCCACTGTGACCACAGAATTAATCATGCCACAGTACCCACAGAATTAATGATGCCACAGTACCCACAGAATTAATGATGCCACAGTACCCACAGAATTAATGATGCCACAGTACCCACAGAATTAATTATGCCACTGTACCCACAGAATTAATGATGCCACTGTACCCACAGAATTAATCATGCCACTGTGACCACAGAATTAATCATGCCACTGTGACCACAGAATTGATGATGCCACTGTGACCACAGAATTAATGATGCCACTGTGACCACAGAATTAATGATGCCACTGTACCCACAGAATTAATAATGCCACTGTACCCACAGAATTAATCATGCCACAGTACCCACAGAATTAATGATGTCACTGTGGGTACAGTGGCATCATTAATTCTGTGGTCACAGTGGCATGATTAATTCTGTGGGTACAGTGGCATCATTAATTCTGTGGTCACAGTGGCATCATTAATTCTGTGGTCACAGTGGCATCATTAATTCTGTGGTCACAGTGGCATCATTAATTCTGTGGTCACAGTGGCATCATTAATTCTGTGGGTACAGTGGCATCATTAATTCTGTGGGTACAGTGGCATCATTAATTCTGTGGGTACTGTGGCATCATTAATTCTGTGGGCACAGTGGCATCATTAATTCTGTGGGGCACAGTGGCATCATTAATTCTGTGGGGCACAGTGGCATCATTACTTTTGGAGGCACAGTGGCATCATTAATTCTGTAGGCACAGTGACATCATTAATTCTGTGGGTACAGTGGCATCATTAATTCTGTGGGTACAGTGGCATAATTAATTCTGTGGTCACAGAATTAATGATGCCACTGTACCCACAGAATTAATGATGCCACTGTACCCACAGAATTAATGATGCCCCAGTACCCACAGAATTAATGATGCCACAGTACCCATAGAATTAATGATGCCACTGTACCCACATAATTAATGATGCCACTGTGCCCCACAGAATTAATGATGCCACTGTGACCACAGAATTAAGGATTCCACTGTGACCACCAAATAAGTGATGCCACTGTACCCATATAATTAATGATGCCACTGTACCCACAGAATTAATGATGCCACTGTACCCACAGAATTAATTATGCCACTGTGCCCCAGAATTAATGCCACTGTGCCCCCATATGAACTTTGCCACTGTAACTCTCCATCTGTTGTAAAACTACAACTCCCATCATGCACAGACAAAAGGTCATCATGGTAGCTGTAGTTCTACAATAACTGGAGAGTCACAGATGGGGGAACACAAATTTTTACCTGAGAGCTTAGAATCGCCGTCCCAGGTCCCGCACTGCTCCGCTGCTCTGGCCTCTTCTAGTCAGGCCTGGCCAGAGCAGATGATGCAGGCAGCTAATGGTGCTACCTGCATCATAGGAGAAGCGCAGGGCAGGGACACATCGCTCCCTCGCTCCGGGCCGCGGCTATTCATTTGTATTGGCGTCTTAAAGACACAGCTACAAATGAATAAGGGGAGATCCAGCGGATGGTCCGAATGACTGGTGGACGCAGTCCGGATCTGGACCGTGGTCTGCCAGTTCAGTACCCCTGATATAGGACATAGATCAATGTTTCCTAACCAGAGTGCCTCCAGCTGTTACAAAACTACAACTCCCAGCATGCCTGGACAGCATTGTAGCTTTGCTTTGGAGACACCTTGGTTGGGAAACACTTATTTATGTCAGTGTTTCCCAACCCTCCAGCTGTTGCAAAACTACAACTCCCAGCATGCTAGGAGTTGTAGTATTGCAACAGCTGGGGGCACCTCTGGTGAGAAAGGGGGGGGGGGGGGTGAGCAGGGATTGTGCTGGGAAGGGGGGAGGGATGATGCTGGAAAAGGGTGGGCATGGATGGTGGGGGGTAGTTTATCTTACCTGCCTTAGAACACTGCTGGGCTCCTGTATCCTCCAGACACTTCCTGCTTGCTGGGGTCATGTGATGTTTTGGTGTCACATGACCCAAGCAGAGCAGTAGAAAGCTGCCAATCAGGGGGAAGAGAAGCCGAGTAAGTGCCGATAACTCCACAGACACGCTGTGTGCACGCTCCCTCTGCACTGCAGACTGAGTATACAAATATAGCTTGTGACAGGGATGAGCGCTGGGACAGGGTGTCACCCCACCACCCCACCATTCTAGGGGGCAGCAATCTCGGGGGGGGGGGGGGGGGGGGATAATTGCCCCGTTGTACCCCCCCCCCCCTGGATCCGCCACTGCATGGGTCAGGGGTGTGGAAATAAAAAAAAAAACTACTTGTCCAAGGGACTAAAGCGGAACACAATCTACTTGTCCCTCAAGAAAATCCACTTGTCCTGGTTGATGAAATAATTTCAACCAAAATAGTCTGATCCCCCCCACTAGACCACCAGGGATGGATATAAGATCCTTTAGACACTGCTGACAGCGGTGATCTAATGGGTTAATAGGCGATCGCAGTATGTCAGACTATTAGTGGCGGGAGAGCTGTAGCGCCTCTTACACCCGAGACAAGACCAGATAAGTCTAGATGTAACTTTTTGATCACCTTATAAAATATTTCTCACATGAAGTGACCAAAAATGAGCAATTCTGGACTATTCTTTACATTTACACCGTTCACCATACGGTTTAATTAACATTATATTTTAATAGTCTGGAGATTTCCACATGCAGCGATATCACTTATGTTTATTTTTCTACATTATTTTTATTTAAAGAAAATTGGAAACTTATTAGGAAAGGGGCTTATTCACATATATACGCACTTTTTAAAATATTTTAATCACTATTTTTCAGTCTCAATAGGGACTTATGTGTTACTGGGGGGGGGGGGGGTTCTGCTTCTCCAGTTTATGTGCTGCATTTTGTGTCAGAAAATGCTGGAAGTTGCATTTAGTTACTAGATAACTACAACTCCCAGCATGCCCTGATACAGCCTATGGTTGTGTGGGTGTTGCAGCATGTTCCACTGTATAGTAGGACAGTTAAGGTTATTGTAGGACATGCTGGGAGTTGTAGTTTTGGTTTGTGTCAGCTGCAGAGCCATAGGCTGTGTCAAGGAATAATGGGAATTGCAGTTAGTAACTACAACACCCAGCATGCCCTGATGCAGCCTATGGCTCTGCAGCTGACCCGAACCAAAACTACAACTCCCAGCATATTACACTTTATAGTTCTACAGTTTAGGTTATGGTGTAACATGCTGGGAGTTGTAGTTTTGGTTCGGGCGTGTTTGTGTGCATCCGTGGGGCTCTTGGTTGACGGGTGAGTATGAAGGGGGTGGGATTCTGGGGGTGCAATATAGTGCGGGTGCCACTGAAAATAAATAAAATTATATGGCACAACTGCCCTAATGCCCGACGTGACAGTCCGCTCCTATACAAAACATTCATGCATACACATATCATACATACACCAGCCACTGCCCCCATATCCCCATACACAACCCCCGCCACTGCCCCCCCCCCCCCACATCATACATTACATACACACATACACTCACACCATACATATACACCATACATATGCACACATCATACATAGGCCTGCTGCTGCTGCCCCCCCACATATCATACATTACATTACATACACATCACACAGACAGACATCATACACACATTACATACACATCACAAACAGACATCATACACACATTATACATTACATACACATCACACACAGACAGACATCATACACACATCACACATACATCACAGACAGACATCATACACACATTATACATTACATACACATCACACACAGACAGACATCATACACACATCACACATACATCACAGACAGACATCATACACACATCACACATACACTCACACCATACATATACACCATACACACATCACACATACACTCACACCATACATATACACCATACACACATTATACATTACATACACATCACACACAGACAGACATCATACACACATCACACATACATCACAGACAGACATCATACACACATCACACATACACTCACACCATACATATACACCATACACACATTATACATTACATACACATCACACACAGACAGACATCATACACACATCACACATACATCACAGACAGACATCATACACACATCACACATACACTCACACCATACATATACACCATACACACATTATACATTACATACACATCACACACAGACAGACATCATACACACATCACACATACACTCACACCATACATATACACCAGTGTTTCCCAACCAGGGTTCCTCCAGCTGTTGCAAAACTACAACTCCCAGCATGCCCAGGGCATGCTGGGAGTTGTAGTTTTGCAACAGCTGGAGGAACCCTGGTTGGGTAACACTGATATACACCATACATATGCACACATCATACATACACCTGCCGCTGCCCCCCCATCATACATTACATACACACATCACACATACACTCACACCATACATATACAACCACCCTTCCTGCCGCCGCCTGCATTCTCGGCCTCCTCACCTGATCCGGCCATGAGTGGACATCAGAGCTGTAGTCACCGCCGGTGTGAGGTGAGATTTCCGTCCTCCCCCTCCCCCCTGCTCTGTGTTTTCCCTGTGCAAACTAGCAACCTCCCCGTGGTGGATTAGGTCCTGGGGAGACAGATCAGGGGGAGGGATAGAGCTGTGCACGGAGCTGTCTACATCCTTTCTCTCACCCTGCTGTGTCTTCTGAGCTCCGTCCATCCTCCAAGAGGGGAGATAAGTGGACTCTATGTCAGCTGGAGGCCACCGCCCCCTCCATACACTCTGAGTGCCGGTGTGAGACTTCCATCGGCTCCTGCGCCTTACACCGACATTAAAGAAAAATAAGGGGGAAGTCTGTCTGTCCCTGCTCGCCCGATACAGGGCTAAATCTATGAACAATTCACCTGCCCGGCGCCCAAAACTACTTGTCCCGGGCGTCGGGCGATAGGATTTCCACATCCCTGATGGGTACACTATGTACCCCAGTATGCTATACAGCTGGCGTAGGTAAGTAGTGATGCTCTGCACCCTGTATACGCTATATATCACTCCTCACCTCCTTACACTCTGGACTGGGCCCTCTGCATCTGACCCATGGAGTGGTACCTGAAGGCAGTAAAAAAAAATTGCCACAGGATCCAAAAATGATTGTTACCACACACCAGCAAAAACGCAAGAAAAAGAACACAAGAAAAACTGAAAAAATGCAGGAAAAAGCTGTGACAGTTCTTCTGGCGTTTTTGCTGGTGAACAAAAAACCTCAATGGAATCCAAGCCTCAAAGCAATAGAACAAAATCCCTATGTCCACTTTTCCTGTGAGGTGCAGCTCAGGTGTACTCTGTGTGGAGATTTAGAACTTTGCACAAAATTTATCATGTGCCTTGCAATTGCACCAAATTTAGACCAACCAAAACAATCTACAAAAAACATGTACCTACAACAATGATAAATTTCCCCCAATGTATATGTGTGATTGTGTATATGTAGTAGAGCTGAATGTGTGTGTATATGCAGTAGAGCTGAGTGTGAGTGTGTGTATATGTAGCAGGAGCTGAGTGTGTGTGTGTGTATGTGCAGTAGAGCTGAGTGTGAGTGTGTGTATATGCAGTAGAGCTGAGTGTGTGTATATGCAGTAGAGCTGAGTGTGTGTATATGCAGCAGAGCTGAGTGTGTGTATATGCAGCAGAGCTGAGTGTGTGTGTGTATATGCAGTAGAGCTGAGTGTGAGTGTGTGTATATGCAGTAGAGCTGAGTTTGTGTGTGTGTATGTGCAGTAGAGCTGAGTGTGTGTGTATATGTAGCAGGAGTTGAGTGTGTGATTGTGTATATGCAGCAGAACTGAGTGTGTGATCAGGTGTATGTAGCAGAGCTGAGTGTGTGATTGTGTAAATGCAGCAGAGCTGAGTGTGTGATTGTGTCTATGTAGCAGAGCCGAGTGTGTGATTGTGTATATGTAGTAGAGCTGAGTGTGTGATTTTGTAAATGCAGCAGAGCTGAGTGAGTGATCAGGTGTATGTAGCCAAGTTGAGTGTGTGCGTGGTCATGCTTATACATTTTCAAAGATCTCTTGTGCTGCTTTGAAAGTATGTGAAAATTCATTTTCGCACCCCCAATTTTTTTTTTGCAGCCACATTGGATTTTTTTTTGGCGCCAAATTTTACATTACAGAAAATTCTGGCGGAAACATCTCACAAAATATTCCATGGTTACTAGTGCCCAGTGATAACTGTATAAATAAAACATTTCTTTTTTTTTCAATTCTTTATTTTCGAATATTGCAATACAACAGAACATACAAATGTAATATGAAGTACATTACATAATGCTAATCAAGAAGAAAGAAAAAGAGAGAAAAGCAAGATAAAGGGGTCGTGTGGGCTAGGCCCCAGGTAACATTTAAAAGGACCATTGGGCTCCTGTGTTGATGTATCATTGTAAAATCAATAAGACAAATCTATCAAGAGAAGTATTGGCCAACATCTACTTAAGACATACATAAAACAGGTCAGTCATACCTATAAGCATCCTATAAGTCTGAGGTGTTGTCACCTAGGAGCCCAGTTAATTAGGTGGAACTGTAATAGGAGTATGGTACTGAACATAGGGTCAATGAACACGAGCACAATGTGTTAGAGCATTGACGGAGAAGAAAGAAAGAGGAGAAATGAAAAGGCGTAGGAATTCTCCAAGGTGGGAGGCAGAAGAAAGAGAAAATAGGGAGAAAGAGAGACGAGTGGAGGATAAAGAATAGATATAAGGTTTTTGGTCGTGGGTGAGGAGGTGGAGAGGGGGGGAAGGGTGGGCTGGGAAAGAGGGGTGGGGGGGTTGTCTATGGGGTCATTTGCTGGAACCCAGTTGCTATGTCTGATGCGAGAGAGGGAGAGCAGTGTCAGCATCACGAAAGCCCAGCCAAGGAGCCCATATACTCCAGTATCTGTCATGTGAGCGATCACTCCAACTGGAGAGCTCCTCCATTCTACACAACTGGGAGACCTTAGAGATCCATTGTTGAACTGTAGGAGGTGTTTCATCTAACCAATGTAGTGGGACTAATGCCTTGGCTGCAGTTAGCAAGTGTGCAATCAGAGACCTCTTCGACAAGGTGCAATCCCTAGTCGATAAGCCCAAGAGAACCACCTCTGGTGAGAGAGGGACATGCCGTCCCATCACCTTATCTATGATGCGATTCACTTCACTCCAGTAAGACGTTATCCTGGGGCATGACCACCAAATGTGAGACAAAGAGCCCACGCCCCCATGGCATCTCCAGCATGCAGGGGAAGCACTCAGACCCAAATGATATAATAACTCGGGCGTCCTATACCATCTGGCTACTAGTTTATAATGACCTTCTTGTAGCTTAACGCACCTAGAGAAGCCATGGGAGCCTCTTAGAATGGATTTCCTCTCCTGGTCCGTGAACTTGCGCCCCAACTCCTCCTCCCAGGATCTCAAGTACAACGGGTCAGAAGTTTGCCTCTCATCTCTCAAACAGGCATTAAATGTGGAAAATTTTGGCTTGCAGTTCGGTGAGAATTGCATCAACTTATCTATCCAGGTTGGGTTTTCACCAATGACATACACCTTTAGAAATGCAACACACATCTCCCTGAGCATATGAAGATGTAGAAAGTTAGTTTTAAGGTGTGGGACTATTGTGGATAGTGTCTCAACTGTGGGTGGTTGATTTCGGGCACATAGGGTTTTGACAGGGACGTGTTGAAAATGGGACCACAAGTCGTCCGCCTCTTGCATGTCAGGGTGAACTGCATATGGAATCAGAGAACTTGGGAAGCATGGAGAAATCAGTGTTTTTCCGTGGTTTCCTTGTGTTGTGCCTTTATCATAAGCTCTTTTGATAGTGAGTGTACCTTTCAACAGGGGATTATTAACATGCGAGAGGGAGCGGCGCGTAGGCAGCCAGACATGACGGTCCACCCCAAAGCCTCGAGAAGTCATTTGTGAGCATTCAAGTTCTGAGCTACCCAGTAGGCTAGTTCTAGTAGTGATCTCAACCCATCTATGAATATGGTTAGCTGTATAAAGCATAGAAATGTCTGGCATACCTATGCCACCGCTCCTCTTAGATCTAGTAAGAAGGGAATGTGCTAAACGTGGGCGCTTCCCTGACCAAAGGAAAGCCCCAAAGAGCCGTTTCCATTGCAGGAGATACCATTTAGGTAGTTCTATGGGTACCATGCGCAGTAAGTAGAGTATGGACGGTACAATGTATGTCTGTAGGAGGTTGAGTCGCCCCACCCATGAAAGGAAGGGTAACTTGTAGGAGTCAATTTTATTCTTCATTTTAGTCAGTAAGGGTACATAGTTAAGGTCAAACAAGTTGCTCAGCGACGAGGGAAGGGCTATGCCCAGGTATGTGATGTGTTTAGATGGCCATCTATAAGACGAGGAAGATTGTAGACTCGAGGCTATACGAGGGGGTATCGTGAGGTTCAGTATCTCCGACTTACTATAATTTACTTTGAAATTGGATAGGGTTCCATACTCTTCAATAACGCATTGGACACGAGGCAGGGCTTCAGTAGGATTAGTGATCATTATGAGCAGATCGTCAGCGAATGCTGCCGTAAGATGAGGCCTATCCCCTATTTGCAATCCCCTAATCGCCCCATCCTGCCTCAAGGCCTGGAGAAGAGTCTCCATCACGAGGACGTACAGTGACGGTGATAGGGGGCACCCTTGTCGCGTCCCATTACATATGGGGAAAGGTTCAGAAAGAGTGCCATTGACCCTAACCCGTGCGCTGGGTTCACTATATAGGGACATGATAGCTCGGATGAAGCGATCAGGGATGCGATATTTGGTTAACACCTTGTTCATGTAGTCCCACGCTACCCTATCAAACGCCTTCTCGGCATCTGTGCCGAGAAGGAGTAGAGGGATCTTTTTTTGTGTGGCATAGTGAATAGCGTGCATGACTCGTAATGCATTATGCTTCCCCTCCCTGCCCTTCACAAAACCAGTCTGGTCCACATGAATGAGGCCAGGGAGGAGAGGGCGAAGTCTCATGGACAACAGCTTAGCCCAAATCTTTAGGTCCATATTCAAAAGTGAAATGGGCCTATAACTCGAGCACAGTAGAGGGTCTTTACCTTCTTTTGGTAGAATAGTGATGTGTGCCTCTAGGGATTGGGGCGGCAAATGGGTGCCTCCAAGTAACGCGTTGCACCACTGAGTAAGCCGAGGCAGCAAGACTGTGCCCAACTTTTTATAGTATTGTAAGCTCAGGCCATCTGGTCCCGGGCTCTTCCCTATGGGGAAGGACTTTATTACTGCCTCAACCTCCTCAGCAGTGCAAGGCTCCAGCAATGTTTCCCCTTCCAGTGTGGTGAGGGTAGGTAAATTCAATCGGTACAAGAAAGTTTGGATTGCCTGCGTGCGTGGCAATGGCGTGGGGTTAGTTGGGTGTATGTTATAAAGAGAATAGTAGAAGTCCCGGAAAGCCGTTGCTATAGGGCCAGTGTCTACGTGTTGGGTACCATCCGGCTCCACAATCCTGTCAATGTGCGTTAAATAAAACATTTCTGAGCTTAAATGTGAGTGCAGGTGCAGTGACCAATAAAAAAAAAAAAAAAAAATTCTATATATATATATATTTTTTTTTAATGCCATTTTCAATAATAGTTTTTTTTAAATTTTTTTTTTTTTTTATAATTACTTAAATAACACCTTTTCCCACAAAAGCAAAGAAACCCCCCCCCCCCCCAAAAACAGTAAAACTGCAACACAATTTCTGTGATTTCCGGTATGAAATTTTTTATGTAAACTGGACTCTCACCCCTTTGAAAATATCATAGTTACATAGTTAGTACGGTCGAAAAAAGACATATGTCCATCAAGTTCAACCAGGGAATTGAAGGGTAGGGGTGTGGCGCGATATTGGGGAAGGGATGGGATTTTATATTTCTTCATAAGCATTAATGTTATTTTGTTCCAGGAATGTATCTAATCCTGTTTTAACCTCCTGAGCGGTATTCCCGAGCATGACTCGGGGTTAATTTTCCCTGCCAGGATCGGTAACCCCGAGTCACGCTCGGGGTAGAATTGCAGAGTTCCCGGCCGGGCTGCACAATATATCGCAAAAGCAATGTGATATAGCGATGCGGCCCCCCGGGAAAACATGCGATTATCTGCTCTGGTCGGCTCCCGTTGCGGGGGCCGGCCAGAGCAGGTAAAGAAAAATACTAAAAGTCAGTGTTTCCCTACCAGGGGGCCTCCAGCTGTTGCAAAACTACAACTCTCAGCATGCCCGAACAGCCAAAGGCTGTCCGGGCATGCTGGGAGTAGTAGTTTCACAACAGCTGGAGGCCCCCTGGTAGAAAAACACTGAGCTAAGTGTAAAAGGAAGAAGTAGTAAAATAAAAAAACCTTTTGCTCACCTAGTCCCGGTCCCTGCAGATGTCGTTCCCCTCCGTGCGGTCCGGGGTGTCCTCTCTTCACTATTCATCTTCTAGGACCTTTCACTTTTCAGCCAATCACAGGCCGCAGTGGTGTAAAGCCTGTGATTGGCTGAAGGGGAAAGGGCTTGTTCTGCAGCAGATACACTAGGTATGAAATCTGCCGGCAAACCTAGTGTATTTGCTGCAGGACAAGGTGAGAAGGGGGGATGAATGTGACAAAGGGGGGAATGTGACAAGGGGGGAATGTGACAGGGGATGAATGTGACAAAGGGGGGAATGTGACAGGGGGGGAATGTGACAAGGGGGGAATGTGACAGAGGGGGAATGTGACAAGGGGGGAATGTGACAGAGGGGGAATGTGACAGGGGGGGAATGTGACAAGGGGGGGAATGTGACAAGGGGGGAATGTGACAGGGGGGGAATGTGACAAGGGGGGAATGTGACAAGGGGGGAATGTGACAGGGGGGGAATGTGACAGGGGGGGAATGTGACAAGGGGAGAATGTGACAAGGGGGGAATGTGACAAGGGGGGAATTTGACAGGGGGGGAATGTGACAAGGGGGGAATGTGACAAGGGGGGAATGTGACAGGGGGGGAATGTGACAAGGGGGGAATGTGACAAGGGGGGAATGTGACAAGGGGGGAATGTGACAAGGGGGGAATGTGACAGGGGGGGAATGTGACAGGGGGGAATGTGACAAGGGGGGGAATGTGACAGGGGGGGAATGTGACAAGGGGGGAATGTGACAAGGGGGGAATGTGACAAGGGGGAATGGGACAGGGGGGGGATGTGACAGGGGGGGAATGTGACAGGGGGGGAATGTGACAAGGGGGAATGTGACAAGGGGGGAATGTGACAAGGGGGGAATGTGACAGGGGGGGAATGTGACAAGGGGGGAATGTGACAAGGGGGGAATGTGAGAGGGGAGGAATGTGACAGGGGGGAATGTGACAGGGGGGAATGTGACAAGGGGGGGAATGTGACAGGGGGGAATGTGACAGGGGGGGAATGTGACAGGGGGGGATGAATGTGACAAAGGGGGGAATGTGACAAGGGGGGAATGTGACAGGGGGGGGGGGAATGTGACAGGGGGGGAATGTGACAGGGGGGGAATGTGACAGGGGAGGAATGTGACAAGGGGGGAATGTGACAAGGGGGGAATGTGACAAGGGGGGAATGTGACAGGGGGGGAATGTGACAGGGGGGGAATGTGACAAGGGGGGAATGTGACAAGGGGGGAATGTGACAAGGGGGGAATGTGACAAGGGGGGAATGTGACAAGGGGGGAATGTGACAGGGGGGGAATGTGACAAGGGGGGAATGTGACAAGGGGGGAATGTGACAAGGGGGGAATGTGAGAGGGGAGGAATGTGACAGGTGGGGAATGTGACAGGGGGGAATGTGACAAGGGGGGGAATGTGACAAGGGGGGAATGTGACAAGGGGGGAATGTGACAAGGGGGGAATGTGAGAGGGGAGGAATGTGACAGGGGGGAATGTGACAGGGGGGAATGTGACAAGGGGGGGAATGTGACAGGGGGGGAATGTGACAGTGGGGGAATGTGACAGGGGGGGAATGTGACAGGGGGGGATGAATGTGACAAAGGGGGGAATGTGACAGGGGGGGAATGTGACAAGGGGGGAATGTGACAGGGGGGGGAATGTGACAGGGGGGGGAATGTGACAGGGGGGGAATGTGACAGGGGAGGAATGTGACAAGGGGGGAATGTGACAAGGGGGGAATGTGACAAGGGGGGAATGTGACAAGGGGGGAATGTGAGAGGGGGGGAATGTGAGAGGGGGGGAATGTGACAGGGGGGAATGTGACAAGGGGGGGAATGTGACAGGGGGGATGTGACATGAAGGGGGGATGTGACAAGGGGGGGATGTGACAGGGGGAGGGGAATGTAACATGAAGGGGGATAATGTGACAAGGGGGGGAATGTGACAAGGGGGGAAGAATGTGACAAGGAGGGGGGAGAATGTGACAAGGAGGGGGGAGAATGTGACGGGGGATGTGACAAGGGAGAGGGGAATGTGACGGGGGAGATGTGAAATGGGCGGAGGGAGATGTGAAATTCAGTTAAAAAAAATTGTACCGCTTTTGGTACACATTTCCAGACAGAATCATACTGCCAGGGAGGTTAAAGCTGTTAATTTTTCCTGCTGTGACCAGTTCCTGAGGTAGACTGTTCCATAAGTTCACAATTCTTATGGTAAAGAAGGCGTGTCGCCCCTTGAGACTAAACCTTTTCTTCTCCAGACGGAGGGAGTGCCCCCTCGTCCTTTTGGGGGGGGGGGGGGTTAACCTGGAACAGTTTTTCTCCATATTTTTTGTATGGGCCATTAATATACTTATATACGTTTATCATATCCCCCTTAGACGTCTCTTCTCAAGACTAAACAATTGTAACTCCTTTAATCGCTCCTCATAGCTAAGATGTTCCATGCCCCATATTAGTTTAGTCGCGCGTCTCTGCACCCTTTCCAGCTCCACAGTGTCCCTTTTATGTACAGGCGACCAAAACTGAACAGCATATTCCAGGTGAGGCCGTACCAATGCTTTATAAAGGGGGAGTATTATGTCCCTGTCCCTTGAGTCCATGCCTCTTTTGATACATGACAATATCCTGCCGGCTTTGGAAGCAGCAGCCTGACATTGCATGCTATTCTGTAGTCTGTGATCTACAAGTACACCCAGATCCTTCTCTACCAGTGACTCTGACAGTTTAATCCCCCCTAAGACATACGACGCATGCAGGTTATTAGTACCCAGATGCATAACTTTACATTTATCCACATTGAACCTCATTTGCCAAGTGGAGGCCCAGACACTTAGTCTATCCAAGTCATCTTGTAACTTATGCACATCCTCTATAGACTGTACTGTGCTACAAAGCTTTGTGTCATCTGCAAAGATAGAAACAGAGCTGTTAATACCATCCTCTATATCATTGATAAATAAATTAAACAACAGCGGTCCCAGTACAGAACCTTGGGGTACACCACTAATTACCGGGGACCAATCAGAGTACGAATCATTGACCACCACTCTCTGGGTACGATCCATGAGCCAGTGTTCAATCCAGTTACAAACTAAAATTTCCAAACCCAAAGACCTTAACTTACCTGTCAGACGTCTGTGAGGGACAGTATCAAACGCTTTAGCAAAATCCAGAAACACTATATCCACAGCCATTCCTCTGTCAAGGCTTCTACTCACCTCTTCATAAAAGCAAATTAGATTGGTTTGACAACTTCTATCCTTAGGAAACCCATGCTGGCTATCACTTATAATACAATTATCCCCTATGTATTCCTGTATGTAATCCCGTATAAATCCTTCAAACAATTTACCCACAATGCACGTTAGACTTACCGGTCTATAGTTTCCTGGAGAAGACCTAGTGCCCATCATGTAAAGCAGAAAATATACGTGGACACACCCACTTTTACAAAACTGACGTGAACGGTGTAAACCGAGGCACAAAGCTCTTTGAAATGTGTTCAATACTTTTTGCGCCAAAATTTTGGCGCAAAATAGATTTTTTTGTGCCGCAAAATTCTTTGAGAATCTACCCTCTGTGTACTTTATAAATATTTATGATTTTACTATTGTGCTGAGTTTTGTTCGGCGCACACTGCTGCTCCAGCACTTCTAGCTATGTGAGCAGTGCCGTGGAGGTAGAGAAGGCGTGCACGGTAGAGCCAGGGGGGGAGGGGTTATATATTTGCGCAAAATTTATCAAACGACGTGCACAACTTTTGTAAATTGTGTAAAGGGGCAGATCTGTGTCTACAACAGACCCTAATGAGAAATCTCCCCCAATGATTCTATAAACTGGCGGTCGATAATGAGTATATAGTTTATATACATTTTTTGTGTAGAGGTTTTTTTTAATATAATTTTTAATAGGAAAGAAATAAAAGACATTTTTGAAAAGGTTTCCAATCTCAGTTTTCGTTACTCAATAAAAAAGATTTACACCATTTTCTGAACAATATAATTTCAGTAGTATGTACCGTATATAAAGTATACAAAAAATAAGGTTGCAGCAGCAGCTCTCTTTGTCAAAAAAATCGAGGCTCTTAGCGCACTTTTTGATCAAAACGTGTCCCCATCCACCACACGGAGGTGGCCTCTTGTCGGATGAGACCCTAACATGCCTAATCCACTCACCTCTGCTGGGCATATGGCCTCTGACATGCAGGATCCTTTTATATTATGCATGTTTTGTGTATATCTATGTATCTATCTATCTATCTATATATATATATATATGCATTGTACTATATGCACTATATCTCTGCACTTTTTATATCTTTTGTATATGTATGTATTGTATTGCATGCTCTATATATTCCTGCACTCTTCAGGCACTGCTCCTATCCATTTGGATTTAGTATACATCATTCCTGCACACTAATCAAGATTCATTTACCGTATTTTTCGCCGTATAAGACGCACTTTTTATTCTCCAAAACTGGGGGGGGGGGGGGGGGGGGAAGTTGGTGCGTCTTACACGGCGAATACACACACCTATCGCGGCGGTCCCGGTGGCCATCAACGGCCGGGACCCGCGGCTAATACAGGACATCACCGATCGCGTGATGATGACGGCGACGGAGAGCGTGGATCCCAGGGAAGAAGACGTCCGGAGCGTCGGGGATACCACGGGGACGCGGCGACAGCGAAGGAGCGACATCCAGGGCAGCGGTGACGGGTCCGGAGCGGCAGGGACACGTGAGTATTACCACATATCCAGTGGTCTTCAACCTGCGGACCTCCAGTTGTTGCAAAACTACAACTCCCAGCATGCCCGGACAGCCAACGGCTGTCCGGGCATGCTGGGAGTTGTTGTTTTGCAACATCTGGAGGTCCGCAGGTTGAAGATAACTGTTGGGTTCAGAATTTTTTTTTTCTAGATTTTGCGCCTTTAAAATTGGGTGCGTCTTATATACCGGTGCGTACTATAGGGCGAAAAATACGGTATACACTTCTACAAATATATTTTTTTACAAAAATATTTTTCTCATTTTTGTATATGTTGCATGCACTATTTACGGTATTTGTTTTACCATTATGCATGTTATCACATCCTTGTAATTTTTTTTATGCTTTCATATGCCCCTGGATTATTATAATAATCATTATTGCTATGATCTCAAATGTATATGCATTATTTATAGCCATGTTATTGCCTTCACAGTCAGTTCTCCCACTATATATTTTCATTCTTTGTATTATTTAGCCCTGGGTCCGATGTTCAACTTATTTTGTATATCCCTCCATTAGCAGCGATCTGTCTTTCCCCCTAGAATTTTTTTGTGCACGCATGCGCAGTATGAGTGACTGTGGCCATGTTTTCGTTGCCGAACCCACTCTATAATGTGAATGCGCGTTGCGTGCTCCATCACACGAGTGCCGCGGTGTCCAACGTCACTTCCGACCCAGCGGCTTACTATTTGGACAGGTGTGTTATTCCTTTTCTATTGGGTCACTATTATATAAATTCCGAATCTGTAGCCATTATTTGCAGCCAAATGTTTTAACATATATTGATATATATTTATTTTATTTAGTCTATTATGTACATTTTTAGAATCATGTTCTTTTATTAATAAAAAAAATATACATTTTCATACATCGATTTGTACTTTATTTGGTGTCGGGGTTACGCTTTTGGCGTTTGTAGGTATATATGCAGAAGGAATAAGTTGCAATATATAGGGGAAAAAAAGAAACATGGTGGTTGGGGTGCTGGTGACTACTCCCAATGAAGCAGAGCTGTAGTGTTCTGATCAATTCGGGAGCTGTGTATTCTTCCCCCACCATCACTTTCCTCCTCCTCCTATTCTCAAAAATGAGGAATCCTCCTGCCAGACTACCCAAATCTGTAGATAACGTTGGACTTTGTCAGAATTTTATTAATATTTGTATTTATATTTGTATATTATGTTATATTTGTTTGTCTATGTTATAAAGTGATGTTCGTTCCCACCCAAATACCCAGTCCTCCGTATAAAGTCACCGCCCCCCCCCCCCCCAAAAAAAACACCCTATACCCCGAGTTTTCTATACCTTTATTTAATAATAAAAAGCTTATTTCACCCTATAAAACAAATGGATGTAAATGTCCATGTTTACACCTGTCCTCAGAGCAGTGACATTCCGTATGACATCACACATGTGACTTCACAAATGGTGATAGCTGGAAAAAGAGGTGCAGAGCCCCAGAGGCCTTACTCTGAGGACTGCAATCTAGCGAGCACTAGTGTTTCTATATTGTTTCCTTGCGCTTTTTATTTTATTTTATCATGATTCGAGGGGACCACATCAGCAGGGATGAGGTCAATTTGGCCTGTAGCATGTGCTGGACAGTTACCATCCTCCTGGGTTCCCTCTTCACCACCGGCCCGAGTTTCTGGTTTGAAATCACCAGCAACCAACCGAGCCGGAATATCACCTCCAGCCACCTGCAAGGGCAGAACGATACCATCAGAGATCTGCCCAGCTTGAATACTACCAGCAGCGACATGAAGTGTCCCACCTGGACGAGGACCAGGATCAGAAAGATCACCCCTGTCCTGGTGAGTAATCAAACCTCTGCCAGCAGCGACATGAAGTGTCCCATCTGGACCAGGACCAGGATCAGAAAGATCACCCCTGTCCTGGGGAGTAATGACACCACTGCCAGCAACGACGCGATCAACTGGGATTCCATTACCAACAACCTGCAGAGCGGGGCGGCCATCATCAAAAACTATCTTGGCTGGATCAGCACTTATGGTGACATGATCATCTGCCTGCTATGCTATATTCCCATCGATAACAACCTGCTGGACCGGTTCATAGATGCTGTTGACGACCTGATCTCGTTTGCTACTATCATCAGTGACCTGCTGTCCTGGATAGACACCACCACTGACTTGATCTTCTGGATCCCCACCATCACCAGCAGCTCCCTGCTTGCTTGGATGAACCCAGTCAATGAGTTTGTGACCTGGATTACCACCAACAGCACTATAGAGCTTCTTTACGTGATCTGTAACCCCACCGCCATCAGCTGGATCGGCTTCTTCAGTGACAGGCTCACCTGGATCGCCATCACACTCCAGCTTCTGACGTGGGTTATGCCAAGGGGGATAGTGACCAGCATCACCGGACCGATGGACTATATTAACTCGGTCAGACAGTTCCTGGGACGGGTCACCGTTGCCATCCTAATTGTCAATATCCCCGAGATTAAAGGTGTCATTACCATCATCGCCAGTATACTATGGGTATTCACCACCAACCTGTATGTATGAACACTGGAAAAGATGAATAAACATTTTTATTAGACAAATATTCCAATAGTTGTAATTATTGTTATAATAGACAAAGTAGGGAATTTATTATAAATCAGTGTTTTATATGTCAGTGAGAAACAAAAATATCTCGGAGTAAGGTGCCCCAAATGTATGAAGAGCCGCAGTTGAATATGGTTTCACATAACTACAACTCCCAGCATGCCCAGACAGCCAATAGCACTGCTCAGCCTCTGATTGGTGGAGCACTTTGTCGTACGGTAATAACTCAACTAACCCCTTCCCACAGAATGCCTTATATAAACGGCCGATTGGGCAGGTCCTTCGCGCATTCCGCCGTTTATAAAAGGCATTCAGTTAACCCGGCGATGCGCGGCATCGCATGGGTTAGCTGGCAGAAGTCCCGCTGTTACCAGCAGGAGACAACTTCTGCAAGCCTCCCCCAGGACCATCTGTGGATGGTCCTAGTCAGCAATCCCTGTGATTGGTCCCTGTGGACCAATCACAGTGTGTCAGCTGACTGGGGGGGGGTGTCTCAGCTGACTGGGGGGGGGTTTAAAGTTCATTTCCCTCAGTCTGCCCGTTCCTAGAAGTCGGGCAGAGCGGGGGATGATGAGTGCTGTGGGGTGGGGGGGGGGGGGGGGGGGGTGATGGGGTGGCCCACGGCACATTGCTGGGGCCGGCGGCAGGCACAAGTGGAGGAGGCAGCTGTGGCATCAGATGCAGCAGTGAAGATCGCTGTAATGTGATCTTCACTGTTGCTTCTAGGAGTTTTAAAACTACAACTCACAGCATGCCCAGCCTTTGGCTGTCTGGGCATGCTGGGAGTTGTAGTTTTGCAACATCTGGAGGGCCACAGTTTGGAGACCACTGTGCACTGGTCTCCAATCTGTGCTCTTCCAGATGTTACAGAACTACAACTTTCAGCATGCCTAGACTGTCTGGGCATGCTTGGAGTTGTAGTTTTGCAACAACTGGAGGCACACTAGTTGGGAAGCATTGTCTGTTTCCTAACTCAGTGTTTCCCAACCTGTTTGCCTCCAGCTGTTGCAAAACTATAACTCCCAGCATGCACTGACAGACCATGCATGCTGGGAGTTGTAGTTTAGCAACAGCTGGAGGCTCATGGGTTGCGAAACACTGAGTTAAGTAACAAACTCTGTGTTTTGCAACCAGTGTGCCTCCAGCTGTTGCATAACTACAACCCCCAGCATGATCGGACAGCCAAAGGGCATGCTGGGAGTTGTAGTTTTGCCCGCCCCCCATGTGAATGTACATTCACATGGGCAGGGGTTTACAGCAAGTTTCCTTGCTGTAAACCCCTGCCCTTGTTACATAAACCCCTGCCCTTATTATGTACCTTGAGGGGTGTAGTTTCCAAAATAGTATGCCATGTGGGGGCTTTTCAGCTGTTCTGGCACCATAGGGGCTTCCTAAATGTGACATGCCCCCAAAAAATCATTTCAGAAAAACTCACTCTCCAAAAACCCATTGTCGCTCCTTCCCTTCTGAGCCCTCTACTGCGCCCTCCGAACACTTGACATACACATATGTGGTATTTCCTTACTCGAGAGAAATTGGGTTACACATTTGGGGGGATTTATCTCCTTTTACCCCTTGTTAAAATTCAAACACTGGGTCTACAAGAACAGGTTAGTGTAAAAAATTGAGATTTTGAATTTTCTCCTTCACTTTGCTGCTATTCCTGTGAAACACCTAAAGGGTAAACAAACATTATGAATTATCATTTTAACCATATGGAACTACAGAATAAAGATAAGGTGTAATTTTTGCCAAAAAATGTACTGCGTAAAAACAGAAGCCCCCAAAACGTACAAAATAGAGTTTTTTCATCAATTTTGTCGCACATTGATTTTTTTTCCCGTTTCACCGTAGATGTTTGGGTAAAATGACTAATGTCATTACAAAGAAGAATTGGTGACGCAAAAAATAAGCCATCATATAGAATTTTAGGTGAAAAGTTTACAGTTATGATTTTTTAAAGTTAAGGAGGAAAAATTGAAAATGAAAAAACGGAAAAAGCCCGGGTCCTTAAGGGGTTAATGGAATGAGTAACCTCGTCTTTACAGAGAATTGCAGTGACCATACAGTGTGAGAAGAAATGGTAAAATATTGTCAGAAGGTTCCTCAGTAAGATTGTAAGAAAGCTCGGCTAACATCTTAAAGGTGTACTCCGGCCCTGAGACATCTTATACCCTATCCAAAGGATAGGGGATATGATGTCTCCCCATGGGGGTCCCGCCGCTGGGGACCCCCGCAATCTTGTATTCGCCACCCACCTGTTTGAGCTGCACACAGCGGTGCCAGCTCACAAACAGCCGGGTGGCGACCACGGGGCCAGAGTATCATGACCACCCCCCCCCCCCCCCCCGCCGCCTCCGTGTGATGTCACCCCCCCGCCCCCCGTATGCAAGTCTATGGAATGGGGGGTAGAGGAGTGTACATGGGTGACAGAGGGGGGATGGCCAAGGTGGACATGGATGACAGGAGGGACAGAGGGGTGATTAGGGTGGAGGGACAATGGTGACAGATGTAGACTGGGGGGTGGTCAGAGGGGTGGATGGGGGGGGAAACATGTGTTGCAGAGGAATGGACAGAGGTGGCCAAGGTGGACATGGATGACAGGATGGTGGACACGGGAGATATGGGGGTGAACAGGGATAACGGGGGTGGACAAGGATGACAAGGGGGATAAAAGAGGGGTGATAGAGGGGTGAATAGGGGGGTAGACATGTGTTACAGGGGGGTGGATAGGGAGGGGTGGACATGGGTGACAGGGATAGACAGGGGGTGGACATGAATGACAGGGGTGAGGGGGGGTGGACGGGGTTAAGAAGGGGTAACAGAGGGTAGGAAAGGGTACAGTACCTTTTTGCCATTTTTCTTCACTACACTGGCACAGTAATCAGGCGCAGCTTCCACCTTCCTCCCCTCTCCGGCAGGGCAGCGACTCAGGGCTCCGACAGGGCACTCACTCACTGGGACGCTGGGGGGAGGGGGACGCTGGGGCACGGGTCATTACACCGGCACGGTAATCCGGCAGAGCACCGCCAGTGAACTCACTCACTGGGCCGCTGGGGGGGGAGGGGGATGCTGGGGCACGGGTCACTACACCGGCACGGTAATCCGGCAGAGCACCGCCAGTGCACTCACTCACTGAGCCGCAGGGTGAGAGGAATGCAGGGGGTTGCGATGTGTGCACGCACAGCAAAGCGCACACATACTTCCCTTCCCCCCTGCGGCGCCATAAATTTCAGACGCGCAGGCCAGGCCGGTGAATAAAAAAATAAAATATTTGCCGTCAAAATCCCGCGGCACCCCATTTGGGAATCACTGCCTACTGCGGGAGAGGGGGGGGGTTAATCTGGGGGTACTACCTGTCTACTGGGGGGGGTCTAATCTGAGGGTACTACCTGTCTACTGGGGGAGGGGTCTAATTTGGGGGTACTACCTGTCTACTGGGGGGGTGTAATTTGGGGGTACTACCTGTCTAATGGGGGGGTCTAATTTGGGGGTACTACCTGCCTAATGATACATTTTCATAATTTTTCATAATTAATATTTTTATGACCATATTTCATAATTTTAACCCCTTAAGGACCGAGGTGATTTTGGCCTTAAGGACCAGAGCATTTTTTGCAGATCTGACCACTGTCACTTTAACCCCTTAAGGACTCAGCATTTTTCCGTTTTTGCATTTTCTTTTTTTCCTCATCACCTTCTAAAAAATCATAACGCTTTCAATTTTGCACCTAAGAATCCATATGATGGCTTATTTTTTGCGCAACCAATTCTACTATGCAGTGACATTAGTTATGTTACCAAAAAATCCACGGCGAAACGGCGAAATCATTGTGCGACAAAATTGAAGAAAAAATTTCCTTTTGTAAATTTTGGGGGCTTCCGTTTCTACGCAGTGCATTTTTTGGTAAAAATAACACATCATTTTTATTCTGTAGGTCCATACGGTTAAAATGATACCCTACTTATATAGGTTGGATATTGTATTACTTCGGAAAAAAATCATAACTACATCATGCAGGAAAATTTATATGTTAAAAATTCTCATCTTCTAACCCCTATAACTTTTTTAGTTTTCTGCATACAGGCCGGTATGAGGACTCATTTTTTGCGCCGTGTTCTGAAGTTTTTATCGGTACCATGTTTGTATTGATCGGACTTTTTGATCGCTTTTTATTCATTTTTTCATGATATAAGAAGTGACCAAAAATACACTATTTTGGACTTTGGAATATTTTTTGCGTGTAAGCCATTGACCGAGCGATTTAATTAACAATATATTTTTATAGTTCGGACATTTTCGCACGCAGCGATACCACATATGTTTATTTCGTTTTTTTTTTATGGGAAAAGGGGTCAAACTTTTATTAGGGAAGGAGTTAAAGGGGTTCTCTGGTGAAAACCTTTTTTCTTTTAAATCAACTGGTGGCAGAAAGTTAAACATATTTGTAAATTACTACTTTTAAATTTTTTTTAATCCTTCCTGTACTTCCTGATGACATCACGAGCACAGTTCTCTCTGCTGACGTTATTATAATAATAATAACACTTTATTTATTGTTGTCCTTAGTGGGATTTGAATCCAAGTCTCCAGCACTGCAAGGCAGCATGGTTGCTAAAACGGACACAGATGTCAGCAGAGAGCACTGTCTTCATGATGTCATCAGTGTTCCAAAAAAAAGGAATTTCCTTTGTAGCATTCAGCAGCTAATAAGTACTGGAAGGATTAAGATTTTTTTAATAGAAGTAATTTACAAATATGTTTAACTTTCTGCCACCAGTTGATTTAAAAGAAAAAAGGTTTTCACCGGAGTACCCCTTTTAAATGACCTTTGTTAACTTCTTTTTTTCACTTTTTTTTTTTACAGTGTTATAGCTCCCATAGGGACCTATAACACTGCACACACTGATCTCCTATGCAGATCCCTGCAAAGCCATAGCTTTGCACGGATCAGTCAGATAGGGGCTCGATTGCTCAAGCCTGTAGCTCAGGCTTGGAGCAATCAATCGACGATCGGACGCCGCGGAGAGAGGTAAGGAGACCTCCGCCTGCGTCCCAGCTGATCGGAACATAGCAATTTTATCGCGATGTCCCGATCAGCCCTAGTGTGCTGCCGGGAAGCGTTTACTTTCATTTTCAGACGCGGCTTCAATTTTGATCGCCGCGTCTGAAGGGTTAACAGCGTGTGGCACAACGATCGATGCTGCGCGCTGTTAGCCCAGGGTCCCGGCTATGATTAGCAGCCGGGACCGACACGGTGTGACCCCGTTTTTCACACCGGGCTACGCCCTGAGTCCTTAAGAGGTTAAGCATTAATTACTCTGGGATGCTTGTACTTATGAATTTGATTCAGAGATTGTTTTTTCGTGACAAATTCAACTTTATCCTAGTTGTAAATTTTTGTCGATTCTTGCATCATTTCTTTGTGAAAAATTCAAAAATTTTATGAAAAATTAGAAAAGTTTGCATTTTTCTAACTTTGAAGCTCTCTGCTTGTAAGGAAAATAGGCATCTCAAATAAATGATATATTGATTCACATATACAATATGTCTACTTTATGTTTGCATCATACGGGAGATATCTTTATATTATTATATTATATACAATATAATATGTTTTCATCATAAAGTTGACATGTTTTTACTTTGGAAGACATGAGAGGGCTTCAGAGTTCAGCATCAATTTTCCAGTTTTTCACAAAATTTTCTAAATCGGAATTTTTCACAGACCATGTCAGTTTTGAAGTGGATATGAAGGGTCTTCATATTGGAAATACCCCACAAATGACCCCATTATAAAAACTGCACCCCTCTAAGTATTCAAAATGACATTCAGAATGTTTGTTTACCCTTTAGGTGTTTCACAGGAATAGCAGCAAAGTGAAGGAGAAAATTCAAAATCTCAATTTTTTACACTAACCTGTTCTTGTAGACCCAGTGTTTGAATTTTAACAAGGGGTAAAAGGAGATAAATCCCCCCAAATGTGTAACCCAATTTCTCTCGAGTAAGGAAATACCTCATATGTGTATGTCAAGTGTTCGGAGGGCGCAGTAGAGGGCTCAGAAGGGAAGGAGCGACAATGGGTTTTTGCAGAGTGAGTTTTTCTGAAAGGATTTTTGGGGGGCATGTCACATTTAGGAAGCCCCTATGGTGCCAGAACAGCTGAAAAGCCCCCACATGGCATACTATTTTGGAAACTACACCCCTCAAGGTACATAATAAGGGCAGGGGTTTATGTAACAAGGGCAGGGGTTTACAGCAAGGAAACTTGCTGTAAACACCTGCCCATGTGAATGTACATTCACATGGGGGACGGGCAAAACTACAACTCCCAGCATGCCCTTTGGCTGTCCGATCATGCTGGGGGTTGTAGTTATGCAACAGCTGGAGGCACACTGGTTGCAAAACACAGTTTGTTACTTAACTCAGTGTTTCGCAACCCATGTGTCTCCAGCTGTTGCTAAACTACAACTCCCAGCATGCATGGTCTGTCAGTGCATGCTGGGAGTTATAGTTTTGCAACAGCTGGAGGCAAACAGGTTGGGAAACACTGAGTTAGGAAACAGACAATGCTTCCCAACTAGTGTGCCTCCAGTTGTTGCAAAACTACAACTCCAAGCATGCCCAGACAGTCTAGGCATGCTGAAAGTTGTAGTTCTGTAACATCTGGAAGAGCACAGATTGGAGACCAGTGCACAGTGGTCTCCAAACTGTGGCCCTCCAGATGTTGCAAAACTACAACTCCCAGCATGCCCAGACAGCCAAAGGCTGGGCATGCTGTGAGTTGTAGTTTTAAAACTCCTAGAAGCAACAGTGAAGATCACATTACAGCGATCTTCACTGCTGCATCTGATGCCACAGCTGCCTCCTCCACTTGTGCCTGCCGCCGGCCCCAGGTATGTGCCGTGGGCCACCCCATCACCCCCCCCCCCCCCCCACAGCACTCATCATCCCCCGCTCTGCCCGACTTCTAGGAACGGGCAGACTGAGGGAAATGAACTTTAAACCCCCCCCCCCAGTCAGCTGAGACACCCCCCCCCCCAGTCAGCTGACACACTGTGATTGGTCCACAGGGACCAATCACAGGGATTGCTGACTAGGACCATCCACAGATGGTCCTGGGGGAGGCTTGCAGAAGTTGTCTCCTGCTGGTAACAGCGGGACTTCTGCCAGCTAACCCATGCGATGCCGCGCATCGCCGGGTTAACTGAATGCCTTTTATAAACGGCGGAATGCGCGAAGGACCTGCCCAATCGGCCGTTTATATAAGGCATTCTGTGGGAAGGGGTTAGTTGAGTTATTACCGTATGACAAAGTGCTCCACCAATCAGAGGCTGAGCAGTGCTATTGGCTGTCTGGGCATGCTGGGAGTTGTAGTTATGTGAAATCATATTCAACTGCGGCTCTTCATACATTTGGGGCACCTTACTCCGAGATATTTTTGTTTCTCACTGACATATAAAACACTGATTTATAATAAATTCCCTACTTTGTCTATTATAACAATAATTACAACTATTGGAATATTTGTCTAATAAAAATGTTTATTCATCTTTTCCAGTGTTCATACATACAGGTTGGTGGTGAATACCCATAGTATACTGGCGATGATGGTAATGACACCTTTAATCTCAGGGATATTGACAATTAGGATGGCAACGGTGACCCGTCCCAGGAACTGTCTGACCGAGTTAATATAGTCCATCGGTCCGGTGATGCTGGTCACTATCCCCCTTGGCATAACCCACGTCAGAAGCTGGAGTGTGATGGCGATCCAGGTGAGCCTGTCACTGAAGAAGCCGATCCAGCTGATGGCGGTGGGGTTACAGATCACGTAAAGAAGCTCTATAGTGCTGTTGTTGGTAATCCAGGTCACAAACTCATTGACTGGGTTCATCCAGGCAAGCAGGGAGCTGCTGGTGATGGTGGGGATCCAGAAGATCAAATCAGTGGTGGTGTCTATCCAGGACAGCAGGTCACTGATGATAGTAGCAAACGAGATCAGGTCGTCAACAGCATCTATGAACCGGTCCAGCAGGTTGTTATCGATGGGAATATAGCATAGCAGGCAGATGATCATGTCACCATAAGTGCTGATCCAGCCAAGATAGTTTTTGATGATGGCCGCCCCGCTCTGCAGGTTGTTGGTAATGGAATCCCAGTTGATCGCGTCGTTGCTGGCAGTGGTGTCATTACTCCCCAGGACAGGGGTGATCTTTCTGATCCTGGTCCTGGTCCAGATGGGACACTTCATGTCGCTGCTGGCAGAGGTTTGATTACTCACCAGGACAGGGGTGATCTTTCTGATCCTGGTCCTCGTCCAGATGGGACACTTCATGTCGCTGCTGGTAGTATTCAAGCTGGGCAGATCTCTGATGGTATCGTTCTGCCCTTGCAGGTGGCTGGAGGTGATATTCCGGCTCGGTTGGTTGCTGGTGATTTCAAACCAGAAACTCGGGCCGGTGGTGAAGAGGGAACCCAGGAGGATGGTAACTGTCCAGCACATGCTACAGGCCAAATTGACCTCATCCCTGCTGATGTGGTCCCCTCGAATCATGATAAAATAAAATAAAAAGCGCAAGGAAACAATATAGAAACACTAGTGCTCGCTAGATTGCAGTCCTCAGAGTAAGGCCTCTGGGGCTCTGCACCTCTTTTTCCAGCTATCACCATTTGTGAAGTCACATGTGTGATGTCATACGGAATGTCACTGCTCTGAGGACAGGTGTAAACATGGACATTTACATCCATTTGTTTTATAGGGTGAAATAAGCTTTTTATTATTAAAAAAAGGTATAGATACTCGGGGTATAGGGTGTTTTTTTTGGGGGGGGGGGGGGCGGTGACTTTATACGGAGGACTGGGTATTTGGGTGGGAACGAACATCACTTTATAACATAGACAAAACAAATATAATATAATATACAAATATAAATATTAATAAAATTCTGACAAAAAGTCCAACGTTATCTACAGATTTGGGTAGTCTGGCAGGAGGATTCCTCATTTTTGAGAATAGGAGGAGGAGGAAAGTGATGGTGGGGGAAGAATACACAGCTCCCGAATTGATCAGAACACTACAGCTCTGCTTCATTGGGAGTAGTCACCAGCACCCCAACCACCATGTTTCTTTTTTTCCCCTATATATTGCAACTTATTCCTTCTGCATATATACCTACAAACGCCAAAAGCGTAACCCCGACACCAAATAAAGTACAAATCGATGTATGAAAATGTATATTTTTTTTTATTAATAAAAGAACATGATTCTAAAAATGTACATAATAGACTAAATAAAATAAATATATATCAATATGTGTTAAAACATTTGGCTGCAAATAATGGCTACAGGTTCGGAATTTATATAATAGTGACCCAATAGAAAAGGAATAACACACCTGTCCAAATAGTAAGCCGCTGGGTCGGAAGTGACGTTGGACACCGCGGCACTCGTGTGATGGAGCACGCAACGCGCATTCACATTATAGAGTGGGTTCGGCAACGAAAACATGGCCACAGTCACTCATACTGCGCATGCGTGCACAAAAAAATTCTAGGGGGAAAGACAGATCGCTGCTAATGGAGGGATATACAAAATAAGTTGAACATCAGACCCAGGGCTAAATAATACAAAGAATGAAAATATATAGTGGGAGAACTGACTGTGAAGGCAATAACATGGCTATAAATAATGCATATACATTTGAGATAATAGCAATAATGATTATTATAATAATCCAGGGGCATATGAAAGCATAAAAAAATGACAAGGATGTGATAACATGCATAATGGTAAAACAAATACAGTAAATAGCGCATGCAACATAAACAAAAATGAGAAAAATATTTTTGTAAAAAAATATATTTGTAGAAGTGTATACCGTATTTTTCGCCCTATAGGACGCATCGGTATATAAGACACACCCAATTTTAAAGGCGCAAAATCTAGAAAAAAAAAATTCTGAACCCAACAGTTATCTTCAACCTGCGGACCTCCAGATGTTGCAAAACAACAACTCCCAGCATGCCCGGACAGCTGTTGGCTGTCCGGGCATGCTGGGAATTGTAGTTTTGCTACAACTGGAGGTCCGCAGGTTGAAGACCACTGGATATGTGGTAATACTCACGTGTCCCTGCCGCTCCGGACCCGTCACCGCTGCCCTGGATGTCGCTCCTTCGCTGTCGCCGCGTCCCCGTGGTATCCCCGACGCTCCGGACGTCTTCTTCCCTGGGATCCACGCTCTCCGTCGCCGTCATCATCACGCGATCGGTGATGTCCTGTATTAGCCGCGGGTCCCGGCCGTTGATGGCCACCGGTACCGCCGCGATAGGTGTGTGTATTCGCCGTGTAAGACGCACCAACTCCCCCCCCCCAGTTTTGGAGAATAAAAAGTGCGTCTTATACGGCGAAAAATACGGTAAATGAATCTTGATTAGTGTGCAGGAATGATGTATACTAAATCCAAATGGATAGGAGCAGTGCCTGAAGAGTGCAGGAATATATAGAGCATGCAATACAATACATACATATACAAAAGATATAAAAAGTGCAGAGATATAGTGCATATAGTACAATACACATATATATATATATATAGATAGATACATAGATATACACAAAACATGCATAATATAAAAGGATCCTGCATGTCAGAGGCCATATGCCCAGCAGAGGTGAGTGGATTAGGCATGTTAGGGTCTCATCCGACAAGAGGCCACCTCCGTGTGGTGGATGGGGACACGTTTTGATCAAAAAGTGCGCTAAGAGCCTCGATTTTTTTGACAAAGAGAGCTGCTGCTGCAACCTTATTTTTTGTATACTTTATATACGGTACATACTACTGAAATTATATTGTTCAGAAAATGGTGTAAATCTTTTTTATTGAGTAACGAAAACTGAGATTGGAAACCTTTTCAAAAATGTCTTTTATTTCTTTCCTATTAAAAATTATATTAAACAAAAAAAAACCTCTACACAAAAAATGTATATAAACTATATACTCATTATCGACCGCCAGTTTATAGAATCATTGGGGGAGATTTCTCATTAGGGTCTGTTGTAGACACAGATCTGCCCCTTTACACAATTTACAAAAGTTGTGCACGTCGTTTGATAAATTTTGCGTAAATATATAACCCCTCCCCCCCTGGCTCTACAGTGCACGCCTTCTCTACCTCCACGGCACTGCTCACATAGCTAGAAGTGCTGGAGCAGCAGTGTGCGCCGAACAAAACTCTGCACAATAGTAAAATCATAAATATCTATAAAGTACACAGAGGGTAGATTCTCAAAGAATTTTGCGGCTCAAAAAAATCAATTTTGCGCCAAAATTTTGGCGCAAAAAGTATTGAACACATTTCAAAGAGCTTTGTGCCGCGGTTTACACCGTTCGCGTCAGTTTTGTAAAAGTGGGTGTGTCCACGTATATTTTCTGCTTTACATGATGGGCACTAGGTCTTCTCCAGGAAACTATAGACCGGTAAGTCTAACGTGCATTGTGG
Organism: Hyla sarda; assembly: GCF_029499605.1. NCBI lineage: Eukaryota > Metazoa > Chordata > Amphibia > Anura > Hylidae > Hyla > Hyla sarda. The sequence continues at coordinate 74,587,731 of NC_079196.1, forward strand.
GTAAATTGTTTGAAGGATTTATACGGGATTACATACAGGAATACATAGGGGATAATTGTATTATAAGTGATAGCCAGCATGGGTTTCCTAAGGATAGAAGTTGTCAAACCAATCTAATTTGCTTTTATGAAGAGGTGAGTAGAAGCCTTGACAGAGGAATGGCTGTGGATATAGTGTTTCTGGATTGTGCTAAAGCGTTTGATACTGTCCCTCACAGACGTCTGACAGGTAAGTTAAGGTCTTTGGGTTTGGAAATTTTAGTTTGTAACTGGATTGAACACTGGCTCATGGATCGTACCCAGAGAGTGGTGGTCAATGATTCGTACTCTGATTGGTCCCCGGTAATTAGTGGTGTACCCCAAGGTTCTGTACTGGGACCGCTGTTGTTTAATTTATTTATCAATGATATAGAGGATGGTATTAACAGCACTTTTTCTATCTTTGCAGATGACACAAAGCTTTGTAGCACGGTACAGTCTATAGAGGATGTGCATAAGTTACAAGATGACTTGGATAGACTAAGTGTCTGGGCCTCCACTTGGCAAATGAGGTTCAATGTGGATAAATGTAAAGTTATGCATCTGGGTACTAATAACCTGCATGCGTCGTATGTCTTAGGGGGGATTAAACTGTCAGAGTCACTGGTAGAGAAGGATCTGGGTGTACTTGTAGATCACAGACTACAGAATAGCATGCAATGTCAGGCTGCTGCTTCCAAAGCCAGCAGGATATTGTCATGTATCAAAAGAGGCATGGACTCAAGGGACAGGGACATAATACTCCCCCTTTATAAAGCATTGGTACGGCCTCACCTGAAATATGCTGTTCAGTTTTGGTCGCCTGTACATAAAAAGGACACTGTGGAGCTGGAAAGGGTGCAGAGACGCGCGACTAAACTAATATGGGGCATGGAACATCTTAGCTATGAGGAGCGATTAAAGGAGTTACAATTGTTTAGTCTTGAGAAGAGACGTTTAAGGGGGGATATGATAAACGTATATAAGTATATTAATGGCCCATACAAAAAATATGGAGAAAAACTGTTCCAGGTTAACCCCCCCCCCCCCCCCCCCCCCAAAGGACGAGGGGGCACTCCCTCCGTCTGGAGAAGAAAAGGTTTAGTCTCAAGGGGCGACACGCCTTCTTTACCATAAGAACTGTGAACTTATGGAACAGTCTACCTCAGGAACTGGTCACAGCAGGAAAAATTAACAGCTTTAACCTCCCTGGCGGTATGATTCTGTCTGGAAATGTGTACCAAAAGCGGTACAATTTTTTTTAACTGAATTTCACATCTCCCTCCGCCCATTTCACATCTCCCCCGTCACATTCCCCTCTCCCTTGTCACATCCCCCGTCACATTCTCCCCCCTCCTTGTCACATTCTCCCCCCTCCTTGTCACATTCTTCCCCCCTTGTCACATTCCCCCCCTTGTCACATTCTCCCCCTTCATGTTACATTCCCCTCCCCCTGTCACATCCCCCCCTTGTCACATCCCCCCTTCATGTCACATCCCCCCTTGTCACATTCCCCCCCTTGCCACATTCCCCCCTTGTCACATTCCCCCCTTGTCACATTCCCCGCTGTCACATTCCCCCCCCTTGTCACATTCCCCCCTTGTCACATTCCCCCCTTGTCACATTCCCCCCTTGTCACATTCCCCCCCTGTCACATTCCCCCCCTGTCACATTCCCCCCTTGTCACATTCCCCCCTTGTCACATTCCCCCCTTGTCACATTCCCCCCTTGTCACATTCCCCCCTTGTCACATTCCCCCCCTGTTACTTTCCCCCCTGTCACATTCCCCCCTTGTCACATTCCCCCCTTGTCACATTCCCCCCTTGTCACATTCCCCCCCTGTCACATTCCCCCCCTGTCACATTCCCCCCTTTGTCACATTCATCCCCTGTCACATTCCCCCCCTGTCACATTCCCCCCTGTCACATTCCCCCCCTGTCACATTCCCCCCTGTCACACTCCCCCCTTGTCACATTCTCCCCCTTCATGTTACATTCCCCTCCCCCTGTCACATCCCCCCCTTGTCACATCCCCCCTTCATGTCACATCCCCCTTGTCACATTCCCCCTTCATGTCACATCCCCCTTGTCACATTCCCCCCTTGTCACATTCCCCCCCTGTCACATTCCCCCCCTGTCACATTCCCCCCTTGTCACATTCCCCCCTTGTCACATTCCCCCCTTGTCACATTCCCCCCGTCACATTCCCCCCCTGTCACATTCCCCCCTTGTCACATTCCCCCCTTGTCACATTCCCCCCTTGTCACATTCCCCCCCTTGTCACATTCCCCCCTTGTCACATTCCCCCCTTTGTCACATTCATCCCCTGTCACATTCCCCCCTTGTCACATTCCCCCCTTTGTCACATTCATCCCCTGTCACATTCCCCCCTTGTCACATTCCCCCCTTTGTCACATTCCCCCCTTGTCACATTCCCCCCCTGTCACATTCCCCCCTTGTCACATTCCCCCCTTTGTCACATTCATCCCCTGTCACATTCCCCCCTTGTCACATTCCCCCCTTGTCACATTCCCCCCCTGTCACATTCCCCCCCTGTCACATTCATCCCCTGTCACATTCCCCCCTTGTCACATTCCCCCCTTGTCACATTCCCCCCCTGTCACATTCCCCCCTTGTCACATTCCCCCCTTTGTCACATTCCCCCCCTGTCACATCCCCCCTGTCACATTCCCCCCTTTGTCACATTCATCCCCTGTCACATTCCCCCCTTGTCACATTCCCCCCTTTGTCACATTCATCCCCCCTTCTCACCTTGTCCTGCAGCAAATACACTGGGTTTGCCGGCAGATTTCATACCTAGTGTATCTGCTGCAGAACAAGCCCTTTCCCCTTCAGCCAATCACAGGCTTTACACCACTGCGGCCTGTGATTGGCTGAAAAGTGAAAGGTCCTAGAAGATGAATAGTGAAGAGAGGACACCCCGGACCGCACGGAGGGGAACGACATCTGCAGGGACCGGGACTAGGTGAGCAAAAGGTTTTTTTATTTTACTACTTCTTCCTTTTACACTTAGCTCAGTGTTTTTCTACCAGGGGGCCTCCAGCTGTTGTGAAACTACTACTCCCAGCATGCCCGGACAGCCTTTGGCTGTTCGGGCATGCTGAGAGTTGTAGTTTTGCAACAGCTGGAGGCCCCCTGGTAGGGAAACACTGACTTTTAGTATTTTTCTTTACCTGCTCTGGCCGGCCCCCGCAACGGGAGCCGACCAGAGCAGATAATCGCATGTTTTCCCGGGGGGCCGCATCGCTATATCACATTGCTTTTGCGATATATCGTGCAGCCCGGCCGGGAACTCTGCAATTCTACCCCGAGCGTGACTCGGGGTTACCGATCCTGGCAGGGAAAATTAACCCCGAGTCACGCTCGGGAATACCGCTCAGGAGGTTAAAACAGGATTAGATACATTCCTGGAACAAAATAACATTAATGCTTATGAAGAAATATAAAATCCCATCCCTTCCCCAATATCGTGCCACACCCCTACCCTTCAATTCCCTGGTTGAACTTGATGGACATATGTCTTTTTTCGACCGTACTAACTATGTAACTATGATATTTTCAAAGGGGTGAGAGTCCAGTTTACATAAAAAATTTCATACCGGAAATCACAGAAATTGTGTTGCAGTTTTACTGTTTTTGGGGTTTTTTTTTCTTTGTTTTTGTGGGAAAAGGTGTTAATTAGGTAATTATAAAAAAAATTTTTAAAAAAAAACTATTATTGAAAATGGCATAAAAAAAAAAAAAATATATATATATATAGAATTTTTTTTTTTTTTTTTATTGGTCACTGCACCTGCACTCACATTTAAGCTCAGAAATGTTTTATTTAACACACATTGACAGGATTGTGGAGCCGGATGGTACCCAACACGTAGACACTGGCCCTATAGCAACGGCTTTCCGGGACTTCTACTATTCTCTTTATAACATACACCCAACTAACCCCACGCCATTGCCACGCACGCAGGCAATCCAAACTTTCTTGTACCGATTGAATTTACCTACCCTCACCACACTGGAAGGGGAAACATTGCTGGAGCCTTGCACTGCTGAGGAGGTTGAGGCAGTAATAAAGTCCTTCCCCATAGGGAAGAGCCCGGGACCAGATGGCCTGAGCTTACAATACTATAAAAAGTTGGGCACAGTCTTGCTGCCTCGGCTTACTCAGTGGTGCAACGCGTTACTTGGAGGCACCCATTTGCCGCCCCAATCCCTAGAGGCACACATCACTATTCTACCAAAAGAAGGTAAAGACCCTCTACTGTGCTCGAGTTATAGGCCCATTTCACTTTTGAATATGGACCTAAAGATCTGGGCTAAGCTGTTGTCCATGAGACTTCGCCCTCTCCTCCCTGGCCTCATTCATGTGGACCCGACTGGTTTTGTGAAGGGCAGGGAGGGGAAGCATAATGCATTACGAGTCATGCACGCTATTCACTATGCCACACAAAAAAAGATCCCTCTACTCCTTCTCGGCACAGATGCCGAGAAGGCGTTTGATAGGGTAGCGTGGGACTACATGAACAAGGTGTTAACCAAATATCGCATCCCTGATCGCTTCATCCGAGCTATCATGTCCCTATATAGTGAACCCAGCGCACGGGTTAGGGTCAATGGCACTCTTTCTGAACCTTTCCCCATATGTAATGGGACGCGACAAGGGTGCCCCCTATCACCGTCACTGTACGTCCTCGTGATGGAGACTCTTCTCCAGGCCTTGAGGCAGGATGGGGCGATTAGGGGATTGCAAATAGGGGATAGGCCTCATCTTACGGCAGCATTCGCTGACGATCTGCTCATAATGATCACTAATCCTACTGAAGCCCTGCCTCGTGTCCAATGCGTTATTGAAGAGTATGGAACCCTATCCAATTTCAAAGTAAATTATAGTAAGTCGGAGATACTGAACCTCACGATACCTCCTCGTATAGCCTCGAGTCTACAATCTTCCTCGTCTTATAGATGGCCATCTAAACACATCACATACCTGGGCATAGCCCTTCCCTCGTCGCTGAGCAACTTGTTTGACCTTAACTATGTACCCTTACTGACTAAAATGAAGAATAAAATTGACTCCTACAAGTTACCCTTCCTTTCATGGGTGGGGCGACTCAACCTCCTACAGACATACATTGTACCGTCCATACTCTACTTACAGCGCATGGTACCCATAGAACTACCTAAATGGTATCTCCTGCAATGGAAACGGCTCTTTGGGGCTTTCCTTTGGTCAGGGAAGCGCCCACGTTTAGCACATTCCCTTCTTACTAGATCTAAGAGGAGCGGTGGCATAGGTATGCCAGACATTTCTATGCTTTATACAGCTAACCATATTCATAGATGGGTTGAGATCACTACTAGAACTAGCCTACTGGGTAGCTCAGAACTTGAATGCTCACAAATGACTTCTCGAGGCTTTGGGGTGGACCGTCATGTCTGGCTGCCTACGCGCCGCTCCCTCTCGCATGTTAATAATCCCCTGTTGAAAGGTACACTCACTATCAAAAGAGCTTATGATAAAGGCACAACACAAGGAAACCACGGAAAAACACTGATTTCTCCATGCTTTCCAAGTTCTCTGATTCCATATGCAGTTCACCCTGACATGCAAGAGGCGGACGACTTGTGGTCCCATTTTCAACACGTCCCTGTCAAAACCCTATGTGCCCGAAATCAACCACCCACAGTTGAGACACTATCCACAATAGTCCCACACCTTAAAACTAACTTTCTACATCTTCATATGCTCAGGGAGATGTGTGTTGCATTTCTAAAGGTGTATGTCATTGGTGAAAACCCAACCTGGATAGATAAGTTGATGCAATTCTCACCAAACTGCAAGCCAAAATTTTCCACATTTAATGCCTGTTTGAGAGATGAGAGGCAAACTTCTGATCCGTTGTACTTGAGATCCTGGGAGGAGGAGTTGGGGCGCAAGTTCACGGACCAGGAGAGGAAATCCATTCTAACAGGCTCCCATGGCTTCTCTAGGTGCGTTAAGCTACAAGAAGGTCATTATAAACTAGTAGCCAGATGGTATAGGACGCCCGAGTTATTATATCATTTGGGTCTGAGTGCTTCCCCTGCATGCTGGAGATGCCATGGGGGCGTGGGCTCTTTGTCTCACATTTGGTGGTCATGCCCCAGGATAACGTCTTACTGGAGTGAAGTGAATTGCATCATAGATAAGGTGATGGGACGGCATGTCCCTCTCTCACCAGAGGTGGTTCTCTTGGGCTTATCGACTAGGGATTGCACCTTGTCGAAGAGGTCTCTGATTGCACACTTGCTAACTGCAGCCAAGGCATTAGTCCCACTACATTGGTTAGATGAAACACCTCCTACAGTTCAACAATGGATCTCTAAGGTCTCCCAGTTGTGTAGAATGGAGGAGCTCTCCAGTTGGAGTGATCGCTCACATGACAGATACTGGAGTATATGGGCTCCTTGGCTGGGCTTTCGTGATGCTGACACTGCTCTCCCTCTCTCGCATCAGACATAGCAACTGGGTTCCAGCAAATGACCCCATAGACAACCCCCCCACCCCTCTTTCCCAGCCCACCCTTCCCCCCCTCTCCACCTCCTCACCCACGACCAAAAACCTTATATCTATTCTTTATCCTCCACTCGTCTCTCTTTCTCCCTATTTTCTCTTTCTTCTGCCTCCCACCTTGGAGAATTCCTACGCCTTTTCATTTCTCCTCTTTCTTTCTTCTCCGTCAATGCTCTAACACATTGTGCTCGTGTTCATTGACCCTACTATGTTCAGTACCATACTCCTATTACAGTTCCACCTAATTAACTGGGCTCCTAGGTGACAACACCTCAGACTTATAGGATGCTTATAGGTATGACTGACCTGTTTTATGTATGTCTTAAGTAGATGTTGGCCAATACTTCTCTTGATAGATTTGTCTTATTGATTTTACAATGATACATCAACACAGGAGCCCAATGGTCCTTTTAAATGTTACCTGGGGCCTAGCCCACACGACCCCTTTATCTTGCTTTTCTCTCTTTTTCTTTCTTCTTGATTAGCATTATGTAATGTACTTCATATTACATTTGTATGTTCTGTTGTATTGCAATATTCGAAAATAAAGAATTGAAAAAAAAAAAGAAATGTTTTATTTATACAGTTATCACTGGACACTAGTAACCATGGAATATTTTGTGAGATGTTTCCGCCAGAATTTTCTGTAATGTAAAATTTGGCGCCAAAAAAAAATCCAATGTGGCTGCAAAAAAAAAAAATTGGGGGTGCGAAAATGAATTTTCACATATTTTCAAAGCAGCACAAGAGATCTTTGAAAATGTATAAGCATGACCACGCACACACTCAACTTGACTACATACACCTGATCACTCACTCAGCTCTGCTGCATTTACAAAATCACACACTCAGCTCTACTACATATACACAATCACACACTCGGCTCTGCTACATAGACACAATCACACACTCAGCTCTGCTGCATTTACACAATCACACACTCAGCTCTGCTACATACACCTGATCACACACTCAGTTCTGCTGCATATACACAATCACACACTCAGCTCCTGCTACATATACACACACACTCAGCTCTACTGCACATACACACACACACACTCAGCTCTACTGCATATACACACACTCACACTCAGCTCTACTGCATATACACACACACACTCAGCTCTGCTGCATATACACACACTCAGCTCTGCTGCATATACACACACTCAGCTCTACTGCATATACACACACTCAGCTCTACTGCATATACACACACTCACACTCAGCTCTACTGCACATACACACACACACTCAGCTCCTGCTACATATACACACACTCACACTCAGCTCTACTGCATATACACACACACTCAGCTCTACTACATATACACAATCACACATATACATTGGGGGAAATTTATCATTGTTGTAGGTACATGTTTTTTGTAGATTGTTTTGGTTGGTCTAAATTTGGTGCAATTGCAAGGCACATGATACATTTTGTGCAAAGTTCTAAATCTCCACACAGAGTACACCTGAGCTGCACCTCACAGGAAAAGTGGACATAGGGATTTTGTTCTATTGCTTTGAGGCTTGGATTCCATTGAGGTTTTTTGTTCACCAGCAAAAACGCCAGAAGAACGGTCACAGCTTTTTCCTGCATTTTTTCAGTTTTTCTTGTGTTCTTTTTCTTGCGTTTTTGCTGGTGTGTGGTAACAATCATTTTTGGATCCTGTGGCAATTTTGTTTACTGCCTTCAGGTACCACTCCATGGGTCAGATGCAGAGCGCCCAGTCCAGAGTGTAAGGAGGTGAGGAGTGATATATAGCGTATACAGGGTGCAGAGCATCACTACTTACCTACGCCAGCTGTATAGCATACTGGGGTACATAGTGTACCCATCAGGGGTGTGGAAATCCTATCGCCCGACGCCCGGGACAAGTAGTTTTGGGCGCCGGGCAGGTGAATTGTTCATAGATTTAGCCCTGTATCGGGCGAGCAGGGACAGACAGACTTCCCCCTTATTTTTCTTTAATGTCGGTGTAAGGCGCAGGAGCCGATGGAAGTCTCACACCGGCACTCAGAGTGTATGGAGGGGGCGGTGGCCTCCAGCTGACATAGAGTCCACTTATCTCCCCTCCCGGAGGATGGACGGAGCTCAGAAGACACAGCAGGGTGAGAGAAAGGATGTAGACAGCTCCGTGCACAGCTCTATCCCTCCCCCTGATCTGTCTCCCCAGGACCTAATCCACCACGGGGAGGTTGCTAGTTTGCACAGGGAAAACACAGAGCAGGGGGGAGGGGGAGGACGGAAATCTCACCTCACACCGGCGGTGACTACAGCTCTGATGTCCACTCATGGCCGGATCAGGTGAGGAGGCCGAGAATGCAGGCGGCAGCAGGAAGGGTGGTTGTATATGTATGGTGTGAGTGTATGTGTGATGTGTGTATGTAATGTATGATGGGGGGGCAGCGGCAGGTGTATGTATGATGTGTGCATATGTATGGTGTATATCAGTGTTACCCAACCAGGGTTCCTCCAGCTGTTGCAAAACTACAACTCCCAGCATGCCCTGGGCATGCTGGGAGTTGTAGTTTTGCAACAGCTGGAGGGACCCTGGTTGGGAAACACTGGTGTATATGTATGGTGTGAGTGTATGTGTGATGTGTGTATGATGTCTGTCTGTGTAATGTGTATGTAATGTATAATGTGTGTATGGTGTATATGTATGGTGTGAGTGTATGTGTGATGTGTGTATGATGTCTGTCTGTGATGTATGTGTGATGTGTGTATGATGTCTGTTTGTGATGTGTATGTGATGTGTGTATGATGCCTGTCTGTGTGATGTGTATGTAATGTGTGATGTGTGTATGTAATGTGTGATATGTGGGGGGGGGGGGGCAGCAGCAGCAGGCCTATGTATGATATGTGCATATGTATGGTGTATATATATGGTGTGAGTGTATATGTGTATGATGTCTATGTGTGATGTGTGTATGATGTCTGTCTGTGTGTGATGTGTATGTAATGTATAATGTGTGTATGATGTCTGTTTGTGATGTGTATGTAATGTGTGTATGATGTCTGTGTGTGATGTGTATGTAATGTAATGTATGATATGTGGGGGGGGCAGCAGCAGCAGGCCTATGTATGATGTGTGCATATGTATGGTGTATATGTATGGTGTGAGTGTATGTGTGTATGTAATGTATGATGTGGGGGGGGGGGCAGTGGCGGGGGTTGTGTATGGGGATATGGGGGCAGTGGCTGGTGTATGTATGATATGTGTATGCATGAATGTTTTGTATAGGAGCGGACTGTCACGTCGGGCATTAGGGCAGTTGTGCCATATAATTTTATTTATTTTCAGTGGCACCCGCACTATATTGCACCCCCAGAATCCCGCCCCCTTCATACTCACCCGTCAACCAAGAGCCCCACGGATGCACACAAACACGCCCGAACCAAAACTACAACTCCCAGCATGTTACACCATAACCTAAACTGTAGAACTATAAAGTGTAACATGCTGGGAGTTGTAGTTTTGGTTCGGGTCAGCTGCAGAGCCATAGGCTGCATCAGGGCATGCTGGGTGTTGTAGTTACTAACTGCAATTCCCATTATTCCTTGACACAGCCTATGGCTCTGCAGCTGACACAAACCAAAACTACAACTCCCAGCATGTCCTACAATAACCTTAACTGTCCTACTATACAGTGGAACATGCTGCAACACCCACACAACCATAGGCTGTATCAGGGCATGCTGGGAGTTGTAGTTATCTAGTAATTAAATGCAACTTCCAGCATTTTCTGACACAAAATGCACCACATAAACTGGAGAAGCAGAACACCCCCCCCCCCCCCCAGTAACACATAAGTCCCTATTGAGACTGAAAAATTGTGATTAAAATATTTTAAAAAGTGCGTATATATGTGAATAAGCCCCTTTCCTAATAAGTTTCCAATTTTCTTTAAATAAAAATAATGTAGAAAAATAAACATAAGTGATATCGCTGCATGTGGAAATGTCCAGACTATTAAAATATAATGTTAATTAAACCGTATGGTGAACGGTGTAAATGTAAAGAATAGTCCAGAATTGCTCATTTTTGGTCACTTCATGTGAGAAATTTTTTATAAGGTGATCAAAAAGTTACATCTAGACTTATCTGGTCTTGTCTCGGGTGTAAGAGGCGCTACAGCTCTCCCGCCACTAATAGTCTGACATACTGCGATCGCCTATTAACCCATTAGATCACCGCTGTCAGCAGTGTCTAAAGGATCTTATATCCATCCCTGGTGGTCTAGTGGGGGGGATCAGACTATTTTGGTTGAAATTATTTCATCAACCAGGACAAGTGGATTTTCCTGAGGGACAAGTAGATTGTGTTCCGCTTTAGTCCCTTGAACAAGTAGTTTTTTTTTAATTTCCACACCCCTGACCCATGCAGTGGCGGATCCAAGGGGGGGGGGGGTACAACGGGGCAATTATCCCCCCCTGGATTGCTGCCCCCTAGAATGGTGGGGTGGTGGGGTGACACCCTGTCCCAGCGCTCATCCCTGTCACAAGCTATATTTGTATACTCAGTCTGCAGTGCAGAGGGAGCGTGCACACAGCGTGTCTGTGGAGTTATCGGCACTTACTCGGCTTCTCTTCCCCCTGATTGGCAGCTTTCTACTGCTCTGCTTGGGTCATGTGACACCAAAACATCACATGACCCCAGCAAGCAGGAAGTGTCTGGAGGATACAGGAGCCCAGCAGTGTTCTAAGGCAGGTAAGATAAACTACCCCCCACCATCCATGCCCACCCTTTTCCAGCATCATCCCTCCCCCCTTCCCAGCACAATCCCTGCTCACCCCCCCCCCCCCTTTCTCACCAGGGGTGCCCCCAGCTGTTGCAATACTACAACTCCTAGCATGCTGGGAGTTGTAGTTTTGCAACAGCTGGAGGGTTGGGAAACACTGACATAAATAAGTGTTTCCCAACCAAGGTGTCTCCAAAGCAAAGCTACAATGCTGTCCAGGCATGCTGGGAGTTGTAGTTTTGTAACAGCTGGAGGCACTCTGGTTGGGAAACATTTATCTATGTCCTATATCAGGGGTACTGAACTGGCAGACCACGGTCCAGATCCGGACTGCGTCCCCCAGTCATTCGGACCATCCGCTGGATCTCCCCTTATTCATTTGTAGCTGTGTCTTTAAGACGCCAATACAAATGAATAGCCGCGGCCCGGAGCGAGGGAGCGATGTGTCCCTGCCCTGCGCTTCTCCTATGATGCAGGTAGCACCATTAGCTGCCTGCATCATCTGCTCTGGCCAGGCCTGACTAGAAGAGGCCAGAGCAGCGGAGCAGTGCGGGACCTGGGACGGCGATTCTAAGCTCTCAGGTAAAAATTTGTGTTCCCCCATCTGTGACTCTCCAGTTATTGTAGAACTACAGCTACCATGATGACCTTTTGTCTGTGCATGATGGGAGTTGTAGTTTTACAACAGATGGAGAGTTACAGTGGCAAAGTTCATATGGGGGCACAGTGGCATCATTAATTCTGTGGTTACAGTGGCATCATTAATTCTGTGGGTACAGTGGCATCATTAATTATATGGGTACAGTGGCATCACTTATTCGGTGGTCACAGTGGCATCATTAATTCTGTGGTCACAGAGGCATCATTAATTCTGTGGGCACAGTGGAATCCTTAATTCTGTGGTCACAGTGGCATCATTAATTCTGTGGGGCACAGTGGCATCATTAATTCTGTGGGGCACAGTGGCATCATTAATTCTGTGGGCACAGTGGCATCATTACTTCTGGAGGCACAGTGGCATCATTAATTCTGTAGGCACAGTGGCATCACTAATTCTGTGGGTACAGTTTGATCATTAATTCTGTGACCACAGAATAAATGATGCCACTGTACCCACAGAATTAATGATGCCACTGTGCCCCACAGAATTAATGATGCCACTGTGCCCCACAGAATTAATGATGCCACTGTGCCCCACAGAATGAATGATGCCACTGTGCCTATAGAATGAATGATGCCACTGTGCCTATAGAATGATTGACGCCACTGTGACCCCAGAATTAATCATGCCACTGTGACCACAGAATTAATGATGCCACTGTGTCCCACAGAATTAATGATGCCACTGTACCCACAGAATTAATGATGCCACTGTACCCACAGAATTAATGATGCCACTGTGCCCCACAGAATTAATGATGCCACTGTGCCCCACAGAATTAATGATGCCACTGTGCCCCACAGAATGAATGATGCCACTGTGCCTATAGAATGAATGATGCCACTGTGCCTATAGAATGATTGACGCCACTGTGACCCCAGAATTAATCATGCCACTGTGACCACAGAATTAATGATGCCACTGTGACCACAGAATTGATGATGCCACTGTACCCACAGAATTAATGATGCCACTGTGACCACAGAATTAATCATGCCACTGTGACCACAGAATTAATGATGCCACTGTACCCACAGAATTAATGATGCCACTGTGACCACAGAATTAATCATGCCACTGTACCCACAGAATTAATGATGCCACAGTGACCACAGAATTAATGATGCCACTGTACCCACTGGCATCATTAATTCTGTGGGTACAGTGGCATCATTAATTCTGTGGTCACAGTGGCATGATTAATTCTGTGGTCACAGTGGCATCATCAATTCTGTAGTCACAGTGGCATCATTCATTCTGTGGTCACAGTGGCATCATCAATTCTGTGGTCACAGTGGCATGATTAATTCTGTGGGTACAGTGGCATCATTAATTCTGTGGGTACTGTGGCATCATTAATTCTGTGGGTACTGTGGCATCATTAATTCTGTGGGTACTGTGGCATGATTAATTCTGTGGTCACAGTGGCATGATTAATTCTGTGGGTACAGTGGCATGATTAATTATGTGGGTACAGTGGCATGTTTAATTCTGTGGGCACAGTGGCATCATTAATTCTGGGGTCACAGTGGCATCATTCATTCTATAGGCACAGTGGCATCATTCATTCTGTGGGCACAGTGGCATCATTCATTCTGGGGTCACAGTGGCATCATTCATTCTATAGGCACAGTGGCATCATTTTATTGTTTTAAGAGACACAGAGGTGCAATTAGTCAGCGTTAGAGCATAGCATCTGCAAGTAATGTTGCAGGGGAATAGTGGTGTGGCAGTAATATAACAGGGGCCCAGTGTGTGGCAGAATTATTTTCAGGGGCACAGTGAATGGCAGTATTTTAAGGGGCACAGTGGGTAGCAGTAATATACCAGGGACACAGTGGGTGGCAGGTTTATATTCAGGGCAAAGTATGTGGTAGTATTATATTCAGGGATACAGTGTGTGGCAGTAGTATATTCAGGGATACAGTGTGTGGCAGTAGTATATTCAGGGGTACAGTGTGTGCCAGTATTATATTCGGGGGGAACAGTGTGTGGCAGTATTATATTCAGGGGCCCTGTGTGTGGCAGTATTATATTCAGGGGTTTCTACTACTGGTAATTTGTGTTTGTTACTCTGGCTTACATATACTGTGTATTAGTGGTTAATTAGCTGTTATGTTGAACATTAATGTTGTTCAGGGCCTACATCACTACAAGCTCATATACAGCGCCTTGATGTTTCTGGAGATGTTTTACGGTGCTTTCGTTACTTGTAGTGATATACCATGATTCAACGTTAACGGTTCCCTACAGTATCGTATACATACTGGTCCCTACAGGGTACTATGCATACGATTCCCTACAGGGTGACATACATACCGTTCCCTACATGGTACTATGCATACAGTTTCTTACAGTGTGACATACGTACGGTTCCATACAGTGTGATATACATGAATTTCCCTACAGGGTAATACGCATACAGTTCCTTACAGTGTATGTTTCATAGATATTGTCCCGGTTTTTGGTTCAGCTCTGTCATGGTATGCTTACGTCATGTACGCTAGGTTGTTTTACCTCTTAGCTATTTATGTTCGGTGTGGTTGGAGGCTGATTGCTGTTGTTAATCCTATAACTTCATCTTTATAGTTTCCTTTCTGGTCATTATACACACCTTGTTACGGCCAGTTTGATCTCACCATTCCAGGTAAGCTTTAAGTCCTCACTTACATGCCTTTTGTACATCACACGCTCCCGTGAGAGAGAGGCTGCCCGACAATACTCGAGCCTTCATATTGTTGTCATTCCTTTGTAAATTACAAACGTTCTTGTCTGGGGTAGATTGTATCGTCAATCTACGAGCCTCTTGTCGTCTTTTGTTTTGTTCGTCACATACGCCCCTGTTAGAGGCATTTCGCTTATGTTATACGGCGTTGCATTACTTCAAGTGATATACCATGCTTCAACATTAACGGTTCCCTATAGTAGGACATAGATATGGTTCCCTACAGTGACACATACAATACATACGGTTACCTAGAGTGACATTCATACTGTTCCCTACAGGGTACTATGCATACAGTTCCTTGCAGTGTGACATGCATACGATACATACAGTACCATACAGTGTGACATACGTACGATTCCTACAGTGAGACATACTTACATTTCCCTACAGGGTAATATGCATACAGTTCCTTACAGTGTATGTTCCAAAGTTATTGTCCCATTCTTTGGTTTCAGCTCTGTCACTTTATGCTTACGTTATGTGCGCTAGTCAAGTATATTAGGCTATGGTCATAGTATTACACTCACGTTTTCATGTGCTTAAGTCAGGCATATTAGCGTCACATTGTTCTTGTAGACAGGTCAGGTATGGTAAACATCACTATAGATGGCAACATTCCAAGGATACCCAAGCAGGTATGACCAGATTGGTTTTACCTCTTAGCCTTATACGTTCGGTGTGGTCGGAGGCTGATTGCTGTGGTCAATCTGTAAAGCCTCATCTTTATAGTTTCCTTTTTGGTCATTGGTCATTTTATACACCTTGTTACAGTCAGTTTGACCTCGCCATTCCAGATAAGCTTTAAGTTGTCACTTTACATGCTTTCGTACGTCACATGCTCCCGGGAGAGATAGGCTGCCCGACAATCCTCAAGCCTTCATATTGTTGTCATTCCTTTGTACATTACAAACTTTCTTGTTTCTTGTCTTTTGTTTTTTGTACGTCACATACGCCCCTGTTAGAGGCAGATTGCACTGTCAATCAACGCGCCTCATGTTGTTAACGTTCCTGCGTTACATACGATTCTGTCTGAGGCAGATTGCATTGTCAGTCCACGAGCCTCATGTTGTTTCCGTTTCTGCGTTACATACGATTCTGTCTGAGGCAGATTGCACTGTCAGTCCACGAGCCTCATGTTGTCGTCGTCTCTATCTTCCTCTTATGTTTGTTACTATGCCTCAGATTGTGGTCTTAGCTGTACACGTCTTAGTGTTAAGATCTTTGGTGTGGATGTAACTTCTGAGCCTTTTGTTGTATATTTTTTCTTGTCAAACGTGTACATGTTGGTAGATTTGCCCATATTGGAGTTTGTAACCTGCTGGTCATGTATATTTTCTTTTGCGATAAGCCTCGGGCGTAGCAGTAATTATCTTCTTTACACCTGCAAGTATGAGGATACTGCCTTACTGGTACACAAAACCTCAGGTTAAGTATGTTATATTCTTTTATGTTTCGTCTATGGGGGTCTTTCTTTTGTTGTCACTTATGTATAGCATGGTTCAATAGGAATACTTATATGTGTAGCAAGGGACACATGCAAATTATTATTATTTTTTTCTTTCTCTCCACGCACTACCTATCCAAATACCTACTGATGTCTGTGTTTTGGCCACTTCTCAATCTAACCGACTCATTGTACCTTCTGTCTATCTAGCAATTCTCCAACATTTCCTATCTCTGTCACTTAGGTTACCTTTATCCATGTGCACCCTGGTAGTACCATTCTGGTAGGCGCTATGCGTCCAGTAGTGCCAAGTGGTATATCCAGAATTCCTTTTTGGTTTCGGCTCCATAACAGCTGAGCCAGCTCCTGGGTAGGGGCTTCTCTTTGTCAGTTATCACTTAGATGTTAAGTAAGTTAGGGCACTTTTATCGCTCTGTTCCATTGACACGTTCCAACCAACGGCTGTTAACTGGAGCATGT
Source organism: Hyla sarda (assembly GCF_029499605.1). Lineage (NCBI taxonomy): Eukaryota > Metazoa > Chordata > Amphibia > Anura > Hylidae > Hyla > Hyla sarda. Next base: position 74,604,389 of record NC_079196.1, read on the forward strand.
TGTCTATTTCGGGTTCATATGAAGTAGGTTATACTTAGCCATTAATTCATGCATTACCTAACTGATGTATTTTGCCCCCTTTCTATAGGATACCCTTCACGGCCAGCCAGGCACACCCCAGGCCGATTTATCCATGCTAATGGTACCCTACTTACGGTACATATAAGAATCCGACCACAAGTGGACTATGCATATGATACACTATACACAATTGGCATGTCTAACTAGACAATTTTGTAGCTGAATATACAGACTTATATGACTTTACTGTACATTATATCACCTTATATTATGTAACATTAGATACATTTCTTATACTAATAGGTGCGGATTGGGCTGCCGGAGGCTCTCTACTCAATGCCTTGGCTACTGGGGCCCTTGGGCAATCAAGCACTTCTCCCCAGAACACATTTTATTTTATGCTAGACATTTTTATGTATACATGTAATACAAAGCTAGACATTTTTATATAAACCTTTTTCTTTACTGTTGTGCTTAGGTTAGGGACAGGATACTTACTGGCCAGGTAGGTTCCTGTGCACAAACAGGGTTAAGAGGCTTTGAGCTGATAATGGTTTACCCATTAGATACACTTGTAGTGAATGATCAATGAAGTATACTTGAGGTGTATACTGACTTATGTGTATGTAGTTTATCTACATATGTTTATGTACATGTTTTTAGACTAATCCCTATATCTTGCTGGGGGTTGTCCAAAATTAGAACTTGTGGATCTACGCAACACCATCTCTATTGACACATGAAGTCGGCGATGGGGGCAGTGTAAGTAACTCCTGACTGTGTCTGGATAAACCCCAATAGAAAACAACTACCACCACGCAGGATTTTGTGCTTTGACTTTGTAGCACAGTAAATTTATACATATTACCCTTCTCGGGTACAACCACATATACATTTCTACCTGTTTACGTGTGACATATGTACATGATAATACCACTTGGTGTACAACTAGCTTGTACTAAATTTGCTGAGGGTCAGAGACCATGCAATTGTAGGACAGAAAACTGACACAATTCAACCATAAATATCATGAAGAAGTTTTTTATGGAGCGTTCAATGGTTCTCACAAAAGGGAGTCTATAATGTCCTTCGCTCAAAATCACAAATATTAGGTGAACTGGACACAACTTTTAGAATCTCCAATACGGGAGTCTCTCGGCTAGGCCGGGCACAAAACTTACAATTCCAGTTTCTTCACTGTAAAATCTTCTTGACACCATGTGTCAGGCACTGGACTTAAACCGTTGCTGAACCTGGAACAAAACACAGTTAGTCCTACGACCATAAGGAACAATAAACATTTTCAGATAGCATCACTCTGGTGCTTTATTCTTTCTTTTTAATGCAGCACGAACGGGATGTTCTCTTTCTTCCCAATCCCGACTGCTAGGAGGAGCCATCGGCTGACTAATGAAGCAAGCTCTTCGGGACTGGGCCCCTTGCAAGGGGTCGACGTGGGTATCCCAGGACACATGGGACAGGGTAGAATTTGAGATGGTAGGTTGGACATTCACTACCACCTGGACTGCAGCAGCTTGTGCCACAGAAGGATGATCAGTTGGTGCCGGCTCTTTGGGCCAAACCTACGCCACTGCAGGAGGGGGCCCTGGCACTTTTGTGGGTTCCCATGTTGGGGGCCACACCTCCGATGAGATAGGCCTGGGTGCACTGTGGATGAATTGGGTGCGCTGTCTTTTAGGGTGTTGTCTCTTTAAACTGGATAACTGCTGCAGAAGTGTCAGGGTAGTCCTCTCGGACGACGATCTCCTTGACATTTGGAGTGAAGAGTCCAAAGGGGTAAGAGTCCCACTCTTCTGAAGGGAAGTATGCAAAGGGGATCTGAGTTGGACGGCTGGGCCTGGTAATAGCAGCAGCCCATTCCCCTCTCAGGCTCTTCACAGGGCAGTGGTGGATCCAGGGGGGGGGGGCAACGGGGCAATTGCCCCCCCCCCGAGATTGCTGCCCCCTAGAATGGTGGAGCCAAAGCTGTAAGCTTCCGCTCCACCATTCACAAACCTTGGCTGTCACAGAGCGAGCGTGCACACAGCGTGTCTGTGGAGTTATCGGGCACTTACTCGGCTTCTCTTCCCCCTGATTGGCAGCTTTCTACTGCTCTGCTTGGGTCATGTGACACCAAAACATCACATGACCCCAGCAAGCAGGAAGTGCCTGGATGATGCAGGAGCCCAGCAGTGTTCTAAGGCAGGTAAGGTAAACTACCGCCCACCATCCATGCCCACCCTTTTCCAGCATAATCCCTCCCCCCTTCCCAGCACAATCCCTGCTCACCCCCCCCCACCCCTTTCTCACCAGAGGTGCCCCCAGCTTTTGCAAAACTACAACTCCTAGCATGCTGGGAGTTGTAGTTTTGCAACAGCTGGAGGGTTGGGAAACACTGACATAAATAAGTGTTTCCCAACCAAGGTATCTCCAAAGCAAAGCTACAGTGCTGTCCAGGCATGCTGGGAGTTGTAGTTTTGTAACAGCTGGAGGCACTCTGGTTGGGAAACACTGAGATAGGACATAGATCAGTGTTTCCTTAACAAGGTGCCTCCAGCTGTTCAAAACTACAACTCCCAACATGCTAAGTTTTGTAGTTTTGCAACAGCTGGAGTCCCCCTGGTTAGGAAACATTGATCTATGTCCTATATCAGGTGTACTCAACTGGCAGACCACGGTCCAGATCCGGACTGCGTCCCCCGGTCATTCAGACCATCCGCTGGATCTCCCCTTATTCATTTGTAGCTGTGTCTTTAAGACGCCAATACAAATGAATAGCCGCGGCCCGGAGCGAGGGAGCGATGTGTCCCTGCCCTGCGCTTCTCCTATGATGCAGGTAGCACCATTAGCTGCCTGCATCATCTGCTCTGGCCAGGCCTGACTAGAAGAGGCCAGAGCAGCGGAGCAGTGCGGGACCTGGGACGGCGATCCTAAGCTCTCAGGTAAAAATTTGTGTTCCCCCATCTGTGACTCTCCAGTTATTGTAGAACTACAGCTACCATGATGACCTTTTGTCTGTGCATGATGGGAGTTGTAGTTTTACAACAGATGGAGAGTTACAGTGGCAAAGTTCATATGGGGGCACAGTGGCATTAATTCTGGGGCACAGTGGCATCATTAATTTTGTGGAACACAGTGGCATCCCTAATTCTGTGGGTATAGTGGCATCCTTAATTCTGTGGGCACAGTTGCATCATAAATTCTGTGGGCACAGTGGCATCATAAATTCTGTGGTCACAGTGGCATCCTTAATTTTGTGGGACACAGTAGCATCCTTAATTCTGTGGGTATAGTGGCATCATAAATTCTGTGGGCACAGTGGCATCATAAATTCTGTGGGCACAGTGGCATCATAAATTCTGTGGTCGCAGTGGCATCCTTAATTTTGTGGGACACAGTGGCATCCTTAATTCTGTAGGCACAGTGGCATCATTACTTCTGGAGGCACAGTGGCATCATCATTTCTGTGGGTACTGTGGCATAATTAATTCTGTGGTCACAGTGGCATCATTAATTCTGGGGATAGAGTTGTGTCATTAATTCTGTGGGTACAGTGGCATCATTAATTCTGTGGGTACAGTGGCATCACTTATTCGCTGATCACAGTGGCATCACTTATTCTGTGGTCCCAGTGGCATCATTAATTCTGTAGGCACAGTGGCATCATTAATTCTGTGGGGCACAGTGGCATCATTAATTCTGGGGATACAGTTGTGTCATTATTTCTGTGGGACAAAGTGGCATCATTAATTCTGTGGGACACAGTGGCATCATTAATTCTGTGGGTACAGTGGCATCATTAATTCTGTGGGTACAGTGGCATCATTAATTCTGTGGTCACAGTGGCATCATTAATTCTGTGGTCACTGGCATCATTAATTCTGGGGTCACAGTGGCATCATTCATTCTACATGCACAGTGGCTTCATTTAATTGTTTTAGTCAGCCTTAGAGCATAGCATCTGCAAGTAATGTTGCAGGGGAATAGTGTGTGGCAGTAATATAACAGGGGCCCAGTGAGTGGCAGAATTATTTTCAGGGGCACAGTGAATGGCAGTATTATTTTAAGGGGCACAGTGGGTAGCAGTAATATACCAGGGGCACAGTGGGTGGCAGGTTTATATTCAGGGCAAAGTATGTGGTAGTATATTCAGGGATACAGTGTGTGGCAGTAGTATATTCAGGGGTACAGTGTGTGCCAGTATTCGGGGGTACAGTGTGTGGCAGTATTATATTCAGGGGCCCAGTGTGTGGCAGTAATATACCAGAGTCACAGTGTGTGGCAGTATTATATTCAGGGGCCCAGTGTGTGGCAGTAATATATTCAGGGAGTACAGTGTGTGGCAGTATTATATTCAGGGGCCCAGTGTGTGGCAGTATTATATTCAGGGGTACAGTGTGTGGCAGTAATATACCAGAGGCACAGTGTGTGGCAGTATTATATTCAGGGGCCCAGTGTGTGGCTGTAATATATTCAGGGGCCCAGTGTGTGGCAGTAATATATTCAGGGGGTACAGTGTGTGGCAATATTATATTCAGGGGCCCAGTGTGTGGCAGTATTATATTCAGGGGTACAGTGTGTGGCAGTATTAAATTCAGGGTATACAGTGTGTGGCAGTATTATATTCAGGGGCCCAGTGTGTGGCAGTATTATATTCAGGGGCCCAGTGTGTGGCAGTATTATATCCAGTGGTTACAGTGTGCAGCAGTATTCAGGTTATACATCCTCCACACTTCAGTTGTTAGTTTGCTATTGCCTTCATGGCGCTGAGGCCGCTAGGTGTGCACCAAGCATTAGCATACAGCTTGGACCTTTACCGGATGGCAGACCTGGATAAGCGGACCCTCACTAAAAATAGGTGAGAACCCCTGGTCTATATATATTCCCTATCTATCTATGTCAGAGTTTCCCAACCATGGTGCCTATAGCTGTTGCAAAACTACAACTCCCAGCATGTTGGGGCGACACCATTTTCTACCGCAACGGGTGACACAAACCCTAGCAACGCCACTGGCTGTGAGTACACAGCGTGTGAGCTGCGGGGTCGCGATCCACTGCAGGCCGGCGCGATGACGTCACATCATCGCGCCGGCACCCGGAAATCCCGTCCCCGCGGCCAGCATACTGTAAGTACTAAGAGTATGCTCAGGGCCCAGGGGATTTGGGGGACAGAATATGTGCCACTGTTAAGGGCACTATATCGTACAGGAGGAGGGGGGAGGGGGATTAAAAAACTTTGGGGAATTTTTTATGTGAGGGGCTGCAAGGCAAAGCACTGGGGGCACTATATGTGAAGAGCACATGACAGGGGGGCCCCCTGTGCTGTGCCCCTCACATATAATGCCCCCTGTGCTGTTCCCACACATATAAATGATATGTGTGGGGGGCACAGCACAGGGGGTATTATATGTGAGGGGCACAGCACAGGGGGCATTATATGTATGGGGCACAGCACAGGGGGCATTATGATATAATTCCCCCTGTGCTGTGCCCCACACATATAATGCCCCCTGTTCTGTGCCCACACATATAATGCCCCCATCATGCGCCCCTCATATACAATGCCCCCATCCTGTGCCCCTCATATATAATGCCCCCATCCTGTGCCCCTCACATATAATGCGCCATCATGCACCCCTCACATATAATGCCCCCTGTGCTGTGCCCCTCACATATAATGCTCCTGTCATGTGCCCCAAACATATAATGCCCCCTGTGCTGTGCCCCTCACATATAATGCCCCCTGAGGGGACAGGGCAGGGGGCATTATATGTGAAGGGTGCATGACAGGGGCATTATATGTGAAGGGCACAGCATGGGGCATTATATGTGAGGGGCGCATAATGGGGGCATTATATGTGAGGGGTGCATGATGGGGGCATTATATGTGAGGGGTGCATGATGGGGGCATTATATATGAGGGGCACATGATCGGGGCATTATATGTGAGGGGCAAAGAACGGGGGCATTATATGTGAAGGGCACAGCATGGGGCATTATATGTGAGGGGCGCATAATGGGGGCATTATATGTGAGGGGTGCATGATGGGGGCATTATATGTGAGGGGTGCATGATGGGGGCATTATATATGAGGGGCACATGATCGGGGCATTATATGTGAGGGGCAAAGAACGGGGGCATTATATGTGAAGGGCACAGCATGGGGCATTATATGTGAGGGGCGCATAATGGGGGCATTATATGTGAGGGGTGCATGATGGGGGCATTATATGTGAGGGGTGCATGATGGGGGCATTATATATGAGGGGCACATGATCGGGGCATTATATGTGAGGGGCAAAGAACGGGGGCATTATATGTGAAGGGCACAGCACAGGGGGCCTTATATGTGTGGTACATATAACAGGAGCATTATTTGTGAGGGGCACAGCACGGGGGGCATTATATGTGAGGGGAACAGCAAAGGGGACATTATATGTGAGGGGCACAGCACGGGGGGCATTATATGTGAGGGGCACATGATGGGGGCATTATATGTGAGCGCATGATGGGGGAATTATATGTGAAGGGCACAGCACAGGGGGCAATATATGTTAGGGGCACAGGGCATTATTATGTGGGGGGGAACAGGACGGTTCATAATTATTATATGTAGGGGCACAAGATGGGGCATTATTACTATATGTGAAGGCACAGAGTGTTCTGCATTTCAGAAATATATTGTAGATTATGAGGATTTTCTGGGGTGGTACATTTTTTTTATGGGCAACAATACATTAGGGTATTTTATTCAGAGGGTGCACTGCACAGCAAGTTATATTCAGAGAGTGCAGTGTGTGGTAGTATTATATTCAGAGAGTGCAATGTGTGGTAGTATTATATTCAGAGAGCACAGTGTGTCGTAGTATTATATTCAGAGGTTACAGTGTGTGGTAGTATTATATTCAGAGAGTGCAGTGTGTGGTAGTATTATATTCAGAGGTTACAGTGTGTGGTAGTATTATATTCAGAGGGTGCAGTGTGTGGTAGTATTATATTCAGAGGGTACAGTGTGTGGTAGTATTATATTCAGAGAGTGCAGTGTGTGGTAGTATTATATTCAGAGAGTGCAGTGTGTGGTAGTATTATATTCAGAGAGTGCAGTGTGTGGTAGTATTATATTCAGAGAGTGCAGTGTGTGGTAGTATTATATTCAGAGAGTGCAGTGTGTGGTAGTATTATATTCAGAGAGTGCAGTGTGTGATAGTATTAAATTCAGAGGGCACAGTGTGTGGTAGTATTATATTCAGAGGGTGCAGTGTATGATAGTATTATATTCAGAGGGTACGGTGTGTGGCGTTATTATATTCAGAGGGTACAGTGTGTTGTTTGTTCAGGGGATACAGTGTGTCAGAATTATATTCAGAAGGTATGTGCCAGTATTATATTCGAAGAATACAGTGTCTGGCAGGTTTATAATTATTATTTTCATATAGAGGATCAGAATCGTAGTGAGGAGCTATCTGGGCGTCAAGTTCTGCAAAGATTTAGCTGGAACAAGTCCCGGTGGTATGTACATCTTAATTAGATAAGAGAAGACTATAGAGAAGACGTCACCTGTAGTCACTGATATCATTCTGTATCCTCCTGTGTGTGTCCCATCAGAGCTGGAGTCACTTGTAAGTTCTGCAGTAATGATGGGTAAAACAACAACTCCCAGAGCATCCCCTTACCACTACTTAGGTCATACTGGGAGCTGTAGTTTTAAATGGTAAAAACCTCTTTAGCACTTTCCCATTCTGTGGCAATTGGTATATTTGATTATTATTCTGACATATGAACATGGCCTAAGTCTTAAACAAGGTTAGGACTGTATGATACATTTAATAATATTGTAAGTTCCGTAATCTTATTTTCTGTCCGCCAACACAAAATACTCTAATAGTGCCCCTCCCGAGACTCGACTCTGGATCCGCCCCTGTCACAGGGATGTACTCAACGATTTCCCCAGGTTTTAGAGAGTGCTTTTCAGGAGGCAGATAGTGTCTTTGCACCGCCCTCCGGTTCACAAAGAGGGTGCCTCCGTGGTGACAGTCCATTATAGTGCCGCAGCCCCTGATGCGGTCAAACTTGATGACTGTAGCTCTCCTGCGCTCAAGGGGAGGCTCGCCTTCCTTAGGTTGCTCGAGCCTGCGAATGTAGTATGACTCTAGCTGTTTGGTATCTTGCTGCTGCCGTTCCCTCTCCTCAAACGATAGCCGCCTCGGCCCGTAGCGCTCTAGCCTCTCCGCCCTCATCTGCTCTAGTATGGCAGCCACTTCGGCATCTCTTTGGGCTTTTTCTGACCGGGCCGGAGGAATGGGAGGCAGGGATTTCCCAGGCAATGGAAGGATATTTTCCCACTTATACTTGATGATGGCTGGCTCATCCCCGAACAACCATCTAGGGAGCGGGGGTGATGGTGGGCGCTCGGCCGACTGAGGGGCTGACTGGTCTTGGGCGGCCGTGGCCTGTGGAGGTGGTGGGACCTTTGCCTCGGGGCTGGCTTCGGGGCTATTAGAAGAGGGAGTGGAGAAATCAGCTTCCGCTGGGGTACTCAATCCCGACTCCGTCGGGATTTCTGCCCACGGGCCCCAGGTGCGGTGATGGGGCGACAACCTCACAGGCGACGGGTCTCTGGAACTCCCGAGCGGCGTTGCGGCCCACTCGCCGTCATCCTCCGGCAACGGCACTTGGCAGTAGGCCTCGTTGGCCCCGAGGGACAGTCGCTGCAACTTCTCCGCCAGCTCCCGGAACATCTCCGATGCCGCCGTGGCAATCTTCCGACCCTCGGACTCCATCCTGGAACTCTCAGCACACATGTCGCTCTTGGTCTCCGCCATCTTTGCTCTCCTCTGTAGTACTTCCTGCAGACTGAAGAGGCCGCTGTATGCCTCCCCTTTTATGAAGGTCTCCACCAAAATGGCCGCCAGGCGGAAGTGCGTCATCAGCTGCGCCTGGGACCGGAAGTTGCACAGCAGCGTATCCTCTTCATCCAACCCCTTGGCAACAGGGGCTGGACTTCTTCCGTTCCACTTGGCTCTGGACACAACCACACTATTTCCCTGCCCAGGGGCGGGGCGAAGACTTCGGCGGGAGTCCTTGGCGCTCTTTTCCAGAAGCTCTTTAACTCTTTCAGGTACTGGGAAGTTTTTGGCGCGAAGCATCATTTCTGTCTTTCCTTTACACATGGCGGTTCTTTGACTTTAGAGAACACTTCTCGTGACTAATAATGCAATAAACTTCACCTTCCCCACCACTTGTATTTGCACCTCGGCAGACAATTTGTTTTCTATGACACAGTCCCGTACACAGTTCAGACTTGGGGGAAGGACTTGATTTAGTGCCTGAATAGTTAAGGCGTACACCTGAATCCTGTTCGTGATGCCAAAAACGTGTGGTAACCACGAGTGAAACCCGCGACCGCCACTACGCTGGGGTTAGCTACTTGGTTCTTGGTGGGGTGGGGGGGTTTATGAACCCAGGGTCAGATGGTATTAACCCTTAATGTCGCGTGACGCCACTGTAGTCTTGGTATCTCCTGGGGTACTACAGGTCCGGGGAACTCCGTCTCCCCACAGGCTAGCAAGGAAAGAATTGACTCCACACTAGGTTGCAGTTTAACGGAGGCTTTACTAACTTGAAGATAGGTGGTACAATCTCCACAGCGCTCAACCAAAGTCTCCCAAAGGTTTAACAGACAGTCTCTAGAGGACCACACAGCTTGCAGTGCCTGGACTTGATATTGCATATATGCTTGGCTCTTACGGCCGGACTAGGAGTTTTAGCTATATTAGGCTTGAGATTAAAGTCACTTACTGAAGTGTCGGTAGATTTGTGGCTTTTCACCGGAAGATAAAGAATTGTCCTTTAGGAATTCTCTGATCAAAGCTGAAGTAAAGGCTTAATATTAGTTGGGGTTACTTCATGCTTTTCTTATCTCTCTCTCTCATCTTTGCTCTCACTCGTCTGCGGATTCTTCACTCTGAACTCCACTCTGTGCTCTGAACTGAATGAATTGCTTTACTCCTCCTCTATTCCTCTCACAGGAAATGCCACCCTTTATAAGGGAAGGCTGAACTAAAGCCCATTGGCCAGGCAGCTGTGGATCATAGAGTTGTCTGTATCCCCTTTAGGATTTACAATAAAGTTACATACAAGTAATAACATAATATAACACCTGTGGCAGTGTGGCAAGGAAAGGGTGTATTTCCTTGGCTCGCCCTGCAGAAGCTCTCACCTGCTTCTTAAGTAATGAGGCAGGAGGGAAGGGAGGTGTGTATATGAGATGGAGACTCAGTCTAATGTGGGCTCTTCCTAGGAGACAGCATGTGGGCTGTAGGGAAGAGACAGAGCCTGCTGAGGAGTACACAGCCCGAGCTATGAGGGGCTCAAAGAGAGTGACATTGTGAGTAGAAGGTTGCAGGGGACATATGTTTAACCGGCTGAGGGAAGCTCAGCGGTTGTTAGTCAGGACAAGCTGATCTGTTTAGTCAGTGACCAGACGGTCTAGGATTTTGTATTGTTCCTGCTTTTTGTTTATTTCTTTCCCTGCAACCTGTCTAATAAAACTGGCAAGGTGCCAGATTTGCATTATAAGCGTTTGTTTGCTGGTTTATTGAGAAGAAACGCATCCTGTGGCGTAGTCCAGGACGATCCCAGAGCTAATCCCCAAGACGGATCGTCACACACCTTACACAAATGTTCAGTCTAGCCCTCAGTCCTCCACTCTCACATACCCTGACTAAGCCTGAGGTTGCTAGGCAACATACTTAAAGCTACAGACACCTAATAACGGATTGCTAAATTATAACAGTGCAAATACAGATTAGAAATGGTTGAGTCCCTGCAGGGGAGCCCCCAGGACACTGGAGGTCTCAATCTGACAGGGCCTAAAATACTACAGAGGAAGTTCTTTTCTTTTAGAATTTCCTTTCTGTCTGACCACAGTGCTCTCTGCTGACACCTCTGTCCATGTCAGGAACTGTCTGGAACAGAAGCATATTCCAATAGCAAACCTATCCTGCTCTGGACAGTTCCTGACATGGACAGATGTGTCAGCAGAGAGCACTGTGGTCAGACAGAAAGGAAATTCTAAAAGAAAAGAGATACCTCTAGAGCATACAGCAGTTTATAAGTACTGGAAGGATTAAGATTTTTAAATGGAAGTAATTTACAAATCTGTTAAACTTTCTGGCACCAGTTGATTTAAAAAAAAAATCTAGTTTTCCACTGGAGTACCACTTTAACCTCTTAAGGACCCCGCATCATATCGCGGCGGGCCCGGCGTCATAGTGAAGTCGGAACCCGCCTCTAACAGCGCAGTGGCGCGCGCTATTAACCCTTTAGCCACTCAAAGCTGAGCCGCGCAGCTAAAAACGAAAGTAAAAGTGCCCGGCTAGCTCAGGGAGCTGTTCGGGATCATCGCGGTATAATGTCGGCATCCCGAACAGCTGTAGCACAGGAGGAGGTCTTCTTACCTTCTCCTGTGCTGTCCGATCGCCGAATGAATGCTTCAAGCCTGAGATCCAGGCTTGAGCATCCAATCGCCGAAAACACTGATTGATCCATTCCTATGGAGATGCATCAATCAGTGGTAAAGATCAGTTAATGCAATGTTATAGCCCGCCCTGTAGGAGCTATAATATTGCATAAGAAAAGTGTAAAAAAAAAAAATCATTAACCCTTTCAATTATCCCTTCCCCTAATAAAAGTTTGAATCACCCGGCATTTCCAAGAATAAAAAAAACAGTGTAAATAAAAATAAACATATGTGGTATCATCGCGTGCGGAAATGTCCGAATTATAAAAATATACTGCTTTTTAAACCGCACATTCAATGGCGTATGCGCAAAAAAATTCCAAAGTCCAAAATAGCGCATTTTTGATCACTTTTTATACCACAAAAAAGTGAATAAAAAGTGATCAATAAGTCTGATCAGAACAAAAATGATACAGCTAAAAACTTCAGATCACGGCGCAAAAAATGAGCTCTAATAGCGCCCGGAACACAGAAAATAAAAAAGTTATAGGGGTCAGAAGATGACCATTTTAAACGTATAAATGTTCCTGCATGTATTCATGATTTTTTTCTGAAGTGATACAAAATCAAACCTATACAAGTAGGGTATCATTTTAACCATATGGACCTACAGAATAAAGATAAGGTGTAATTTTTGCCAAAAAATGTACTGCGTAAAAACGGAAGCCCCCAAAACGTACAAAATAGAGTTTTTTCATCAATTTTGTCGCACATTGATTTTTTTTCCCGTTTCACCGTAGATTTTTGGGTAAAATGACTTATGTCATTACAAAGAAGTATTAGTGACGCAAAAAATAAGCCATCATATAGAATTTTAGGTGAAAAGTTTAAAGAGTTATGATTTTTTAAAGTTAAGGAGGAAAAATTGAAAATGAAAAAACGGAAAAAGCCCGGGTCCTTAAGGGGTTAATGGAATGAGTAACCTCGTCTTTACAGAGAATTGCAGTGACCATACAGTGTGAGAAGAAATGGTAAAATATTGTCAGAAGGTTCCTCAGTAAGATTGTAAGAAAGCTCGGCTAACATCTTAAAGGGGTACTCCGGCCCTGAGACATCTTATACCCTATCCAAAGGATAGGGGATATGATGTCTCCCCATGGGGGTCCCGCCGCTGGGGACCCCCGCAATCTTGTATTCGCCACCCACCTGTTTGAGCTGCACACAGCGGTGCCAGCTCACAAACAGCCGGGTGGCGACCACGGGGCCAGAGTATCATGACCTCCCCGCCAACCCCCAAACCCCCCCCCCGCCTCCGTGTGATGTCACCCCCCCCCCGCCCCCCGTATGCAAGTCTATGGAATGGGGGGTAGAGGAGTGTACATGGGTGACAGAGGGGGGATGGCCAAGGTGGACATGGATGACAGGAGGGACAGAGGGGTGATTAGGGTGGAGGGACAATGGTGACAGATGTAGACTGGGGGGTGGTCAGAGGGGTGGATGGGGGGGGGGGGACATGTGTTGCAGAGGAATGGACAGAGGTGGCCAAGGTGGACATGGATGACAGGATGGTGGACACGGGAGATATGGGGGTGAACAGGCATAACGGGGGTGGACAAGGATGACAAGGGGGATAAAAGAGGGGTGACAAAGGGATAGAGGGGTGAATAGGGGGGTAGACATGTGTTACAGGGGGGTGGACAGGGAGGGGTGGACATGGGTGACAGGGATAGACAGGGGGTGGACATGGATGACAGGGGTGAGGGGGGGTGGACGGGGTTAAGAAGGGGTAACAGAGGGTAGGAAAGGGTACAGTACCTTTTTGCCATTTTTCTTCACTACACTGGCACAGTAATCAGGCGCAGCTTCCACCTTCCTCCCCTGTCCGGCAGGGCAGCGACTCAGGGCTCCGACAGGGCACTCACTCACTGGGACGCTGGGGGGGGGGGGGGGACGGAGGGGGACGCTGGGGCACGGGTCATTACACCGGCACGGTAATCCGGCAGAGCACCGCCAGTGCACTCACTCACTGGGCCGCTGGGGGTGGAAGGGGGATGCTGGGGCACGGGTCACTACACCGGCACGGTATACCGGCAGAGCACCGCCAGTGCACTCACTCACTGGGCCGCTGGGGGGGGGAGGGGGATGCTGGGGCACGGGTCACTACACCGGCACGGTAATCCGGCAGAGCACCGCCAGTGCACTCACTCACTGGGCCGCAGGGTGAGAGGAATGCAGGGGGTTGCGATATGTGTGCACGCACAGCAAAGCGCACACATACTTCCCTCCCCCCCTGCGGCGCCATAAATTTCAGACGCGCAGGCCAGGCTGGTGAATAAAAAAAATAAAATATTTGCCGTCAAAATCCCGCGGCACCCCAGTTGGAAATCACTGCTCTAGATAGTCTGTATACGATATCCGAACCAAAGTAGCTTATGTTGTAACAAGTTACTTCCTACTCACATGTATTGTTCTACTATAGTCAATTAACTAATAAGCTTGTAATGCTTTCTTACTAATGATATCTAATTGATATTCATTTATATATATCATTGTGTTTGTGAGGCTTCTTCCACCCTACAAAATTCTCAGTTTTTAAACATCCGTACGAAGTTCCGTCTGAAAATCAGCTGAAAACGTCAGTTACAAAATCCTATACTGTCGTTAGAAAATCCCTTCATAGTCTATGGGATTTTTCTAATAGCCATTTTAACCCGTTATAGCCCGTTATTAATAACGGACGTTATTTTGTGACGGAAGATAGACACGGGAGAAATAGTTCATGAACCTGCATATCTTTATAATACCTGTCAGGGCCGCAGGCTGGGCCGTCCTCCTGCCCTGTACAGTAACACGGGCCGGACTGGCCTATTTGTCAACCAGGAAATATCCCATTTCAGCCGCTTACCCTGTGGGCCAGGCTGGATAAGAGCAAGCACCGCTACGCGCGTAATGACGCTCGGTCACGTCACGCTCCCAGAACTCAAGGGCCTACGTTCTGACGCCGGCCCTAGGTATTCTGAGAGTGTGACGTGACCGAGCATCATTACGCGTGTAGCTGTGCCTGCTCTTATCTAGGGGAAGGTGCTGCCCTGAATCCCCGGCAACTAAAAAGGTACCAGCCGCGGTGGGGGTTGTCTAATCAGGGGGTAGTATCTGTCTACTGGGGGGGGGGTCTAATCTGGGGGTACTATCTGTCTACTGGGGGGGTCTAATCAGGGGGTTCTACCTACCTACTGGGGGGGGGTTCTAATCTGGGGGTACTAACTGCCCACTGGGGAGTTCATCTGGGGAGACTACCTGCCTACTTGTGGGTTAATCTGGTGGTACTACCTGCCTACTGCGGGGGGGGGGGGGGGGGGGGTTAATCTGGGGGTACTACCAGTCTACTGCGGGGGGGTCTAATCTGAGGGTACTACCTGTCTACTGGGGGAGGGGTCTAATTTGGGGGTACTACCTGTCTACTGGGGGGGGTGTAATTTGGGGGTACTACCTGTCTACTGGGGGGGGTGTAATTTGGGGGTACTACCTGTCTAATGGGGGGGTCTAATTTGGGGGTACTACCTGCCTAATGATACATTTTCATAATTTTTCTTAATTAATATTTTTATGACCATATTTCATAATTTTAACCCCTTAAGGACCGAGGTGATTTTGGCCTTAAGGACCAGAGCATTTTTTGCAGATCTGACCACTGTCACTTTAACCCCTTAAGGACTCAGCATTTTTCCGTTTTTGCATTTTCATTTTTTCCTCATCACCTTCTAAAAATCATAACGCTTTCAATTTTGCACCTAAGAATCCATATGATGGCTTATTTTTTGCGCAACCAATTCTACTATGCAGTGACATTAGTTATGTTACCAAAAAATCCACGGCGAAACGGCGAAATCATTGTGCGACAAAATTGAAGAAAAAATCTCCTTTTGTAAATTTTGGGGGCTTCCGTTTCTACGCAGTGCATTTTTTGGTAAAAATAACACATCATTTTTATTCTGTAGGTCCATACGGTTAAAATGATACCCTACTTATATAGGTTGGATATTGTATTACTTCGGAAAAAAATCATAACTACATCATGCAGGAAAATTTATATGTTAAAAATTCTCATCTTCTAACCCCTATAACTTTTTTAGTTTTCTGCATACAGGCCGGTATGAGGACTCATTTTTTGCGCCGTGTTCTGAAGTTTTTATCGGTACCATGTTTGTATTGATCAGACTTTTTGATCGCTTTTTATTCATTTTTTCATGATATAAGAAGTGACCAAAAATACACTATTTTGGACTTTGGAATATTTTTTGCGTGTAAGCCATTGACCGAGCTATTTAATTAACAATATATTTTTATAGTTCGGACATTTTCGCACGCAGCGATACCACATATGTTTATTTCGTTTTTTTTTTTTATGGGAAAAGGGGTCAAACTTTTATTAGGGAAGGAGTTAAAGGGGTACTCTGGTGAAAACCTTTTTTCTTTTAAATCAACTGGTGGCAGAAAGTTAAACATATTTGTAAATTACTTCTTTTAAAAAATTTTTAATCCTTCCTGTACTTCCTGATGACATCACGAGCACAGTTCTCTCTGCTGACGTTATTATAATAATAATCCCAGAAGAAGAGAGAAAGCTAGCAGCCATATATAAATTGCACACCACAAATATTCAATATGTTCCCAAAAATATATATAAATCTTTATTTATCACAAAACAGACAGATGAGTACATACAATTAAAAACAATTAAAAACACATGATCCAAAAGCGGAGGAATATAATCCTACTACGCCCACCCTGCAGTGGGTACACATAACCCTAAGATGTAAACCAGTCCCGGACCAATGAAACACAAACCA
The DNA here is from genome assembly GCF_029499605.1 of Hyla sarda. NCBI lineage: Eukaryota > Metazoa > Chordata > Amphibia > Anura > Hylidae > Hyla > Hyla sarda. The sequence goes on from NC_079196.1 coordinate 74,620,722, forward strand.
ATCTATGCAGCAAATTCTAAAGATTGTACCAATAAGTAGCACCTGGCAAATGTAAATATAATATATAAAACGCCTAGCAGCCTAACCAATGTCAGTGTAATGAAAAATATATGTGAGTCTCAGTGCATATAAATCTGACCAATGTAAGGTGCAAAAAACTAAATCTCAGTGCATATAATAAATCTGACCAATGTAAAGTGCAATACTACGACCTGAGAAAAGTGCTGTATGTCCATCAAGTCTGGCTGTCAGGCTCAGTGCTAAAGTGCTGCTACCGGGACTCCTCACATCCAAAGCAGGGAGAAGCTGACCCTTTTTTTTTCTATTTAATTATAATAATAATAACACTTTATTTATTGTTGTCCTTAGTGGGATTTGAATCCAAGTCTCCAGCACTGCAAGGCAGCAGTGCTAACCACTGAGCCACCATGCTGCCCTTAGCATACATCTGCTATGCATGGTTGCTAAAACGGACACAGATGTCAGCAGAGAGCACTGTGTTCATGATGTCATCAGTGTTCCAAAAAAAAGGAATTTCCTCTGTAGCATTCAGCAGCTAATAAGTACTGGAAGGATTAAGATTTTTTTAATAGAAGTAATTTACAAATCTGTTTAACTTTCTGCCACCAGTTGATTTAAAAGAAAAAAGGTTTTCACCGGAGTACCCCTTTTAAATGACCTTTGTTAACTTCTTTTTTTCACTTTTTTTTACAGTGTTATAGCTCCCATAGGGACCTATAACACTGCACACACTGATCTCCTATGCAGATCCCTGCAAAGCCCTAGCTTTGCACGGATCAGTCAGATAGGGGCTCGATTGCTCAAGCCTATAGCTCAGGCTTGGAGCAATCAATCGACGATCGGACGCCGCGGAGAGAGGTAAGGAGACCTCCGCCTGCGTCCCAGCTGATCGGAACATAGCAATTTTATCGCGATGTCCCGATCAGCCAGAGTGTGCTGCCGGGAAGCGTTTACTTTCGTTTTCAGACGCGGCTTCAATTTTGATCGCCGCGTCTGAAGGGTTAACAGCGTGTGGCACAACGATCGATGCTGCGCGCTGTTAGCCCAGGGTCCCGGCTATGATTAGCAGCCGGGACCGACACGGTGTGACGCCCTGAGTCCTTAAGAGGTTAAGCATTAATAACTCTGGGATGCTTGTACTTATGAATTTGATTCAGAGATTGTTTTTTCGTGACAAATTCAACTTTATCCTAGTTGTAAATTTTTGTCGATTCTTGCATCATTTCTTTGTGAAAAATTCCAAAATTTTATGAAAAATTTGAAAAGTTTGCATTTTTCTAACTTTGAAGCTCTCTGCATGTAAGGAAAATAGGCATCTCAAATAAATGATATATTGATTCACATATACAATATGTCTACTTTATGTTTGCATCATACGGGAGATATCTTTATATTATTATATTATATACAATATATTATGTTTTCATCATAAAGTTGACATGTTTTTACTTTTGGAAGACATGAGAGGGCTTCAGAGTTCAGCATCAATTTTCCAGTTTTTCACAAAATTTTCAAAATCGGAATTTTTCACAGACCATGTCAGTTTTGAAGTGGATATGAAGGGTCTTCATATTAGAAATACCCCACAAATGACCCCATTATAAAAACTGCACCCCTCAAAGTATTCAAAATGACATTCAGAATGTTTGTTTACCCTTTAGGTGTTTCACAGGAATAGCAGCAAAGTGAAGGAGAAAATTCAAAATCTCAATTTTTTACACTAACCTGTTCTTGTAGACCCAGTGTTTGAATTTTAACAAGGGGTAAAAGGAGAGAAATCCCCCCAAATGTGTAACCCAATTTCTCTCGAGTAAGGAAATACCTCATATGTGTATGTCAAGTGTTCGGAGGGCGCAGTAGAGGGCTCAGAAGGGAAGGAGCGACAATGGGTTTTTGGAGAGTGAGTTTTTCTGAAATGATTTTTGGGGGGCATGTCACATTTAGGAAGCCCCTATGGTGCCAGAACAGCTGAAAAGCCCCCACATGGCATACTATTTTGGAAACTACACCCCTCAAGGTACATAATAAGGGCAGGGGTTTATGTAACAAGGGCAGGGGTTTACAGCAAGGAAACTTGCTGTAAACACCTGCCCATGTGAATGTACATTCACATGGGGGACGGGCAAAACTACAACTCCCAGCATGCCCTTTGGCTGTCCGATCATGCTGGGGGTTGTAGTTATGCAACAGCTGGAGGCACACTGGTTGCAAAACACAGTTTGTTACTTAACTCAGTGTTTCGCAACCCATGTGTCTCCAGCTGTTGCTAAACTACAACTCCCAGCATGCATGGTCTGTCAGTGCATGCTGGGAGTTATAGTTTTGCAACAGCTGGAGGCAAACAGGTTGGGAAACACTGAGTTAGGAAACAGACAATGCTTCCCAACTAGTGTGCCTCCAGTTGTTGCAAAACTACAACTCCTAGCATGCCCAGACAGTCTAGGCATGCTGAAAGTTGTAGTTCTGTAACATCTGGAAGAGCACAGATTGGAGACCAGTGCACAGTGGTCTCCAAACTGTGGCCCTCCAGATGTTGCAAAACTACAACTCCCAGCATGCCCAGACAGCCAAAGGCTGGGCATGCTGTGAGTTGTAGTTTTAAAACTCCTAGAAGCAACAGTGAAGATCACATTACAGCGATCTTCACTGCTGCATCTGATGCCACAGCTGCCTCCTCCACTTGTGCCTGCCGCCGGTCCCAGGTATGTGCCGTGGGCCACCCCATCACCCCCCCCCCCCCCCACAGCACTCATCATCCCCCGCTCTGCCCGACTTCTAGGAACGGGCAGACTGAGGGAAATGAACTTTAAACCCCCCCCCAGTCAGCTTAGACACCCCCCCCAGTCAGCTGACACACTGTGATTGGTCCACAGGGACCAATCACAGGGATTGCTGACTAGGACCATCCACAGATGGTCCTGGGGGAGGCTTGCAGAAGTTGTCTCCTGCTGGTAACAGCGGGACTTCTGCCAGCTAACCCATGCGATGCCGCGCATCGCCGGGTTAACTGAATGCCTTTTATAAACGGCGGAATGCGCGAAGGACCTGCCCAATCGGACGTTTATATAAGGCATTCTGTGGGAAGGGGTTAGTTGAGTTATTACCGTACGACAAAGTGCTCCACCAATCAGAGGCTGAGCAGTGCTATTGGCTGTCTGGGCATGCTGGGAGTTGTAGTTATGTGAAACCATATTCAACTGCGGCTCTTCATACATTTGGGGCACCTTACTCCGAGATATTTTTGTTTCTCACTGACATATAAAACACTGATTTATAATAAATTCCCTACTTTGTCTATTATAACAATAATTACAACTATTGGAATATTTGTCTAATAAAAATGTTTATTCATCTTTTCCAGTGTTCATACATACAGGTTGGTGGTGAATACCCATAGTATACTGGCGATGATGGTAATGACACCTTTAATCTCGGGGATATTGACAATTAGGATGGCAACGGTGACCCGTCCCAGGAACTGTCTGACCGAGTTAATATAGTCCATCGGTCCGGTGATGCTGGTCACTATCCCCCTTGGCATAACCCACGTCAGAAGCTGGAGTGTGATGGCGATCCAGGTGAGCCTGTCACTGATGAAGCCGATCCAGCTGATGGCGGTGGGGTTACAGATCACGTAAAGAAGCTCTATAGTGCTGTTGGTGGTAATCCAGGTCACAAACTCATTGACTGGGTTCATCCAGGCAAGCAGGGAGCTGCTGGTGATGGTGGGGATCCAGAAGATCAAGTCAGTGGTGGTGTCTATCCAGGACAGCAGGTCACTGATGATAGTAGCAAACGAGATCAGGTCGTCAACAGCATCTATGAACCGGTCCAGCAGGTTGTTATCGATGGGAATATAGCATAGCAGGCAGATGATCATGTCACCATAAGTGCTGATCCAGCCAAGATAGTTTTTGATGATGGCCGCCCCGCTCTGCAGGTTGTTGGTAATGGAATCCCAGTTGATCGCGTCGTTGCTGGCAGTGGTGTCATTACTCCCCAGGACAGGGGTGATCTTTCTGATCCTGGTCCTGGTCCAGATGGGACACTTCATGTCGCTGCTGGCAGAGGTTTGATTACTCACCAGGACAGGGGTGATCTTTCTGATCCTGGTCCTCGTCCAGATGGGACACTTCATGTCGCTGCTGGTAGTATTCAAGCTGGGCAGATCTCTGATGGTATCGTTCTGCCCTTGCAGGTGGCTGGAGGTGATATTCCGGCTCGGTTGGTTGCTGGTGATTTCAAACCAGAAACTCGGGCCGGTGGTGAAGAGGGAACCCAGGAGGATGGTAACTGTCCAGCACATGCTACAGGCCAAATTGACCTCATCCCTGCTGATGTGGTCCCCTCGAATCATGATAAAATAAAATAAAAAGCGCAAGGAAACAATATAGAAACACTAGTGCTCGCTAGATTGCAGTCCTCAGAGTAAGGCCTCTGGGGCTCTGCACCTCTTTTTCCAGCTATCACCATTTGTGAAGTCACATGTGTGATGTCATACGGAATGTCACTGCTCTGAGGACAGGTGTAAACATGGACATTTACATCCATTTGTTTTATAGGGTGAAATAAGCTTTTTATTATTAAATAAAGGTATAGAAAACTCGGGGTATAGGGTGTTTTTTTTTGGGGGGGGGGGGGGCGGTGACTTTATACGGAGGACTGGGTATTTGGGTGGGAACGAACATCACTTTATAACATAGACAAACAAATATAATATAATATACAAATATAAATAAAATTCTGACAAAAAGTCCAACGTTATCTACAGATTTTGGTAGTCTGGCAGGAGGATTCCTCATTTTTGAGAATAGGAGGAGGAGGAAAGTGATGGTGGGGGAAGAATACACAGCTCCCGAATTGATCAGAACACTACAGCTCTGCTTCATTGGGAGTAGTCACCAGCACCCCAACCACCATGTTTCTTTTTTCCCCCTATATATTGCAACTTATTCCTTCTGCATATATACCTACAAACGCCAAAAGCGTAACCCCGACACCAAATAAAGTAAATCGATGTATGAAAATGTATATATTTTTTTATTAATAAAAGAACATGATTCTAAAAATGTACATAATAGACTAAATAAAATAAATATATATCAATATATGTTAAAACATTTGGCTGCAAATAATGGCTACAGGTTCGGAATTTATATAATAGTGACCCAATAGAAAAGGAATAACACACCTGTCCAAATAGTAAGCCGCTGGGTCGGAAGTGACGTTGGACACCGCGGCACTCGTGTGATGGAGCACGCAAGGCGCATTCACATTATAGAGTGGGTTCGGCAACGAAAACATGGCCACAGTCACTCATACTGCGCATGCGTGCACAAAAAAATTCTAGGGGGAAAGACAGATCGCTGCTAATGGAGGGATATACAAAATAAGTTGAACATCGGACCCAGGGCTAAATAATACAAAGAATGAAAATATATAGTGGGAGAACTGACTGTGAAGGCAATAACATGGCTATAAATAATGCATATACATTTGAGATAATAGCAATAATGATTATTATAATAATCCAGGGGCATATGAAAGCATAAAAAAATGACAAGGATGTGATAACATGCATAATGGTAAAACAAATACAGTAAATAGCGCATGCAACATAAACAAAAATGAGAAAAATATTTTTGTAAAAAAATATATTTGTAGAAGTGTATACCGTATTTTTCGCCCTATAGGACGCATCGGTATATAAGACACACCCAATTTTAAAGGCGCAAAATCTAGAAAAAAAAAATTCTGAACCCAACAGTTATCTTCAACCTGCGGACCTCCAGATGTTGCAAAACAACAACTCCCAGCATGCCCGGACAGCTGTTGGCTGTCCGGGCATGCTGGGAATTGTAGTTTTGCTACAACTGGAGGTCCGCAGGTTGAAGACCACTGGATAGGAGGTAATACTCACGTGTCCCTGCCGCTCCGGACCCGTCACCGCTGCCCTGGATGTCGCTCCTTCGCTGTCGCCGCGTCCCCGTGGTATCCCCGACGCTCCGGACGTCTTCTTCCCTGGGATCCACGCTCTCCGTCGCCGTCATCATCACGCGATCGGTGATGTCCTGTATTAGCCGCGGGTCCCGGCCGTTGATGGCCACCGGTACCGCCGCGATAGGTGTGTGTATTCGCCGTGTAAGACGCACCAACTTCCCCCCCCCCCCCCCCCAGTTTTGGAGAATAAAAAGTGCGTCTTATACGGCGAAAAATACGGTAAATGAATCTTGATTAGTGTGCAGGAATGATGTATACTAAATCCAAATGGATAGGAGCAGTGCCTGAAGAGTGCAGGAATATATAGAGCATGCAATACAATACATACATATACAAAAGATATAAATAGTGAAGAGATATAGTGCATATAGTACAATGCATATATATATATATATAGATAGATACATAGATATACACAAAACATGCATAATATAAAAGGATCCTGCATGTCAGAGGCCATATGCCCAGCAGAGGTGAGTGGATTAGGCATGTTAGGGTCTCATCCGACAAGAGGCCACCTCCGTGTGGTGGATGGGGACACGTTTTGATCAAAAAGTGCGCTAAGAGCCTCGATTTTTTTGACAAAGAGAGCTGCTGCTGCAACCTTATTTTTTGTATACTTTATATACGGTACATACTACTGAAATTATATTGTTCAGAAAATGGTGTAAATCTTTTTTATTGAGTAACGAAAACTGAGATTGGAAACCTTTTCAAAAATGTCTTTTATTTCTTTCCTATTAAAAATTATATTAAAAAAAAAAAACCTCTACACAAAAAATGTATATAAACTATATACTCATTATCGACCGCCAGTTTATAGAATCATTGGGGGAGATTTCTCATTAGGGTCTGTTGTAGACACAGATCTGCCCCTTTACACAATTTACAAAAGTTGTGCACGTCGTTTGATAAATTTTGCGCAAATATATAACCCCCTCCCCCCCTGGCTCTACCGTGCACGCCTTCTCTACCTCCACGGCACTGCTCACATAGCTAGAAGTGCTGGAGCAGCAGTGTGCGCCGAACAAAACTCTGCACAATAGTAAAATTATAAATATTTATAAAGTACACAGAGGGTAGATTCTCAAAGAATTTTGCGGCACAAAAAAATCAATTTTGCGCCAAAATTTTGGCGCAAAAAATATTGAACACATTTCAAAGAGCTTTGTGCCGCGGTTTACACCGTTCACGTCAGTTTTGTAAAAGTGGGCGTGTCCACGTATATTTTCTGCTTTACATGATGGGCACTAGGTCTTCTCCAGGAAACTATAGACCGGTAAGTCTAACGTGCATTGTGGGTAAATTGTTTGAAGGATTTATACGGGATTACATACAGGAATACATAGGGGATAATTGTATTATAAGTGATAGCCAGCATGGGTTTCCTAAGGATAGAAGTTGTCAAACCAATCTAATTTGCTTTTATGAAGAGGTGAGTAGAAGCCTTGACAGAGGAATGGCTGTGGATATAGTGTTTCTGGATTTTGCTAAAGCGTTTGATACTGTCCCTCACAGACGTCTGACAGGTAAGTTAAGGTCTTTGGGTTTGGAAATTTTAGTTTGTAACTGGATTGAACACTGGCTCATGGAACGTACCCAGAGAGTGGTGGTCAATGATTCGTACTCTGATTGGTCCCCGGTAATTAGTGGTGTACCCCAAGGTTCTGTACTGGGACCGCTGTTGTTTAATTTATTTATCAATGATATAGAGGATGGTATTAACAGCTCTGTTTCTATCTTTGCAGATGACACCAAGCTTTGTAGCACGGTACAGTCTATAGAGGATGTGCATAAGTTACAAGATGACTTGGATAGACTAAGTGTCTGGGCCTCCACTTGGCAAATGAGGTTCAATGTGGATAAATGTAAAGTTATGCATCTGGGTACTAATAACCTGCATGCGTCATATGTCTTAGGGGGGATTAAACTGTCAGAGTCACTGGTAGAGAAGGATCTGGGTGTACTTGTAGATCACAGACTACAGAATAGCATGCAATGTCAGGCTGCTGCTTCCAAAGCCAGCAGGATATTGTCATGTATCAAAAGAGGCATGGACTCAAGGGACAGGGACATAATACTCCCCCTTTATAAAGCATTGGTACGGCCTCACCTGGAATATGCTGTTCAGTTTTGGTCACCTGTCCATAAAAGGGACACTGTGGAGCTGGAAAGGGTGCAGAGACGCGCGACTAAACTAATATGGGGCATGGAACATCTTAGCTATGAGGAGCGATTAAAGGAGTTACAATTGTTTAGTCTTGAGAAGAGACGTTTAAGGGGGGATATGATAAACGTATATAAGTATATTAATGGCCCATACAAAAAATATGGAGAAAAACTGTTCCAGGTTAACCCCCCCCCCCCCCCCCCAAAGGACGAGGGGGCACTCCCTCCGTCTGGAGAAGAAAAGGTTTAGTCTCAAGGGGCGACACGCCTTCTTTACCATAAGAACTGTGAACTTATGGAACAGTCTACCTCAGGAACTGGTCACAGCAGGAAAAATTAACAGCTTTAAAACAGGATTAGATACATTCCTGGAACAAAATAACATTAATGCTTATGAAGAAATATAAAATCCCATCCCTTCCCCAATATCGCGCCACACCCCTACCCTTCAATTCCCTGGTTGAACTTGATGGACATATGTCTTTTTTCGACCGTACTAACTATATAACTATGATATTTTCAAAGGGGTGAGAGTCCAGTTTACATAAAAAATTTCATACCGGAAATCACAGAAATTGTGTTGCAGTTTTACTGTTTTTGGGGGTTTTTTTTTCTTTGTTTTTGTGGGAAAAGATGTTATTTAAGTAATTATAAAAAAAAAAAAAAAAAAAAAAACTATTATTGAAAATGGCATTAAAATAAATAAATATATATATATAATTATTATTATTATATTTTTTTTTTATTGGTCACTGCACCTGCACTCACATTTAAGCTCAGAAATGTTTTATTTATACAGTTATCATTGGGCACTAGTAACCATGGAATATTTTGTGAGATGTTTCCGCCAGAATTTTCTGTGATGTAAAATTTGGCGCAAAAAAAAAAATCCAATGTGGCTGCAAAAAAAAAAATTGGGGGTGCGAAAATGAATTTTCACATATTTTCAAAGCAGCACAAGAGATCTTTGAAAATGTGAGGAGAACATGTGTGCGACATGTGTATGGAGCAGAGCTGAATGTGTGATTATGTATAAGCATGACCACGCACACACTCAACTTGGCTACATACACCTGATCACTCACTCAGCTCTGCTGCATTTACAAAATCACACACTCAGCTCTACTACATATACACAATCACACACTCGGCTCTGCTACATAGACACAATCACACACTCAGCTCCTGCTACATATACACACACACTCAGCTCTACTACATATACACAATCACACATATACATTGGGGGAAATTTATCATTGTTGTAGGTACATGTTTTTTGTAGATTGTTTTGGTTGGTCTAAATTTGGTGCAATTGCAAGGCACATGATAAATTTTGTGCAAAGTTCTAAATCTCCACACAGAGTACACCTGAGCTGCACCTCACAGGAAAAGTGGACATAGGGATTTTGTTCTATTGCTTTGAGGCTTGGATTCCATTGAGGTTTTTTGTTCACCAGCAAAAACGCCAGAAGAACGGTCACAGCTTTTTCCTGCATTTTTTCAGTTTTTCTTGTGTTCTTTTTCTTGCGTTTTTGCTGGTGTGTGGTAACAATCATTTTTGGATCCTGTGGCAATTTTTTTTACTGCCTTCAGGTACCACTCCATGGGTCAGATGCAGAGGGCCCAGTCCAGAGTGTAAGGAGGTGAGGAGTGATATATAGCGTATACAGGGTGCAGAGCATCACTACTTACCTACGCCAGCTGTATAGCATACTGGGGTACATAGTGTACCCATCAGGGGTGTGGAAATCCTATCGCCCGACGCCCGGGACAAGTAGTTTTGGGCGCCGGGCAGGTGAATTGTTCATAGATTTAGCCCTGTATCGGGCGAGCAGGGACAGACAGACTTCCCCCTTATTTTTCTTTAATGTCGGTGTAAGGCGCAGGAGCCGATGGAAGTCTCACACCGGCACTCAGAGTGTATGGAGGGGGCGGTGGCCTCCAGCTGACATAGAGTCCACTTATCTCCCCTCCCGGAGGATGGACGGAGCTCAGAAGACACAGCAGGGTGAGAGAAAGGATGTAGACAGCTCCGTGCACAGCTCTATCCCTCCCCCTCCCCCTGATCTGTCTCCCCAGGACCTAATCCACCACGGGGAGGTTGCTAGTTTGCACAGGGAAAACACAGAGCAGGGGGGAGGGGGAGGACGGAAATCTCACCTCACACCGGCGGTGACTACAGCTCTGATGTCCACTCATGGCCGGATCAGGTGAGGAGGCCGAGAATGCAGGCGGCGGCAGGAAGGGTGGTTGTATATGTATGGTGTGAGTGTATGTGTGATGTGTGTATGTAATGTATGATGGGGGGGCAGCGGCAGGTGTATGTATGATGTGTGCATATGTATGGTGTATATCAGTGTTACCCAACCAGGGTTCCTCCAGCTGTTGCAAAACTACAACTCCCAGCATGCCCTGGGCATGCTGGGAGTTGTAGTTTTGCAACAGCTGGAGGAACCCTGGTTGGGAAACACTGGTGTATATGTATGGTGTGAGTGTATGTGTGATGTGTGTATGATGTCTGTCTGTGTGTGATGTGTATGTAATGTATGATGTGTGTATGGTGTATATGTATGGTGTGAGTGTATGTGTGATGTGTGTATGATGTCTGTCTATGTGTGATGTGTATGTAATGTATAATGTGTGTATGGTGTATATGTATGGTGTGAGTGTATGTGTGATGTGTGTATGATGTCTGTCTGTGTGTGATGTGTATGTAATGTATAATGTGTGTATGGTGTATATGTATGGTGTGAGTGTATGTGTGATGTGTGTATGATGTCTGTCTGTGATGTATGTGTGATGTGTGTATGATGTCTGTCTGTGTGTGATGTGTATCTAATGTATAATGTGTGTATGATGTCTGTGTGTGATGTGTATGTAATGTGTGATGTGTGTATGGTGTATATGTATGGTGTGATGTATGTGTGATGTGTGTATGATGTCTGTCTGTGTGTGATGTGTATGTAATGTATAATGTGTGTATGATGTCTGTGTGTGATGTGTATGTAATGTGTGTATGATGTCTGTGTGATGTGTATGTAATGTAATGTATGATATGTGGGGGGGCAGCAGCAGCAGGCCTATGTATGATGTGTGCATATGTATGGTGTATATGTATGGTGTGAGTGTATGTGTGTATGTAATGTATGATGTGGGGGGGGGGCAGTGGCGGGGGTTGTGTATGGGGATATGGGGGCAGTGGCTGGTGTATGTATGATATGTGTATGCATGAATGTTTTGTATAGGAGCGGACTGTCACGTCGGGCATTAGGGCAGTTGTGCCATCTAATTTTATTTATTTTCAGTGGCACCCGCACTATATTGCACCCCCAGAATCCCGCCCCCTTCATACTCACCCGTCAACCAAGAGCCCCACGGATGCACACAAACACGCCCGAACCAAAACTACAACTCCCAGCATGTTACACCATAACCTAAACTGTAGAACTATAAAGTGTAACATGCTGGGAGTTGTAGTTTTGGTTCGGGTCAGCTGCAGAGCCATAGGCTGCATCAGGGCATGCTGGGTGTTGTAGTTACTAACTGCAATTCCCATTATTCCTTGACACAGCCTATGGCTCTGCAGCTGACACAAACCAAAACTACAACTCCCAGCATGTCCTACAATAACCTTAACTGTCCTACTATACAGTGGAACATGCTGCAACACCCACACAACCATAGGCTGTATCAGGGCATGCTGGGAGTTGTAGTTATCTAGTAACTAAATGCAACTTCCAGCATTTTCTGACACAAAATGCACCACATAAACTGGAGAAGCAGAACACCCCCCCCCCCAGTAACACATAAGTCCCTATTGAGACTGAAAAATAGTGATTAAAATATTTTAAAAAGTGCGTATATATGTGAATAAGCCCCTTTCCTAATAAGTTTCCAATTTTCTTTAAATAAAAATAATGTAGAAAAATAAACATAAGTGATATCGCTGCATGTGGAAATCTCCAGACTATTAAAATATAATGTTAATTAAACCGTATGGTGAACGGTGTAAATGTAAAGAATAGTCCAGAATTGCTCATTTTTGGTCACTTCATGTGAGAAATATTTTATAAGGTGATCAAAAAGTTACATCTAGACTTATCTGGTCTTGTCTCGGGTGTAAGAGGCGCTACAGCTCTCCCGCCACTAATAGTCTGACATACTGCGATCGCCTATTAACCCATTAGATCACCGCTGTCAGCAGTGTCTAAAGGATCTTATATCCATCCCTGGTGGTCTAGTGGGGGGGATCAGACTATTTTGGTTGAAATTATTTCATCAATCAGGACAAGTGGATTTTCTTGAGGGACAAGTAGATTGTGTTCCGCTTTAGTCCCTTGGACAAGTAGTTCTTTTTTAATTTCCACACCCCTGACCCATGCAGTGGCGGATCCGGGGGGGGGGGGGGGGGGGGGGGGGGGGGAGGTACAACGGGGCAATTATCCCCCCCCCCCCCCCCCCGAGATTGCTGCCCCCTAGAATGGTGGGGTGGTGGGGTGACACCCTGTCCCAGCGCTCATCCCTGTCACAAGCTATATTTGTATACTCAGTCTGCAGTGCAGAGGGAGCGTGCACACAGCGTGTCTGTGGAGTTATCGGGCACTTACTCGGCTTCTCTTCCCCCTGATTGGCAGCTTTCTACTGCTCTGCTTGGGTCATGTGACACCAAAACATCACATGACCCCAGCAAGCAGGAAGTGTCTGGAGGATACAGGAGCCCAGCAGTGTTCTAAGGCAGGTAAGATAAACTACCCCCCACCATCCATGCCCACCCTTTTCCAGCATCATCCCTCCCCCCTTCCCAGCACAATCCCTGCTCACCCCCCCCCCCTTTCTCACCAGGGGTGCCCCCAGCTGTTGCAATACTACAACTCCTAGCATGCTGGGAGTTGTAGTTTTGCAACAGCTGGAGGGTTGGGAAACACTGACATAAATAAGTGTTTCCCAACCAAGGTGTCTCCAAAGCAAAGCTACAATGCTGTCCAGGCATGCTGGGAGTTGTAGTTTTGTAACAGCTGGAGTCCCCCTGGTTAGGAAACATTGATCTATGTCCTATATCAGGGGTACTGAACTGGCAGACCACGGTCCAGATCCGGACTGCGTCCCCCAGTCATTCGGACCATCCGCTGGATCTCCCCTTATTCATTTGTAGCTGTGTCTTTAAGACGCCAATACAAGTGAATAGCCGCGGCCCGGAGCGAGGGAGCGATGTGTCCCTGCCCTGCGCTTCTCCTATGATGCAGGTAGCACCATTAGCTGCCTGCATCATCTGCTCTGGCCAGGCCTGACTAGAAGAGGCCAGAGCAGCGGAGCAGTGCGGGACCTGGGACGGCGATTCTAAGCTCTCAGGTAAAAATTTGTGTTCCCCCATCTGTGACTCTCCAGTTATTGTAGAACTACAGCTACCATCATGACCTTTTGTCTGTGCATGATGGGAGTTGTAGTTTTACAACAGATGGAGAGTTACAGTGGCAAAGTTCATATGGGGGCACAGTGGCATTAATTCTGGGGCACAGTGGCATAATTAATTCTGTGGGTACAGTGGCATCATTAATTCTGTGGGTACAGTGGCATCATTAATTATATGGGTACAGTGGCATCACTTATTTGGTGGTCACAGTGGAATCCTTAATTCTGTGGTCACAGTGGCATCATTAATTCTGTGGGGCACAGTGGCATCATTAATTATGTGGGTACAGTGGCATCATTAATTCTATGGGTACTGTGGCATCATTAATTCTGTGGGTACTGGGGCATCATTAATTCTGTGGGTACAGTGGCATCATTAATTCTGTGGGTACAGTGGCATCATTAATTCTGTGACCACAGAATTAATGATGCCACTGTACCCACAGAATTAATGATGCCACTGTACCCACAGAATTAATGATGTCACTGTGCCTACAGAATTAATGATGCCACTGTGCCTCCAAAAGTAATGATGCCACTGTGCCCCACAGAATTAATGATTCCACTGTGCCCCACAGAATTAATGATGCCACTGTGCCCCACAGAATTAATGATGCCACAGTACCCACAGAATTAATGATGCCACTGTACCCACAGAATTAATGATGCCACTGTACCCACAGAATTAATGATGCCACTGTGACCACAGAATTAATGATGCCACTGTGACCACAGAATTAATGATGCCACTGTACCCACAGAATTAATGATGCCACTGTACCCACAGAATTAATCATGCCACTGTGACCACAGAATTAATGATGCCACTGTACCCACAGTGACATCATTAATTCTGTGGGTACTGTGGCATGATTAATTCTGTGGGTACAGTGGCATTATTAATTCTGTGGGTACAGTGGCATCATTAATTCTGTGGTCACAGTGGCATCATTAATTCTGTGGTCACAGTGGCATCATCAATTCTGTGGTCACAGTGGCATGATTAATTCTGTGGTCACAGTGGCATGATTAATTCTGTGGGTACAGTGGCATCATTAATTCTGTGGGTACAGTGGCATAATTAATTCTGTGGGTACTGTGGCATCATTAATTCTGTGGGTACTGTGGCATCATTAATTCTGTGGGTACTGTGGCATGATTAATTCTGTGGTCACAGTGGCATGATTAATTCTGTGGGTACAGTGGCATGATTAATTCTGTGGGTACAGTGGCATGATTAAATCTGGGGTCACAGTGGCATGATTAATTCTGGGGTCACAGTGGCATCATTCATTCTATAGGCACAGTGGCATCATTAATTCTGTGGGCACAGTGGCATCATTAATTCTGGGGTCACAGTGGCGTCATTCATTCTATAGGCACAGTGGCATCATTCATTCTGTGGGCACAGTGGCGTCATTCATTTTGGGGTCACAGTGGCGTCATTCATTCTATAGGCACAGTGGCATCATTTTATTGTTTTAAGAGACACAGAGGTGCAATTAGTCAGCGTTAGAGCATAGCATCTGCAAGTAATGTTGCAGGGGAATAGTGTGTGGCAGTAATATAACAGGGGCCCAGTGTGTGGCAGAATTATTTTCAGGGGTACAGAGAATGGCAGTATTTTAAGGGGCACAGTGGGTAGCAGTAATATACCAGGGACACAGTGGGTGGCAGGTTTATATTCAGGGCAAAGTATGTGGTAGTATTATATTCAGGGATACAGTGTGTGGCAGTAGTATATTCAGGGGTACAGTGTGTGGCAGTATTATATTCGGGGGTACAGTGTGTGGCAGTATTATATTCAGGGGCCCTGTGTGTGGCAGTATTATATTCAGGGGCCCAGTGTGTGGCAGTATTATATTCAGGGGGTACAGTGTGTGGTAGTATTATATTCAGGGGTACAGTGTGTGGCAGTATTATATTCAGGGGCCCAGTGTGTGGCAGTATTATATCCAGTGGTTACAGTGTGCAGCAGTATTCAGGTTATACATCCTCCACACTTCAGTTGTTAGTTTGCTATTGCCTTCATGGTGCTGAGGCCGCTAGGTGTGCACCAAGCATTAGCATACAGCTTGGACCTTTACCGGATGGCAGACCTGGATAAGCGGACCCTCACTAAAAATAGGTGAGAACCCCTGGTCTATATATATTCCCTATCTATCTATGTCAGTGTTTCCCAACCAGGGTGCCTCCAGCTGTTGCAAAACTACAACTCCCAGCATGCTGGGGTGACACCATTTTCTACCGCAACGGGTGACACCAACCCTAGCAACGCCACTGGCTGTGAGTACACAGCGTGTGAGCTGCGGGGTCGCGATCCACTGCAGGCCGGCGCGATGACTTCACATCATCGCGCCGGCACCCGGAAATCCCGTCCCCGCGGCCGGCATACAGTAAGTACTAAGAGTATGCTCAGGGCCCAGGGGATTCGGGGGACAGAATATGTGCCAGGAGGATAGGGATTTAAAAACTTAGGGGAATTTTTAATGTGAGGGGCTGCAAGGCAAAGCACTGGGGGCACTATATGTGAAGAGCACATGACAGGGGGGCCCTCTGTGCTGTGCCCCTCACATATAATGCCCCTTGTGCTGTGCCCACACATATAAATTATATGTGTGGGGGGCACAGCACAGGGGGTATTATATGTGAGGGGCACAGCACAGGGGGCATTATATGTATGGGGCACAGCACAGGGGGCATTATATGATATAATTCCCCCTGTGCTGTGCCCCACACATATAATGCCCCCTGTGCTGTGCCCCACACATATAATGCCCCCATCATGCGCCCCTCATATATAATGCCCCATCATGCGCCCCTCATATATAATGCCCCCATCCTGTGCCCCTCATATATAATGCGCCATCATGCGCCCCTCACATATAATGCCCCCTGTGCTGTGCCCCTCACATATAATGCTCCTGTCATGTGCCCCAAACATATAATGCCCCCTGTGCTGTGCCCCTCACATATAATGCCCCCTGAGGGGACAGGACATGGGGGCATTATATGTGAGGGGCGCATGATGGGGGCATTATATGTGAGGGGCAAAGAACGGGGGCATTATATGTGAGGGGCAGAGAACGGGGGCATTATATGTGAAAGGCACAGCATGGGGCATTATATGTGAGGGGTGCATGATGGGGGCATTATATGTGAGGGGTGCATGATGGGGGCATTATATGTGAGGGGTGCATGATGGGGGCATTATATATGAGGGGCACATGATCGGGGCATTATATGTGAGGGGCAAAGAACGGGGGCATTATTTGTGAGGGGCACAGCACGGGGGCATTATATGTGAGGGGCACAGCAAAGGGGACATTATATGTGAGGGGCACAGCACGGGGGGCATTATATGTGAGGGGCACATGATGGGGGCATTATATGTGAGGGACGCATGATGGGGGCATTATATGTGAGGGGCAAAGAACGGGGGAATTATATGTGAAGGGCACAGCACAGGGGGCATTATATGTTAGGGGCACAGGGCATTACTATGTGGGGGGAACGGGACGGGTCATAATTATTATATGAAGAGGCACAAGATGGAGCATTATTGCTATATGTGAAGGCACAGAGTGTTCTGCATTTCAGAAGTATAGTGTATATTATGAGGAATTTCTGGGGTGTTACATTTTTTTATGGGCAACAATACATTTGGGTATTTTATTCAGAGGGAGCACTGCACAGCAAGTTATATTCAGAGAGTGCAGTGTGTGGTAGTATTATATTCAGAGAGTGCAGTGTGGGGTAGTATTATATTCAGAGAGTGCAGTGTGTGGTAGTATTATATTCAGAGAGTGCAGTGTGGGGTAGTATTATATTCAGAGAGTGCAGTGTGTGGTAGTATTATATTCAGAGAGTGCACTGCACAGCAAGTTATATTCAGAGAGTGCAGTGTGTGGTAGTATTATATTCAGAGAGTGCAGTGTGGGGTAGTATTATATTCAGAGAGTGCAGTGTTGGGTAGTATTATATTCAGAGAGTGCAGTGTGGGGTAGTATTATATTCAGAGAGTGCAGTGTGTGGTAGTATTATATTCAGAGAGTGCACTGCACAGCAAGTTATATTCAGAGAGTGCAGTGTGTGGTAGTATTATATTCAGAGAGTGCAGTGTGTGGTAGTATTATATTCAGAGAGTGCAGTGTGGGGTAGTATTATATTCAGAGAGTGCAGTGTGGGGTAGTATTATATTCAGAGAGTGCAGTGTGGGGTAGTATTATATTCAGAGAGTGCAGTGTGGGGTAGTATTATATTCAGAGAGTGCAGTGTGGGGTAGTATTATATTCAGAGAGTGCAGTGTGGGGTAGTATTATATTCAGAGAGTGCAGTGTGGGGTAGTATTATATTCAGAGAGTGCAGTGTGTGGTAGTATTATATTCAGAGGGTGCACTGCACAGCAAGTTATATTCAGAGAGTGCAGTGTGTGGTAGTATTATATTCAGAGAGTGCAGTGTGAGGTAGTATTATATTCATAGAGTGCAGTGTGGGGTAGTATTATATTCAGAGAGTGCAGTGTGTGGTAGTATTATATTCAGAGAGTGCAGTGTGTGGTAGTATTATATTCAGAGGGTACGGTGTGTGGCGGTATTATATTCAGAGGGTACAGTGTGTTGTATATTCAAGGGGTACAGTGTGTCAGAATTATATTCAGAGGGTGTGTGCCAGTATTATATTCGAAGAATACAGTGTCTGGCAGGTTTATAATAATTATTGTTTTCATATAGAGGATCAGAATCATAGTGAGGAGACGTCTGGGCGTCTGCAGAGAGAAGATTTAGCTGGAACAAGTCCCGTGGTAAGTACATCTGAATTAGATAAGGAAAGACTATAGAGAAGACGTCACCTGTAGTCACTCATATCATTCTGTATCCTCCTCACTATGTCCTATCAGAGCTGGAGTCACTGCAGTTATGATGGGTGAAACAACAACTCCCAGCATCCCCTCACAACTGCTTAGGTCATACTGGGAGCTGTAGTTTTAAATGGTAAAAACCTCTTTAGCACTTTCCCATTCTGTGGCAATTGGTATATTTGATTATTATTCTGACATGTGAACATGGCCTAAGAGTCTTAAAGAAGGTTAGGACTGTATGATACATTTAATAATATTGTAAGTTCCGTAAGCAACACCTTGTTTTCTGTCCGCCAACACAAAATACTCTAATAGTGCCCCTCCCGAGACTCGACTCTGGATCCGCCCCTGGACCCATGTATACCATTCAGGAGCCAAGCAAGGAAAGAGTTAACTCACGCTGCTGCTGAGCAGCAGAACTACGGTTCTAGGTCAGGAAACCGGAGAAATGAATGGAAAAAGAGTTCCTCTCAATGACGGCGCTGGTCCAGGATTGAATGAAATTGTTTTATTATATACAGTGCAACGCGTTTCGATCCCGAACAGGGATCTTCATCAGGCATAGTGTACATACTGGAAAATACTTGCTTTTATAAGACAACAATTGAAGAAAAAAAAAAAAAGGGGGGGGGCGATGACAACTTCCGGAGTGCCGTAGAAGCTGTGTGCAAAAAACATACACATTAATAAAACTAAAATAGCATAAAACAATTGAATAAATAAGTAAAATAATTGTAATGAAAGGCCTGATATATTGTCTAAATAAAAACCAATATAATACATTTATTTAATTAACCCCTTAAGGACGCAGGACGTACTCAAACGACCCCTTTTCCGAGTCCTTAAGGACTCAGGACGTTTGAGTACGTCCTGTCATATCCCGGCCCCCCGCCGCTAGCCGGAGGGGCGCCGGAGCCGGATGCCTGCTGAAATCGTTCAGCAGGCATCCCGGCATATCGCCTAGGGGGGTCATGATGACCCCCCATGTCGGCGATCGCAGCGCATCGCTCGCCAATTCAGACGAGCGATGCGCTGCGATTCCGTTCCCCGCCGCTCGCCGGGCGGGGATCGGAGCCGGATGTCTGCTGATTTCTATCAGCAGACATCCCGGCAGTGTGCCGGAGGAGGTCCGGAGGACCTCCTATACCGGCGATCGCTGCAGGACGCCGGTAACTACTAACCGGCGTTCTGCAGCGGTTCCAGGTCATCAGGGTCACGTGTGACCCTGTGACCTGGATATAGATGGTGACTGGTGGTGTAGTATACACCACCAATCACCATCCATGCTGTACTGGGGGCTGGCATTGTGGCCACCCCCCTCAGTACAGCTGTGATTGGGTGGCCAAAGTGGCCATACCAATCACAATGTAATGGGAGGGGATCTGGTGGGCTAGGAGCATGTTGCTCCGTTCTGCCCGCCATTTCAGAGAGATCTGGTGTGCAGGACGGAGCCCCGTGCTGCCCACCATCCCCTCAGTAAAAAAAAAGTGCCCCTTGCCCCCTTTCTGTGGCCCCTTGGCACAGAAATCCCCAGGGATAGCTTTAGATTAGGTAGGGACAGGTTAGGGTTAAAAAAAAAAAGTATTTTTTATTTTTTTATTTTTTCCAGCGTACCTCAGTGGGTGTCCGTGGGTCCGTAGCACCTTTAGCTGCGTGACCCCGGCCCTGCTGGGTCGCTGCGGTCTGCCGCCAGCGTTTTTTTTGGGCGCAGATCTTTTTTTCTTTTTTTTTTTCCTAAGCGTGTGTGCGGACCCTCTTAGTTATAAAAGAGCGGTCCGCCAACGTTTGTTAAAGCCCACCCGCCGCTGATCAGTCCCGTAGTACTGATCAGCGTTTTTTTTGTGGTGCCGGCGCTTTTTTTCGGGTTTTCTAGCGTGTTTTTGCACCCATAGGCGGTCCGTGCCCCCAGTAGCAGGCGTGTACTGTGTGGCCGGACCTTACCTGTGTGTGCGGCGTGCCTCACCGCTGTCAGTGATTTATCACTGATCAGCGTTTTTTTTTGGTGGTAAAGGCACTTTTTTCGGTTACCGCGTTCTTTTTTTGCACCCATAGGTGTTCCGTGCCACCAGTAGCAGGCGTGTACTGTGTGGACGGACCGTACCTGTGTGTGCAGCCTGTCCCACCGCTGTCGGTGATTTATCACTGATCAGCGTTTTTTTTGGGTTCAGGCGGGTGCATTTTTTCGGGATTAAGCGTTTTTTTAATTTTATTTTTCGGTTTTTTTGTGTGGGGGTCTGTGTACAAGCCACCAGCCACTGTTCTGGGCTGAGTGGCCGGACCCCCCACTGACTTCTGCGCCCCCTGCCGCCACAAGCGCTAATCAGTGCGCACACCATTGATTAGATAAACGCTTTTTTGTGGCGCAGGTCTTTTTTTGCGTTAGAAGTCCCCTTTCTAAAAAAAAATTAAAAAATAAAAGTCCCCTTTTTTATATATTTCTTCTTTCTGTTAGGGCGGGTTAGTTTAGTTTAGTTAGGTTAGGCTAGGGAGGGTTAGGGAGGTAATATCGCACCACACCACACGCAGCACATACACCAATAAAGTTTTTCCACACACACACACACCCCCCCCGTATCCACATTAGAGTAGGGAAATGGCCCGCAGAGTGTTCTCGGCGGAGGAGGCATATGACCTAATTGCCTCCGATACCGAGAGCGGCTCAGAGGATGATGAAGACCCCAGCTTCCTTATTTCATCGTCCTCCTCATCATCTAGTTAAGATGATGAGCCAAGGCGGCGGAGACGCCGCCGTGCGGTGCCGCAAACCTCCTCTGCCCTTGACCCTGTGCCCCATGCTAGTATGAGTCCCCCTGGCGCTCATACTAGTGAAACCCCCTGCCAAGGTCACTGGTACCTCGTACCGGAGAACTTGACTGGGCTGAGCCAGCGGACCACGAGCCCGTGATTCCTGAGTTTGTTGGCCACTCAGGAATCAAAATTAACATTGTCGGGTTCACTGAAAAGGACTTTTTCGGTCATTTTTTCAGTGACGACTTTGTTAATTTGATGGTTACACAGACGAATCTGTATGCCCAACACTTCGTCGCCGCTAACCCGGGCTCATTTTTAGCTAGACCCAGCGGCTGGACTCCAGTCAATGCAGCCGAAATGAGGACCTTTTGGGGCCTCGCGCTGCATATGGATATAGTTAAAAAACCCTGTGTCAGGCAATATTGGAGTGGGGACGTCTTTTACCAGACACCCCTCTACAGTATGGCCATGACACGTCCCCGGTTCGAGGCCATTTGGAGATGTTTGCATTATGCTGATAATGCGGCATGTCCCCCCTGAACTGATCCTGCGTATGACCGCCTGTATAAAATCAGGCCGGTCATCAGTCACTTCGGGGCCAGATTTTGGGAGGCCTATGTCCCGGGGCGGGAGGTCTCTATTGATGAGTCGCTCATCAGCTTCAAGGGGAGACTCAGCTTCCGGCAATACATCCCAACCAAGCAAGCGCGGTATGGCGTGAAGATGTATAAACTTTGCGAGAGTACCTCTGGGTACACTTGCAAGTTTATAGTGTATGAAACTTGCCGAGATTCCCGTTTTGAACCCCCAGAATGTCCCTCCACTCTGGGTGTTAGCGGGAAAATCGTTTGGGGCCTTTTGCACCCATTGCTAGATAAAGGTTACCACCTTTATGGGGATAACTTTTATACTAGTATCCTTCTCTTCACATCCCTCGCCGCCAGATCCACGGTCGCTTGTGGGACAGTCCGGAAGAATCAAAGAGGCCTTCCGCCCCATCCCCTACATGCTCCTATCCCCCGGGGTGAGTCCCGTGCCTTTTCCCATGAGAACCTGTTGTTGGTCCGGTATAAGGACAAGAGGGATGTCCTTATGCTCACCACAATTCATGGGAATGGCAGCACCCCTGTCCCTGTGCGAGGTACCGCGGGACCGGTCCTCAAGCCTGATTGTATTCTGGACTACAATCAGTATATGGGGGGAGTTGATCTTTCTGATCAAGTCCTCAAGCCATATAATGCCATGCGGAAAACACGTGTATGGTATAAAAAGGTTGCGGTCTACATGGTACAGGTTGCCATGTACAACTCTTTTATACTGTACCAGAACGCTGGCAACACAGGGACATACCTGGAGTTCCAAGAGGTAGTTCTAAAGGCCCTCATCTTTGGTGACCGCCAAGGAGCGGGTCAGAGCACCTCTGGAACTTTAGGTCCCCGGATCGTCCCGGGCCAACACTTTCCTGGTGTGATCCCCAACACTAGAAGGTCGGGACGAACCCAGAAGAAATGCAGAGTGTGTTACAGGAAGGGGAGACGGAGGGACACCACCATTCAGTGTGACACTTGCCCAGATAATCCGGGCCTCTGCATAGACTGCTTCAGGGAGTATCACACTTCCATGGAGTACAAAATTTTCCATCCTTTGCCCTAATTTTCATTCCCCAGAATTCCGCTCCAATGTACCAGTCCAGGGTACATTGACTTCCAAATTTTATACCAAAATACCCTATCCCCCCCCCGCCCAAAAAAAAAATTTACATATGCAAAAGTCGTGAAAACCCTGTGGGGTATTAAGGTTCACTTTACCCCTTGTTACATTCCCCAAGGGGTCTAGTTTCCAAAATGGTATGCCATGTGTTGTTTTTTGCTGTCCTGGCACCATAGGGGCTTCCTAAATGCGGCATGCCCCCAGAGCAAAATTTGCTTCCAAAAAGCCAAATGTGACTACTCCTCTTCTGGGACCTGTAGTGCGCCAGCAGAGCACTTTTCACCCCCATATGGGGTGTTTTCTGAATCGGGAGAAATTGGGCTTCAAATTTTGGGGGGTATTTTCGCCTTTAACCCTTTGTAAAAATGTGAAATTTTGGGGAAACCAAGCATTTTAGGTAAAAATTATTTTTTTTTTTTTTACATATGCAAAAGTCGTGAAACCCTTGTGGGGTATTAAGGTTCACTTTACCCCTTGTTACATTCCCCAAGGGGTCTAGTTTCCAAAATGGTATGCCATGTGGTTTTTTTTTTTTGCTGTCCTGGCACCATAGGGGCTTCCAAATGCAGCATGCCTCCAGAGCAAAATTTGCTTCCAAAAAGCCAAATGTGACTACTTCCCTTCTGAGACCTGTAGTGCGCCAGCAGAGCACTTTTCACCCCCATATGGGGTGTTTTCTGAATTGGGATAAATTGGGCTTCAAATTTTGGGGGGTATTTTGTGCTTTGACCCTTTGTAAAAATGTAAAATTTTTGGGAAACCAAGCATTTTAGGTAATTATTTTTTATTTTTTTTTACATTTGCAAAAGTCATGAAACACCTGTGGGGTATCAAGGCTCACTTAATTCCTTGTTACATTCCTCAAGGGGTCTAGTTTCCAAAATGGTATGCCAAGTGTTTTTTTTTTTTTTTTTTGCTGTTTTGACACCCTAGGGGCTTCCTAAAGGTGACATGCCCCCCAAAAACCATTTCAGAAAAATGTTCTCTCCAAAATCCCCTTGTCGCTCCTTCCATTCTGAGCCCTCTACTGCGCCCGCCGAACACTTTACATAGACATATGAGGTATGTGCTTACTCGAGAAAAATTGGGCTACAAATACAAGTAAAAATGTTCTCCTTTTACAACATGCAAAAATTCTAAAATTGGGTCTACAAGAACATGCGAGTGTAAAAAATGAAGATTTTGAATTTTCTCCTTCACTTTGCTGCTATTCCTGTGAAACACCTAAAGGGTTAAAACACTGACTGAATGTCATTTTGAATACTTTGGGGGGTGCAGTTTTTATAATGGGGTCATTTGTGGGGTATTTCTAATATGAAGATCCTTCAAATCCTCTTCAAACCTGAACTGGTCCCTGAAAAATATCGAGTTTGAAAATTTAGTGAAAAATTTGAAAATTGCTGCTGAACTTTGAAGCCCTCTGGTGTCTTCCAAAAGTAAAAATTCATAAATTTTATGATGTCAATATAAAGTAGACATATTGTATATGTGAATCAAAATTATTTTTTATTTTGAATATCCATTTTCCTTACAAGCAGAGAGCTTCAAATTAGAAAAATGCAAAATTTTAAATTTTTTCATCAAATTTGGGGATTTTTCACCAAGAAAGAATGCAAGTTACCATAAAAAGTTAAAGTAGAATATGTCACAAAAAAACAATCTCGGAATCAGAATGATAAGTAAAAGTATTCCAGAGTTATTAATGTTTAAAGTGAGAGTGGTCAGAATTGCAAAAAACGGCTGAGTCCTTAACCTGTTGGGGACGAAGGGCGTATGCATACGCCCTTGCGTCCTGGTACTTAAGGACGAAGGGCGTATCCATACGCCCGTGGGAATTTCGACCCCCGCCGCGCGCCGGGCGGGGACCGGGCCGGGGTGACTGCTGATATCTATCAGCAGGCACCCCGTGCAAATGCCCAGGGGGGTCATTAGACCCCCCCATGTCGGCGATCGGCGCAAATCGCAAGTGAATTCACACTTGCGATTTGCGCCAATTCCGGGTCATTACGGGTCTATGGTGACCCGGTGACCCGGAATAGAAGGGGGATCGCGGGTGTCTAAGACACCCACGATCCCCCTAAAGCGATAGGAGTGAGGTGGCAGAGTTGCCACCCCTCCTATTTCTGCTATTGGTGGTCTAGACGCGACCACCAATAGCAGATCAGGGGCGGAGGGGTTTACTTTCGGTTTCCCCGTTCTGCCCTCCCACAATAGGCGGGGCAGAACGGGGAAAATGAAGAGGACCGGGCGCCGACGTCCACTTACCCCTCCGGAGGCAGCGGAGCGACGGGGATCGGCGGTCGGCGACGGAGATCAGCGGTGGCGTGCGGCAGAAGAGGACGGCTCCCGGATGCGACGGAAGCCGGTGAGTAGTTGCCTAGCAACATCTAGAGGGCTACAGTCTGAGACCACTATAGTGGTCTCTAGACTGTAGCCCTCCAGATGTTGCAAAACTACAACTCCCAGCATGCCCAGACAGCTGTTTGCTGTGTGGGCATGCTGGAATTTGTAGTTTTGCAACAGCTGGAGGTCTGCAGTTTAGAGACCACTGCACAGTGATCTCTATACTGCCCTCTAGATCTTGCAAAACTACAACTCCTAGCATGCCCACACAGCTGTTTGCTGTCTGGGCATGCTGGGAGTTGTAGTTTTGCAACATCTGGAGGTCCACAGTTTGGAGATCACTGTTCAGTGGTCTCTAAATTGTAGCACTCCAGATGTTGCAAAAGTACAAATTCCAGCATGCCCACACAGAAAACAGCTGTCTCGGCATGCTGGGAGTTGTAGTTGCGTACCTCCAGCTGTTGCATAACTACATCTCCCAGCATGCCCTTCTGTGATCAGACATGCTGGGAATTGTAGTTTTGCAACAGCTGGAGGCACACTGGTTGGAAAATACTGAGTTAGGTAACAGAACCCAACTCAGTATTTTCCAACCAGTGTGCCTCCAGCTGTTTCAAAACTACAACTCCCAGCATGTACTGACAGACCGTGCATGCTGGGAGTTGTAGTTTTGCAACAGCTGGAGGCTCATTGGTTGGAAAATACTGACTTAGGTAACAGAACCTAACTGAAGGTTTTCCAACCAGTGTGCCTCCAGCTGTTGCAAAACTACAACTCCCAGCATGTACTGACAGACCGTGCATGCTGGGAGTTGTAGTTTTGAAGCAGCTGGAGGTTTGCCCCCCCCCCCCCATGTGAACGTACAGGGTACATTCACACGGGCGGGTTTACAGCAAGTTTCCTGCTTCAAGTATGAGCTGCGGCAAATTTTTCACCGCAGCGCAAATTCCTAGCGGGAAACTCACCGTAACCCGCCAGTGTGAATGTACCCTAAAAACACTACACTACACTAACACCTAATAAAGAGTAAAACACTACATATACACCCCCTTACACTGCCCCCCCCCCCCCCAATAAAAATGAAAAATGTATTGTACAGCAGTGTTTCCAAAACGGAGCCTCCAGCTGTTGCAAAACTACAACTCCCAGCATTTCTGGACAGCCACTGATTGTTCAGGCATGCTGGGAGTTTAGCAACAGCTGGAGGCACCCTGTTTGGGAATCACTGGCGTAGAATACCCCTATGTCCACCCCTATGCAATCCCTAATTTAGTCCTCAAATGCGCATGGCGCTCTCTCACTTTGTAGCCCTGTCGTATTTCAAGGAAACAGTTTAGGGCCACATATGGGGTATCTCTGTACTCGGGAGAAATTGCACTACAAATTTGGGGGGCTTTTTCTCCTTTTACCCCTTATGAAAAGGAAAAGTTGGGGTCTACACCAGCCTGTTAGTGTAAAAAAAAAAAATTTTACACTAACATGCTGGTGTTGCCCTTTACTTTTTATTTTCACAAGAGGTAAAAGGAAAAAAAGACCCCCAAAATTTGTAACGCAATTTCTCCTGAGTACGGAAATACCCCATATGTAGGCGTAAAATGCTCTGCGGGCGCACAACAAGGCTCAGGAGTGAGAGCGCACTATGTACATTTGAGGCCGAAATTGGTGATTTGCACAGGGGTGGCTGATTTTACAGCGGTTCTGACATAAATGCAAAAAAATAAATACCCACATGTGACCCCATTTTGGAAACTACACCCCTCACGGAATGTAATAAGGGGTACAGTGAGCATTTACGCCCCACAGGGGTCTGACAGATTTTTGGGACAGTGGTACGTGAAAATGGAAAATTAAATTTTTTTGTTTGCACAGCCCACTGTTCCAAATATCTGTCAAACGCCAGTAGGGTGTAAATACTCACTGTACCCCTTATTACATTCCGTGAGGGGTGTAGTTTCCAAAATGGGGTCACATGTGGGGGGTCCACTGTTCTGGCACCACGGGGGGCTTTGTAAATGCACATGGCCCCCGACTTCCATTCCAAACAAATTATCTCTCTAAAAGCTCAATGGTGCTCCTTCTCTTCTGAGCATTGTAGTTCGCTCGCAGTGCACTTGACGTCCAAACATGGGGTATTTCCATACTCAGAAGAAATGGGGTTACAAATTTTGGGGGGGCATTTTCTCCTACTACCCTTTGTAAAAAAGTAAAATTTGGGGAAAACCCAGCATTTTAGTGGAAAAATATTTTTTTTAAATTTACACATCCGACTTTAACAACAAGTTGTCAAATACCTGTGGGGTGTTAAGGCTCACCGTACCCCTTGTTACGTTCCTTGAGGGGTGTTGTTTCCATAATAGTGTGCAATGTGGGTTTTTTTGCTGTCCTGGCACCATAGGGGCTTCCTAAATGGGACATGCCCCCCAAAAACCATTTCAGAAAAACTCACTCTCCTAAATCCCCCTGTTGCTCCTTCGCTTCTGAGCCCTCTACTGCGCCCGCCGAACACTTGACATACACATATGAGGTATTTTTTTACTCGAGAGAAATTGGGTTACAAATTTTGAGAGGATTTTTTTCCTTTTACCCCTTGTAAAAATTCAAAAACTGGGTCTACAAGAACATGCCAGTGTAAAAAATGAAGATTTTGAATTTTCTCCTTCACTTTGCTGCTATTCCTGTGAAACACCTAAAGGGTTAACACACTTACTGAATGTCATTTTGAATACTTTGAGGGGTGCAGTTTTTATAATGGGGTCATTTATCGGGTATTTCTAACCAGGAGACCCTTCAAATCCACATCAAACCTGAACTGGTCCCTGAAAAATTCCGATTTTGAAAATTTTGCGAAAAATTGGAAAATTGTTGCTGAACTTTGAAGCCCTCTGATGTCTTCCAAAAGTAAAAACTCATCAATTTTATGATGCAAACATAAAGTAGACATATTGTATATGTGAATCAATATATAATTTATTTGGAATATTCATATTCCTTATAAGCAGAGAGCTTCAAAGTTAGAAAAATGCTAAATTTTCAAATTTTTCATGAAATTTTCAAATTTTTCACCAAGAAAGGATGCAAGTATCGCCGAAAATTTACCACTAACATAAAGTAGAATATGTCACGAAAAAAACAATCTCGGAATCAAATTTATAAGTAAAAGCATTCCAGAGTTATTAATGTTTAAAGTGACAGTGGTCAGATTTGCAAAAAATGCTCCCGTCTTTAGGGTCATAATGGGCTCCGTCCCCAAGGGGTTAAGGTGAAAAAGGGCTCAGTCCTTAAGGGGTTAAATAAAAAAGTGCTGAGTGCTATGATGAAAATCCACCAGTAGATGGCAGTGTGTAACAGCCGAAGTAGAGACATTTACCATGTTTATGTACATTATTAGGCTAGTACAGGGGAGAGCGAGCGGGGATATAACGATCGCTGCTAACGGCTTTAGAACAAGCGCATATCCCGGGATGTACTCAGGAAATAAGGTAAGGAAAATAGGTAAACTGTCAGTTGAAAGAGTTAAATGGCTGCAAGTGTATTTATTGTGTTTGTTTCCAAGGAATGAATGGGATAATTTTACAGTATCACTTCTGAGAGTTCATTAAGTCCATCCGGAACTAAAGTACCCATTCGATATATCCAATACATTTCTTTTCTTTTCTACTGTTCAAAACGATTTGAGATATGTGTTGGAATTGCCTCTATGGGTGTGATGGTTATAGGATGCTGTACATCAGGATGAGATTGTGCGCAATGCCTGGAGACTCCATGTAATAAAAATGTATTACGGATATTATAACGATGTTTATTTAATCGATTATGGAGGGGCTGTGTGGTGCGTCCTACATATTGTAGCGAACAGATACATTGTATAACATACATAACATGGTCTGATTGGCATGTTAATCTAGTTTTAATGTTAAATGTATCTCCCGAGGTCAGGAAACCGCATACGGGTCAAAAATGAGCCGACCGGAGTCAGCGTTTGACTCCGGTCGGCTCATTAAAGTAAATGGAGTTCAGTGCTGGTCCGGCTGGGATACGGGAGAGCCCAGTTTGCCCCTCCCCCAGCCGTATCTGGCACTCGTAATGTAAAAACAAAGTGTGAATGCAGTCTAAGACAGATCAAATGTTCTCATAGCCGAGGGCTCAATATCTTAAAGGGGTTCTCCGGTGCTTAGACATCTTATCCCCTATCCAAAGGATAGGGGATAAGATGCCTGATCGCGGGAGTCCCGCCGCTGGGGACCCACGTGATCTTGCACACAGCACCCCGTTTGTAATCAGTCCCCGGAGCGTGTTCGCTCCGGGTCTGATTAACGGCAACCACACGGCCGGCGGCGTGTGACGTCACGCCTCCGCCCCTGTGTGACGTCACGCTCCGCCCCTCAATGCAAGCCTACGGGAAGGGGCGTGACAGCTCCGGGGACTGATTACAAACGGGGTGCCGCGTTCAAGATCCTGGGGTCCCCAGCGGCGGGAGTCCCGCGATCAGGCATCTTATCCCCTATCCTTTGGTTAGGGGAAAAGATGTGTAAGCACCAGAGAACCCCTTTAATACTAGTTCTAGGCCCTCGTAGCAGGGGCAGACTATTATAATACAACCTCTTAATCTCTCTCAGATGATCCTACTTCAGGGTTAACACTTTGTAGTCCCTGTGCTGCTTCAGCAATTCTTATTTAGGTGCTTTTCATGTCACGGATGGTACTTGTCTGTCCCCCGGCTCCAGCTGTCTCTTCTGCTGCCCACTCTAAACCAGTGTTTCCCAACCAAGGGTGCCTCCAGCTGTCGCAAAACTGCAACTCCCAGCATGCCCGGACAGCCAACAGCTGTCCGGGCATGCTGGGAGTTGCAGTTTTGCGACAGCTGGATGCACTCTGGTTGGGAAACACTGGTATAGTATATGGTGCAACATTCCGGGAATCTGATTGGTTGGATCCATTCCAGGAGTCGGATTGGTTGGATAAATACCGGCCATTGAATTGCCAGTATTTTTTATATAAAAATAACCGTCAGGGTCGGCAAAATAAAGGCTGTGCCGGTAAAATACTGGCCTGGTGGCTGATGTCGTTCCATGTGGCTCTATGGTGGCTGATGTCGTTCCATGTGGCTCTATGGTGGCTGATGTCGCTCTATGGTGGCTGATGTCGCTCCATGTGGCTCTATGGTGGCTGATGTCGCTCTATGTGGCTCTATGGTGGCTGATGTCGCTCTATGGTGGCTGATGTCGCTCTGTGGCTCTATGGTGGCTGATGTCGCTCCATGTGGCTCTATGGTGGCTGATGTCGCTCCATGTGGCTCTATGGTGGCTGATGTCGCTCTATGTGGCTCTATGGTGGCTGATGTCGCTCTATGTGGCTCTATGGTGGCTGATGTCGCTCTATGTGGCTCTGTGGTGGCTGATGTTGCTCCATGTGGCTCTGTGGTGGCTGATGTCGCTCCATGTGGCTCTATGGTGGCTGATGTCACTCTATGTGGCTCTATGGTGGCTGATGTCGCTCCATGTGGCTCTATGGTGGCTGATGTCGCTCCATGTGGCTCTATGGTGGCTGATGTCGTTCCATGTGGCTCTATGGTGGCTGATGTCGCTCTATGGTGGCTGATGTCGCTCCATGTGGCTCTATGGTGGCTGATGTCGCTCTATGCGGCTCTATGGTGGCTGATGTCGCTCTATGTGGCTCTATGGTGGCTGATGTCGCTCTATGTGGCTCTATGGTGGCTGATGTCGCTCTATGTGGCTCTATGGTGGCTGATGTCGTTCCATGTGGCTCTATGGTGGCTGATGTCGCTCCATGTGGCTCTATGGTGGCTGATGTCGCTCTATGTGGCTCTATGGTGGCTGATGTCGCTCCATGTGGCTCTATGGTGGCTGATGTCGCTCCATGTGGCTCTATGGTGGCTGATGTCGCTCTATGTGGCTCTATGGTGGCTGATGTCGCTCTATGTGGCTCTATGGTGGCTGATGTCGCTCTATGTGGCTCTATGGTGGCTGATGTCGCTCCATGTGGCTCTATGGTGGCTGATGTCGCTCTATGTGGCTCTATGGTGGCTGATGTCACTCTATGTGGCTCTATGGTGGCTGATGTCACTCTATGTGGCTCTATGGTGGCTGATGTCGCTCCATGTGGCTCTATGGTGGCTGATGTCGCTCTCACATCTCTCCACCAGTGGTGTGTCCTCACACAAGCCACGAATGCTGATGTCTCAACAAGTCACAGTTCACACCGGCAGTACACAGTCATCACTTTCCGCCTATTTTAAAATAAGCATATAGACCGGGGGTCTCAAACTGGTGGCCCTCCAGATGATTTAAAACGTCAACTCCCAGCATGCCTGGACATGCCCAGACAGCCATTTTCTGCAGCTAATGTCTGTCCGGAATACTGGGAGTTGAAGTTTTGCAACATCTGGAGGGCCACCAGTTTGAGACATCTGATGTAGACCCAACAATGTAATGGTCATAGAATAAGTTCCTCATGCTATTGCCTATTTACTACCAAATAGCCTCATGGTCAGACTTCCCGGCCACCATGTTTTGTTAAACAGCACGCATACCCCAGCAATAAACCACATATACGTTGTGCACAGTACTTTAACCTCTTCAGGACCCATGACGTATGCACACGCCATCACACCCTGGGTCTTAAGGACCCATGACGTATGCATACGTCATGTCTTTTCCTGGTCTCCGCCGCTCACGCGGCGGAGATCGGAAGCGGATCCCTGCTGAAATCCTTCAGCAGGGATCCAGGGCAAACGCCGAGGGGGGCCATGTATGCCCCCCATGTCGGCGTTCGCCGCAAATCGCAAGGGAAATCGCCCTTGCGATCTGCGGCGATACCGGGCTGATCGGGTCTCTGGGACCCGACCGCCCGGTAATTTCGCATGATCCCGGCTGTCACAGACAGCCAGGACCATGCTGGAGCCTAGGAGCGAGGAGGCAAGCCTGCCACCTCCTCCTATTCCCTGCGATCTGTCGGTTAGTTAACCGACCAATCGCAGGAGGGGGGGCGGTTACTTCCTCCCGTCCTGCCCGGCCCCTTGAAGTCCGGAGAGGATGGGAGGAAGACCGGAGGATGCGGCGGGGGACAGGGGAGTGCTGGGGACCGGCCCCGGTACTTACCTCGTCCCTGAAGACCCGGATCCCGGCGGGGAAGATGGCTGCAGCGGCGACAGGTGAGTAGCTCTTCAGCCGCGGTCGGGCCCTTTACAGCAATGCACGTCGCCGTAAAGCGACATGCATTGCTGTATTGGGACCCTATATACTACAACTCCCAGCATGCCCAGACAGCCCTTGGCGTCTGGGCATGCTGGGAGTTGCAGTTTTGCAACATCTGGAGGTCCACAGTTTGGAGACCACTGTGCCCTTCCAGATGTTGCAAAACTACACATCCTCAGCATGCCCTTACTGTCCAGGCATGCTGGGAGTTGTAGGTCTGTAACATCTGGCCCTTCAGATGTTGCAGAACTACAACTCCCAGCATGCCTGGACAGTTTTGGCATACTGGGAGTTGTAGTTTTGCAACATCTGGAAGGGCACAGATTGGGAACCACTGTAGTAGTGGTCTGCAAACTGTAGTCCTCCAGATGTTGCAAACTACAACTCCAAGCATGCTGGGAGTTGTAGTTCGGCAACATCTGGCTCTAAAGATGTTGCCGAACTACTACTCCCAGCATGCCTGAGAATGTTTGGGAGTTGTGGTTTTGCAACAACAGGAGGCACACTGGTTGGGAAACATTGTCTGTTTCCTAACTCAGTGTTTCCCAACCCGTGTGCAGGGTACATTCACATGGGCAGGGGGCTTACAGTGAGTATCAGGCTGCAAGTTTGCGATGCAGCAAATTTTGCGCGGCAGCTCAAACTCGCAGCGGGAAAATCGCTGTAACCCCCCTGCCCGTGTGACTGTACCCTAAAAAAACTACACTACACTAATACAAAATAAAATAAAAAGTAAAAAACACTACATATACACATAGCCCTACACAGCCCCCCTCCTTCCCCAATAAAAATGAAAAACGTCTGGTACGCCACTGTTTTCAAAATGGAGCCTCCAGCTGTTGCAAAACAACAACTCCCAGTATTGCCGGACAGCCGTTGACTGTCCAAGCATGCTGGGAGTTTTGCAACAGCTGGAGGCACACTGTTTGGGAATCACTGGCGTAGAATACCCCTATGTCTACCCCAATGCAAATCCCTAATTCAGGCCTCAAATGCGCATGGCGCTCTCTCACTTCGGAGCCCTGTCGTATTTCAAGGCAACAGTTTAGGGTCACATACGGGGTATCGCCGTACTCGGGAGAAATTGCCTTACAAATTTTGGGGGGCTTTTTCTCCTTTCATCCCTTATGAAAAGGTGAAATTGGGGTCTACACCAGCATGTTAGTGTAAAAAAAAAAATTTTTTTACACTAACATGCTGGTGTTGCCCTATACTTTTCATTTTGACAAGAGGTAAAAGGGAAGAAAGCCCACCACAATTTGTAATGCAACTTCTCCCGACTACGGAGATACCCCATATGTGGGCGCAAAGTGCTCTGGGGGCGCACAACAAGGCCCAGAAGGGAGAGTGCACCATGTACATTTTGAGGCGATTTTCACAGGGGTGGCTGATTGTTACAGCGGTTTTGACAAACGCAAAAAAAAAAAAAAACACGTGACCCCATTTTGGAAACTACACCCCTCACGGAATGTAATGAGGGGTGCAGTGAGAATTTACACCCCACTGGTGTCTGACAGATCTTTGGAACAGTGGGCTGCGCAAATTAAAAATTTTTTACAGCCCACTGTTCCAAAGATCTGACAGACACCAGTGGGGGCTAAATGCTCATTGTACCCCTTGTTACGTTCCTCAAGGGGTCTCGTTTCCAATGTGGTATGCCATGTGGGGGTTATTTTGCTGTCCTGGCACCATAGGGGCTTCCTAAATGCGACATGCCCCCAAGCAAAATTTGCTCTCAAAAAGCCAAATATGACTCCTTCTCTTCTGAGCATTGTAGTTCGCCCATAGTGCACTTCATGTCAACTTATGGGATACCTCCATACTCAGAAGAGATGGGGTTACAAATTTTGGGGGCTATTTTCTGCTATTAACCCTTGCAAAAATGTGAAATTTGGGGGGAAGCACACATTTTATTGAAATTTTTTAAAATTTTTTTACATATGCAAAAGTCGTGAAACACCTGTGGGGTATTAAGGCTCACTTTATTCCTTGTTACGTTCCTCAAGGGGTCTAGTTTCCAAAATGGTATGCCATGTGGGTATTTTTTGCTGTCCTGGCACCATAGGGGCTTCCTATATGGGACATGCCCCCCAAAAACCATTTCAGAAAAACGTACGCTCCAAAATCCCCTTGTTGCTCCTTCTCTTCTGAGCCCTCTACTGCGCCCGCCGAACACTTTACATAGACATATGAGGTATGTGCTTAGTCGAGAGAAATTGGGCTACAAATAGAAGTATACATTTTCTCCTTTTACCCCTTGTAAAAATTCAAAAATTGGGTCTACAAGAACATGCGAGTGTAAAAAATGGAAATTGTGAATTTTCTCCTTCACTTTGCTGCTATTCCTGTGAAACACCTAAAGGGTTAAAATGCTGACTGAATGTCATTTTGAATATTTTGGGGGGTGCAGTTTTTATAATGGGGTCATTTGTGGGGTATTTCTAAGATGAAGACCCTTCAAATCCACTTCAAACCTGAACTGGTCCCTGAAAAATTGTGATTTTGGAAATTTTGTGAAAAATTGGAAAATTGCTGCTGAACTTTGAAGCCCTCTGATGTCTTCCAAAAGTAAAAACTCGTCAATTTTATTATGCAAACATAAAGTAGACATATTGTATATGTGAATAAAATAAAATAATATTTGGAATATCCATTTTCCTTACAAGCAGAGAGCTTCAAAGTTAGAAAAATGCAAAATTTTCACATTTTTCATCAAATTTTGGGATTTTTCACCAAGAAAGGATGCAAGTTACCAAAAATTTTTACCACTAAGTTAAAGTAGAATATGTCACGAAAAAACAATCTCGGAATCAGAATGATAACTAAAAGCATTCCAGAGTTATTAATGTTTAAAGTGACAGTGGTCAGATGTGCAAAAAATGGCCGGGTCCAAAGGTGTAAAATGGCTGGGTCCTTAAGGGGTTAAAGGGGTATTCTGGTGGACTTTTTTCTTTTTAAGTCAACTGGTGCCAGAAAGTTTAAAAGATTTGTAAATTCTATTGAAAAAAAATCTTAATCCTTCCAGTACTTATTAGTGGCTGTATTCTCCAGAGGTTCTTTTCTTTTTGGATTTCTTTTCTGTCATGACCACAGTGCCCACTGCTGACACCTCTGTCCATGTCAGGAACTGTCCAGAGCAGGAGAAAATCCCCATAGCAAACATATGCTGCTCTGGACAGTTCCTAAAATGGACAGAGGTGTCAGCAGAGAGCACTGTGGTCATGAAAGAATTGAAATCCTAAAAGAAAAGAATTTTCTCTGTAATATATAGCCACTAATAAGTACTGGAAGGATTAAGATTTTTTAATAGAAGTAATTTACAAATCTGTTTAACTTTCTGGCACCAGTTGATAAAAAAAAAGTACCCCTTTAAATGTTTCGTATATAACAGTCTGCAATCTTTCCTGCAAAGACCCGAATGGTTAACACAAATGTAAGATTTCTTGGCATTGCAACAAATAAGCTTTTTGTATGGAGGGCACCTGTCAATTCAAGGGGTTCTTGCACATTTTGCTGACCCCCCTCCTCACATTTCTTCCTCTCTAATGTTCACTGTCTGCAGTGGTCTGTTGGTGATAGCTGGCCCTTGATTGTCCCTCACCCTGTCCTATCTGGTTACCAGTGCTCTCTCTGACGTGCCCACTGGCAGAAACCTTAACACTGACAGACAAACAGGCCTCCAGGTTCCACCACGTTGACTGCCCCATTGCTCAGTGCATTTTCCACCAACACAAACTGTACTCTTTTGGTTGGTAGTGTGGTAACCACGAGTGAAACCCGTGACCGCCACTATGCTGGGGTTAGCTACTTGGTTCTTGGGGGGGGTTATGAACCCAGGGTCGGATGGTATTAACCCTTAATGTCGCGTGAAGCCACTGTAGTCTTGGTATCTCCCGGGGTACTACAGGTCCAGGGAACTCCGTCTCCCCACAGGCTAGCAAGGAAAGAATTGACTCCACACTAGGTTGCAGTTTAACGGAGGCTTTACTAACTTGAAGATAGGTGGTACAATCTCCACAGCGCTCAACCAAAGTCTCCCAAAGGTTTAACAGACAGTCTCTAGAGGACCACACAGCTTGCAGTGCCTGGACTTGATATTGCATATATGCTTGGCTCTTACGGCCGGACTAGGAGTTTTAGGTCTGCGCTATATTAGGTTTGAGATCAAAGTCACTTACTGAAGTGTCGGTAGATTTGTGGCTTTTCGCCGAAAGATAATGAATTGTCCTTTAGGAATTCTCTGATCAAGGCTGAAGTAAAGGCTTGATATTAGTTGGGGTTTCTTCATGCTTTTCTTATCTCTCTCTCTCTCTCATCTTTGCTCTCACTCCTCTGCGGATTCTTCACTCTGTACTCTGAACTGAATGAATTGCTTTACTCCTCCTCTATTCCTCTCACAGGAAATGCCACCCTTTATAAGGGAAGGCTGAACTAAAGCCCATTGGCCAGGCAGCTGTGGATCATAGAGTTGTCTGTATCCCCTTTAGGATTTACAATAAAGTTACATACAAGTGATAACATAATATAACACCTTACACAAAAGTTCAGTCTAGCCCTCAGTCCTCCACTCTCACATACCCTAACTAAGCCTGAGGTTGCTAGGCAACATACTTAAAGCTACAGACACCTATTAACGGATTGCTAAATTATAACAGTGAAAATACAGATTAGAAATGGTTGAGTCCCTGCAGGGGAGCCCCCAGGACACTGGAGGTCTCAATCTGACAGGTCCTAAAATGCCTTGACACAATGTACCTTTACTGGGACACCACAGTAGCATGGTAGACATAAACATAAGGCATAACCTCCCATGGACACTCATAAGTAACTGTGCTTCTCCCATAAAGAACTTCATACCCCTAAAGGCGTATTCCACTGGAAATTAGTTCTATAAAAAAAAATCCTAATCCTTCCAGTACTTCTCAGCTGCTGTATACTACAGAGGAAGTTCTTTTCTTTTTGAATTCCCTTTCTGTCTGACCACAGTGCTCTCTGCTGCCACCTCTGCCCATGTCAGGAACTGTCTGGAGCAGAAGCATATTCCAATAGCAAACCTATCCTGCTCTGGACGGTTCCTGACATGGACAGAGATGTCAGCAGAGAGCACTGTGGTCAGACAGAATACCTCTAGAGCATACAGCATCTTGAAGTACTGGAAGGATTAAGATTTTTAAATGGAAGTAATTTTCAAATCTGTTAAACTTTCTGGTACCAGTTGATTTAAAAAATAAATCTGGTTTTCCACTGGAGTACCACTTTAACCTCTTAAGGACCCCGCATCATATGGCGGTGGGCCCGGCATCATAGTGAAGCCGGGACCCGCATCTAACAGCGTGCGGCACTGATCGCAGTGCCGCGCGCTATTAACCCTTTAGCCGCGCGCTCAAAGCTGAGCCGCGCAGCTAAAAACGAAAGTAAAAGTGCCCGGCTAGCTCAGGGAGCTGTTCGGGATCATCGCGGTATAATGTCGGCATCCCGAACAGCTGTAGCACAGGAGGAGGTCTTCTTACCTTCTCCTGTGCTGTCCGATCGCCGAATGAATGCTTCAAGCCTGAGATCCAGACTTGAGCATCCAATCGCCGAAAACACTGATTGATCCATTCCTATGGAGATGCATCAATCAGTGGTAAAGATCAGTTAATGCAATGTTATAGCCTGCCCTGTAGGAGCTATAATATTGCATAAGAAAAGTGTAAAAAAAAAAAAATCATTAACCCTTTCAATTATCCCTTCCCCTAATAAAAGTTTGAATCACCCGGCATTTCCAAGAATAAAAAAAACACAGTGTAAATAAAAATAAACATATGTGGTATCATCGCGTGCAGAAATGTCCGAATTATAAAAATATACTGCTTTTTAAACCGCACGTTCAATGGCGTATGCGCAAAAAAATTCCAAAGTCCAAAATAGCGCATTTTTGATCACTTTTTATACCACAAAAAAGTTAATAAAAAGTGATCAATAAGCCTGATCAGAACAAAAATGATACAGCTAAAAACTTCAGACCACGGCGCAAAAAAATAGCTCTCATAGCACCCTGAACACAGAAAAATAAAAAAGTTATAGGGGTCAGAATATGACCATTTTAAACGTATAAATGTTCCTGCATGTAGTCAGGATTTTTTTCTGAAGTGATACAAAATCAAACCTATACAAGTAGGGTATCATTTTAACCGTATGGACCTACAGAATAAAGATAAGGTGTCATTTTTGCCAAAAAATGTACTACGTAAAAACGGAAGCCCCCAAAACTTACAAAATAGAGTTTTTTTTCATCAATTTTGTCGCACATTGATTTTTTTTCCCGTTTCAATGTAGATGTTTGGGTAAAATGACTAATGTCATTACAAAGAAGAATTGGTGACGCAAAAAATAAGCCATCATATAGAATTTTAGGAAAAAATTTTACAGTTATGATTTTTTAAAGTTAAGGAGGAAAAATTGAAAATGAAAAAACGGAAAAAGCCCGGGTCCTTAAGGGGTTAATGGAATGAGTAACCTCGTCTTTACAGAGAATTGCAGTGACCATACAGTGTGAGAAGAAATGGTAAAATATTGTCAGAAGGTTCCTCAGTAAGATTGTAAGAAAGCTCGGCTAACATCGTAAAGGGGTACTCCGGCCCTGAGACATCTTATACCCTATCCAAAGGATAGGGGATATGATGTCTCCCCATGGGGGTCCCGCCGCTGGGGACCCCCGCAATCTTGTATTCGCCACCCACCTGTTTGAGCTGCACACAGCGGTGCCAGCTCACAAACAGGGGCCAGAGTATCATGACCTCTCCCCCCCCCCCCCCCCCCCGCCCCCCCGTATGCAAGTCTATGGAATGGGGGGTAGAGGAGTGTACATGGGTGACAGAGGGGGGATGGCCAAGGTGGACATGGATGACAGGAGGGACAGAGGGGTGATTAGGGTGGAGGGACAATGGTGACAGATGTAGACTGGGGGGTGGTCAGAGGGGTGGATGGGGGGGGAAACGTGTGTTGCAGAGGAATGGACAGAGGTGGCCAAGGTGGACATGGATGACAGGATGGTGGACACGGGAGATATGGGGGTGAACAGGGATAACGGGGGTGGACAAGGATGACAAGGGGGATAAAAGAGGGGTGACAAAGGGATAGAGGGGTGAATAGGGGGGTAGACATGTGTTACAGGGGGGTGGACAGGGAGGGGTGGACATGGGTGACAGGGATAGACAGGGGGTGGACGGGGTTAAGAAGGGGTAACAGAGGGTAGGAAAGGGTACAGTACCTTTTTGCCATTTTTCTTCACTACACTGGCACAGTAACAAAATCCTCAAACACACTGGGGGGGATTTTGTAGCCTATCTTAACGTCAATGCCATGAACATGGCTTTTACGAGTGTTTTTGGAGGAGATAGCCTTGAATTTTTGGATCTTAAACTATACGTGGAGAATAACCAGCTTCTGGCACGAGGCTATAGGAAAGAAGTGGCAAGAAATGCTCTTTTACACTATAAGAGCTCCCACCCTATTGAAACTAAAAATTCTATTCCGTACAGCCAGCTTCTACGTCTAAAAAGAAATAATAGCAAGCAGTCTGATTATGAGGAACAAGCAGGACACTTACTTACACGCTTTAGACAGCGTCAGTATCCTAATGAAGTATTGGCACGAGCTTACAGGAGAGCTGCAACTAAAAACAGAGAGGACTTACTTATAGATTCAAAAAATAAGATAAAAGATTTTCAGTCTACTACTGAACAGAATTCAAGATTCATGTTTGCTTTTAAAAACAGCCCTTTGAATCATGTCATTAAATCTGCCATCACCAAGAACTGGCATCTACTCATGGCAGATCCAGATATTGTGAATACAGTCCAGAATAGACCTACAGTGACCTTCAGAAAAAACAAGACGATCGCTGATTTATTGAAGGGTCAGAAGTTTAATAGAGAAGCACATCCCAAGGAGACTTGGTTGTCTGGTATAGCCCCGAAAGGGAATAAGAATTGCGGTTTCTGTCCTCAATGCCCTCATAACATCAATGCGATTTCTATCAAATTAGGGAGTTATGTTTTTGAAATAAAACACCTCATCACCTGCCGGAGCACCTTTGTTGTATATTTTTTATGTTGTAGTTGCCAATTCTTTTATATTGGAAAAACCGAGAGACAACTCCGGGCTCGAGTACGAGAGCATATGTACTCAGTTCGTAAAGGAGGCGGATCCCCAACATTTGTCCAGCATATGCAATCCATACATGGTGGCAATTGCACCACGTTAAAATTTGGAGGTCTTGAAACAATCCCTTGTCACCCTTCTGGAGGAGATAGACACCGCCTGCTCCTGCGTGCTGAGGCGCGATGGATATTGCGCCTTGACGCGCAGGGGCCGTTAGGGTTAAATGATAAACTAGATTTTTCCCCTTTTTTTATAAATTTCCCTTTATTCAGGGCAGTTCTAGGTCTATTAGTAGTGATGTACTTACCTAACTTGCTTTTTGCTTCCTTATGTGGTTTCTGTTCCGTTCATTTCTTAATGCAACACGGGGTGAGAGTTCACCTGGAATCATGTGACTCACCAGCTGCACCTTTATAATTCGCACAGCGCGATGACGTTAACGAGGCCGGATGAAGCGCATTCCTATGCGTGAAACCGCCGGCAGTCGCCTCTGAGCGCTCCACTATCCATGTCCTCCGTGTTCGAGTCGCGACCCGAGATGGGAGCAGGATTACCTGGACTGAAGCGGTGAGTGCAGGACACCTTTTTTCTTCATTTACTATTATTTGGTGACTACGGTCTTTATTGTCCTAGCACCTCCGTTGCCAGGGTGGATTTCCAGACTAGCGGGACGTCGTCTCCATCTCGTGGTCTTAGGAGGCCTAAGGTATCGGTGCCACTGTTGTTTCTTTTTTACTTTTAGTAGATTTGTAAATTACTTCTATTAAAAAATCTTAATCCTTCCAGTACTTATTAGTGGCTATATATTACAGAGAAAATTCTTTTCTTTTAGGATTTCATTTCTTTCATGACCACAGTGCTCTCTCCTGACACCTCTGTCCATTTTAGGAACTGTCCAGAGCAGCATATGTTTGCTATGGGGATTTTCTCCTGCTCTGGACAGTTCCTGACATGGACAGAGGTGTCAGCAGTGGGCACTGTGGTCATGACAGAAAAGAAATCCAAAAGAAAAGAACCTCTGGAGAATACAGCCACTAATAAGTACTGGAAGGATTAAGATTTTTTTTCAATTGAATTAATTTACAAATCTTTTAAACTTTCTGGCACCAGTTGACTTAAAAAAAAAAAAAAAAGTTTTCCACCAGAATACCCCTTTAAAGTACTGTGCACAACGTATATGTTTAGGTTTATTGCTGGGGTATGCGTGCTGTTTAACAAAACATGGTGGCCAGGAAGTCTGACCATGAGGCTATTTGGTAGTAAACAGGCAATAGCATGAGGAACTTATTCTATGACCATTACATTGTTGGGTCTACATCAGATGTCTCAAACTGGTGGCCCTCCAGATGTTGCAAAACTTCAACTCCCAGCATTCCCGACAGACATTAGCTGCAGAAAATGGCTGTCTGGGCATGTCCAGGCATGCTGGGAGTTGACGTTTTAAATCATCTGGAGGGCCACCAGTTTGAGACCCCCGGTCTATATGCTTATTTTAAAATAGGCGGAAAGTGATGAATGTGTACTGCCGGTGTGAACTGTGACTTGTTGAGACATCAGCATTCGTGGCTTGTGTGAGGACACACCACTGGTGGAGAGATGTGAGAGCGACATCAGCCACCATAGAGCCACATGGAGCGACATCAGCCACCATAGAGCCACATAGAGTGACATCAGCCACCATAGAGCCACATGGAGCGACATCAGCCACCATAGAGCCACATGGAGCGACATCAGCCACCATAGAGCCACATGGAGCGACATCAGCCACCATAGAGCCACATAGAGCGACATCAGCCACCATAGAGCCACATGGAGCGACATCAGCCACCATAGAGCCACATGGAGCGACATCAGCCACCATAGAGCCACATAGAGCGACATCAGCCATCATAGAGCCACATAGAGCGACATCAGCCACCATAGAGCGACATCAGCCACCATAGAGCCACATAGAGTGACATCAGCCACCATAGAGCCACATGGAGCGACATCAGCCACCATAGAGCCACATGGAGCAACATCAGCCACCATAGAGCCACATAGAGCCACATCAGCCACCATAGAGCCACATAGAGCGACATCAGCCACCATAGAGCCACATAGAGCGACATCAGCCACCATAGAGCCACATGGAGCGACATCAGCCACCATAGAGCCACATGGAGCGACATCAGCCACCATAGAGCCACATAGAGCGACATCAGCCACCATAGAGCCACATAGAGCGACATCAGCCACCATAGAGCCACATAGAGCGACATCAGCCACCATAGAGCGACATCAGCCACCATAGAGCCACATAGAGTGACATCAGCCACCATAGAGCCACATGGAGCGACATCAGCCACCATAGAGCCACATGGAGCGACATCAGCCACCATAGAGCGACATCAGCCACCATAGAGCCACATGGAACGACATCAGCCACCATAGAGCCACATGGAACGACATCAGCCACCAGGCCAGTATTTTACCGGCACAGCCTTTATTTTGCCGACCCTGACGGTTATTTTTATATAAAAAATACTGGCAATTCAATGGCCGGTATTTATCCAACCAATCCGACTCCTGGAATGGATCCAACCAATCAGATTCCCGGAATGTTGCACCATATACTAGACAGAGGGGTGATTAGGGTGGAGGGACAATGGTGACAGATGTAGACTGGGGGGTGGTCAGAGGGGTGGATGGGGGGGGAAACGTGTGTTGCAGAGGAATGGACAGAGGTGGCCAAGGTGGACATGGATGACAGGATGGTGGACACGGGAGATATGGGGGTGAACAGGGATAACGGGGGTGGACAAGGATGACAAGGGGGATAAAAGAGGGGTGACAAAGGGATAGAGGGGTGAATAGGGGGGTAGACATGTGTTACAGGGGGGTGGACAGGGAGGGGTGGACATGGGTGACAGGGATAGACAGGGGGTGGACGGGGTTAAGAAGGGGTAACAGAGGGTAGGAAAGGGTACAGTACCTTTTTGCCATTTTTCTTCACTACACTGGCACAGTAACAAAATCCTCAAACACACTGGGGGGGATTTTGTAGCCTATCTTAACGTCAATGCCATGAACATGGCTTTTACGAGTGTTTTTGGAGGAGATAGCCTTGAATTTTT
Source organism: Hyla sarda (assembly GCF_029499605.1). Classification (NCBI taxonomy): domain Eukaryota; kingdom Metazoa; phylum Chordata; class Amphibia; order Anura; family Hylidae; genus Hyla; species Hyla sarda. The sequence goes on from NC_079196.1 coordinate 74,664,464, forward strand.
GGATCTTAAACTATACGTGGAGAATAACCAGCTTCTGGCACGAGGCTATAGGAAAGAAGTGGCAAGAAATGCTCTTTTACACTATAAGAGCTCCCACCCTATTGAAACTAAAAATTCTATTCCGTACAGCCAGCTTCTACGTCTAAAAAGAAATAATAGCAAGCAGTCTGATTATGAGGAACAAGCAGGACACTTACTTACACGCTTTAGACAGCGTCAGTATCCTAATGAAGTATTGGCACGAGCTTACAGGAGAGCTGCAACTAAAAACAGAGAGGACTTACTTATAGATTCAAAAAATAAGATAAAAGATTTTCAGTCTACTACTGAACAGAATTCAAGATTCATGTTTGCTTTTAAAAACAGCCCTTTGAATCATGTCATTAAATCTGCCATCACCAAGAACTGGCATCTACTCATGGCAGATCCAGATATTGTGAATACAGTCCAGAATAGACCTACAGTGACCTTCAGAAAAAACAAGACGATCGCTGATTTATTGAAGGGTCAGAAGTTTAATAGAGAAGCACATCCCAAGGAGACTTGGTTGTCTGGTATAGCCCCGAAAGGGAATAAGAATTGCGGTTTCTGTCCTCAATGCCCTCATAACATCAATGCGATTTCTATCAAATTAGGGAGTTATGTTTTTGAAATAAAACACCTCATCACCTGCCGGAGCACCTTTGTTGTATATTTTTTATGTTGTAGTTGCCAATTCTTTTATATTGGAAAAACCGAGAGACAACTCCGGGCTCGAGTACGAGAGCATATGTACTCAGTTCGTAAAGGAGGCGGATCCCCAACATTTGTCCAGCATATGCAATCCATACATGGTGGCAATTGCACCACGTTAAAATTTGGAGGTCTTGAAACAATCCCTTGTCACCCTTCTGGAGGAGATAGACGCCGCCTGCTCCTGCGTGCTGAGGCGCGATGGATATTGCGCCTTGACGCGCAGGGGCCGTTAGGGTTAAATGATAAACTAGATTTTTCCCCTTTTTTTATAAATTTCCCTTTATTCAGGGCAGTTCTAGGTCTATTAGTAGTGATGTACTTACCTAACTTGCTTTTTGCTTCCTTATGTGGTTTCTGTTCCGTTCATTTCTTAATGCAACACGGGGTGAGAGTTCACCTGGAATCATGTGACTCACCAGCTGCACCTTTATAATTCGCACAGCGCGATGACGTTAACGAGGCCGGATGAAGCGCATTCCTATGCGTGAAACCGCCGGCAGTCGCCTCTGAGCGCTCCACTATCCATGTCCTCCGTGTTCGAGTCGCGACCCGAGATGGGAGCAGGATTACCTGGACTGAAGCGGTGAGTGCAGGACACCTTTTTTCTTCATTTACTATTATTTGGTGACTACGGTCTTTATTGTCCTAGCACCTCCGTTGCCAGGGTGGATTTCCAGACTAGCGGGACGTCGTCTCCATCTCGTGGAATGTTGCACCATATACTATACCAGTGTTTTCCAACCAGAGCGCATCCAGCTGTCGCAAAACTGCAACTCCCAGCATGCCCGGACAGCTGTTGGCTGTCCGGGCATGCTGGGAGTTGCAGTTTTGCGACAGCTTGAGGCACCCTTGGTTGGGAAACACTGGTTTAGAGTGGGCAGCAGAAGAGACAGCTGGAGCCGGGGGACAGACAAGTACCATCCGTGACATGAAAAGCACCTAAATAAGAATTGCTGAAGCAGCACAGGGACTACAAAGTGTTAACCCTGAAGTAGGATTATTTGAGAGAGATTAAGAGGTTGTATTATAATAGTCTGCCCCTGCTACGAGGGCCTAGAACTAGTATTAAAGGGGTTCTCCGGTGCTTACACATCTTTTCCCCTATCCAAAGGATAGGGGATAAGATGCCTGATCGCGGGACTCCCGCCGCTGGGGACCCCAGGATCTTGAACGCGGCACCCCGTTTGTAATCAGTCCCCGGAGCTGTCACGCCCCCTCCCGTAGGCTTGCATTGAGGGGCGGAGCGTGACGTCACACAGGGGCGGAGGCGTGACGTCACACGCCGCCGGCCGTGTGGTCGCCGGTAATCAGACCCGGAGAGAACACGCTCCGGGGACTGATTACAAACGGGGTGCTGTGTGCAAGATCACGGGGGTCCCCAGCGGCGGGACTCCCGCGATCAGGCATCTTATCCCCTATCCTTTGGATAGGGAATAAGATGTCTAAGCACCGGAGAACCCCTTTAAGATATTGAGCCCTCGGCTATGAGAACATTTGATCTGTCTTAGACTGCATTCACACTTTGTTTTTACATTACGAGTGCCAGATACGGCTGGGGGAGGGGCAAACCGGGCTCTCCCGTATCCCAGCCGGACCAGCACTGAACTCCATTTACTTTAATGAGCCGACCGGAGTCAAACGCTGACTCCAGTCGGCTCATTTTTGACCCGTATGCGGTTTCCTGACCTCTAAAAAAACGTGAGATACATTTAACATTAAAACTAGATTAACATGCCAATCAGACCATGTTATGTATGTTATACAATGTATCTGTTCGCTACAATATGTAGGACGCACCACACAGCCCCTCCATAATCGATTAAATAAACATCGTTATAATATCCGTAATACATTTTTATTACATGGAGTCTCCAGGCATTGCGCACAATCTCATCCTGATGTACAGCATCCTATAACCATCATACCCATAGAGGCAATTCCAACACATATCTCAAATCGTATTGAACAGTAGAAAAGAAAAGAAATGTATTGGATATATCGAATGGGTACTTTAGTTCCGGATGGACTTAATGAACTCTCAGAAGTGATACTGTAAAATTATCCCATTCATTCCTTGGAAACAAACACAATAAATACACTTTCAACTAATCCAGATATATTCATACTTATATGCTTCATTTAATGCCACTCGCAGCCATTTAACTCTTTCAACTGACAGTTTACCTATTTTCCTTACCTTATTTCCTGAGTACATCCCGGGATATGCGCTTGTTCTAAAGCCGTTAGCAGCGATCGTTATATCCCCGCTCGCTCTCCCCTGTACTAGCCTGATAATGTACATAAACATGGTAAATGTCTCTACTTCGGCTGTTACACACTGCCATCTACTGGTGGATTTTCATCATAGCACTCAGCACTTTTTTATTTAACCCCTTAAGGACTGAGCCCTTTTTCACCTTAAGGACTCAGCCGTTTTTTGCAATTCTGACCACTCTCACTTTAAACATTAATAACTCTGGAATGCTTTTACTTATCATTCTGATTCCGAGATTGTTTTTTTGTGACATATTCTTTTTTAACTTAGTGGTAAAATTTTATGGTAACTTGCATCCTTTCTTGGTGAAAAATCCCCAAATTTGATGAAAAAATTGAAAATTTTGCATTTTTCTAATTTGAAGCTCTCTGCTTGTAAGGAAAATGGATATTCAAAATAAAAAAAATTTTGATTCACATATACAATATGTCTACTTTATATTGACATCATAACATTTATGAATTTTTACTTTTGGAAGACACCAGAGGGCTTCAAAGTTCAGCAGCAATTTTCAAATTTTTCACAAAATTTTCAAACTCGATATTTTTCAGGGACCAGTTCAGATTTGAAGAGGATTTGAAGGGTCTTCATATTAGAAATACCCCACAAATGACCCCATTATAAAAACTGCACCCCCCAAAGTATTCAAAATTACATTCAGTCAGTGTTTTAACCCTTTAGGTGTTTCACAGGAATAGCAGCAAAGTGAAGGAGAAAATTCAAAATCTTCATTTTTTACACTCGCATGTTCTTGTAGACCCAATTTTAGAATTTTTGCATGTTGTAAAAGGAGAAAATTTTTACTTGTATTTGTAGCCCAATTTTTCTCGAGTAAGCACATACCTCATATGTCTATGTAAAGTGTTCGGCGGGCGCAGTAGAGGGCTCAGAAGGGAAGGAGCGACAAGGGGATTTTGGAGAGAACATTTTTCTGAAATGGTTTTTGGGGGGCATGTCACCTTTAGGAAGCCCCTAGGGTGTCAAAACAGCAAAAAAAAACACATGGCATACCATTTTGGAAACTAGACCCCTTGAGGAATGTAAAAAGGAATTAAGTGAGCCTTAATACCCCACAGGTGTTTCATGACTTTTGCAAATGTAAAAAAAAAAAAAAAATTACCTAAAATGCTTGGTTTCCCAAAAATTTAACATTTTTACAAAGGGTCAAAGCACAAAATACCCCCCAAAATTTGAAGCCCAATTTATCCCAATTCAGAAAATACCCCATATGGGGGTGAAAAGTGCTCTGCTGGTGCACAACAGGTCTCAGAAGAGGAGTAGTCACATTTGGCTTTTTGGAAGCAAATTTTGCTCTGGGGGCATGCCGCATTTAGGAAGCCCCTATGGTGCCAGGACAGCAAAAAAAAACACATGGCATACCATTTTGGAAACTAGACCCCTTGGGGAATGTAACAAGGGGTAAAGTGAACCTTAATACCTCACAGGGGTTTCACGACTTTTGCACATGTTAAAAAAATATATAATTTTACCTAAAATGCTTGGTTTCTCCAAATTTTTACATTTTTACAAAGGGTTAAAGCAGAAAATACCCCCCAAAATTTGAAGCCCAATTTCTCCCGATTCAGAAAACACCCCATATGGGGGTGAAAAGTGCTCTACAGGTCTCAGAAGAGAAGTAGTCACAATTGGCTTTTAGGAAGAAAATTTTGCTCTGGGGGCATGCCGCATTTAGGAAGCCCCTATGGTGCCAGGACAGCAAAAAAAAACAAAAAAAACATGGCATACCATTTTGGAAACTAGACCCCTTGGGGAACGTAACAGTGTTACAGTAAGTACTTACACCTCACAGTTTTTTTTGAACAATGGGCCGTAAAAGTGAAAAATTTTATTTTTTTGCACTATATTGATAGTGTTAGCCCAAATATTTCATCTTCACATTGGGTAATAGGGCAAAAGGCCCCCAAAATTTGTAGAACAACTTTGTCTGAGAAAAAAAATACCCCATATGTGGATGTAAATTGCTCTGTGGACGCACTACAATGCTCAGAATAGAAGGAGGGAAATTTTGTTGAAATCGAAGTCGGGGGTCAAGTGCATTTATAAAGCCCCCAACAGAAAAAAAAAAAAAACACATGTGACACAATTTTAGAAACTACACCCCTCAATGAACGTAACAAGGGGTACAGTGGAAAATAACACCTCACAGGTTTTTTGAAAAATGGGCCATAAATTGAAAAATAAGATGTTTTTACAATAAAATGCTGGGGTTACCCAATTTTTAACATTTTCACATGGGGTAATATGAGGAATTGGGTTACAAATTTTGGAGGACTTTTTCCCCTGACTATGAAAATACATCCACATATGGGGTAACGTGCTGGACGGGCGTACAACAAGGCTCAGAAGTCATAGAGGTCACTTTGTATTTGTGACCTATGGCATATCAGTAGCTGACGGTTACATACATTCCGAGAAAAATACAAAAATGAAACACCCAAATGTGACACCATTACAGAAAGTACCCACCCTGAGGAATGGGTATAGGGGTAAAGAGGACATTTTTAATGCACAGGTGTTTCCTAAATTTATTTTCCAGGAATGGATGAAGGGTAGCTTTTGAAAATTGCAATTTTCAACCTATACTCTGCTTCATCTTTCTGGGAACAACTAACATGTGACTCCGAATTGTCGCCTGGAAATACGACAGAGCTCAGCAAGAACTCTTCGCATTTGAGGCAGATGTTTGTTACGGACCTAACAGTTACATACATTCAGAGGAAAATACAAGAAAGGAACACCCACATGTGAGAATACTATTAACAGTACACCCCCCTAGGGAAGGTGTATAGGGTGAAGTGGAGATTTGGAACAGACGGGTGTTCCCTTCATTTATTTTCCAGGAATGGATGAAGTGTACTATGGGGGGAAGAAAATTGCAATTTTAGTACTGATATGCCAATTATTTTCCCAGAATGATGACCCAGAGTACAGCCAAAAGTAAAAATGATGCCCGCCCCAAACCCTATACTCTGAATCATCATTCTGGGAAGGGGATGTGTGGGGCCGTCCCTATTCTGTTACCTCAAATGCGCAACCCGCTCAGGTGGAGAGAGAGAGCGTTGCGCATTTGAGGCAACTGCAAACCTCCAATGCTGTTGACTCTGTGACCCATGACCCATTTTTTAGGGGGAAGAAAAAAAAAAATATTGGAGTATTGGGAAAAAGGGTTTTTTTTTTTTGGGCGGGGGGGATAGGGTATTTTGGTATAAAATTTGGAAGTCAATGTACCCTGGACTGGTACATTGGAGCCGAATTCTGGGGAATGAAAATTAGGGCAAAGGATGGAAAATTTAGTACTCCATGGAAGTGTGATACTCCCTGAAGCAGTCTATGCAGAGGCCCGGATTATCTGGGCAAGTGTCACACTGAATGGTGGTGTCCCTCCGTCTCCCCTTCCTGTAACACACTCTGCATTTCTTCTGGGTTCGTCCCGACCTTCTAGTGTTGGGGATCACACCAGGAAAGTGTTGGCCCGGGACGATCCGGGGACCTAAAGTTCCAGAGGTGCTCTGACCCGCTCCTTGGCGGTCACCAAAGATGAGGGCCTTTAGAACTACCTCTTGGAACTCCAGGTATGTCCCTGTGTTGCCAGCGTTCTGGTACAGTATAAAAGAGTTGTACATGGCAACCTGTACCATGTAGACCGCAACCTTTTTATACCATACACGTGTTTTCCGCATGGCATTATATGGCTTGAGGACTTGATCAGAAAGATCAACTCCCCCCATATACTGATTGTAGTCCAGAATACAATCAGGCTTGAGGACCGGTCCCGCGGTACCTCGCACAGGGACAGGGGTGCTGCCATTCCCATGAATTGTGGTGAGCATAAGGACATCCCTCTTGTCCTTATACCGGACCAACAACAGGTTCTCATGGGAAAAGGCACGGGACTCACCCCGGGGGATAGGAGCATGTAGGGGATGGGACGGAAGGCCTCTTTGATTCTTCCGGACTGTCCCACAAGCGACCGTGGATCTGGCGGCGAGGGATGTGAAGAGAGGGATACTAGTATAAAATTTATCCACATAAAGGTGGTAACCTTTATCTAGCAATGGGTGCAAAAGGCCCCAAACGATTTTCCCTCTAACACCCAGAGTGGGGGGACATTCTGGGGGTTCGAAACGGGAATCTCGTCCCTCATACACTATAAACTTGCAAGTGTACCCGGAGGTACTCTCGCAAAGTTTATACATCTTCACGCCATACCGCGCTTGCTTGGTTGGGATGTATTGCCGGAAGCTGAGTCTCCCCTTGAAGCTGATGAGCGACTCATCAATAGAGACCTCCCGCCCCGGGACATAGGCCTCCCAAAATCTGGCCCCGAAGTGATTGATGACCGGCCTGATTTTATACAGGCGGTCATACGCAGGATCAGTTCGGGGGGGACATGCCGCATTATCAGCATAATGCAAACATCTCCGAATGGCCTCGAACCGGGGATGTGTCATGGCCATACAGTAGAGGGGTGTCTGGTAAAAGACGTCCCCACTCCAATATTGCCTGACACAGGTTTTTTTTAACTATACCCATATGCAGCGCGAGGCCCCAAAAGGTCCTCATTTCGGCTGCATCGACTGGAGTCCAGCCGCCGGGTCTAGCTAAAAATGAGCCCGGGTTAGCGGCGACGAACTGTTGGGCATACAGATTCGTCTGTGTAACCATCAAATTAACAAAGTCGTCACTGAAAAATGACCGAAAAATCCTTTTCAGTGAACCCGACAATGTTAATTTTGATTCCTGAGTCGCCAACAAACTCAGGAATCACGGGCTTGTGGTCCGCTGGCTCAGCCCAGTCAAGTTCTCCGGTACGAGGTACCAGTGACCTTGGCAGGGGGGCTTCACTAGTATGAGCGCCAGGGGGACTCGTACTAGCATGGGGCACAGGGTCAAGGGCAGAGGAGGTTTGCGGCACCGCACGGCGGCGTCTCCGCCGCCTTGGTGGCTCATCATCTGAACTAGATGATGAGGAGGACGATGAAATAAGGAAGGTGGGGTCTTCATCGTCCTCTGAGCCGCTCTTGGTGTCGGAGGCAATTAGGTCATATGCCTCCTCCGCCGAGAACACTCTGCGGGCCATTTCCCTACTCTAATGTGGATACGGGGGGTGTGTGTGTGTGTGTGTGTGTGTGTGGAAAAACTTTATTGGTGTATGTGCTGCGTGTGGTGTGGTGCGATATTACCTCCCTAACCCTCCCTAGCCTAACCTAACTAAACTAACCGCCCTAACAGAAAGAAAAAATATATAAAAAAGGGGACTTTTATTTTTTTATTTTTTTTTAGAAAGGGGACTTCTAACGCAAAAAAAGCCCTGCGCCAAAAAAAAGCGTTTATCTAATCAGTGGTGTGCGCACTGATTAGCGCTTGTGGCGGCAGGGGGCGCAGAAGTCAGTGGGGGGTCCGGCCACTCAGCCCAGAACAGTGGCTGGTGGCTTGTACACAGACCCCCACACAAAAAAAACGAAAAATAAAATAAAAAAAACGCTTAATCCCGAAAAAAATGCACCCGCCTGAACCCCCAAAAAACGCTGATCAGTGATAAATCACCGACAGCGGTGGGACAGGCTGCACACACAGGTACGGTCCGTCCACACAGTACACGCCTGCTACTGGTGGCACGGAACACCTATGGGTGCAAAAAAAGAACGCGGTAACCGAAAAAAGTGCCTTTACCACCAAAAAAAACGCTGATCAGTGATAAATCACTGACAGCGGTGAGGCACGCCGCACACACAGGTAAGGTCCGGCCACACAGTACATGCCTGCTACTGGGGGCACGGACCGCCTATGGGTGCAAAAACACGCTAGAAAACCCGAAAAAAAGCGCCGGCACCACAAAAAAAACGCTGATCAGTACTACGGGACTGATCAGCGGCGGATGGGCTTTAACAAACGTTGGCAGACCGCTCTTTTATAACTAAGAGGGTCCGCACACACGCTTAGGAAAAAAAAAAAGAAAAAAAGATCTGCGCCCAAAAAAAAACGCTGGCGGCAGACCGCAGCGACCCAGCAGGGCCGGGGTCACGCAGCTAAAGGTGCTACGGACCCACGGACACCCACTGAGGTACGCTGGAAAAAAAGAAAAAAAACCTTTTTTTTTTTTTTTTTTAACCCTAACCTGTCCCTACCTAATCTAAAGCTATCCCTGGGGATTTCTGTGCCAAGGGGCCACAGAAAGGGGGCAAGGGGCACTTTTTTTTTACTGAGGGGATGGTGGGCAGCACGGGGCTCCGTCCTGCACACCAGATCTCTCTGAAATGGCGGGCAGAACGGAGCAACATGCTCCTAGCCCACCAGATCCCCTCCCATTACATTGTGATTGGTATGGCCACTTTGGCCACCCAATCACAGCTGTACTGAGGGGGGTGGCCACAATGCCAGCCCCCAGTACAGCATGGATGGTGATTGGTGGTGTATACTACACCACCAGTCACCATCTATATCCAGGTCACAGGGTCACACGTGCCCCTGATGACCTGGAACCGCTGCAGAACGCCGGTTAGTAGTTACCGGCGTCCTGCAGCGATCGCCGGTATAGGAGGTCCTCCGGACCTCCTCCGGCACACTGCCGGGATGTCTGCTGATAGAAATCAGCAGACATCCGGCTCCGATCCCCACCCGGCGAGCGGCGGGGAACGGAATCGCAGCGCATCGCTCGTCTGAATTGGCGAGCGATGCGCTGCGATCGCCGACATGGGGGGTCATCATGACCCCCCTAGGCGATATGCCGGGATGCCTGCTGAACGATTTCAGCAGGCATCCGGCTCCGGCGCCCCTCCGGCTAGCGGCGGGGGGCCGGGATATGACAGGACGTACTCAAACGTCCTGAGTCCTTAAGGACTCGGAAAAGGTGTCGTTTGAGTACGTCCTGCGTCCTTAAGGGGTTAATTAAATAAATGTATTATATTGGTTTTTATTTAGACAATATATCAGGCCTTTCATTACAATTATTTTACTTATTTATTCAATTGTTTTATGCTATTTTAGTTTTATTAATGTGTATGTTTTTTGCACACAGCTTCTACGGCACTCCGGAAGTTGTCATCGCCCCCCCCCCCCCCTTTTTTTTTTTTCTTCAATTGTTGTCTTATAAAAGCAAGTATTTTCCAGTATGTACACTATGCCTGATGAAGATCCCTGTTCGGGATCGAAACGCGTTGCACTGTATATAATAAAACAATTTCATTCAATCCTGGACCAGCGCCGTCATTGAGAGGAACTCTTTTTCCATTCATTTCTCCGGTTTCCTGACCTAGAACCATAGTTCTGCTGCTCAGCAGCAGCGTGAGTTAACTCTTTCCTTGCTTGGCTCCTGAATGGTATACATGGGTCCAGGGGCGGATCCAGAGTCGAGTCTCGGGAGGGGCACTATTAGAGTATTTTGTGTTGGCGGACAGAAAACAAGGTGTTGCTTACGGAACTTACAATATTATTAAATGTATCATACAGTCCTAACCTTCTTTAAGACTCTTAGACCATGTTCACATGTCAGAATAATAATCAAATATACCAATTGCCACAGAATGGGAAAGTGCTAAAGAGGTTTTTACCATTTAAAACTACAGCTCCCAGTATGACCTAAGCAGTTGTGAGGGGATGCTGGGAGTTGTTGTTTCACCCATCATAACTGCAGTGACTCCAGCTCTGATAGGACATAGTGAGGAGGATACAGAATGATATGAGTGACTACAGGTGACGTCTTCTCTATAGTCTTTCCTTATCTAATTCAGATGTACTTACCACGGGACTTGTTCCAGCTAAATCTTCTCTCTGCAGACGCCCAGACGTCTCCTCACTATGATTCTGATCCTCTATATGAAAACAATAATTATTATAAACCTGCCAGACACTGTATTCTTCGAATATAATACTGGCACACACCCTCTGAATATAATTCTGACACACTGTACCCCCTGAATATACAACACACTGTACCCTCTGAATATAATACCGCCACACACCGTACCCTCTGAATATAATACTATCATACACTGCACCCTCTAAATATAATACTACCACACACTGTGCCCCTGAATATAATACTACCACACTGTGCCCTCTAAAATTAATACTACTACTACACACTGCACTCTCTGAATATAATACTACCACACACTGGGCCCCTGAATATAATACTGCCACACACAGGGCCCCTGAATATAATACTGCCACACACTGTACCCCCCGAATATAATACTGGCACACACTGTACCCCTGAATATACTACTGCCACACACTGTATCCCTGAATATAATACTACCACATACTTTGCCCTGAATATAAACCTGCCACCCACTGTGCCCCTGGTATATTACTGCTACCCACTGTGCCCCTGAAAATAATTCTGCCACACACTGGGCCCCTGTTATATTACTGCCACACACTATTCCCCTGCAACATTACTTGCAGATGCTATGCTCTAAGGCTGATTAAAACAATGAAATGAAGCCACTGTGCCTATAGAATGAATGACGCCACTGTGACCCCAGAATTAATGATGCCAGTGACCACAGAATTAATGATGCCACTGTGCCTATAGAATGAATGATGCCACTGTGACCCCAGAATTAATGATGCCACTGTGCCCACAGAATTAATGATGCCACTGTGCCTATAGAAAGAATGATGCCACTGTGACCCCAGAATGAATGATGCCACTGTGACCCCAGAATGAATGATGCCACTGTGACCCCAGAATTAATGATGCCACTGTGCCTATAGAATGAATGATGCCACTGTGACCCCAGAATTAATGATGCCACTGTACCCACAGAATTAATGATGCCACAGTACCCACAGAATTAATGATGCCACAGTACCCACAGAATTAATGATGCCACAGTACCCACAGAATTAATCATGCCACTGTACCCACAGAATTAATCATGCCACTGTACCCACAGAATTAATCATGCCACTGTACCCACAGAATTAATCATGCCACTGTACCCACAGAATTAATCATACCACTGTACCCACAGAATTAATGATGCCACTGTGGGTACAGTGGCATCATTAATTCTGTGGTCACAGTGGCATCATTAATTCTGTGGGTACAGTGGCATGATTAATTCTGTGGGTACAGTGGCATGATTAATTATGTGGGTACAGTGGCATCATTAATTCTGTGGTCACAGTGGCATCATTAAATCTGTGGGTACAGTGGCATGATTAATTCTGTGGTCACAGTGGCATCATCAATTCTGTGGTCACAGTAGCATCATTAATTCTGTGGTCACAGTGGCATGAATAATTCTGTGGGTACCGTGGCATGATTAATTCTGTGGGTACAGTGGCCACTGTGCCTACAGAATTAATGATGCCACTGTGACCCCAGAATTAATGATGCCACTGTGCCCACAGAATGAATGATGCCACTGTGCCTATAGAATGAATGACGCCACTGTGACCTCAGAATTAATTATGCCACTGTGCCCACAGAATTAATGATGCCACTGTGCCTATAGAATCAATGATGCCACTGTGACCCCAGAATGAATGATGCCACTGTGACCCCAGAATGAATGATGCCACTGTGACCCCAGAATTAATGATGCCACTGTTCCCACATAATGAATGATGCCACTGTGCCTATAAAATGAATGATGCCACTGTGACCCCAGAATTAATTATGCCACTGTGACCCCAGAATTAATCATGCCACTGTACCCACATAATTAATCATGCCACTGTACCCACAGAATTAATCATGCCACTGTACCCACAGAATTAATCATGCCACTGTACCCACAGAATTAATGATGCCACTGTACCCACAGAATTAATGATGCCACTGTACCCACAGAATTAATGATGCCACTGTACCCACAGAATTAATGATGCCACAGTACCCACAGAATTAATGATGCCACTGTACCCACAGAATTAATGATGCCACTGTACCCACAGAATTAATGATGCCACTGTGACCACAGAATTAATGATGCCACTGTGATCACAGAATTGATGATGCCACTGTACCCACAGAATTAATCATGCCACTGTGACCACAGAATTAATCATGCCACTGCACCCACATAATTAATCATGTCACTGTGACCACAGAATTAATTATGCCACTGTACCCACAGAATTAATGATGCCACTGTGACCACAGAATTAATGATGCCACTGTACCCACAGAATTAATCATGCCACTGTACCCACAGAATTAATGATGCCACTGTGATCACAGAATTGATGATGCCACTGTACCCACAGAATTAATCATGCCACTGTACCCACAGAATTAATGATGCCACTGTACCCACAGAATTAATGATGCCACAGTACCCACAGAATTAATCATACCACTGTACCCACAGAATTAATCATGCCACTGTACCCACAGAATTAATGATGCCACTGTACCCACAGAATTAATTATGCCACTGTGCCTACAGAATTAATGATGCCACTGTGCCCACAGAATTAATGATGCCACTGTGTCCCACAGAATTAATGATGCCACTGTGACCACAGAATTAAGGATTCCACTGTGCCCACAGAATTAATCATGCCACTGTGACCACAGAATTAAGGATTCCACTGTGCCCACAGAATTAATGATGCCACTGTGTCCCACAGAATTAATGATGCCACTGTGACCACAGAATTAAGGATTCCACTGTGCCCACATAATTAATCATGCCACTGTGACCACAGAATTAAGGATTCCACTGTGCCCACAGAATTAATGATGCCTCTGTGACCACAGAATTAATGATGCCACTGTGACCACCGAATAAGTGATGCCACTCTACCCATATAATTAATGATGCCACTGTACCCACAGAATTAATGATGCCACTGTACCCACAGAATTAATGATGCCACTGTGTCCCACAGAATTAATGATGCCACTGTGCCCCATATGAACTTTGCCACTGTAACTCTCCATCTGTTGTAAAACTACAACTCCCATCATGCACAGACAAAAGGTCATGATGGTAGCTGTAGTTCTACAATAACTGGAGAGTCACAGATGGGGGAACACAAATTTTTACCTGAGAGCTTAGAATCGCCGTCCCAGGTCCCGCACTGCTCCGCTGCTCTGGCCTCTTCTAGTCAGGCCTGGCCAGAGCAGATGATGCAGGCAGCTAATGGTGCTACCTGCATCATAGGAGAAGCGCAGGGCAGGGACACATCGCTCCCTCGCTCCGGGCCGCGGCTATTCATTTGTATTGGCGTCTTAAAGACACAGCTACAAATGAATAAGGGGAGATCCAGCGGATGGTCTGAATGACTGGGGGACGCAGTCCGGATCTGGACCGTGGTCTGCCAGTTCAGTACCCCTGATATAGGACATAGATCAATGTTTCCCAACCAGAGTGCCTCCAGCTGTTACAAAACTACAACTCCCAGCATGCCTGGACAGCATTGTAGCTTTGCTTTGGAGACACCTTGGTTGGGAAACACTTATTTATGTCAGTGTTTCCCAACCCTCCAGCTGTTGCAAAACTACAACTCCCAGCATGCTAGGAGTTGTAGTATTGCAACAGCTGGGGGCACCCCTGGTGAGAAAGGGGGGGGGGTGAGCAGGGATTGTGCTGGGAAGGGGGGAGGGATGATGCTGGAAAAGGGTGGGCATGGATGGTGGGGGGTAGTTTATCTTACCTGCCTTAGAACACTGCTGGGCTCCTGTATCCTCCAGACACTTCCTGCTTGCTGGGGTCATGTGATGTTTTGGTGTCACATGACCCAAGCAGAGCAGTAGAAAGCTGCCAATCAGGGGGAAGAGAAGCCGAGTAAGTGCCGATAACTCCACAGACACGCTGTGTGCACGCTCCCTCTGCACTGCAGACTGAGTATACAAATATAGCTTGTGACAGGGATGAGCGCTGGGACAGGGTGTCACCCCACCACCCCACCATTCTAGGGGGCAGCAATCTCGGGGGGGGGGGGGGGATAATTGCCCCGTTGTACCCCCCCCCCCCCCTGGATCCGCCACTGCATGGGTCAGGGGTGTGGAAATAAAAAAAAAACTACTTGTTCAAGGGACTAAAGCGGAACACAATCTACTTGTCCCTCAAGAAAATCCACTTGTCCTGGTTGATGAAATAATTTCAACCAAAATAGTCTGATCCCCCCCACTAGACCACCAGGGATGGATATAAGATCCTTTAGACACTGCTGACAGCGGTGATCTAATGGGTTAATAGGCGATCGCAGTATGTCAGACTATTAGTGGCGGGAGAGCTGTAGCGCCTCTTACACCCGAGACAAGACCAGATAAGTCTAGATGTAACTTTTTGATCACCTTATAAAATATTTCTCACATGAAGTGACCAAAAATGAGCAATTCTGGACTATTCTTTACATTTACACCGTTCACCATACGGTTTAATTAACATTATATTTTAATAGTCTGGACATTTCCACATGCAGAGATATCACTTATGTTTATTTTTCTACATTATTTTTATTTAAAGAAAATTGGAAACTTATTAGGAAAGGGGCTTATTCACATATATACGCACTTTTTAAAATATTTTAATCACTATTTTTCAGTCTCAATAGGGACTTATGTGTTACTGGGGGGGGGGGGTGTTCTGCTTCTCCAGTTTATGTGGTGCATTTTGTGTCAGAAAATGCTGGAAGTTGCATTTAATTACTAGATAACTACAACTCCCAGCATGCCCTGATACAGCCTATGGTTGTGTGGGTGTTGCAGCATGTTCCACTGTATAGTAGGACAGTTAAGGTTATTGTAGGACATGCTGGGAGTTGTAGTTTTGGTTTGTGTCAGCTGCAGAGCCATAGGCTGTGTCAAGGAATAATGGGAATTGCAGTTAGTAACTACAACACCCAGCATGCCCTGATGCAGCCTATGGCTCTGCAGCTGACCCGAACCAAAACTACAACTCCCAGCATGTTACACTTTATAGTTCTACAGTTTAGGTTATGGTGTAACATGCTGGGAGTTGTAGTTTTGGTTCGGGCGTGTTTGTGTGCATCCGTGGGGCTCTTGGTTGACGGGTGAGTATGAAGGGGGCGGGATTCTGGGGGTGCAATATAGTGCGGGTGCCACTGAAAATAAATAAAATTATATGGCACAACTGCCCTAATGCCCGACGTGACAGTCCGCTCCTATACAAAACATTCATGCATACACATATCATACATACACCAGCCACTGCCCCCATATCCCCATACACAACCCCCGCCACTGCCCCCCCCCACATCATACATTACATACACACATACACTCACACCATACATATACACCATACATATGCACACATCATACATAGGCCTGCTGCTGCTGCTCCCCCACATATCATACATTACATTACATACACATCACACAGACAGACATCATACACACATTACATACACATCACAAACAGACATCATACACACATTATACATTACATACACATCACACACAGACAGACATCATACACACATCACACATACACTCACACCATACATATACACCATACACACATCACACATTACATACACATCACACACAGACAGACATCATACACACATCACACATACACTCACACCATACATATACACCAGTGTTTCCCAACCAGGGTCCCTCCAGCTGTTGCAAAACTACAACTCCCAGCATGCCCAGGGCATGCTTGGAGTTGTAGTTTTGCAACAGCTGGAGGAACCCTGGTTGGGTAACACTGATATACACCATACATATGCACACATCATACATACACCTGCCGCTGCCCCCCCATCATACATTACATACACACATCACACATCCACTCACACCATACATATACAACCACCCTTCCTGCCGCCGCCTGCATTCTCGGCCTCCTCACCTGATCCGGCCATGAGTGGACATCAGAGCTGTAGTCACCGCCGGTGTGAGGTGAGATTTCCGTCCTCCCCCTCCCCCCTGCTCTGTGTTTTCCCTGTGCAAACTAGCAACCTCCCCGTGGTGGATTAGGTCCTGGGGAGACAGATCAGGGGGAGGGATAGAGCTGTGCACGGAGCTGTCTACATCCTTTCTCTCACCCTGCTGTGTCTTCTGAGCTCCGTCCATCCTCCGGGAGGGGAGATAAGTGGACTCTATGTCAGCTGGAGGCCACCGCCCCCTCCATACACTCTGAGTGCCGGTGTGAGACTTCCATCGGCTCCTGCGCCTTACACCGACATTAAAGAAAAATAAGGGGGAAGTCTGTCTGTCCCTGCTCGCCCGATACAGGGCTAAATCTATGAACAATTCACCTGCCCGGCGCCCAAAACTACTTGTCCCGGGCGTCGGGCGATAGGATTTCCACATCCCTGATGGGTACACTATGTACCCCAGTATGCTATACAGCTGGCGTAGGTAAGTAGTGATGCTCTGCACCCTGTATACGCTATATATCACTCCTCACCTCCTTACACTCTGGACTGGGCCCTCTGCATCTGACCCATGGAGTGGTACCTGAAGGCAGTAAAAAAAAATTGCCACAGGATCCAAAAATGATTGTTACCACACACCAGCAAAAACGCAAGAAAAAGAACACAAGAAAAACTGAAAAAATGCAGGAAAAAGCTGTGACCGTTCTTCTGGCGTTTTTGCTGGTGAACAAAAAACCTCAATGGAATCCAAGCCTCAAAGCAATAGAACAAAATCCCTATGTCCACTTTTCCTGTGAGGTGCAGCTCAGGTGTACTCTGTGTGGAGATTTAGAACTTTGCACAAAATTTATCATGTGCCTTGCAATTGCACCAAATTTAGACCAACCAAAACAATCTACAAAAAACATGTACCTACAACAATGATAAATTTCCCCCAATGTATATGTGTGATTGTGTATATGTAGTAGAGCTGAGTGTGTGTGTATATGTAGCAGGAGCTGAGTGTGTGATTGTGTCTATGTAGCAGAGCCGAGTGTGTGATTGTGTATATGTAGTAGAGCTGAGTGTGTGATTTTGTAAATGCAGCAGAGCTGAGTGAGTGATCAGGTGTATGTAGCCAAGTTGAGTGTGTGCGTGGTCATGCTTATACATAATCACACATTCAGCTCTGCTCCATACACATGTCGCACACATGTTCTCCTCACATTTTCAAAGATCTCTTGTGCTGCTTTGAAAATATGTGAAAATTCATTTTCGCACCCCCAATTTTTTTTTTTGCAGCCACATTGGATTTTTTTTTTTGCGCCAAATTTTACATCACAGAAAATTCTGGCGGAAACATCTCACAAAATATTCCATGGTTACTAGTGCCCAATGATAACTGTATAAATAAAACATTTCTGAGCTTAAATGTGAGTGCAGGTGCAGTGACCAATAAAAAAAAAATATAATAATAATAATTATATATATATATTTATTTATTTTAATGCCATTTTCAATAATAGTTTTTTTTTTTTTTATAATTACTTAAATAACATCTTTTCCCACAAAAACAAAGAAAAAAAACCCCCAAAAACAGTAAAACTGCAACACAATTTCTGTGATTTCCGGTATGAAATTTTTTATGTAAACTGGACTCTCACCCCTTTGAAAATATCATAGTTATATAGTTAGTACGGTCGAAAAAAGACATATGTCCATCAAGTTCAACCAGGGAATTGAAGGGTAGGGGTGTGGCGCGATATTGGGGAAGGGATGGGATTTTATATTTCTTCATAAGCATTAATGTTATTTTGTTCCAGGAATGTATCTAATCCTGTTTTAAAGCTGTTAATTTTTCCTGCTGTGACCAGTTCCTGAGGTAGACTGTTCCATAAGTTCACAGTTCTTATGGTAAAGAAGGCGTGTCGCCCCTTGAGACTAAACCTTTTCTTCTCCAGACGGAGGGAGTGCCCCCTCGTCCTTTGGGGGGGGGGGGGGGGGTTAACCTGGAACAGTTTTTCTCCATATTTTTTGTATGGGCCATTAATATACTTATATACGTTTATCATATCCCCCCTTAAACGTCTCTTCTCAAGACTAAACAATTGTAACTCCTTTAATCGCTCCTCATAGCTAAGATGTTCCATGCCCCATATTAGTTTAGTCGCGCGTCTCTGCACCCTTTCCAGCTCCACAGTGTCCCTTTTATGGACAGGTGACCAAAACTGAACAGCATATTCCAGGTGAGGCCGTACCAATGCTTTATAAAGGGGGAGTATTATGTCCCTGTCCCTTGAGTCCATGCCTCTTTTGATACATGACAATATCCTGCTGGCTTTGGAAGCAGCAGCCTGACATTGCATGCTATTCTGTAGTCTGTGATCTACAAGTACACCCAGATCCTTCTCTACCAGTGACTCTGACAGTTTAATCCCCCCTAAGACATATGACGCATGCAGGTTATTAGTACCCAGATGCATAACTTTACATTTATCCACATTGAACCTCATTTGCCAAGTGGAGGCCCAGACACTTAGTCTATCCAAGTCATCTTGTAACTTATGCACATCCTCTATAGACTGTACTGTGCTACAAAGCTTGGTGTCATCTGCAAAGATAGAAACAGAGCTGTTAATACCATCCTCTATATCATTGATAAATAAATTAAACAACAGCGGTCCCAGTACAGAACCTTGGGGTACACCACTAATTACCGGGGACCAATCAGAGTACGAATCATTGACCACCACTCTCTGGGTACGTTCCATGAGCCAGTGTTCAATCCAGTTACAAACTAAAATTTCCAAACCCAAAGACCTTAACTTACCTGTCAGACGTCTGTGAGGGACAGTATCAAACGCTTTAGCAAAATCCAGAAACACTATATCCACAGCCATTCCTCTGTCAAGGCTTCTACTCACCTCTTCATAAAAGCAAATTAGATTGGTTTGACAACTTCTATCCTTAGGAAACCCATGCTGGCTATCACTTATAATACAATTATCCCCTATGTATTCCTGTATGTAATCCCGTATAAATCCTTCAAACAATTTACCCACAATGCACGTTAGACTTACCGGTCTATAGTTTCCTGGAGAAGACCTAGTGCCCATCATGTAAAGCAGAAAATATACGTGGACACGCCCACTTTTACAAAACTGACGTGAACGGTGTAAACCGCGGCACAAAGCTCTTTGAAATGTGTTCAATATTTTTTGCGCCAAAATTTTGGCGCAAAATTGATTTTTTTGTGCCGCAAAATTCTTTGAGAATCTACCCTCTGTGTACTTTATAAATATTTATAATTTTACTATTGTGCAGAGTTTTGTTCGGCGCACACTGCTGCTCCAGCACTTCTAGCTATGTGAGCAGTGCCGTGGAGGTAGAGAAGGCGTGCACGGTAGAGCCAGGGGGGGAGGGGGTTATATATTTGCGCAAAATTTATCAAACGACGTGCACAACTTTTGTAAATTGTGTAAAGGGGCAGATCTGTGTCTACAACAGACCCTAATGAGAAATCTCCCCCAATGATTCTATAAACTGGCGGTCGATAATGAGTATATAGTTTATATACATTTTTTGTGTAGAGGTTTTTTTTTTTTAATATAATTTTTAATAGGAAAGAAATAAAAGACATTTTTGAAAAGGTTTCCAATCTCAGTTTTCGTTACTCAATAAAAAAGATTTACACCATTTTCTGAACAATATAATTTCAGTAGTATGTACCGTATATAAAGTATACAAAAAATAAGGTTGCAGCAGCAGCTCTCTTTGTCAAAAAAATCGAGGCTCTTAGCGCACTTTTTGATCAAAACGTGTCCCCATCCACCACACGGAGGTGGCCTCTTGTCGGATGAGACCCTAACATGCCTAATCCACTCACCTCTGCTGGGCATATGGCCTCTGACATGCAGGATCCTTTTATATTATGCATGTTTTGTGTATATCTATGTATCTATCTATCTATATATATATATGCATTGTACTATATGCACTATATCTCTTCACTATTTATATCTTTTGTATATGTATGTATTGTATTGCATGCTCTATATATTCCTGCACTCTTCAGGCACTGCTCCTATCCATTTGGATTTAGTATACATCATTCCTGCACACTAATCAAGATTCATTTACCGTATTTTTCGCCGTATAAGACGCACTTTTTATTCTCCAAAACTGGGGGGGGGGGGGGGAAGTTGGTGCGTCTTACACGGCGAATACACACACCTATCGCGGCGGTACCGGTGGCCATCAACGGCCGGGACCCGCGGCTAATACAGGACATCACCGATCGCGTGATGATGACGGCGACGGAGAGCGTGGATCCCAGGGAAGAAGACGTCCGGAGCGTCGGGGATACCACGGGGACGCGGCGACAGCGAAGGAGCGACATCCAGGGCAGCGGTGACGGGTCCGGAGCGGCAGGGACACGTGAGTATTACCTCCTATCCAGTGGTCTTCAACCTGCGGACCTCCAGTTGTTGCAAAACTACAACTCCCAGCATGCCCGGACAGCCAACGGCTGTCCGGGCATGCTGGGAGTTGTTGTTTTGCAACATCTGGAGGTCCGCAGGTTGAAGATAACTGTTGGGTTCAGAATTTTTTTTTTCTAGATTTTGCGCCTTTAAAATTGGGTGTGTCTTATATACCGATGCGTCCTATAGGGCGAAAAATACGGTATACACTTCTACAAATATATTTTTTTACAAAAATATTTTTCTCATTTTTGTTTATGTTGCATGCGCTATTTACTGTATTTGTTTTACCATTATGCATGTTATCACATCCTTGTCATTTTTTTATGCTTTCATATGCCCCTGGATTATTATAATAATCATTATTGCTATTATCTCAAATGTATATGCATTATTTATAGCCATGTTATTGCCTTCACAGTCAGTTCTCCCACTATATATTTTCATTCTTTGTATTATTTAGCCCTGGGTCCGATGTTCAACTTATTTTGTATATCCCTCCATTAGCAGCGATCTGTCTTTCCCCCTAGAATTTTTTTGTGCACGCATGCGCAGTATGAGTGACTGTGGCCATGTTTTCGTTGCCGAACCCACTCTATAATGTGAATGCGCGTTGCGTGCTCCATCACACGAGTGCCGCGGTGTCCAACGTCACTTCCGACCCAGCGGCTTACTATTTGGACAGGTGTGTTATTCCTTTTCTATTGGGTCACTATTATATAAATTCCGAACCTGTAGCCATTATTTGCAGCCAAATGTTTTAACATATATTGATATATATTTATTTTATTTAGTCTATTATGTACATTTTTAGAATCATGTTCTTTTATTAATAAAAAAATATATACATTTTCATACATCGATTTGTACTTTATTTGGTGTCGGGGTTACGCTTTTGGCGTTTGTAGGTATATATGCAGAAGGAATAAGTTGCAATATATAGGGGGAAAAAAGAAACATGGTGGTTGGGGTGCTGGTGACTACTCCCAATGAAGCAGAGCTGTAGTGTTCTGATCAATTCGGGAGCTGTGTATTCTTCCCCCACCATCACTTTCCTCCTCCTCCTATTCTCAAAAATGAGGAATCCTCCTGCCAGACTACCAAAATCTGTAGATAACGTTGGACTTTTTGTCAGAATTTTATTTATATTTGTATATTATATTATATTTGTTTGTCTATGTTATAAAGTGATGTTCGTTCCCACCCAAATACCCAGTCCTCCGTATAAAGTCACCGCCCCCCCCCCCCCCCAAAAAAAACACCCTATACCCCGAGTTTTCTATACCTTTATTTAATAATAAAAAGCTTATTTCACCCTATAAAACAAATGGATGTAAATGTCCATGTTTACACCTGTCCTCAGAGCAGTGACATTCCGTATGACATCACACATGTGACTTCACAAATGGTGATAGCTGGAAAAAGAGGTGCAGAGCCCCAGAGGCCTTACTCTGAGGACTGCAATCTAGCGAGCACTAGTGTTTCTATATTGTTTCCTTGCGCTTTTTATTTTATTTTATCATGATTCGAGGGGACCACATCAGCAGGGATGAGGTCAATTTGGCCTGTAGCATGTGCTGGACAGTTACCATCCTCCTGGGTTCCCTCTTCACCACCGGCCCGAGTTTCTGGTTTGAAATCACCAGCAACCAACCGAGCCGGAATATCACCTCCAGCCACCTGCAAGGGCAGAACGATACCATCAGAGATCTGCCCAGCTTGAATACTACCAGCAGCGACATGAAGTGTCCCATCTGGACGAGGACCAGGATCAGAAAGATCACCCCTGTCCTGGTGAGTAATCAAACCTCTGCCAGCAGCGACATGAAGTGTCCCATCTGGACCAGGACCAGGATCAGAAAGATCACCCCTGTCCTGGGGAGTAATGACACCACTGCCAGCAACGACGCGATCAACTGGGATTCCATTACCAACAACCTGCAGAGCGGGGCGGCCATCATCAAAAACTATCTTGGCTGGATCAGCACTTATGGTGACATGATCATCTGCCTGCTATGCTATATTCCCATCGATAACAACCTGCTGGACCGGTTCATAGATGCTGTTGACGACCTGATCTCGTTTGCTACTATCATCAGTGACCTGCTGTCCTGGATAGACACCACCACTGACTTGATCTTCTGGATCCCCACCATCACCAGCAGCTCCCTGCTTGCCTGGATGAACCCAGTCAATGAGTTTGTGACCTGGATTACCACCAACAGCACTATAGAGCTTCTTTACGTGATCTGTAACCCCACCGCCATCAGCTGGATCGGCTTCATCAGTGACAGGCTCACCTGGATCGCCATCACACTCCAGCTTCTGACGTGGGTTATGCCAAGGGGGATAGTGACCAGCATCACCGGACCGATGGACTATATTAACTCGGTCAGACAGTTCCTGGGACGGGTCACCGTTGCCATCCTAATTGTCAATATCCCCGAGATTAAAGGTGTCATTACCATCATCGCCAGTATACTATGGGTATTCACCACCAACCTGTATGTATGAACACTGGAAAAGATGAATAAACATTTTTATTAGACAAATATTCCAATAGTTGTAATTATTGTTATAATAGACAAAGTAGGGAATTTATTATAAATCAGTGTTTTATATGTCAGTGAGAAACAAAAATATCTCGGAGTAAGGTGCCCCAAATGTATGAAGAGCCGCAGTTGAATATGGTTTCACATAACTACAACTCCCAGCATGCCCAGACAGCCAATAGCACTGCTCAGCCTCTGATTGGTGGAGCACTTTGTCGTACGGTAATAACTCAACTAACCCCTTCCCACAGAATGCCTTATATAAACGTCCGATTGGGCAGGTCCTTCGCGCATTCCGCCGTTTATAAAAGGCATTCAGTTAACCCGGCGATGCGCGGCATCGCATGGGTTAGCTGGCAGAAGTCCCGCTGTTACCAGCAGGAGACAACTTCTGCAAGCCTCCCCCAGGACCATCTGTGGATGGTCCTAGTCAGCAATCCCTGTGATTGGTCCCTGTGGACCAATCACAGTGTGTCAGCTGACTGGGGGGGGTGTCTAAGCTGACTGGGGGGGGGTTTAAAGTTCATTTCCCTCAGTCTGCCCGTTCCTAGAAGTCGGGCAGAGCGGGGGATGATGAGTGCTGTGGGGGGGGGGGGGGGTGATGGGGTGGCCCACGGCACATACCTGGGACCGGCGGCAGGCACAAGTGGAGGAGGCAGCTGTGGCATCAGATGCAGCAGTGAAGATCGCTGTAATGTGATCTTCACTGTTGCTTCTAGGAGTTTTAAAACTACAACTCACAGCATGCCCAGCCTTTGGCTGTCTGGGCATGCTGGGAGTTGTAGTTTTGCAACATCTGGAGGGCCACAGTTTGGAGACCACTGTGCACTGGTCTCCAATCTGTGCTCTTCCAGATGTTACAGAACTACAACTTTCAGCATGCCTAGACTGTCTGGGCATGCTAGGAGTTGTAGTTTTGCAACAACTGGAGGCACACTAGTTGGGAAGCATTGTCTGTTTCCTAACTCAGTGTTTCCCAACCTGTTTGCCTCCAGCTGTTGCAAAACTATAACTCCCAGCATGCACTGACAGACCATGCATGCTGGGAGTTGTAGTTTAGCAACAGCTGGAGACACATGGGTTGCGAAACACTGAGTTAAGTAACAAACTGTGTTTTGCAACCAGTGTGCCTCCAGCTGTTGCATAACTACAACCCCCAGCATGATCGGACAGCCAAAGGGCATGCTGGGAGTTGTAGTTTTGCCCGTCCCCCATGTGAATGTACATTCACATGGGCAGGTGTTTACAGCAAGTTTCCTTGCTGTAAACCCCTGCCCTTGTTACATAAACCCCTGCCCTTATTATGTACCTTGAGGGGTGTAGTTTCCAAAATAGTATGCCATGTGGGGGCTTTTCAGCTGTTCTGGCACCATAGGGGCTTCCTAAATGTGACATGCCCCCCAAAAATCATTTCAGAAAAACTCACTCTCCAAAAACCCATTGTCGCTCCTTCCCTTCTGAGCCCTCTACTGCGCCCTCCGAACACTTGACATACACATATGAGGTATTTCCTTACTCGAGAGAAATTGGGTTACACATTTGGGGGGATTTCTCTCCTTTTACCCCTTGTTAAAATTCAAACACTGGGTCTACAAGAACAGGTTAGTGTAAAAAATTGAGATTTTGAATTTTCTCCTTCACTTTGCTGCTATTCCTGTGAAACACCTAAAGGGTAAACAAACATTCTGAATGTCATTTTGAATACTTTGAGGGGTGCAGTTTTTATAATGGGGTCATTTGTGGGGTATTTCTAATATGAAGACCCTTCATATCCACTTCAAAACTGACATGGTCTGTGAAAAATTCCGATTTTGAAAATTTTGTGAAAAACTGGAAAATTGATGCTGAACTCTGAAGCCCTCTCATGTCTTCCAAAAGTAAAAACATGTCAACTTTATGATGAAAACATATTATATTGTATATAATATAATAATATAAAGATATCTCCCGTATGATGCAAACATAAAGTAGACATATTGTATATGTGAATCAATATATCATTTATTTGAGATGCCTATTTTCCTTACATGCAGAGAGCTTCAAAGTTAGAAAAATGCAAACTTTTCAAATTTTTCATAAAATTTTGGAATTTTTCACAAAGAAATGATGCAAGAATCGACAAAAATTTACAACTAGGATAAAGTTGAATTTGTCACGAAAAAACAATCTCTGAATCAAATTCATAAGTACAAGCATCCCAGAGTTATTAATGCTTAACCTCTTAAGGACTCAGGGCGTCACACCGTGTCGGTCCCGGCTGCTAATCATAGCCGGGACCCTGGGCTAACAGCGCGCAGCATCGATCGTTGTGCCACACGCTGTTAACCCTTCAGACGCGGCGATCAAAATTGAAGCCGCGTCTGAAAACGAAAGTAAACGCTTCCCGGCAGCACACTCTGGCTGATCGGGACATCGCGATAAAATTGCTATGTTCCGATCAGCTGGGACGCAGGCGGAGGTCTCCTTACCTCTCTCCGCGGCGTCCGATCGTCGATTGATTGCTCCAAGCCTGAGCTATAGGCTTGAGCAATCGAGCCCCTATCTGACTGATCCGTGCAAAGCTAGGGCTTTGCAGGGATCTGCATAGGAGATCAGTGTGTGCAGTGTTATAGGTCCCTATGGGAGCTATAACACTGTAAAAAAAAAAAGTGAAAAAAAGAAGTTAACAAAGGTCATTTAAAAGGGGTACTCCGGTGAAAACCTTTTTTCTTTTAAATCAACTGGTGGCAGAAAGTTAAACAGATTTGTAAATTACTTCTATTAAAAAAATCTTAATCCTTCCAGTACTTATTAGCTGCTGAATGCTACAGAGGAAATTCCTTTTTTTTGGAACACTGATGACATCATGAACACAGTGCTCTCTGCTGACATCTGTGTCCGTTTTAGCAACCATGCATAGCAGATGTATGCTAAGGGCAGCATGGTGGCTCAGTGGTTAGCACTGCTGCCTTGCAGTGCTGGAGACTTGGATTCAAATCCCACTAAGGACAACAATAAATAAAGTGTTATTATTATTATAATTAAATAGAAAAAAAAAGGGTCAGCTTCTCCCTGCTTTGGATGTGAGGAGTCCCGGTAGCAGCACTTTAGCACTGAGCCTGACAGCCAGACTTGATGGACATACAGCACTTTTCTCAGGTCGTAGTATTGCACTTTACATTGGTCAGATTTATTATATGCACTGAGATTTAGTTTTTTGCACCTTACATTGGTCAGATTTATATGCACTGAGACTCACATATATTTTTCATTACACTGACATTGGTTAGGCTGCTAGGCGTTTTATATATTATATTTACATTTGCCAGGTGCTACTTATTGGTACAATCTTTAGAATTTGCTGCATAGATTGGTTTGTGTTTCATTGGTCCGGGACTGGTTTACATCTTAGGGTTATGTGTACCCACTGCAGGGTGGGCGTAGTAGGATTATATTCCTCCGCTTTTGGATCATGTGTTTTTAATTGTTTTTAATTGTATGTACTCATCTGTCTGTTTTGTGATAAATAAAGATTTATATATATTTTTGGGAACATATTGAATATTTGTGGTGTGCAATTTATATATGGCTGCTAGCTTTCTCTCTTCTTCTGGGATTATTATTATAATAACGTCAGCAGAGAGAACTGTGCTCGTGATGTCATCAGGAAGTACAGGAAGGATTAAAAATTTTTTAAAAGAAGTAATTTACAAATATGTTTAACTTTCTGCCACCAGTTGATTTAAAAGAAAAAAGGTTTTCACCAGAGTACCCCTTTAACTCCTTCCCTAATAAAAGTTTGACCCCTTTTCCCATAAAAAAAAAAAACGAAATAAACATATGTGGTATCGCTGCGTGCGAAAATGTCCGAACTATAAAAATATATTGTTAATTAAATAGCTCGGTCAATGGCTTACACGCAAAAAATATTCCAAAGTCCAAAATAGTGTATTTTTGGTCACTTCTTATATCATGAAAAAATGAATAAAAAGCGATCAAAAAGTCTGATCAATACAAACATGGTACCGATAAAAACTTCAGAACACGGCGCAAAAAATGAGTCCTCATACCGGCCTGTATGCAGAAAACTAAAAAAGTTATAGGGGTTAGAAGATGAGAATTTTTAACATATAAATTTTCCTGCATGATGTAGTTATGATTTTTTTCCGAAGTAATACAATATCCAACCTATATAAGTAGGGTATCATTTTAACCGTATGGACCTACAGAATAAAAATGATGTGTTATTTTTACCAAAAAATGCACTGCGTAGAAACGGAAGCCCCCAAAATTTACAAAAGGAGATTTTTTCTTCAATTTTGTCGCACAATGAATTCGCCGTTTCGCCGTGGATTTTTTGGTAACATAACTAATGTCACTGCATAGTAGAATTGGTTGCGCAAAAAATAAGCCATCATATGGATTCTTAGGTGCAAAATTGAAAGCGTTATGATTTTTAGAAGGTGATGAGGAAAAAATGAAAATGCAAAACGGAAAAATGCTGAGTCCTTAAGGGGTTAAAGTGACAGTGGTCAGATCTGCAAAAAATGCTCTGGTCCTTAAGGCCAAAATCACCTCGGTCCTTAAGGGGTTAAAATTATGAAATATGGTCATAAAAATATTAATTAAGAAAAATTATGAAAATGTATCATTAGGCAGGTAGTACCCCCAAATTAGACCCCCCCATTAGACAGGTAGTACCCCCAAATTACACCCCCCCAGTAGACAGGTAGTACCCCCAAATTACACCCCCCCCAGTAGACAGGTAGTACCCCCAAATTAGACCCCTCCCCCAGTAGACAGGTAGTACCCTCAGATTAGACCCCCCCGCAGTAGACTGGTAGTACCCCCAGATTAACCCCCCCCCCCCCCCCCGCAGTAGGCAGGTAGTACCACCAGATTAACCCACAAGTAGGCAGGTAGTCTCCCCAGATGAACTCCCCAGTGGGCAGTTAGTACCCCCAGATTAGAACCCCCCCCCAGTAGGTAGGTAGAACCCCCTGATTAGACCCCCCCAGTAGACAGATAGTACCCCCAGATTAGACCCCCCCCCCAGTAGACAGATACTACCCCCTGATTAGACAACCCCCACCGCGGCTGGTACCTTTTTAGTTGCCGGGGATTCAGGGCAGCACCTTCCCCTAGATAAGAGCAGGCACAGCTACACGCGTAATGATGCTCGGTCACGTCACACTCTCAGAATACCTAGGGCCGGCGTCAGAACGTAGGCCCTTGAGTTCTGGGAGCGTGACGTGACCGAGCGTCATTACGCGCGTAGCGGTGCTTGCTCTTATCCAGCCTGGCCCACAGGGTAAGCGGCTGAAATGGGATATTTCCTGGTTGACAAATAGGCCAGTCCGGCCCGTGTTACTGTACAGGGCAGGAGGACGGCCCAGCCTGCGGCCCTGACAGGTATTATAAAGATATGCAGGTTCATGAACTATTTCTCCCGTGTCTATCTTCCGTCACAAAATAACGTCCGTTATTAATAACGGGCTATAACGGGTTAAAATGGCTATTAGAAAAACCCCATAGACTATGAAGAGATTTTCTAACGACAGTATAGGATTTTGTAACTGACGTTTTCAGCTGATTTTCAGACGGAACTTCGTACGGATGTTTAAAAACTGAGAATTTTGTAGGGTGGAAGAAGCCTCACAAACACAATGATATATATAAATGAATATCAATTAGATATCATTAGTAAGAAAGCATTACAAGCTTATTAGTTAATTGACTATAGTAGAACAATACATGTG
This sequence comes from Hyla sarda, assembly GCF_029499605.1. Classification (NCBI taxonomy): domain Eukaryota; kingdom Metazoa; phylum Chordata; class Amphibia; order Anura; family Hylidae; genus Hyla; species Hyla sarda. The sequence goes on from NC_079196.1 coordinate 74,694,063, forward strand.
AGTAGGAAGTAACTTGTTACAACATAAGCTACTTTGGTTCGGATATCGTATACAGACTATCTAGAGCAGTGATTTCCAACTGGGGTGCCGCGGGATTTTGACGGCAAATATTTTATTTTTTTTATTCACCAGCCTGGCCTGCGCGTCTGAAATTTATGGCGCCGCAGGGGGGGAGGGAAGTATGTGTGCGCTTTGCTGTGCGTGCACACATATCGCAACCCCCTGCATTCCTCTCACCCTGCGGCCCAGTGAGTGAGTGCACTGGCGGTGCTCTGCCGGATTACCGTGCCGGTGTAGTGACCCGTGCCCCAGCATCCCCCTCCCCCCCCCAGCGGCCCAGTGAGTGAGTGCACTGGCGGTGCTCTGCCGGATTACCGTGCCGGTGTAATGACCCGTGCCCAAGCGTCCACCCCCCTCACACCCCCAGCGTCCCAGTGAGTGAGTGCACTGGCGGTGCTCTGCCGGTATACCGTGCCGGTGTAGTGACCCGTGCCCCAGCATCCCCCTTCCACCCCCAGCGGCCCAGTGAGTGAGTGCACTGGCGGTGCTCTGCCGGATTACCGTGCCGGTGTAATGACCCGTGCCCCAGCGTCCCCCTCCCCCCCCCCCCCCCCCAGCGTCCCAGTGAGTGAGTGCCCTGTCGGAGCCCTGAGTCGCTGCCCTGCCGGACAGGGGAGGAAGGTGGAAGCTGCGCCTGATTACTGTGCCAGTGTAGTGAAGAAAAATGGCAAAAAGGTACTGTACCCTTTCCTACCCTCTGTTACCCCTTCTTAACCCCGTCCACCCCCCCTCACCCCTGTCATCCATGTCCACCCCCTGTCTATCCCTGTCACCCATGTCCACCCCTCCCTGTCCACCCCCCTGTAACACATGTCTACCCCCCTATTCACCCCTCTATCCCTTTGTCACCCCTCTTTTATCCCCCTTGTCATCCTTGTCCACCCCCGTTATGCCTGTTCACCCCCATATCTCCCGTGTCCACCATCCTGTCATCCATGTCCACCTTGGCCACCTCTGTCCATTCCTCTGCAACACATGTCCCCCCCCCCCCCATCCACCCCTCTGACCACCCCCCAGTCTACATCTGTCACCATTGTCCCTCCACCCTAATCACCCCTCTGTCCCTCCTGTCATCCATGTCCACCTTGGCCATCCCCCCTCTGTCACCCATGTACACTCCTCTACCCCCCATTCCATAGACTTGCATACGGGGGGCGGGGGGGGGGTGACATCACACGGAGGCGGGGGGGGGGTTTGGGGGTTGGCGGGGAGGTCATGATACTCTGGCCCCGTGGTCGCCACCCGGCTGTTTGTGAGCTGGCACCGCTGTGTGCAGCTCAAACAGGTGGGTGGCGAATACAAGATTGCGGGGGTCCCCAGCGGCGGGACCCCCATGGGGAGACATCATATCCCCTATCCTTTGGATAGGGTATAAGATGTCTCAGGGCCGGAGTACCCCTTTAAGATGTTAGCCGAGCTTTCTTACAATCTTACTGAGGAACCTTCTGACAATATTTTACCATTTCTTCTCACACTGTATGGTCACTGCAATTCTCTGTAAAGACGAGGTTACTCATTCCATTAACCCCTTAAGGACCCGGGCTTTTTCCGTTTTTTCATTTTCAATTTTTCCTCCTTAACTTTAAAAAATCATAACTCTTTAAACTTTTCACCTAAAATTCTATATGATGGCTTATTTTTTGCGTCACTAATACTTCTTTGTAATGACATAAGTCATTTTACCCAAAAATCTACGGTGAAACGGGAAAAAAAATCAATGTGCGACAAAATTGATGAAAAAACTCTATTTTGTACGTTTTGGGGGCTTCCGTTTTTACGCAGTACATTTTTTGGCAAAAATTACACCTTATCTTTATTCTGTAGGTCCATATGGTTAAAATGATACCCTACTTGTATAGGTTTGATTTTGTATCACTTCAGAAAAAAATCATGAATACATGCAGGAACATTTATACGTTTAAAATGGTCATCTTCTGACCCCTATAACTTTTTTATTTTCTGTGTTCCGGGCGCTATTAGAGCTCATTTTTTGCGCCGTGATCTGAAGTTTTTAGCTGTATCATTTTTGTTCTGATCAGACTTATTGATCACTTTTTATTCACTTTTTTGTGGTATAAAAAGTGATCAAAAATGCGCTATTTTGGACTTTGGAATTTTTTTGCGCATACGCCATTGAATGTGCGGTTTAAAAAGCAGTATATTTTTATAATTCGGACATTTCCGCACGCGATGATACCACATATGTTTATTTTTATTTACACTGTTTTTTTTATTCTTGGAAATGCCGGGTGATTCAAACTTTTATTAGGGGAAGGGATAATTGAAAGGGTTAATGATTTTTTTTTTTTACACTTTTCTTATGCAATATTATAGCTCCTACAGGGCGGGCTATAACATTGCATTAACTGATCTTTACCACTGATTGATGCATCTCCATAGGAATGGATCAATCAGTGTTTTCGGCGATTGGATGCTCAAGCCTGGATCTCAGGCTTGAAGCATTCATTCGGCGATCGGACAGCACAGGAGAAGGTAAGAAGACCTCCTCCTGTGCTACAGCTGTTCGGGATGCCGACATTATACCGCGATGATCCCGAACAGCTCCCTGAGCTAGCCGGGCACTTTTACTTTCGTTTTTAGCTGCGCGGCTCAGCTTTGAGTGGCTAAAGGGTTAATAGCGCGCGCCACTGCGCTGTTAGAGGCGGGTTCCGACTTCACTATGACGCCGGGCCCGCCGCGATATGATGCGGGGTCCTTAAGAGGTTAAAGTGGTACTCCAGTGGAAAACTAGATTTTTTTTTTAAATCAACTGGTGCCAGAAAGTTTAACAGATTTGTAAATTACTTCCATTTAAAAATCTTAATCCTTCCAGTACTTATAAACTGCTGTATGCTCTAGAGGTATCTCTTTTCTTTTAGAATTTCCTTTCTGTCTGACCACAGTGCTCTCTGCTGACACATCTGTCCATGTCAGGAACTGTCCAGAGCAGGATAGGTTTGCTATTGGAATATGCTTCTGTTCCAGACAGTTCCTGACATGGACAGAGGTGTCAGCAGAGAGCACTGTGGTCAGACAGAAAGGAAATTCTAAAAGAAAAGAACTTCCTCTGTAGTATTTTAGGCCATGTCAGATTGAGACCTCCAGTGTCCTGGGGGCTCCCCTGCAGGGACTCAACCATTTCTAATCTGTATTTGCACTGTTATAATTTAGCAATCCGTTATTAGGTGTCTGTAGCTTTAAGTATGTTGCCTAGCAACCTCAGGCTTAGTCAGGGTATGTGAGAGTGGAGGACTGAGGGCTAGACTGAACATTTGTGTAAGGTGTGTGACGATCCGTCTTGGGGATTAGCTCTGGGATCGTCCTGGACTACGCCACAGGATGCGTTTCTTCTCAATAAACCAGCAAACAAACGCTTATAATGCAAATCTGGCACCTTGCCAGTTTTATTAGACAGGTTGCAGGGAAAGAAATAAACAAAAAGCAGGAACAATACAAAATCCTAGACCGTCTGGTCACTGACTAAACAGATCAGCTTGTCCTGACTAACAACCGCTGAGCTTCCCTCAGCCGGTTAAACATATGTCCCCTGCAACCTTCTACTCACAATGTCACTCTCTTTGAGCCCCTCATAGCTCGGGCTGTGTACTCCTCAGCAGGCTCTGTCTCTTCCCTACAGCCCACATGCTGTCTCCTAGGAAGAGCCCACATTAGACTGAGTCTCCATCTCATATACACACCTCCCTTCCCTCCTGCCTCATTACTTAAGAAGCAGGTGAGAGCTTCTGCAGGGCGAGCCAAGGAAATACACCCTTTCCTTGCCACACTGCCACAGGTGTTATATTATGTTATTACTTGTATGTAACTTTATTGTAAATCCTAAAGGGGATACAGACAACTCTATGATCCACAGCTGCCTGGCCAATGGGCTTTAGTTCAGCCTTCCCTTATAAAGGGTGGCATTTCCTGTGAGAGGAATAGAGGAGGAGTAAAGCAATTCATTCAGTTCAGAGCACAGAGTGGAGTTCAGAGTGAAGAATCCGCAGAGGAGTGAGAGCAAAGATGAGAGAGAGAGATAAGAAAAGCATGAAGTAACCCCAACTAATATTAAGCCTTTACTTCAGCTTTGATCAGAGAATTCCTAAAGGACAATTCTTTATCTTCCGGTGAAAAGCCACAAATCTACCGACACTTCAGTAAGTGACTTTAATCTCAAGCCTAATATAGCTAAAACTCCTAGTCCGGCCGTAAGAGCCAAGCATATATGCAATATCAAGTCCAGGCACTGCAAGCTGTGTGGTCCTCTAGAGACTGTCTGTTAAACCTTTGGGAGACTTTGGTTGAGCGCTGTGGAGATTGTACCACCTATCTTCAAGTTAGTAAAGCCTCCGTTAAACTGCAACCTAGTGTGGAGTCAATTCTTTCCTTGCTAGCCTGTGGGGAGACGGAGTTCCCCGGACCTGTAGTACCCCAGGAGATACCAAGACTACAGTGGCGTCACGCGACATTAAGGGTTAATACCATCTGACCCTGGGTTCATAAACCCCCCCACCCCACCAAGAACCAAGTAGCTAACCCCAGCGTAGTGGCGGTCGCGGGTTTCACTCGTGGTTACCACACGTTTTTGGCATCACGAACAGGATTCAGGTGTACGCCTTAACTATTCAGGCACTAAATCAAGTCCTTCCCCCAAGTCTGAACTGTGTACGGGACTGTGTCATAGAAAACAAATTGTCTGCCGAGGTGCAAATACAAGTGGTGGGGAAGGTGAAGTTTATTGCATTATTAGTCACGAGAAGTGTTCTCTAAAGTCAAAGAACCGCCATGTGTAAAGGAAAGACAGAAATGATGCTTCGCGCCAAAAACTTCCCAGTACCTGAAAGAGTTAAAGAGCTTCTGGAAAAGAGCGCCAAGGACTCCCGCCGAAGTCTTCGCCCCGCCCCTGGGCAGGGAAATAGTGTGGTTGTGTCCAGAGCCAAGTGGAACGGAAGAAGTCCAGCCCCTGTTGCCAAGGGGTTGGATGAAGAGGATACGCTGCTGTGCAACTTCCGGTCCCAGGCGCAGCTGATGACGCACTTCCGCCTGGCGGCCATTTTGGTGGAGACCTTCATAAAAGGGGAGGCATACAGCGGCCTCTTCAGTCTGCAGGAAGTACTACAGAGGAGAGCAAAGATGGCGGAGACCAAGAGCGACATGTGTGCTGAGAGTTCCAGGATGGAGTCCGAGGGTCGGAAGATTGCCACGGCGGCATCGGAGATGTTCCGGGAGCTGGCGGAGAAGTTGCAGCGACTGTCCCTCGGGGCCAACGAGGCCTACTGCCAAGTGCCGTTGCCGGAGGATGACGGCGAGTGGGCCGCAACGCCGCTCGGGAGTTCCAGAGACCCGTCGCCTGTGAGGTTGTCGCCCCATCACCGCACCTGGGGCCCGTGGGCAGAAATCCCGACGGAGTCGGGATTGAGTACCCCAGCGGAAGCTGATTTCTCCACTCCCTCTTCTAATAGCCCCGAAGCCAGCCCCGAGGCAAAGGTCCCACCACCTCCACAGGCCACGGCCGCCCAAGACCAGTCAGCCCCTCAGTCGGCCGAGCGCCCACCATCACCCCCGCTCCCTAGATGGTTGTTCGGGGATGAGCCAGCCATCATCAAGTATAAGTGGGAAAATATCCTTCCATTGCCTGGGAAATCCCTGCCTCCCATTCCTCCGGCCCGGTCAGAAAAAGCCCAAAGAGATGCCGAAGTGGCTGCCATACTAGAGCAGATGAGGGCGGAGAGGCTAGAGCGCTACGGGCCGAGGCGGCTATCGTTTGAGGAGAGGGAACGGCAGCAGCAAGATACCAAACAGCTAGAGTCATACTACATTCGCAGGCTCGAGCAACCTAAGGAAGGCGAGCCTCCCCTTGAGCGCAGGAGAGCTACAGTCATCAAGTTTGACCGCATCAGGGGCTGCGGCACTATAATGGACTGTCACCACGGAGGCACCCTCTTTGTGAACCGGAGGGCGGTGCAAAGACACTATCTGCCTCCTGAAAAGCACTCTCTAAAACCTGGGGAAATCGTTGAGTACATCCCTGTGACAGGGGCGGATCCAGAGTCGAGTCTCGGGAGGGGCACTATTAGAGTATTTTGTGTTGGCGGACAGAAAATAAGATTACGGAACTTACAATATTATTAAATGTATCATACAGTCCTAACCTTGTTTAAGACTTAGGCCATGTTCATATGTCAGAATAATAATCAAATATACCAATTGCCACAGAATGGGAAAGTGCTAAAGAGGTTTTTACCATTTAAAACTACAGCTCCCAGTATGACCTAAGTAGTGGTAAGGGGATGCTCTGGGAGTTGTTGTTTTACCCATCATTACTGCAGAACTTACAAGTGACTCCAGCTCTGATGGGACACACACAGGAGGATACAGAATGATATCAGTGACTACAGGTGACGTCTTCTCTATAGTCTTCTCTTATCTAATTCAGATGTACATACCACCGGGACTTGTTCCAGCTAAATCTTTGCAGAACTTGACGCCCAGATAGCTCCTCACTACGATTCTGATCCTCTATATGAAAATAATAATTATAAACCTGCCAGACACTGTATTCTTCGAATATAATACTGGCACATACCTTCTGAATATAATTCTGACACACTGTATCCCCTGAACAAACAACACACTGTACCCTCTGAATATAATAACGCCACACACCGTACCCTCTGAATATAATACTATCATACACTGCACCCTCTGAATATAATACTACCACACACTGTGCCCTCTGAATTTAATACTATCACACACTGCACTCTCTGAATATAATACTACCACACACTGCACTCTCTGAATATAATACTACCACACACTGCACTCTCTGAATATAATACTACCACACACTGCACTCTCTGAATATAATACTACCACACACTGCACTCTCTGAATATAATACTACCACACACTGCACTCTCTGAATATAATACTACCACACACTGTACCCTCTGAATATAATACTACCACACACTGCACCCTCTGAATATAATACTACCACACACTGTAACCTCTGAATATAATACTACCACACACTGCACTCTCTGAATATAATACTACCACACACTGTAACCTCTGAATATAATACTACGACACACTGTGCTCTCTGAATATAATACTACCACACATTGCACTCTCTGAATATAATACTACCACACACTGCACTCTCTGAATATAACTTGCTGTGCAGTGCACCCTCTGAATAAAATACCCTAATGTATTGTTGCCCATAAAAAAAATGTACCACCCCAGAAAATCCTCATAATCTACAATATATTTCTGAAATGCAGAACACTCTGTGCCTTCACATATAGTAATAATGCCCCATCTTGTGCCCCTACATATAATAATTATGAACCGTCCTGTTCCCCCCCACATAATAATGCCCTGTGCCCCTAACATATATTGCCCCCTGTGCTGTGCCCTTCACATATAATTCCCCCATCATGCGCTCACATATAATGCCCCCATCATGTGCCCCTCACATATAATGCCCCCCGTGCTGTGCCCCTCACATATAATGTCCCCTTTGCTGTTCCCCTCACATATAATGCCCCCCGTGCTGTGCCCCTCACAAATAATGCTCCTGTTATATGTACCACACATATAAGGCCCCCTGTGCTGTGCCCTTCACATATAATGCCCCCGTTCTTTGCCCCTCACATATAATGCCCCGATCATGTGCCCCTCATATATAATGCCCCCATCATGCACCCCTCACATATAATGCCCCCATCATGCACCCCTCACATATAATGCCCCCATTATGCGCCCCTCACATATAATGCCCCATGCTGTGCCCTTCACATATAATGCCCCCGTTCTTTGCCCCTCACATATAATGCCCCGATCATGTGCCCCTCATATATAATGCCCCCATCATGCACCCCTCACATATAATGCCCCCATCATGCACCCCTCACATATAATGCCCCCATTATGCGCCCCTCACATATAATGCCCCATGCTGTGCCCTTCACATATAATGCCCCCGTTCTTTGCCCCTCACATATAATGCCCCGATCATGTGCCCCTCATATATAATGCCCCCATCATGCACCCCTCACATATAATGCCCCCATCATGCACCCCTCACATATAATGCCCCCATTATGCGCCCCTCACATATAATGCCCCATGCTGTGCCCTTCACATATAATGCCCCTGTCATGCACCCTTCACATATAATGCCCCCTGCCCTGTCCCCTCAGGGGGCATTATATGTGAGGGGCACAGCACAGGGGGCATTATATGTTTGGGGCACATGACAGGAGCATTATATGTGAGGGGCACAGCACAGGGGGCATTATATGTGAGGGGTGCATGATGGCGCATTATATGTGAGGGGCACAGGATGGGGGCATTATATATGAGGGGCACAGGATGGGGGCATTGTATATGAGGGGCGCATGATGGGGGCATTATATGTGTGGGCACAGAACAGGGGGCATTATATGTGTGGGGCACAGCACAGGGGGAATTATATCATAATGCCCCCTGTGCTGTGCCCCATACATATAATGCCCCCTGTGCTGTGCCCCTCACATATAATACCCCCTGTGCTGTGCCCCCCACACATATCATTTATATGTGTGGGAACAGCACAGGGGGCATTATATGTGAGGGGCACAGCACAGGGGGCCCCCCTGTCATGTGCTCTTCACATATAGTGCCCCCAGTGCTTTGCCTTGCAGCCCCTCACATAAAAAATTCCCCAAAGTTTTTTAATCCCCCTCCCCCCTCCTCCTGTACGATATAGTGCCCTTAACAGTGGCACATATTCTGTCCCCCAAATCCCCTGGGCCCTGAGCATACTCTTAGTACTTACAGTATGCTGGCCGCGGGGACGGGATTTCCGGGTGCCGGCGCGATGATGTGACGTCATCGCGCCGGCCTGCAGTGGATCGCGACCCCGCAGCTCACACGCTGTGTACTCACAGCCAGTGGCGTTGCTAGGGTTTGTGTCACCCGTTGCGGTAGAAAATGGTGTCGCCCCAACATGCTGGGAGTTGTAGTTTTGCAACAGCTATAGGCACCATGGTTGGGAAACTCTGACATAGATAGATAGGGAATATATATAGACCAGGGGTTCTCACCTATTTTTAGTGAGGGTCCGCTTATCCAGGTCTGCCATCCGGTAAAGGTCCAAGCTGTATGCTAATGCTTGGTGCACACCTAGCGGCCTCAGCGCCATGAAGGCAATAGCAAACTAACAACTGAAGTGTGGAGGATGTATAACCTGAATACTGCTGCACACTGTAACCACTGGATATAATACTGCCACACACTGGGCCCCTGAATATAATACTGCCACACACTGGGCCCCTGAATATAATACTGCCACACACTGTATACCCTGAATTTAATACTGCCACACACTGTACCCCTGAATATAATACTGCCACACACTGGGCCCCTGAATATAATATTGCCACACACTGTACCCCCTGAATATATTACTGCCACACACTGGGCCCCTGAATATATTACAGCCACACACTGGGCCCCTGAATATAATACTGCCACACACTGTGCCTCTGGTATATTACTGCCACACACTGTACCCCTGAATATAATACTGCCACACACTGGGCCCCTGAATATAATACTGCCACACACTGTACTCCCTGAATATATTACTGCCACACACTGGGCCCCTGAATATAATACTGCCACACACTGTGACTCTGGTATATTACTGCCACACACTGGGCCCCTGAATATAATACTGCCACACACTGTACCCCCGAATACTGGCACACACTGTACCCCTGAATATACTACTGCCACACACTGTATCCCTGAATATACTACCACATACTTTGCCCTGAATATAAACCTGCCACCCACTGTGCCCCTGGTATATTACTGCTACCCACTGTGCCCCTTAAAATAATACTGCCATTCACTGTGCCCCTGAAAATAATTCTGCCACTCACTGGGCCCCTGTTATATTACTGCCACACACTATTCCCCTGCAACATTACTTGCAGATGCTATGCTCTAAGGCTGACTAAAACAATTAAATGAAGCCACTGTGCATGTAGAATGAATGATGCCACTGTGACCCCAGAATTAATGATGCCAGTGACCACAGAATTAATGATGCCACTGTGACCACAGAATTAATGATGCCACTGTACCCACAGAATTAATGATGCCACTGTACCCACAGAATTAATGATGCCACTGTGTCCCACAGAATTAATGATGCCACTTTGTCCCACAGAAATAATGACACAACTGTATCCCCAGAATTAATGATGCCACTGTGCCCCACAGAATTAATGATGCCACTGTGCCTACAGAATTAATGATGCCACTGGGACCACAGAATAAGTGATGCCACTGTGATCAGCGAATAAGTGATGCCACTGTACCCACAGAATTAATGATGCCACTGTACCCACAGAATTAATGACACAACTCTATCCCCAGAATTAATGATGCCACTGTGACCACAGAATTAATTATGCCACAGTACCCACAGAAATGATGATGCCACTGTGCCTCCAGAAGTAATGATGCCACTGTGCCTACAGAATTAAGGATGCCACTGTGTCCCACAAAATTAAGGATGCCACTGCGACCACAGAATTTATGATGCCACTGTGCCCACAGAATTTATGATGCCACTGTGCCCACAGAATTTATGATGCCACTATACCCACAGAATTAAGGATGCTACTGTGTCCCACAAAATTAAGGATGCCACTGTGACCACAGAATTTATGATGCCACTGTGCCCACAGAATTTATGATGCAACTGTGCCCACAGAATTAAGGATGCCACTATACCCACAGAATTAGGGATGCCACTGTGTTCCACAAAATTAATGATGCCACTGTGCCCCAGAATTAATGCCACTGTGCCCCCATATGAACTTTGCCACTGTAACTCTCCATCTGTTGTAAAACTACAACTCCCATCATGCACAGACAAAAGGTCATCATGGTAGCTGTAGTTCTACAATAACTGGAGAGTCACAGATGGGGGAACACAAATTTTTACCTGAGAGCTTAGGATCGCCGTCCCAGGTCCCGCACTGCTCCGCTGCTCTGGCCTCTTCTAGTCAGGCCTGGCCAGAGCAGATGATGCAGGCAGCTAATGGTGCTACCTGCATCATAGGAGAAGCGCAGGGCAGGGACACATCGCTCCCTCGCTCCGGGCCGCGGCTATTCATTTGTATTGGCGTCTTAAAGACACAGCTACAAATGAATAAGGGGAGATCCAGCGGATGGTCTGAATGACCGGGGGACGCAGTCCGGATCTGGACCGTGGTCTGCCAGTTGAGTACACCTGATATAGGACATAGATCAATGTTTCCTAACCAGGGGGACTCCAGCTGTTGCAAAACTACAAAACTTAGCATGTTGGGAGTTGTAGTTTTGAACAGCTGGAGGCACCTTGTTAAGGAAACACTGATCTATGTCCTATCTCAGTGTTTCCCAACCAGAGTGCCTCCAGCTGTTACAAAACTACAACTCCCAGCATGCCTGGACAGCACTGTAGCTTTGCTTTGGAGATACCTTGGTTGGGAAACACTTATTTATGTCAGTGTTTCCCAACCCTCCAGCTGTTGCAAAACTACAACTCCCAGCATGCTAGGAGTTGTAGTTTTGCAAAAGCTGGGGGCACCTCTGGTGAGAAAGGGGTGGGGGGGGGTGAGCAGGGATTGTGCTGGGAAGGGGGGAGGGATGATGCTGGAAAAGGGTGGGCATGGATGGTGGGCGGTAGTTTACCTTACCTGCCTTAGAACACTGCTGGGCTCCTGCATCATCCAGGCACTTCCTGCTTGCTGGGGTCATGTGATGTTTTGGTGTCACATGACCCAAGCAGAGCAGTAGAAAGCTGCCAATCAGGGGGAAGAGAAGCCGAGTAAGTGCCCGATAACTCCACAGACACGCTGTGTGCACGCTCGCTCTGTGACAGCCAAGGTTTGTGAATGGTGGAGCGGAAGCTTACAGCTTTGGCTCCACCATTCTAGGGGGCAGCAATCTCGGGGGGGGGGCAATTGCCCCGTTGCCCCCCCCCCCTGGATCCACCACTGCCCTGTGAAGAGCCTGAGAGGGGAATGGGCTGCTGCTATTACCAGGCCCAGCCGTCCAACTCAGATCCCCTTTGCATACTTCCCTTCAGAAGAGTGGGACTCTTACCCCTTTGGACTCTTCACTCCAAATGTCAAGGAGATCGTCGTCCGAGAGGACTACCCTGACACTTCTGCAGCAGTTATCCAGTTTAAAGAGACAACACCCTAAAAGACAGCGCACCCAATTCATCCACAGTGCACCCAGGCCTATCTCATCGGAGGTGTGGCCCCCAACATGGGAACCCACAAAAGTGCCAGGGCCCCCTCCTGCAGTGGCGTAGGTTTGGCCCAAAGAGCCGGCACCAACTGATCATCCTTCTGTGGCACAAGCTGCTGCAGTCCAGGTGGTAGTGAATGTCCAACCTACCATCTCAAATTCTACCCTGTCCCATGTGTCCTGGGATACCCACGTCGACCCCTTGCAAGGGGCCCAGTCCCGAAGAGCTTGCTTCATTAGTCAGCCGATGGCTCCTCCTAGCAGTCGGGATTGGGAAGAAAGAGAACATCCCGTTCGTGCTGCATTAAAAAGAAAGAATAAAGCACCAGAGTGATGCTATCTGAAAATGTTTATTGTTCCTTATGGTCGTAGGACTAACTGTGTTTTGTTCCAGGTTCAGCAACGGTTTAAGTCCAGTGCCTGACACATGGTGTCAAGAAGATTTTACAGTGAAGAAACTGGAATTGTAAGTTTTGTGCCCGGCCTAGCCGAGAGACTCCCGTATTGGAGATTCTAAAAGTTGTGTCCAGTTCACCTAATATTTGTGATTTTGAGCGAAGGACATTATAGACTCCCTTTTGTGAGAACCATTGAACGCTCCATAAAAAACTTCTTCATGATATTTATGGTTGAATTGTGTCAGTTTTCTGTCCTACAATTGCATGGTCTCTGACCCTCAGCAAATTTAGTACAAGCTAGTTGTACACCAAGTGGTATTATCATGTACATATGTCACACGTAAACAGGTAGAAATGTATATGTGGTTGTACCCGAGAAGGGTAATATGTATAAATTTACTGTGCTACAAAGTCAAAGCACAAAATCCTGCGTGGTGGTAGTTGTTTTCTATTGGGGTTTATCCAGACACAGTCAGGAGTTACTTACACTGCCCCCATCGCCGACTTCATGTGTCAATAGAGATGGTGTTGCGTAGATCCACAAGTTCTAATTTTGGACAACCCCCAGCAAGATATAGGGATTAGTCTAAAAACATGTACATAAACATATGTAGATAAACTACATACACATAAGTCAGTATACACCTCAAGTATACTTCATTGATCATTCACTACAAGTGTATCTAATGGGTAAACCATTATCAGCTCAAAGCCTCTTAACCCTGTTTGTGCACAGGAACCTACCTGGCCAGTAAGTATCCTGTCCCTAACCTAAGCACAACAGTAAAGAAAAAGGTTTATATAAAAATGTCTAGCTTTGTATTACATGTATACATAAAAATGTCTAGCATAAAATAAAATGTGTTCTGGGGAGAAGTGCTTGATTGCCCAAGGGCCCCAGTAGCCAAGGCATTGAGTAGAGAGCCTCCGGCAGCCCAATCCGCACCTATTAGTATAAGAAATGTATCTAATGTTACATAATATAAGGTGATATAATGTACAGTAAAGTCATATAAGTCTGTATATTCAGCTACAAAATTGTCTAGTTAGACATGCCAATTGTGTATAGTGTATCATATGCATAGTCCACTTGTGGTCGGATTCTTATATGTACCGTAAGTAGGGTACCATTAGCATGGATAAATCGGCCTGGGGTGTGCCTGGCTGGCCGTGAAGGGTATCCTATAGAAAGGGGGCAAAATACATCAGTTAGGTAATGCATGAATTAATGGCTAAGTATAACCTACTTCATATGAACCCGAAATAGACAACATGCTCCAGTTAACAGCCGTTGGTTGGAACGTGTCAATGGAACAGAGCGATAAAAGTGCCCTAACTTACTTAACATCTAAGTGATAACTGACAAAGAGAAGCCCCTACCCAGGAGCTGGCTCAGCTGTTATGGAGCCGAAACCAAAAAGGAATTCTGGATATACCACTTGGCACTACTGGACGCATAGCGCCTACCAGAATGGTACTACCAGGGTGCACATGGATAAAGGTAACCTAAGTGACAGAGATAGGAAATGTTGGAGAATTGCTAGATAGACAGAAGGTACAATGAGTCGGTTAGATTGAGAAGTGGCCAAAACACAGACATCAGTAGGTATTTGGATAGGTAGTGCGTGGAGAGAAAGAAAAAAATAATAATAATTTGCATGTGTCCCTTGCTACACATATAAGTATTCCTATTGAACCATGCTATACATAAGTGACAACAAAAGAAAGACCCCCATAGACGAAACATAAAAGAATATAACATACTTAACCTGAGGTTTTGTGTACCAGTAAGGCAGTATCCTCATACTTGCAGGTGTAAAGAAGATAATTACTGCTACGCCCGAGGCTTATCGCAAAAGAAAATATACATGACCAGCAGGTTACAAACTCCAATATGGGCAAATCTACCAACATGTACACGTTTGACAAGAAAAAATATACAACAAAAGGCTCAGAAGTTACATCCACACCAAAGATCTTAACACTAAGACGTGTACAGCTAAGACCACAATCTGAGGCATAGTAACAAACATAAGAGGAAGATAGAGACGACGACAACATGAGGCTCGTGGACTGACAGTGCAATCTGCCTCAGACAGAATCGTATGTAACGCAGAAACGGAAACAACATGAGGCTCGTGGACTGACAATGCAATCTGCCTCAGACAGAATCGTATGTAACGCAGGAACGTTAACAACATGAGGCGCGTTGATTGACAGTGCAATCTGCCTCTAACAGGGGCGTATGTGACGTACAAAAAACAAAAGACAAGAAACAAGAAAGTTTGTAATGTACAAAGGAATGACAACAATATGAAGGCTTGAGGATTGTCGGGCAGCCTATCTCTCCCGGGAGCATGTGACGTACGAAAGCATGTAAAGTGACAACTTAAAGCTTATCTGGAATGGCGAGGTCAAACTGACTGTAACAAGGTGTATAAAATGACCAATGACCAAAAAGGAAACTATAAAGATGAGGCTTTACAGATTGACCACAGCAATCAGCCTCCGACCACACCGAACGTATAAGGCTAAGAGGTAAAACCAATCTGGTCATACCTGCTTGGGTATCCTTGGAATGTTGCCATCTATAGTGATGTTTACCATACCTGACCTGTCTACAAGAACAATGTGACGCTAATATGCCTGACTTAAGCACATGAAAACGTGAGTGTAATACTATGACCATAGCCTAATATACTTGACTAGCGCACATAACGTAAGCATAAAGTGACAGAGCTGAAACCAAAGAATGGGACAATAACTTTGGAACATACACTGTAAGGAACTGTATGCATATTACCCTGTAGGGAAATGTAAGTATGTCTCACTGTAGGAATCGTACGTATGTCACACTGTATGGTACTGTATGTATCGTATGCATGTCACACTGCAAGGAACTGTATGCATAGTACCCTGTAGGGAACAGTATGAATGTCACTCTAGGTAACCGTATGTATTGTATGTGTCACTGTAGGGAACCATATCTATGTCCTACTATAGGGAACCGTTAATGTTGAAGCAAGGTATATCACTTGAAGTAATGCAACGCCGTATAACATAAGCGAAATGCCTCTAACAGGGGCATATGTGACGAACAAAACAAAAGACGACAAGAGGCTCGTAGATTGACGATACAATCTACCCCAGACAAGAACGTTTGTAATTTACAAAGGAATGACAACAATATGAAGGCTCGAGTATTGTCGGGCAGCCTCTCTCTCACGGGAGCGTGTGATGTACAAAAGGCATGTAAGTGAGGACTTAAAGCTTACCTGGAATGGTGAGATCAAACTGGCCGTAACAAGGTGTGTATAATGACCAGAAAGGAAACTATAAAGATGAAGTTATAGGATTAACAACAGCAATCAGCCTCCAACCACACCGAACATAAATAGCTAAGAGGTAAAACAACCTAGCGTACATGACGTAAGCATACCATGACAGAGCTGAACCAAAAACCGGGACAATATCTATGAAACATACACTGTAAGGAACTGTATGCGTATTACCCTGTAGGGAAATTCATGTATATCACACTGTATGGAACCGTACGTATGTCACACTGTAAGAAACTGTATGCATAGTACCATGTAGGGAACGGTATGTATGTCACCCTGTAGGGAATCGTATGCATAGTAAACTGTAGGGACCAGTATGTATACGATACTGTAGGGAACCGTTAACGTTGAAGCATGGTATATCACTACAAGTAACGAAAGCACCGTAAAACATCTCCAGAAACATCAAGGCGCTGTATATGAGCTTATAGTGATGTAGGCCCTGAACAACATTAATGTTCAACATAACAGCTAATTAACCACTAATACACAGTATATGTAAGCCAGAGTAACAAACACAAATTACCAGTAGTAGAAACCCCTGAATATAATACTGCCACACACAGGGCCCCTGAATATAATACTGCCACACACTGTTCCCCCCGAATATAATACTGGCACACACTGTACCCCTGAATATACTACTGCCACACACTGTATCCCTGAATATACTACTGCCACACACTGTATCCCTGAATATAATACTACCACATACTTTGCCCTGAATATAAACCTGCCACCCACTGTGTCCCTGGTATATTACTGCTACCCACTGTGCCCCTTAAAATACTGCCATTCACTGTGCCCCTGAAAATAATTCTGCCACACACTGGGCCCCTGTTTTATTACTGCCACACACTATTCCCCTGCAACATTACTTGCAGATGCTATGCTCTAACGCTGACTAATTGCACCTCTGTGTCTCTTAAAACAATAAAATGATGCCACTGTGCCTATAGAATGAATGATGCCACTGTGACCCCAGAATGAATGATGCCACTGTGCCCACAGAATGAATGATGCCACTGTGCCTATAGAATGAATGATGCCACTGTGACCCCAGAATTAATGATGCCACTGTGCCCACAGAATTAAACATGCCACTGTACCCACATAATTAATCATGCCACTGTACCCACAGAATTAATCATGCCACTGTGACCACAGAATTAATCATGCCACAGTACCCACAGAATTAATGATGCCACAGTACCCACAGAATTAATGATGCCACAGTACCCACAGAATTAATGATGCCACTGTACCCACAGAATTAATCATGCCACTGTGACCACAGAATTGATGATGCCACTGTGACCACAGAATGAATGATGCCACTGTGACTACAGAATTGATGATGCCACTGTGACCACAGAATTAATCATGCCACTGTGACCACAGAATTAATGATGCCACTGTACCCACAGAATTAATGATGCCAGTGGGTACAGTGGCATCATTAATTCTGTGGTCACTGTGGCATCATTAATTCTGTGGGTACAGTGGCATGATTAATTCTGTGGTCACAGTGGCATCATTAATTCTGTGGGTACAGTGGCATCATTAATTCTGTGGTCACAGTGGCATGATTAATTCTGTGGTCACAGTGGCATCATTAATTCTGTGGGTACAGTGGCATCATCAATTCTGTGGTCACAGTGGCATCATTAATTCTGTGGTCACAGTGGCATGATTAATTCTGGGGTCACAGTGGCGTCAATCATTCTATAGGCACAGTGGCATCATTCATTCTATAGGCACAGTGGCATCATTCATTCTGTGGGGCACAGTGGCATCATTAATTCTGTGGGGCACAGTGGCATCATTAATTCTGTGGGGCACAGTGGCATCATTAATTCTGTGGGTACAGTGGCATCATTAATTCTGTGGGTACAGTGGCATCATTAATTCTGTGGGACACAGTGGCATCATTAATTCTGTGGTCACAGTGGCATGATTAATTCTGGGGTCACAGTGGCGTCAATCATTCTATAGGCACAGTGGCATCATTCATTCTATAGGCACAGTGGCATCATTCATTCTGTGGGGCACAGTGGCATCATTAATTCTGTGGGGCACAGTGGCATCATTAATTCTGTGGGGCACAGTGGCATCATTAATTCTGTGGGTACAGTGGCATCATTTATTCTGTGGTCACAGAATTAATGATGCCACTGTACCCACAGAATTAGTGATGCCACTGTGCCTACAGAATTAATGATGCCACTGTGCCTCCAGAAGTAATGATGCCACTGTGCCCACAGAATTAATGATGCCACTGTGCCCCACAGAATTAATGATGCCACTGTGCCCCACAGAATTAATGATGCCACTGTGACCACAGAATTAAGGATTCCACTGTGCCCACAGAATTAATGATGCCTCTGTGACCACAGAATTAATGATGCCACTGTGACCACCGAATAAGTGATGCCACTGTACCCATATAATTAATGATGCCACTGTACCCACAGAATTAATGATGCCACTGTAACCACAGAATTAATGATGCCACTGTGCCCCCATATGAACTTTGCCACTGTAACTCTCCATCTGTTGTAAAACTACAACTCCCATCATGCACAGACAAAAGGTCATCATGGTAGCTGTAGTTCTACAATAACTGGAGAGTCACAGATGGGGGAACACAAATTTTTACCTGAGAGCTTAGAATCGCCGTCCCAGGTCCCGCACTGCTCCGCTGCTCTGGCCTCTTCTAGTCAGGCCTGGCCAGAGCAGATGATGCAGGCAGCTAATGGTGCTACCTGCATCATAGGAGAAGCGCAGGGCAGGGACACATCGCTCCCTCGCTCCGGGCCGCGGCTATTCATTTGTATTGGCGTCTTAAAGACACAGCTACAAATGAATAAGGGGAGATCCAGCGGATGGTCCGAATGACTGGGGGACGCAGTCCGGATCTGGACCGTGGTCTGCCAGTTCAGTACCCCTGATATAGGACATAGATAAATGTTTCCCAACCAGAGTGCCTCCAGCTGTTACAAAACTACAACTCCCAGCATGCCTGGACAGCATTGTAGCTTTGCTTTGGAGACACCTTGGTTGGGAAACACTTATTTATGTCAGTGTTTCCCAACCCTCCAGCTGTTGCAAAACTACAACTCCCAGCATGCTAGGAGTTGTAGTATTGCAACAGCTGGGGGCACCCCTGGTGAGAAAGGGGGGGGGGTGAGCAGGGATTGTGCTGGGAAGGGGGGAGGGATGATGCTGGAAAAGGGTGGGCATGGATGGTGGGGGGTAGTTTATCTTACCTGCCTTAGAACACTGCTGGGCTCCTGTATCCTCCAGACACTTCCTGCTTGCTGGGGTCATGTGATGTTTTGGTGTCACATGACCCAAGCAGAGCAGTAGAAAGCTGCCAATCAGGGGGAAGAGAAGCCGAGTAAGTGCCGATAACTCCACAGACACGCTGTGTGCACGCTCCCTCTGCACTGCAGACTGAGTATACAAATATAGCTTGTGACAGGGATGAGCGCTGGGACAGGGTGTCACCCCACCACCCCACCATTCTAGGGGGCAGCAATCTCGGGGGGGGGGGGGATAATTGCCCCGTTGTACCTCCCCCCCCCCCTGGATCCGCCACTGCATGGGTCAGGGGTGTGGAAATTAAAAAAAAACTACTTGTTCAAGGGACTAAAGCGGAACACAATCTACTTGTCCCTCAGGAAAATCCACTTGTCCTGGTTGATGAAATAATTTCAACCAAAATAGTCTGATCCCCCCCACTAGACCACCAGGGATGGATATAAGATCCTTTAGACACTGCTGACAGCGGTGATCTAATGGGTTAATAGGCGATCGCAGTATGTCAGACTATTAGTGGCGGGAGAGCTGTAGCGCCTCTTACACCCGAGACAAGACCAGATAAGTCTAGATGTAACTTTTTGATCACCTTATAAAAAATTTCTCACATGAAGTGACCAAAAATGAGCAATTCTGGACTATTCTTTACATTTACACCGTTCACCATACGGTTTAATTAACATTATATTTTAATAGTCTGGACATTTCCACATGCAGCGATATCACTTATGTTTATTTTTCTACATTATTTTTATTTAAAGAAAATTGGAAACTTATTAGGAAAGGGGCTTATTCACATATATACGCACTTTTTAAAATATTTTAATCACAATTTTTCAGTCTCAATAGGGACTTATGTGTTACTGGGGGGGGGGGGGGTGTTCTGCTTCTCCAGTTTATGTGGTGCATTTTGTGTCAGAAAATGCTGGAAGTTGCATTTAATTACTAGATAACTACAACTCCCAGCATGCCCTGATACAGCCTATGGTTGTGTGGGTGTTGCAGCATGTTCCACTGTATAGTAGGACAGTTAAGGTTATTGTAGGACATGCTGGGAGTTGTAGTTTTGGTTTGTGTCAGCTGCAGAGCCATAGGCTGTGTCAAGGAATAATGGGAATTGCAGTTAGTAACTACAACACCCAGCATGCCCTGATGCAGCCTATGGCTCTGCAGCTGACCCGAACCAAAACTACAACTCCCAGCATGTTACACTTTATAGTTCTACAGTTTAGGTTATGGTGTAACATGCTGGGAGTTGTAGTTTTGGTTCGGGCGTGTTTGTGTGCATCCGTGGGGCTCTTGGTTGACGGGTGAGTATGAAGGGGGCGGGATTCTGGGGGTGCAATATAGTGCGGGTGCCACTGAAAATAAATAAAATTAGATGGCACAACTGCCCTAATGCCCGACGTGACAGTCCGCTCCTATACAAAACATTCATGCATACACATATCATACATACACCAGCCACTGCCCCCATATCCCCATACACAACCCCCGCCACTGCCCCCCCCCACATCATACATTACATACACACATACACTCACACCATACATATACACCATACATATGCACACATCATACATAGGCCTGCTGCTGCTGCCCCCCCCACATATCATACATTACATTACATACACATCACACACAGACAGACATCATACACACATCACACATAGACATCATACACATATACACTCACACCATATATATACACCATACATATGCACATATCATACATAGGCCTGCTGCTGCTGCCCCCCCCCCCCCACATATCACACATTACATACACACATCACACATTACATACACATCACACAGACAGGCATCATACACACATCACATACACATCACAAACAGACATCATACACACATCACACATACATCACAGACAGACATCATACACACATCACACATACACTCACACCATACATATACACCATACACACATTATACATTACATACACATTACACAGACAGACATCATACACACATCACACATACACTCACACCATACATATACACCAGTGTTTCCCAACCAGGGTCCCTCCAGCTGTTGCAAAACTACAACTCCCAGCATGCCCAGGGCATGCTGGGAGTTGTAGTTTTGCAACAGCTGGAGGAACCCTGGTTGGGTAACACTGATATACACCATACATATGCACACATCATACATACACCTGCCGCTGCCCCCCCATCATACATTACATACACACATCACACATACACTCACACCATACATATACAACCACCCTTCCTGCTGCCGCCTGCATTCTCGGCCTCCTCACCTGATCCGGCCATGAGTGGACATCAGAGCTGTAGTCACCGCCGGTGTGAGGTGAGATTTCCGTCCTCCCCCTCCCCCCTGCTCTGTGTTTTCCCTGTGCAAACTAGCAACCTCCCCGTGGTGGATTAGGTCCTGGGGAGACAGATCAGGGGGAGGGGGAGGGATAGAGCTGTGCACGGAGCTGTCTACATCCTTTCTCTCACCCTGCTGTGTCTTCTGAGCTCCGTCCATCCTCCAGGAGGGGAGATAAGTGGACTCTATGTCAGCTGGAGGCCACCGCCCCCTCCATACACTCTGAGTGCCGGTGTGAGACTTCCATCGGCTCCTGCGCCTTACACCGACATTAAAGAAAAATAAGGGGGAAGTCTGTCTGTCCCTGCTCGCCCGATACAGGGCTAAATCTATGAACAATTCACCTGCCCGGCGCCCAAAACTACTTGTCCCGGGCGTCGGGCGATAGGATTTCCACACCCCTGATGGGTACACTATGTACCCCAGTATGCTATACAGCTGGCGTAGGTAAGTAGTGATGCTCTGCACCCTGTATACGCTATATATCACTCCTCACCTCCTTACACTCTGGACTGGGCGCTCTGCATCTGACCCATGGAGTGGTACCTGAAGGCAGTAAACAAAATTGCCACAGGATCCAAAAATGATTGTTACCACACACCAGCAAAAACGCAAGAAAAAGAACACAAGAAAAACTGAAAAAATGCAGGAAAAAGCTGTGACCGTTCTTCTGGCGTTTTTGCTGGTGAACAAAAAACCTCAATGGAATCCAAGCCTCAAAGCAATAGAACAAAATCCCTATGTCCACTTTTCCTGTGAGGTGCAGCTCAGGTGTACTCTGTGTGGAGATTTAGAACTTTGCACAAAATTTATCATGTGCCTTGCAATTGCACCAAATTTAGACCAACCAAAACAATCTACAAAAAACATGTACCTACAACAATGATAAATTTCCCCCAATGTATATGTGTGATTGTGTATATGTAGTAGAGCTGAGTGTGTGTGTATATGCAGTAGAGCTGAGTGTGAGTGTGTGTATATGTAGCAGGAGCTGAGTGTGTGTGTGTATGTGCAGTAGAGCTGAGTGTGAGTGTGTGTATATGCAGTAGAGCTGAGTGTGTGTATATGCAGTAGAGCTGAGTGTGTGTATATGCAGCAGAGCTGAGTGTGTGTATATGCAGCAGAGCTGAGTGTGTGTGTGTATATGCAGTAGAGCTGAGTGTGAGTGTGTGTATATGCAGTAGAGCTGAGTGTGTGTGTGTGTATGTGCAGTAGAGCTGAGTGTGTGTGTATATGTAGCAGGAGCTGAGTGTGTGATTGTGTATATGCAGCAGAACTGAGTGTGTGATCAGGTGTATGTAGCAGAGCTGAGTGTGTGATTGTGTAAATGCAGCAGAGCTGAGTGTGTGATTGTGTCTATGTAGCAGAGCCGAGTGTGTGATTGTGTATATGTAGTAGAGCTGAGTGTGTGATTTTGTAAATGCAGCAGAGCTGAGTGAGTGATCAGGTGTATGTAGTCAAGTTGAGTGTGTGCGTGGTCATGCTTATACATTTTCAAAGATCTCTTGTGCTGCTTTGAAAATATGTGAAAATTCATTTTCGCACCCCCAATTTTTTTTTTTTGCAGCCACATTGGATTTTTTTTTGGCGCCAAATTTTACATTACAGAAAATTCTGGCGGAAACATCTCACAAAATATTCCATGGTTACTAGTGTCCAGTGATAACTGTATAAATAAAACATTTCTTTTTTTTTTTCAATTCTTTATTTTCGAATATTGCAATACAACAGAACATACAAATGTAATATGAAGTACATTACATAATGCTAATCAAGAAGAAAGAAAAAGAGAGAAAAGCAAGATAAAGGGGTCGTGTGGGCTAGGCCCCAGGTAACATTTAAAAGGACCATTGGGCTCCTGTGTTGATGTATCATTGTAAAATCAATAAGACAAATCTATCAAGAGAAGTATTGGCCAACATCTACTTAAGACATACATAAAACAGG
Organism: Hyla sarda; assembly: GCF_029499605.1. NCBI lineage: Eukaryota > Metazoa > Chordata > Amphibia > Anura > Hylidae > Hyla > Hyla sarda. Next base: position 74,717,789 of record NC_079196.1, read on the forward strand.
TCAGTCATACCTATAAGCATCCTATAAGTCTGAGGTGTTGTCACCTAGGAGCCCAGTTAATTAGGTGGAACTGTAATAGGAGTATGGTACTGAACATAGTAGGGTCAATGAACACGAGCACAATGTGTTAGAGCATTGACGGAGAAGAAAGAAAGAGGAGAAATGAAAAGGCGTAGGAATTCTCCAAGGTGGGAGGCAGAAGAAAGAGAAAATAGGGAGAAAGAGAGACGAGTGGAGGATAAAGAATAGATATAAGGTTTTTGGTCGTGGGTGAGGAGGTGGAGAGGGGGGGAAGGGTGGGCTGGGAAAGAGGGGTGGGGGGGTTGTCTATGGGGTCATTTGCTGGAACCCAGTTGCTATGTCTGATGCGAGAGAGGGAGAGCAGTGTCAGCATCACGAAAGCCCAGCCAAGGAGCCCATATACTCCAGTATCTGTCATGTGAGCGATCACTCCAACTGGAGAGCTCCTCCATTCTACACAACTGGGAGACCTTAGAGATCCATTGTTGAACTGTAGGAGGTGTTTCATCTAACCAATGTAGTGGGACTAATGCCTTGGCTGCAGTTAGCAAGTGTGCAATCAGAGACCTCTTCGACAAGGTGCAATCCCTAGTCGATAAGCCCAAGAGAACCACCTCTGGTGAGAGAGGGACATGCCGTCCCATCACCTTATCTATGATGCAATTCACTTCACTCCAGTAAGACGTTATCCTGGGGCATGACCACCAAATGTGAGACAAAGAGCCCACGCCCCCATGGCATCTCCAGCATGCAGGGGAAGCACTCAGACCCAAATGATATAATAACTCGGGCGTCCTATACCATCTGGCTACTAGTTTATAATGACCTTCTTGTAGCTTAACGCACCTAGAGAAGCCATGGGAGCCTGTTAGAATGGATTTCCTCTCCTGGTCCGTGAACTTGCGCCCCAACTCCTCCTCCCAGGATCTCAAGTACAACGGATCAGAAGTTTGCCTCTCATCTCTCAAACAGGCATTAAATGTGGAAAATTTTGGCTTGCAGTTTGGTGAGAATTGCATCAACTTATCTATCCAGGTTGGGTTTTCACCAATGACATACACCTTTAAAAATGCAACACACATCTCCCTGAGCATATGAAGATGTAGAAAGTTAGTTTTAAGGTGTGGGACTATTGTGGATAGTGTCTCAACTGTGGGTGGTTGATTTCGGGCACATAGGGTTTTGACAGGGACGTGTTGAAAATGGGACCACAAGTCGTCCGCCTCTTGCATGTCAGGGTGAACTGCATATGGAATCAGAGAACTTGGAAAGCATGGAGAAATCAGTGTTTTTCCGTGGTTTCCTTGTGTTGTGCCTTTATCATAAGCTCTTTTGATAGTGAGTGTACCTTTCAACAGGGGATTATTAACATGCGAGAGGGAGCGGCGCGTAGGCAGCCAGACATGACGGTCCACCCCAAAGCCTCGAGAAGTCATTTGTGAGCATTCAAGTTCTGAGCTACCCAGTAGGCTAGTTCTAGTAGTGATCTCAACCCATCTATGAATATGGTTAGCTGTATAAAGCATAGAAATGTCTGGCATACCTATGCCACCGCTCCTCTTAGATCTAGTAAGAAGGGAATGTGCTAAACGTGGGCGCTTCCCTGACCAAAGGAAAGCCCCAAAGAGCCGTTTCCATTGCAGGAGATACCATTTAGGTAGTTCTATGGGTACCATGCGCAGTAAGTAGAGTATGGACGGTACAATGTATGTCTGTAGGAGGTTGAGTCGCCCCACCCATGAAAGGAAGGGTAACTTGTAGGAGTCAATTTTATTCTTCATTTTAGTCAGTAAGGGTACATAGTTAAGGTCAAACAAGTTGCTCAGCGACGAGGGAAGGGCTATGCCCAGGTATGTGATGTGTTTAGATGGCCATCTATAAGACGAGGAAGATTGTAGACTCGAGGCTATACGAGGGGGTATCGTGAGGTTCAGTATCTCCGACTTACTATAATTTACTTTGAAATTGGATAGGGTTCCATACTCTTCAATAACGCATTGGACACGAGGCAGGGCTTCAGTAGGATTAGTGATCATTATGAGCAGATCGTCAGCGAATGCTGCCGTAAGATGAGGCCTATCCCCTATTTGCAATCCCCTAATCGCCCCATCCTGCCTCAAGGCCTGGAGAAGAGTCTCCATCACGAGGACGTACAGTGACGGTGATAGGGGGCACCCTTGTCGCGTCCCATTACATATGGGGAAAGGTTCAGAAAGAGTGCCATTGACCCTAACCCGTGCGCTGGGTTCACTATATAGGGACATGATAGCTCGGATGAAGCGATCAGGGATGCGATATTTGGTTAACACCTTGTTCATGTAGTCCCACGCTACCCTATCAAACGCCTTCTCGGCATCTGTGCCGAGAAGGAGTAGAGGGATCTTTTTTTGTGTGGCATAGTGAATAGCGTGCATGACTCGTAATGCATTATGCTTCCCCTCCCTGCCCTTCACAAAACCAGTCTGGTCCACATGAATGAGGCCAGGGAGGAGAGGGCGAAGTCTCATGGACAACAGCTTAGCCCAGATCTTTAGGTCCATATTCAAAAGTGAAATGGGCCTATAACTCGAGCACAGTAGAGGGTCTTTACCTTCTTTTGGTAGAATAGTCATGTGTGCCTCTAGGGATTGGGGCGGCAAATGGGTGCCTCCAAGTAACGCGTTGCACCACTGAGTAAGCCGAGGCAGCAAGACTGTGCCCAACTTTTTATAGTATTGTAAGCTCAGGCCATCTGGTCCCGGGCTCTTCCCTATGGGGAAGGACTTTATTACTGCCTCAACCTCCTCAGCAGTGCAAGGCTCCAGCAATGTTTCCCCTTCCAGTGTGGTGAGGGTAGGTAAATTCAATCGGTACAAGAAAGTTTGGATTGCCTGCGTGCGTGGCAATGGCGTGGGGTTAGTTGGGTGTATGTTATAAAGAGAATAGTAGAAGTCCCGGAAAGCCGTTGCTATAGGGCCAGTGTCTACGTGTTGGGTACCATCCGGCTCCACAATCCTGTCAATGTGCGTTAAATAAAACATTTCTGAGCTTAAATGTGAGTGCAGGTGCAGTGACCAATAAAAAAAAAAAAAAAAATTCTATATATATATATTTTTTTTTTTTTTTTATGCCATTTTCAATAATAGTTTTTTTTTTAAATTTTTTTTTATAATTACCTAATTAACACCTTTTCCCACAAAAACAAAGAAAAAAAAACCCCAAAAACAGTAAAACTGCAACACAATTTCTGTGATTTCCGGTATGAAATTTTTTATGTAAACTGGACTCTCACCCCTTTGAAAATATCATAGTTACATAGTTAGTACGGTCGAAAAAAGACATATGTCCATCAAGTTCAACCAGGGAATTGAAGGGTAGGGGTGTGGCGCGATATTGGGGAAGGGATGGGATTTTATATTTCTTCATAAGCATTAATGTTATTTTGTTCCAGGAATGTATCTAATCCTGTTTTAACCTCCTGAGCGGTATTCCCGAGCGTGACTCGGGGTTAATTTTCCCTGCCAGGATCGGTAACCCCGAGTCACGCTCGGGGTAGAATTGCAGAGTTCCCGGCCGGGCTGCACGATATATCGCAAAAGCAATGTGATATAGCGATGCGGCCCCCCGGGAAAACATGCGATTATCTGCTCTGGTCGGCTCCCGTTGCGGGGGCCGGCCAGAGCAGGTAAAGAAAAATACTAAAAGTCAGTGTTTCCCTACCAGGGGGCCTCCAGCTGTTGCAAAACTACAACTCTCAGCATGCCCGAACAGCCAAAGGCTGTCCGGGCATGCTGGGAGTAGTAGTTTCACAACAGCTGGAGGCCCCCTGGTAGAAAAACACTGAGCTAAGTGTAAAAGGAAGAAGTAGTAAAATAAAAAAACCTTTTGCTCACCTAGTCCCGGTCCCTGCAGATGTCGTTCCCCTCCGTGCGGTCCGGGGTGTCCTCTCTTCACTATTCATCTTCTAGGACCTTTCACTTTTCAGCCAATCACAGGCCGCAGTGGTGTAAAGCCTGTGATTGGCTGAAGGGGAAAGGGCTTGTTCTGCAGCAGATACACTAGGTATGAAATCTGCCGGCAAACCTAGTGTATTTGCTGCAGGACAAGGTGAGAAGGGGGGATGAATGTGACAAAGGGGGGAATGTGACAAGGGGGGAATGTGACAGGGGGGGAATGTGACAGGGGGGGGAATGTGACAGGGGGGGAATGTGACAGGGGGGGAATGTGACAAGGGGGGAATGTGACAGGGGATGAATGTGACAAAGGGGGGAATGTGACAGGGGGGGAATGTGACAGAGGCGGAATGTGACAAGGGGGGAATGTGACAGGGGGGGAATGTGACAAGGGGGGAATGTGACAAGGGGGGAATGTGACAGGGGATGAATGTGACAGGGGGGGAATGTGACAGGGGGGGAATGTGACAAGGGGGGAATGTGACAAGGGGGGAATGTGACAGGGGATGAATGTGACAAAGGGGGGAATGTGACAAGGGGGGAATGTGACAGGGGGGGAATGTGACAAGGGATGAATGTGACAAAGGGGGGAATGTGACAAGGGGGGAATGTGACAAAGGGGGGAATGTGACAAGGGGGGAATGTGACAGGGGATGAATGTGACAAAGGGGGGAATGTGACAAGGGGGGAATGTGACAGGGGATGAATGTGACAAAGGGGGGAATGTGACAAGGGGGGAATGTGACAAGGGGGGGAATGTGACAAGGGGGGAATGTGACAAGGGGGGAATGTGACAAGGGGGGAATGTGACAGGGGGGGAATGTGACAAGGGGGGAATGTGACAAGGGGGGAATGTGACAAGGGGGGAATGTGACAAGGGGGGAATGTGACAGGGGGGGAATGTGACAGGGGGGGAATGTGACAAGGGGGGAATGTGACAAGGGGGATGTGACATGAAGGGGGAATGTGACAAGGGGGATGTGACATGAAGGGGGGATGTGACAAGGGGGGGATGTGACAGGGGGAGGGGAATGTAACATGAAGGGGGAGAATGTGACAAGGGGGGAGTGTGACAGGGGGGAATGTGACAGGGGGGGAATGTGACAGGGGGGAATGTGACAGGGGGGGAATGTGACAGGGGATGAATGTGACAAAGGGGGGAATGTGACAGGGGGGGAATGTGACAGGGGGGGAATGTGACAAGGGGGGAATGTGACAAGGGGGGAATGTGACAAGGGGGGAATGTGACAGGGGGGAAAGTAACAGGGGGGGAATGTGACAAGGGGGGAATGTGACAAGGGGGGAATGTGACAAGGGGGGAATGTGACAAGGGGGGAATGTGACAGGGGGGGAATGTGACAGGGGGGGAATGTGACAAGGGGGGAATGTGACAAGGGGGGAATGTGACAAGGGGGGAATGTGACAAGGGGGGGGAATGTGACAGGGGGGGAATGTGACAAGGGGGGAATGTGACAAGGGGGGAATGTGGCAAGGGGGGGAATGTGACAAGGGGGGATGTGACATGAAGGGGGGATGTGACAAGGGGGGGATGTGACAGGGGGAGGGGAATGTAACATGAAGGGGGAGAATGTGACAAGGGGGGGAATGTGACAAGGGGGGAAGAATGTGACAAGGAGGGGGGAGAATGTGACAAGGAGGGGGGAGAATGTGACGGGGGATGTGACAAGGGAGAGGGGAATGTGACGGGGGAGATGTGAAATGGGCGGAGGGAGATGTGAAATTCAGTTAAAAAAAATTGTACCGCTTTTGGTACACATTTCCAGACAGAATCATACCGCCAGGGAGGTTAAAGCTGTTAATTTTTCCTGCTGTGACCAGTTCCTGAGGTAGACTGTTCCATAAGTTCACAGTTCTTATGGTAAAGAAGGCGTGTCGCCCCTTGAGACTAAACCTTTTCTTCTCCAGACGGAGGGAGTGCCCCCTCGTCCTTTGGGGGGGGGGGGGGTTAACCTGGAACAGTTTTTCTCCATATTTTTTGTATGGGCCATTAATATACTTATATACGTTTATCATATCCCCCCTTAAACGTCTCTTCTCAAGACTAAACAATTGTAACTCCTTTAATCGCTCCTCATAGCTAAGATGTTCCATGCCCCATATTAGTTTAGTCGCGCGTCTCTGCACCCTTTCCAGCTCCACAGTGTCCTTTTTATGTACAGGCGACCAAAACTGAACAGCATATTTCAGGTGAGGCCGTACCAATGCTTTATAAAGGGGGAGTATTATGTCCCTGTCCCTTGAGTCCATGCCTCTTTTGATACATGACAATATCCTGCTGGCTTTGGAAGCAGCAGCCTGACATTGCATGCTATTCTGTAGTCTGTGATCTACAAGTACACCCAGATCCTTCTCTACCAGTGACTCTGACAGTTTAATCCCCCCTAAGACATACGACGCATGCAGGTTATTAGTACCCAGATGCATAACTTTACATTTATCCACATTGAACCTCATTTGCCAAGTGGAGGCCCAGACACTTAGTCTATCCAAGTCATCTTGTAACTTATGCACATCCTCTATAGACTGTACCGTGCTACAAAGCTTTGTGTCATCTGCAAAGATAGAAAAAGAGCTGTTAATACCATCCTCTATATCATTGATAAATAAATTAAACAACAGCGGTCCCAGTACAGAACCTTGGGGTACACCACTAATTACCGGGGACCAATCAGAGTACGAATCATTGACCACCACTCTCTGGGTACGATCCATGAGCCAGTGTTCAATCCAGTTACAAACTAAAATTTCCAAACCCAAAGACCTTAACTTACCTGTCAGACGTCTGTGAGGGACAGTATCAAACGCTTTAGCAAAATCCAGAAACACTATATCCACAGCCATTCCTCTGTCAAGGCTTCTACTCACCTCTTCATAAAAGCAAATTAGATTGGTTTGACAACTTCTATCCTTAGGAAACCCATGCTGGCTATCACTTATAATACAATTATCCCCTATGTATTCCTGTATGTAATCCCGTATAAATCCTTCAAACAATTTACCCACAATGCACGTTAGACTTACCGGTCTATAGTTTCCTGGAGAAGACCTAGTGCCCATCATGTAAAGCAGAAAATATACGTGGACACGCCCACTTTTACAAAACTGACGTGAACGGTGTAAACCGCGGCACAAAGCTCTTTGAAATGTGTTCAATATTTTTTGCGCCAAAATTTTGGCGCAAAATTGTTTTTTTTGTGCCGCAAAATTCTTTGAGAATCTACCCTCTGTGTACTTTATAAATATTTATAATTCTACTATTGTGCAGAGTTTTGTTCGGCGCACACTGCTGCTCCAGCACTTCTAGCTATGTGAGCAGTGCCGTGGAGGTAGAGAAGGCGTGCACGGTAGAGCCAGGGGGGGAGGGGGTTATATATTTGCGCAAAATTTATCAAACGACGTGCACAACTTTTGTAAATTGTGTAAAGGGGCAGATCTGTGTCTACAACAGACCCTAATGAGAAATCTCCCCCAATGATTCTATAAACTGGCGGTCGATAATGAGTATATAGTTTATATACATTTTTTGTGTAGAGTTTTTTTTTTTTTTATATAATTTTTTATAGGAAAGAAATAAAAGACATTTTTGAAAAGGTTTCCAATCTCAGTTTTCGTTACTCAATAAAAAAGATTTACACCATTTTCTGAACAATATAATTTCAGTAGTATGTACCGTATATAAAGTATACAAAAAATAAGGTTGCAGCAGCAGCTCTCTTTGTCAAAAAAATCGAGGCTCTTAGCGCACTTTTTGATCAAAACGTGTCCCCATCCACCACACGGAGGTGGCCTCTTGTCGGATGAGACCCTAACATGCCTAATCCACTCACCTCTGCTGGGCATATGGCCTCTGACATGCAGGATCCTTTTATATTATGCATGTTTTGTGTATATCTATGTATCTATCTATATATATATATATATGTGTATTGTACTATATGCACTATATCTCTGCACTTTTTATATCTTTTGTATATGTACGTATTGTATTGCATGCTCTATATATTCCTGCACTCTTCAGGCACTGCTCCTATCCATTTGGATTTAGTATACATCATTCCTGCACACTAATCAAGATTCATTTACCGTATTTTTCGCCGTATAAGACGCACTTTTTATTCTCCAAAACTGGGGGGGGGGAGTTGGTGCGTCTTACACGGCGAATACACACACCTATCGCGGCGGTACCGGTGGCCATCAACGGCCGGGACCCGCGGCTAATACAGGACATCACCGATCGCGTGATGATGACGGCGACGGAGAGCGTGGATCCCAGGGAAGAAGACGTCCGGAGCGTCGGGGATACCACGGGGACGCGGCGACAGCGAAGGAGCGACATCCAGGGCAGCGGTGACGGGTCCGGAGCGGCAGGGACACGTGAGTATTACCACATATCCAGTGGTCTTCAACCTGCGGACCTCCAGTTGTAGCAAAACTACAATTCCCAGCATGCCCGGACAGCCAACAGCTGTCCGGGCATGCTGGGAGTTGTTGTTTTGCAACATCTGGAGGTCCGCAGGTTGAAGATAACTGTTGGGTTCAGAATTTTTTTTTTCTAGATTTTGCGCCTTTAAAATTGGGTGTGTCTTATATACCGATGCGTCCTATAGGGCGAAAAATACGGTATACACTTCTACAAATATATTTTTTTACAAAAATATTTTTCTCATTTTTGTTTATGTTGCATGCGCTATTTACTGTATTTGTTTTACCATTATGCATGTTATCACATCCTTGTCATTTTTTTATGCTTTCATATGCCCCTGGATTATTATAATAATCATTATTGCTATTATCTCAAATGTATATGCATTATTTATAGCCATGTTATTGCCTTCACAGTCAGTTCTCCCACTATATATTTTCATTCTTTGTATTATTTAGCCCTGGGTCTGATGTTCAACTTATTTTGTATATCCCTCCATTAGCAGCGATCTGTCTTTCCCCCTAGAATTTTTTTGTGCACGCATGCGCAGTATGAGTGACTGTGGCCATGTTTTCGTTGCCGAACCCACTCTATAATGTGAATGCGCGTTGCGTGCTCCATCACACGAGTGCCGCGGTGTCCAACGTCACTTCCGACCCAGCGGCTTACTATTTGGACAGGTGTGTTATTCCTTTTCTATTGGGTCACTATTATATAAATTCCGAACCTGTAGCCATTATTTGCAGCCAAATGTTTTAACACATATTGATATATATTTATTTTATTTAGTCTATTATGTACATTTTTAGAATCATGTTCTTTTATTAATAAAAAAAAATATACATTTTCATACATCGATTTGTACTTTATTTGGTGTCGGGGTTACGCTTTTGGCGTTTGTAGGTATATATGCAGAAGGAATAAGTTGCAATATATAGGGGAAAAAAAGAAACATGGTGGTTGGGGTGCTGGTGACTACTCCCAATGAAGCAGAGCTGTAGTGTTCTGATCAATTCGGGAGCTGTGTATTCTTCCCCCACCATCACTTTCCTCCTCCTCCTATTCTCAAAAATGAGGAATCCTCCTGCCAGACTACCCAAATCTGTAGATAACGTTGGACTTTTTGTCAGAATTTTATTAATATTTATATTTGTATATTATATTATATTTGTTTTGTCTATGTTATAAAGTGATGTTCGTTCCCACCCAAATACCCAGTCCTCCGTATAAAGTCACCGCCCCCCCCCCCCAAAAAAAACACCCTATACCCCGAGTATCTATACCTTTTTTTAATAATAAAAAGCTTATTTCACCCTATAAAACAAATGGATGTAAATGTCCATGTTTACACCTGTCCTCAGAGCAGTGACATTCCGTATGACATCACACATGTGACTTCACAAATGGTGATAGCTGGAAAAAGAGGTGCAGAGCCCCAGAGGCCTTACTCTGAGGACTGCAATCTAGCGAGCACTAGTGTTTCTATATTGTTTCCTTGCGCTTTTTATTTTATTTTATCATGATTCGAGGGGACCACATCAGCAGGGATGAGGTCAATTTGGCCTGTAGCATGTGCTGGACAGTTACCATCCTCCTGGGTTCCCTCTTCACCACCGGCCCGAGTTTCTGGTTTGAAATCACCAGCAACCAACCGAGCCGGAATATCACCTCCAGCCACCTGCAAGGGCAGAACGATACCATCAGAGATCTGCCCAGCTTGAATACTACCAGCAGCGACATGAAGTGTCCCATCTGGACGAGGACCAGGATCAGAAAGATCACCCCTGTCCTGGTGAGTAATCAAACCTCTGCCAGCAGCGACATGAAGTGTCCCATCTGGACCAGGACCAGGATCAGAAAGATCACCCCTGTCCTGGGGAGTAATGACACCACTGCCAGCAACGACGCGATCAACTGGGATTCCATTACCAACAACCTGCAGAGCGGGGCGGCCATCATCAAAAACTATCTTGGCTGGATCAGCACTTATGGTGACATGATCATCTGCCTGCTATGCTATATTCCCATCGATAACAACCTGCTGGACCGGTTCATAGATGCTGTTGACGACCTGATCTCGTTTGCTACTATCATCAGTGACCTGCTGTCCTGGATAGACACCACCACTGATTTGATCTTCTGGATCCCCACCATCACCAGCAGCTCCCTGCTTGCCTGGATGAACCCAGTCAATGAGTTTGTGACCTGGATTACCACCAACAGCACTATAGAGCTTCTTTACGTGATCTGTAACCCCACCGCCATCAGCTGGATCGGCTTCTTCAGTGACAGGCTCACCTGGATCGCCATCACACTCCAGCTTCTGACGTGGGTTATGCCAAGGGGGATAGTGACCAGCATCACCGGACCGATGGACTATATTAACTCGGTCAGACAGTTCCTGGGACGGGTCACCGTTGCCATCCTAATTGTCAATATCCCTGAGATTAAAGGTGTCATTACCATCATCGCCAGTATACTATGGGTATTCACCACCAACCTGTATGTATGAACACTGGAAAAGATGAATAAACATTTTTATTAGACAAATATTCCAATAGTTGTAATTATTGTTATAATAGACAAAGTAGGGAATTTATTATAAATCAGTGTTTTATATGTCAGTGAGAAACAAAAATATCTCGGAGTAAGGTGCCCCAAATGTATGAAGAGCCGCAGTTGAATATGATTTCACATAACTACAACTCCCAGCATGCCCAGACAGCCAATAGCACTGCTCAGCCTCTGATTGGTGGAGCACTTTGTCATACGGTAATAACTCAACTAACCCCTTCCCACAGAATGCCTTATATAAACGGCCGATTGGGCAGGTCCTTCGCGCATTCCGCCGTTTATAAAAGGCATTCAGTTAACCCGGCGATGCGCGGCATCGCATGGGTTAGCTGGCAGAAGTCCCGCTGTTACCAGCAGGAGACAACTTCTGCAAGCCTCCCCCAGGACCATCTGTGGATGGTCCTAGTCAGCAATCCCTGTGATTGGTCCCTGTGGACCAATCACAGTGTGTCAGCTGACTGGGGGGGGGGGTGTCTCAGCTGACTGGGGGGGGGGGTTTAAAGTTCATTTCCCTCAGTCTGCCCGTTCCTAGAAGTCGGGCAGAGCGGGGGATGATGAGTGCTGTGGGGGGGGGGGGGGGGGGGGGTGATGGGGTGGCCCACGGCACATACCTGGGGCCGGCGGCAGGCACAAGTGGAGGAGGCAGCTGTGGCATCAGATGCAGCAGTGAAGATCGCTGTAATGTGATCTTCACTGTTGCTTCTAGGAGTTTTAAAACTACAACTCACAGCATGCCCAGCCTTTGGCTGTCTGGGCATGCTGGGAGTTGTAGTTTTGCAACATCTGGAGGGCCACAGTTTGGAGACCACTGTGCACTGGTCTCCAATCTGTGCTCTTCCAGATGTTACAGAACTACAACTTTCAGCATGCCTAGACTGTCTGGGCATGCTTGGAGTTGTAGTTTTGCAACAACTGGAGGCACACTAGTTGGGAAGCATTGTCTGTTTCCTAACTCAGTGTTTCCCAACCTGTTTGCCTCCAGCTGTTGCAAAACTATAACTCCCAGCATGCACTGACAGACCATGCATGCTGGGAGTTGTAGTTTAGCAACAGCTGGAGACACATGGGTTGCGAAACACTGAGTTAAGTAACAAACTGTGTTTTGCAACCAGTGTGCCTCCAGCTGTTGCATAACTACAACCCCCAGCATGATCGGACAGCCAAAGGGCATGCTGGGAGTTGTAGTTTTGCCCGTCCCCCATGTGAATGTACATTCACATGGGCAGGTGTTTACAGCAAGTTTCCTTGCTGTAAACCCCTGCCCTTGTTACATAAACCCCTGCCCTTATTATGTACCTTGAGGGGTGTAGTTTCCAAAATAGTATGCCATGTGGGGGCTTTTCAGCTGTTCTGGCACCATAGGGGCTTCCTAAATGTGACATGCCCCCCAAAAATCCTTTCAGAAAAACTCACTCTGCAAAAACCCATTGTCGCTCCTTCCCTTCTGAGCCCTCTACTGCGCCCTCCGAACACTTGACATACACATATGAGGTATTTCCTTACTCGAGAGAAATTGGGTTACACATTTGGGGGGATTTATCTCCTTTTACCCCTTGTTAAAATTCAAACACTGGGTCTACAAGAACAGGTTAGTGTAAAAAATTGAGATTTTGAATTTTCTCCTTCACTTTGCTGCTATTCCTGTGAAACACCTAAAGGGTAAACAAACATTATGAATGTCATTTTGAATACTTAGAGGGGTGCAGTTTTTATAATGGGGTCATTTGTGGGGTATTTCTAATATGAAGACCCTTCATATCCACTTCAAAACTGACATGGTCTGTGAAAAATTCCGATTTAGAAAATTTTGTGAAAAACTGGAAAATTGATGCTGAACTCTGAAGCCCTCTCATGTCTTCCAAAGTAAAAACATGTCAACTTTATGATGAAAACATATTATATTGTATATAATATAATAATATAAAGATATCTCCCGTATGATGCAAACATAAAGTAGACATATTGTATATGTGAATCAATATATAATTTATTTGAGATGCCTATTTTCCTTACAAGCAGAGAGCTTCAAAGTTAGAAAAATGCAAACTTTTCTAATTTTTCATAAAATTTTTGAATTTTTCACAAAGAAATGATGCAAGAATCGACAAAAATTTACAACTAGGATAAAGTTGAATTTGTCACGAAAAAACAATCTCTGAATCAAATTCATAAGTACAAGCATCCCAGAGTTATTAATGCTTAACCTCTTAAGGACTCAGGGCGTAGCCCGGTGTGAAAAACAGGGTCACACCGTGTCGGTCCCGGCTGCTAATCATAGCCGGGACCCTGGGCTAACAGCGCGCAGCATCGATCGTTGTGCCACGCGCTGTTAACCCTTCAGACGCGGCGATCAAAATTGAAGCCGCGTCTGAAAACGAAAGTAAACGCTTCCCGGCAGCACACTCGGGCTGATCGGGACATCGCGATAAAATTGCTATGTTCCGATCAGCTGGGACGCAGGCGGAGGTCTCCTTACCTCTCTCCGCGGCGTCCGATCGTCGATTGATTGCTCCAAGCCTGAGCTACAGGCTTGAGCAATCGAGCCCCTATCTGACTGATCCGTGCAAAGCTATGGCTTTGCAGGGATCTGCATAGGAGATCAGTGTGTGCAGTGTTATAGGTCCCTATGGGAGCTATAACACTGTAAAAAAAAAAAGTGAAAAAAAGAAGTTAACAAAGGTCATTTAAAAGGGGTACTCTGGTGAAAACCTTTTTTCTTTTAAATCAACTGGTGGCAGAAAGTTAAACATATTTGTAAATTACTTCTATTAAAAAAATCTTAATCCTTCCAGTACTTATTAGCTGCTGAATGCTACAAAGGAAATTCCTTTTTTTTGGAACACTGATGACATCATGAAGACAGTGCTCTCTGCTGACATCTGTGTCCGTTTTAGCAACCATGCTGCCTTGCAGTGCTGGAGACTTGGATTCAAATCCCACTAAGGACAACAATAAATAAAGTGTTATTATTATTATAATAACATCAGCAGAGAGAACTGTGCTCGTGATGTCATCAGGAAGTACAGGAAGGATTAAAAAAAATTTAAAAGTAGTAATTTACAAATATGTTTAACTTTCTGCCACCAGTTGATTTAAAAGAAAAAAGGTTTTCACCAGAGAACCCCTTTAACTCCTTCCCTAATAAAAGTTTGACCCCTTTTCCCATAAAAAAAAAACGAAATAAACATATGTGGTATCGCTGCGTGCGAAAATGTCCGAACTATAAAAATATATTGTTAATTAAATAGCTCGGTCAATGGCTTACACGCAAAAAATATTCCAAAGTCCAAAATAGTGTATTTTTGGTCACTTCTTATATCATGAAAAAATGAATAAAAAGCGATCAAAAAGTCCGATCAATACAAACATGGTACCGATAAAAACTTCAGAACACGGCGCAAAAAATGAGTCCTCATACCGGCCTGTATGCAGAAAACTAAAAAAGTTATAGGGGTTAGAAGATGAGAATTTTTAACATATAAATTTTCCTGCATGATGTAGTTATGATTTTTTTCCGAAGTAATACAATATCCAACCTATATAAGTAGGGTATCATTTTAACCGTATGGACCTACAGAATAAAAATGATGTGTTATTTTTACCAAAAAATGCACTGCGTAGAAACGGAAGCCCCCAAAATTTACAAAAGGAAATTTTTTCTTCAATTTTGTCGCACAATGATTTCGCCGTTTCGCCGTGGATTTTTTGGTAACATAACTAATGTCACTGCATAGTAGAATTGGTTGCGCAAAAAATAAGCCATCATATGGATTCTTAGGTGCAAAATTGAAAGCGTTATGATTTTTTAGAAGGTGATGAGGAAAAAAAGAAAATGCAAAAACGGAAAAATGCTGAGTCCTTAAGGGGTTAAAGTGACAGTGGTCAGATCTGCAAAAAATGCTCTGGTCCTTAAGGCCAAAATCACCTCGGTCCTTAAGGGGTTAAAATTATGAAATATGGTCATAAAAATATTAATTATGAAAAATTATGAAAATGTATCATTAGGCAGGTAGTACCCCCAAATTAGACTCCCCCATTAGACAGGTAGTACCCCCAAATTACACCCCCCCAGTAGACAGGTAGTACCCCCAAATTAGACCCCTCCCCCAGTAGACAGGTAGTACCCTCAGATTAGACCCCCCCCAGTAGACAGGTAGTACCCCCAGATTAACCCCCCCCCCCCTCTCCCGCAGTAGGCAGTGATTCCCAAATGGGGTGCCGCGGGATTTTGACGGCAAATATTTTATTTTTTTATTCACCGGCCTGGCCTGCGTGTCTGAAATTTATGGCGCCGCAGGGGGGAAGGGAAGTATGTGTGCGCTTTGCTGTGCGTGCACACATCGCAACCCCCTGCATTCCTCTCACCCTGCGGCTCAGTGAGTGAGTGCACTGGCGGTGCTCTGCCGGATTACCGTGCCGGTGTAGTGACCCGTGCCCCAGCATCCCCCTCCCCCCCCAGCGGCCCAGTGAGTGAGTTCACTGGCGGTGCTCTGCCGGAATACCGTGCCGGTGTAATGACCCGTGCCCCAGCGTCCCCCTCCCCCCCCCCCCCCCCAGCGTCCCAGTGAGTGAGTGCCCTGTCGGAGCCCTGAGTCGCTGCCCTGCCGGAGAGGGGAGGAAGGTGGAAGCTGCGCCTGATTACTGTGCCAGTGTAGTGAAGAAATATGGCAAAAAGGTACTGTACCCTTTCCTACCCTCTGTTACCCCTTCTTAACCCCGTCCACCCCCCCTCACCCCTGTCATTCATGTCCACCCCCTGTCTATCCCTGTCACCCATGTCCACCCCTCCCTATCCACCCCCCTGTAACACATGTCTACCCCCCTATTCACCCCTCTATCACCCCTCTTTTATCCCCCTTGTCATCCTTGTCCACCCCCGTTATCCCTGTTCACCCCCATATCTCCCGTGTCCACCATCCTGTCATCCATGTCCACCTTGGCCACCTCTGTCCATTCCTCTGCAACACACGTTTCCCCCCCCATCCACCCCTCTGACCACCCCCCAGTCCACATCTGTCACCATTGTCCCTCCACCCTAATCACCCCTCTGTCCCTCCTGTCATCCATGTCCACCTTGGCCATCCCCCCTCTGTCACCCATGTACACTCCTCTACCCCCCATTCCATAGACTTGCATACGGGGGGGCGGGGGGGGAGAGGTCATGATACTCTGGCCCCTGTTTGTGAGCTGGCACCGCTGTGTGCAGCTCAAACAGGTGGGTGGCGAATACAAGATTGCGGGGGTCCCCAGCGGCGGGACCCCCATGGGGAGACATCATATCCCCTATCCTTTGGATAGGGTATAAGATGTCTCAGGGCCGGAGTACCCCTTTAAGATGTTAGCCGAGCTTTCTTACAATCTTACTGAGGAACCTTCTGACAATATTTTACCATTTCTTCTCACACTGTATGGTCACTGCAATTCTCTGTAAAGACGAGGTTACTCATTCCATTAACCCCTTAAGGACCCGGGCTTTTTCCGTTTTTTCATTTTCAATTTTTCCTCCTTAACTTTAAAAAATCATAACTGTAAACTTTTCACCTAAAATTCTATATGATGGCTTATTTTTTGCGTCACCAATTCTTCTTTGTAATGACATTAGTCATTTTACCCAAACATCTACGGTGAAACGGGAAAAAAAATCAATGTGCGACAAAATTGATGAAAAAACTCTATTTTGTACGTTTTGGGGGCTTCTGTTTTTACGCAGTACATTTTTTGGCAAAAATTACACCTTATCTTTATTCTGTAGTTCCATATGGTTAAAATGATACCCTACTTGTATAGGTTTGATTTTGTATCACTTCAGAAAAAAATCATGAATACATGCAGGAACATTTATACGTTTAAAATGGTCATCTTCTGACCCCTATAACTTTTAAATTTTTCTGTGTTCCGGGCGCTATGAGAGCTCATTTTTTGCGCCATGATCTGAAGTTTTTAGGTGTATCATTTTTGTTCTGATCAGACTTATTGATCACTTTTTATTCACTTTTTTGTGGTATAAAAAGTGATCAAAAATGCGCTGTTTTGGACTTTGGATTTTTTTTGCGCATACGCCATTGAACGTGTGGTTTAAAAAGCAGTATATTTTTATAATTCGGACATTTCTGCACGCGATGATACCACATATGTTTATTTTTATTTACACTGTGTTTTTTTTATTCTTGGAAATGCCGAGTGATTCAAACTTTTATTAGGGGAAGGGATAATTGAAAGGGTTAATGATTTTTTTTTTTTTTTTACATTTCTCTTATGCAATATTATAGCTCCTATAGGGGGCTATAACATTGCATTAACTGATCTTTACCACTGATTGATCCATCTCCATAGGAATGGATCAATCAGTGTTTTCGGCGATTGGATGCTCAAGTCTGGATCTCAGGCTTGAAGCATTCATTCGGCCATTGGACAGTGCAGGAGAAGGTAAGAAGACCTCCTCCTGTGCTACAGTTGTTCGGGATGCCGACATTATACCGCAATGATCCCGAACAGCTCCCTGAGCTAGTCGGGCACTTTTACTTTCGTTTTTAGCTGCGCGGCTCAGCTTTGAGCGCGCGGCTAAAGGGTTAATAGCGCGCGGCACTGCGATCAGTGCCGCGCGCTGTTAGATGCGGGTCCCGGCTTCACTATGATGCCGGGCCCGCCGCAATATGATGCGGGGTCCTTAAGAGGTTAAAGTGGTACTCCAGTGGAAAACTAGATTTATTTTTTAAATCAACTGGTACCAGAAAGTTTAACAGATTTTTAAATTACTTCTATTAAAAAATCTTAATCCTTCCAGTACTTATTAGTGGCTATATATTACAGAGAAAATTCTTTTCTTTTAGGATTTCATTTCTTTCATGACCACAGTGCTCTCTCCTGACACCTCTGTCCATTTTAGGAACTGTCCAGAGCAGCATATGTTTGCTATGGGGATTTTCTCCTGCTCTGGACAGTTCCTGACATGGACAGAGGTGTCAGCAGTGGGCACTGTGGTCATGACAGAAAAGAAATCCAAAAAGAAAAGAACCTCTGGAGAATACAGCCACTAATAAGTACTGGAAGGATTAAGATTTTTTTTCAATTGAATTAATTTACAAATCTTGGCACCAGTTGACTTAAAAAAAAAAAAAGGTTTTCCACCAGAATACCCCTTTAAAGTACTGTGCACAACGTATATGTGGTTTATTGCTGGGGTATGCGTGCTGTTTAACAAAACATGGTGGCCGGGAGCAACACATGGAGCGACATCAGCCACCATAGAGCCACATGGAGCGACATCAGCCACCATAGAGCCACATAGAGCGACATCAGCCACCATAGAGCCACATGGAGCGACATCAGCCACCATAGAGCCACATGGAGCGACATCAGCCACCATAGAGCGACATCAGCCACCATACAGCCACATGGAGCGACATCAGCCACCATAGAGCCACATGGAGCGACATCAGCCACCATAGAGCCACATAGAGCGACATCAGCCACCATAGAGCCACATAGAGCGACATCAGCCACCATAGAGCCACATAGAGCGACATCAGCCACCATAGAGCCACATGGAGCGACATCAGCCACCATAGAGCGACATCAGCCACCATAGAGCCACATGGAACGACATCAGCCACCATAGAGCCACATGGAGCGACATCAGCCACCATAGAGCCACATGGAGCGACATCAGCCACCATAGAGCCACATAGAGCGACATCAGCCACCATAGAGCCACATGGAGCGACATCAGCCACCATAGAGCGACATCAGCCACCATAGAGCCACATGGAACGACATCAGCCACCATAGAGCCACATGGAACGACATCAGCCACCAGGCCAGTATTTTACCGGCACAGCCTTTATTTTGTCGACCCTGACGGTTATTTTTATATAAAAAAATACTGGCAATTCAATGGCCGGTATTTATCCAACCAATCCGACTCCTGGAATGGATCCAACCAATCAGATTCCCGGAATGTTGCACCATATACTATACCAGTGTTTCCCAACCAGAGTGCATCCAGCTGTCGCAAAACTGCAACTCCCAGCATGCCCGGACAGATGTTGGCTGTCCGGGCATGCTGGGAGTTGCAGTTTTGCGACAACTGGAGGCACCCTTGGTTGGGAAACACTGGTTTAGAGTGGGCAGCAGAAGAGACAGCTGGAGCCGGGGGACAGACAAGTACCATCCGTGACATGAAAAGCACCTAAATAAGAATTGCTGAAGCAGCACAGGGACTACAAAGTGTTAACCCTGAAGTAGGATCATCTGAGAGAGATTAAGAGGTTGTATTATAATAGTCTGCCCCTGCTACGAGGGCCTAGAACTAGTATTAAAGGGGTTCTCTGGTGCTTACACATCTTTTCCCCTAACCAAAGGATAGGGGATAAGATGCCTGATCGCGGGACTCCCGCCGCTGGGGACCCCAGGATCTTGAACGCGGCACCCCGTTTGTAATCAGTCCCCGGAGCTGTCACGCCCCTTCCCGTAGGCTTGCATTGAGGGGCGGAGCGTGACGTCACACAGGGGCGGAGGCGTGACGTCACACGCCGCCGGCCGTGTGGTCGCCGGTAATCAGACCCGGAGCGAACACGCTCCGGGGACTGATTACAAACGGGGTGCCGCGTTCAAGATCCTGGGGTCCCCAGCGGCGGGAGTCCCGCGATCAGGCATCTTATCCCCTATCCTTTGGATAGGGGAAAAGATGTGTAAGCACCGGAGAACCCCTTTAATACTAGTTCTAGGCCCTCGTAGCAGGGGCAGACTATTATAATACAACCTCTTAATCTCTCTCAGATGAGCCTACTTCAGGGTTAACACTTTGTAGTCCCTGTGCTGCTTCAGCAATTCTTATTTAGGTGCTTTTCATGTCACGGATGGTACTTGTCTGTCCCCCGGCTCCAGCTGTCTCTTCTGCTGCCCACTCTAAACCAGTGTTTCCCAACCAAGGGTGCCTCCAGCTGTCGCAAAACTGCAACTCCCAGCATGCCCGGACAGCCAACAGCTGTCCGGGCATGCTGGGAGTTGCAGTTTTGCGACAGCTGGATGCGCTCTGGTTGGGAAACACTGGTATAGTATATGGTGCAACATTCCGGGAATCTGATTGGTTGGATCCATTCCAGGAGTCGGATTGGTTGGATAAATACCGGCCATTGAATTGCCAGTATTTTTTATATAAAAATAACCGTCAGGGTCGGCAAAATAAAGGCTGTGCCGGTAAAATACTGGCCTGGTGGCTGATGTCGTTCCATGTGGCTCTATGTTGGCTGATGTCGTTCCATGTGGCTCTATGGTGGCTGATGTCGCTCTATGGTGGCTGATGTCGCTCTATGTCGCTCTATGGTGGCTGATGTCGCTCCATGTGGCTCTATGGTGGCTGATGTCGCTCTGTGGCTCTATGGTGGCTGATGTCGCTCTATGTGGCTCTATGGTGGCTGATGTCGCTCTATGTGGCTCTATGGTGGCTGATGTCGCTCCATGTGGCTCTATGGTGGCTGATGTCGCTCTATGTGGCTCTATGGTGGCTGATGTCGCTCTATGTGGCTCTATGGTGGCTGATGTCGCTCTATGTGGCTCTATGGTGGCTGATGTCGCTCTATGTGGCTCTATGGTGGCTGATGTCGCTCTATGTGGCTCTATGGTGGCTGATGTCGCTCCATGTGGCTCTATGGTGGCTGATGTCGCTCCATGTGGCTCTATGGTGGCTGATGTCACTCTATGTGGCTCTATGGTGGCTGATGTCGCTCCATGTGGCTCTATGGTGGCTGATGTCGCTCTCACATCTCTCCACCAGTGGTGTGACCTCACACAAGCCACGAATGCTGATGTCTCAACAAGTCACAGTTCACACCGGCAGTACACAGTCATCACTTTCCGCCTATTTTAAAATAAGCATATAGACCGGGGGTCTCAAACTGGTGGCCCTCCAGATGATTTAAAACGTCAACTCCCAGCATGCCTGGACATGCCTAGACAGCCATTTTCTGCAGCTAATGTCTGTCGGGAATGCTGGGAGTTGAAGTTTTGCAACATCTGGAGGGCCACCAGTTTGAGACATCTGATGTAGACCCAACAATGTAATGGTCATAGAATAAGTTCCTCATGCTATTGCCTGTTTACTACCAAATAGCCTCATGGTCAGACTTCCCGGCCACCATGTTTTGTTAAACAGCACGCATACCCCAGCAATAAACCACATATACGTTGTGCACAGTACTTTAAAGGGGTATTCTGGTGGAAAACTTTTTTTTTTTAAGTCAACTGGTGCCAGAAAGTTTAAAAGATTTGTAAATTAATTCAATTGAAAAAAAATCTTAATCCTTCCAGTACTTATTAGTGGCTGTATTCTCCAGAGGTTCTTTTCTTTTTGGATTTCTTTTCTGTCATGACCACAGTGCCCACTGCTGACGCTCTTTTTATTATAAATATATAAAAACTTTACAAAACAGAAAAACAGGCTTAACTAGCATTAACAAAACACAACACAACAAAACCTGCCTAACTGGCCAGCCCAACTTAACTAAACTAACTAAACACATAACATTATACCTACATATAAATTATCAAAAATACTAGCACACACACATACCCACACATTCTTTACATAAATATAAAAATAGCTTTACTTAGCTTTAACTAAAAACAACCAGACTTGGTAAAACTCAACCACACATTACATTCACAACTAACCCACCCCAAAACCCCCACCACCACCACCCCCCCCCCCTTTTTTTTTTTTTTTTTTTTTTCATATGTTTATAAAAAATTTTTTTTTACTAAAATTTAATTTTTTCCCTCACATATATACACATATATACATATATACATATATACATATATACATATGTATATATATATACACATACACAAACATACATATACACACCCTTTTTTAATCTACACTACCATAATACAACCAATATTAAATTAAAGTAATATAAAAATGCTAACTAAATCTGATCCGACTGCCTATCCCCATCCCCTCAAATAAGATAACCAATCCATACTATATAATAATATATACAATACGAATATAAAAACACAAATACATAACCTAAATGCAAATACATACATAAACTATATACACCAACAAACCAAAATATACACCTACAAAACACATGACATCTTACACTAGACTAACCCATTACCCACACAACCACCCACATTGACATGGGTCAGAGTCCATAGTCCATGGATATCGAGTCCAGTCCACAACTGACCCATGCCAGCCCCTCCAAACATCCACCAACCCACCAATTCCCCCACCCAACCTAATCTATACCCAAAACCAACTATACAAATACAACTTCATAACATAACATATACAAAACAATACAACCCACCTTAGGCCCAAGTTCGGTCGCCTGTAAGCCCTTTACGCAATCCATATTCTGAAAACAAAACAAAAAGACTAGGGTGTACATGCATAGCCCACCACCAGGAAGAAGGATGGCAATCCTGATGTTACTTTATAAACTCTCTCCACTAACTTTTCCCTACGACTCACCCTACTGTTATCCCTTCAACAAACTGACCCTGCACTCACCCTCTCTCTGTCCCTACATTGCTATCCCTAACCAGAAAAAGGGGTACTCTACCCAAGAGGTCTAGTACCTAGGGCACATCAAATGAAAAACCTCTGCACAGGAGAGAAGCCCTGCTGGTACCAAGACTGCCATACTCCAAAGACCTGATCTTCCCGAGGTCACCGGTGATGTTCCTACAGACCTCCACCTCGGAGAGGACTTTCCGCTGTGTAGATACTAGACACCGTGCGTTCCACGTGTAGTACCTAACTACTAAGCTGATTACAAATAAAGTGCCCCGGTCTCGGCCACCCAGGTTCCTGAATGCCCCATAAGCCCACTCCGGATAGGTAAGGCCGGCAAGTTGACTCCAGCCAATGGAAGCACCCACCCGGTTGTAGACCCCTATATTAAAGGGACAATGAAGCAGGAAGTGGTCCATGCTTTCCAGCATGTCCTCGCACTCTTCTCTGGGACATCCCCGGTCATCAGAGCTCCTACACTTCAAATTGTCCCTCACATATAGCTTCCCCTGAAAGCAGCGCCAGGCCAAGTCCCAAAACTTCTGGGGGATCCTTTTCATGTTTAAAAGGTACAACCCCACCCTCAGATCCCGACCTGGGCAGTCCCTGAGCGCCAGAGGCTTCTGGAAGTGGGTCAACAGAACCCGTTTGTCAAGGAACTGCCTTGACTGGGTCCTGATCTCCCACACTCCCAGACCCCACCGACGTATCGCCTTCAGAGTTGGGGTAGCATAAGCCGGAAGATATCCGTGTGGCGTACGGAGGTCCTTCACTTGCCCTCCTGTCTCCCATTCCTAGAAGAAAGGCCGAAACCATTCCCTGCAGGAGATTACCCACGGAGGAGCCCTCTCTGACCAGAGGTTTGAGATGTTAGCTTTCAAGAAGGTGTTTGTTAAGAACACCACAGGATTTACCATAGATAAACCCCCTAGTCTCCTCGTGCGGTACGTAACCTCCCTCTTGACTAGGTTCATCCTGTTCCCCCATAACAGTTGGAAAAACAGGCTGTAGATCCTAGTGTAGCAAGCCTCTGGCAAGATACATACGCTGCCCAGATAGATAAACAAGGGGAGCAGGTACGATTTGATCAGGTGTACCCTTTCCCTGAGGGTCATAGACCAACCCTTCCATTGGTCCACCTTCTGAGCGGCATCCTGGAGCTTACCATCCCAGTTTTTGGTGGGATAATCATCCTGGCCGAAAGTGATGCCCAAAACTTTTGCTGACTCTTGGGGCCCTGGAAGGGTGTCCGGGAGATCAAACGTGGGATCTCCCCCTCCCAGCCAGAGACTCTCACACCTATCCCGGTTGATCTTAGACCCGGATGCCTCAGAGTAGCGGTCCACTTCCGACATCACCACATCGACCTCCTCTCTCGAGGACACGAAAATGGTGACATCATCAGCGTATGCCACCACTCTCTGGGCGACATCCAGCTCCGCCAGACTCATCCCGACTCCCGCCAACGGCCCACAATCTACCCTCCGGACGAAGGGATCGATCGCAAACACGTATAAAAGCGGGCTCAAAGGACAACCCTGACGGACTCCGGACCCCACCTCAAAAGAGCGGCCAGACCAACCGTTCACAAGCGGGAAACTCTCTGCCCCTGCATACAAGATCTTAAGCCAATTAACAAAAGTACTTGGTAAGCCATATCTCAGTAGGACGGACCAGAGGTAGTCATGGTTCACCCGATCAAATGCTTTGGCCTGATCCAAGGACAGCATGTACCCCTTCCAGAGACCCGCACTACTCCGCTCCACTGCCTCCCTGACACTGAGGACAGCACTTAAGGTGCCTCGGCCTGGAACAGAGCAGTGCTGGGCCCCCGAAAGGAGCCGGGGTGCAAACTTCACCCGCCGATTAAACAGTATCTTGGCCAGAAGCTTCCTGTCCGTATTGAGAAGAGCTATGGGCCTCCAATTCTCAATCCGGCTAGGATCTTTACCCTTTGACAGGAGAATAAGGGCGGACCTCCTCATTGACTTCGGCAGAGTGCCCGAGGAGAGACACTCATTGAATACCTCAGTCAAGAGGGGAGCTAAAGACTCCTTAAAGGTCCTGTACCACTCGGATGTTAAGCCATCCGGACCTGGCGACTTCTTAGGGGCAAGCCCCTCGATCGCCAGTCTCACTTCCTCTTCCCTGATTTCTTCTGCCAAAACATCAAGAGAGGGGTCTACCCCTGGCTCAGGAAAGGTTTCAGCCAGGAAAACCGACATCCTGTCTCGATCTAGATCCTTCCTTCCCAAGAGGTGCGAGTAGAAGGATCTGACGACCTCCAAGATCCCCGATCTGGACCGATTCAGAGATCCTGTACTATCGATCAGTCCTGAAATGACTTTACTACTCACTGACATCTTACAGTTTCTGTAAGGGTCGGGCGAGCGGTACTTCCCGAAATCCCTCTCAAAAACCAAAGATGCGTGCCTATCGTACTGACACCTCATCAGCAAGGATTTCACTCTGGAGATATCCTCTCGGCTACCTCCAGTCGAGACAAGAAGCTCGAGTTTCCTCCTCAGACCCTGATACAAGCGATACCTGTTCAGGGACCTGAGGCTCGAGAGCTGGCGGAAGAACCCCGCAACACGCTTCTTGAATATCTCCCACCACTCCAGCTTATTACTACAAAGATCCAGTAAAGGTACCTGACTCTGAAGAAAATCCTCAAAGGACTGTCTTACCTCCGCTTCCACCAGGAGGGACGAATTCAGCTTCCAATAACCTTTACCCATGCGGGGGGTCTCTGAAACATTCAGGGAAAACAAAATCATACAGTGATCGGAGAACTCCACCTCAACCACGGACACTGCGGAAGAGACGGCTTCCTCCTTTAAATAAAACCTATCTATTCTAGACCTGCAGCTACCTTGATGATAGGTGAAACCCGCGTGGCCCGAGGGGCTCCGGATGTGGGCGTCCTCTAGGCGAGCTTCTCTAGTTATGCTAATTAGTGCCACACTATCGCAAGTCAGTGGACCATTGGAGCCTCTCCTATCCTGGGACCTCGTGACATTATAGAAGTCCCCTCCAAAGATCACCTGCCGACTCGTAAAAAGAAAGGGCTTAATCCTCATAAAGAGATCTTTACGGCCCCGCTTAGTTTGCGGGGCGTAGATGTTAATGAGCCGGAGCTCTTGTCCCTTCATGAAGACATCAATGATCAGGCACCTCCCCATTTCTAGCTCAATAACCCGTCTGCATTCAACAGGAGCGGAAAAAAAGACCGCCACCCCACTATACGGCTCAGCCGCAAGAGACCAGTGGGAGGGACCGCGCCTCCACTCTCTCCTGGCTTTTGCCAGAGAGGCAAGATCTGACAACCTGGTCTCTTGTAAAAAGAAAATGTTGGCTTCAACACGGCCGAGAAAATCAAAGGCTGCAAATCTAGCCGTATCCGACTTTATACTGGCACAGTTAATAGATGCCAGCGTCAGTGGGGTGAGTGCCGCCATCATGGGTGATTGAGTTAGATGGCCTCACCCCTTAAACCTTCTTCCTCTCCTTCCCTCCACCCCCATCGGAATCAGAGGAAGACCCTTTACTTCTTTTTAAACTCTGGGACATATCCATCCTAGGATCTTTACCTCCGGCACCTGGTGTTACCTCTCCCCCTGAGGAAACTACCCCAGAGGAAGGAGGCTCGGTACCTCCTGGAGGCCGCACTGCCTCCTGACCCTCGAGAAGAGGAGGGGAGATGGTATCCCCGAGGGCCTCATATCGATTCGAAAGGACGATCAGAGGGTCAGAGACTGAGTTGTTCCTTCTATGGTCTGAGGCTACAATTGAAGAGGAGGACAGCGCCACCTTACTCTTACACTTCTTCCTCCTCTTCTTTTTCTGGCCACCATTTACTGTCTGCCCCTCCTCCTCCTCCTCATCCACAGTTTCGGATTCAGAGGTATGACTGGAGGAAGGAGCATCTTGACCTTCTTCCCTACGCAGTCTCCCTATCTCCTCGTCCAGTTTGGCCTCACCCAAAGCCTCAGAGTTATTCTGACCTCCTTCTGAGCCAGTGTCTGGAGTGGGACCCCGAGCTACCCCTGGCACCTGGGCATTCTCAAGGGCCCTCTCCAACCTGCGCTTCTCCTCTCGCCTCCGCATAGAGGGGGTCTTATGTTTTTCCTTCACTGGCTTTGGTGCCCCCTCTCCTCCACTGGTCCCCTCCCCCGCCGGGGCAACTGTTAGGCTTTCCCCAGACGGGGCGGTCACAGCATTAGAGAACGAGCGCGGACACCGGCTGAACGGGTGACCTAAGTCACCACACAAGTTACACCGAATCTGCCCACAGGTGGCCGCCAGGTGACCCACCCCACAGCAGAGGGCGCATATCTGCTGAGTGCAGTTGGCACTAAAGTGGTTTGGGTCACCACACCTGTGACACAGCTTCGGCTGCCCCTGGTAGAAGATCTGAATCCTGTCGCGTCCCAGGAAGGTGGCCGAAGGAATGTGGGTGACCGTGTTCCCGGAACGCCTGAGACGGACGGAAAACGTCCAGGCCCCAGACCATATATTGTGCTCATCAAAGTTTTTCCGGGGGATGTCCATCACCTCCCCGTACCTGCCCAGCCAGGTCATAATGTCATAACAAGAAAGTGACTCGTTACGGGTCAAAACGGTCACTTTCTTTACCATACTCTGGCGAGATACCGCTTTTACAGCGAAATCTCGCCATCCGGGCTCGTTTTTCACCAGCTCATAATTAGACCAGAAGAGATCTAGTCCCTCCGGCCTAACAAAGCTGACGTCAAACTCAGAGGAGCCGGAAGGGTGGATCAGGGCAAAGATGTCCCTAGCCCTGAAACCCATCTGGAAGAGAAGCTCCACCACCTTGCCCCTTTGGGGGCACGCATCTTCGCCTTTCCAGACCAGACGGGCCACATTCCTGCGACCTACCTCCTGCCCGGGTGTCTGGAGGGACCATACAGTCTCCCCATTTCTCTGTCGGAATGCTCCCAGATCATGTCTCTCCACCCAGAAAGATAGGTCCATCTCCTTTCCCTCTACCTGGAGCGTCCTTTCTCCTCTCTTTAGTGCCTCCAGGAGACGCCGTTGCAATTGACCGTCACCAGATACAGGAGGTAAAGATCCCACTGAACCCCCGGCCGCCACGCTGGCATAACTCCTGGCGACCGAGGGGGCAGCCGGACCAGACCCTGTCCCTACGGCCCCACCTAAACCCCCTGCACTGCCACAAACGTCACTGTTATACACACCACTACTACTCCTCTCATTCACTCCACTATCACTCCTCCCATCTGCACCACTCCCATTCACTCCACTACCACCCCGCCCATCCGCACCACCACCACTCCTCCCATTCAATCCACCACCACCACTCACTCCACTACCATTCCTCCCATCTGCATCACTGCCACCCCGCCCATTCACTCCACTACCACTCCTCCCATCTGCACCACTACCACTCCTCCTATTCACTCCATTACCACTCCTCACATTCACTCCACCATCACTCCCACATACACTCCTTTCATCCACAGCACTACTACTCCCATCATTCACACACCTTGTAGTGACATTGCTTTTGGTTTTATTAGCAGTGTTTTTGGGATCAGCCGCTGCTTCACCCACTACCTCTGGGCTGGCCAGGACGTGCTTTAGCTGGATCTCTGTCGGCGATGCTGATTCCTCCTCCATGTGGGATGTCACCGCAGACATCACATGCCCCTCCAAGCGCACCTCTGCCCCTCCACCTGCCACTGACTTGCAGGGACCCTCCTCCCTCACAGGGGAAATCCCTACAGCGTCCATGCCACACACTGCGCCTGACTGCACGGGATCAGCAGCGGGTCCCGGTGCCTGGACACTCCCCCCCCCTCTCAGGGGAGTGCCCTACAGAGCTGATAACAATGCCAGGGACACCCACCATTAACCCATCCTGCTCTTCCCTACCAGCAGGATGCGTGACTGTAGCACCCACGGCCATGTTGGATGCAGCACTGTACCCCCGTGCTGGTCCCGTTCAACAGCAGAAACTGGATCTGGCAGGGTGGGGGGCCCAGCAGTCTGAACCAACTTCTCAGGTGGCCCAGACTGCTGGATAGGGGAGAAAACAAACATGACTTGCTCCTCAGCCTTTTTCTTCCTCCTGTTCTTTTTCTTCTTCTGGCTCTCCTCAGGGCCCAGGTCCTGGCCAAAACTGAAATTTTCCAGACGGGTGGGTGACTCCTGCATCACTATGGCCCGCAGGAGCCCCCCACCGACTGGGCCGCTGTCACCACCATCACTACTGTCGCTTTCCTCTGAGGTGGTTGGTAAGGCGACTTGGGCAGGGTTAATATATTCTGCAGTTGGGGTGACAGAGGTCTTAGGGGTACACGGGGTATCACACACATCCCCCTCACTCTCATCACCCTCACTGCCGCCATCTCCCTCACCACCTTCCTCCATCTTCTCCTCTATATCACACAGGTGTTCTTCCTCCCCCTGGCTATCCTCTTCCTCCTTCACAGGGGTCCGCATGATTTTATAGCGGTCCTCGTTTTTTAATTTTTCTTTAAACATACCCGCTCCCTCTATGATCTGCATTCGGGCTCTCACCACCTCCTGCTCCTCTGCCTTCAGCTCGCACACTCTAGCAGCAAACTTAGCCCTCATGGCCTTGGCAGAGTTATCTGTCTGGTAGCGGGCAAACTTCAGATCCTCCCTTAACACTTTCAGCTTCTTTCCCAGCTGTTCGTATTCCACCAGCTTTGCCTGCATGCGGGATCCAAACGTGGCAAGCGACTCCCTGGGTCCCTTCACCCCCCATTGCTGGAGTTCCGTAACATTAGAAACAGTCACTGAAGACACAACAGTTATCTTCCTACCGTATGCCTTGCGGTTTCCAGCGATGGACGGGGGAGTGGTCTCCACATTACTGCGGAGCCTGCTGGATCTTCTGACCCCGTCCTTGGAATCGGCTGTAACTCTCTCACTCCCACCCCCCGCCGGCCTAGTACGGGAGGTGGAAGGCCGTGGGTCCATAGCAGGAGGCTCTTCCCAGGAGTCTGCCACCCTCCTGGGGAAAAGGTTGCTGGAAAAAACTCCTTCTCTCCTCTCTCTCTGGACAACTCTGGAAGTGAGACACACCCAACAGCTGCTGTGTTCCACAGGAAGTGATCTCTGCTGACACCTCTGTCCATGTCAGGAACTGTCCAGAGCAGGAGAAAATCCCCATAGCAAACATATGCTGCTCTGGACAGTTCCTAAAATGGACAGAGGTGTCAGCAGAGAGCACTGTGGTCATGAAAGAAATGAAATCCTAAAAGAAAATAATTTTCTCTGTAATATATAGCCACTAATAAGTACTGGAAGGATTAAGATTTTTTAATAGAAGTAATTTACAAATCTGTTTAACTTTCTGGCACCAGTTGATAAAAAAAAAAGTACCCCTTTAAATGTTTTGTATATAACAGTCTGCAATCTTTCCTGCAAAGACCCGAATGGTTAACACAAATGTAAGATTTCTTGGCATTGCAACAAATAAGCTTTTTGTATGGAGGGCACCTGTCAATTCAAGGGGTTCTTGCACATTTTGCTGACCCCCCTCCTCACATTTCTTCCTCTCTAATGTTCACTGTCTGCAGTGGTCTGTTGGTGATAGCTGGCCCTTGATTGTCCCTCACCCTGTCCTATCTGGTTACCAGTGCTCTCTCTGACGTGCCCACTGGCAGAAACCTTAACACTGACAGACAAACAGGCCTCCAGGTTCCACCACGTTGACTGCCCCATTGCTCAGTGCATTTTCCACCAACACAAACTGTACTCTTTTGGTTGGTAGTGTGGTAACCACGAGTGAAACCCGTGACCGCCACTATGCTGGGGTTAGCTACTTGGTTCTTGGGGGGGGTTATGAACCCAGGGTCGGATGGTATTAATCCTTAATGTCACGTGAAGCCACTGTAGTCTTGGTATCTCCCGGGGTACTACAGGTCCAGGGAACTCCGTCTCCCCACAGGCTAGCAAGGAAAGAATTGATTCCACACTAGGTTGCAGTTTAACGGAGGCTTTACTAACTTGAAGATAGGTGGTACAATCTCCACAGCGCTCAACCAAAGTCTCCCAAAGGTTTAACAGACAGTCTCTAGAGGACCACACAGCTTGCAGTGCCTGGACTTGATATTGCATATATGCTTGGCTCTTACGGCCGGACTAGGAGTTTTAGGTCTGCGCTATATTAGGTTTGAGATCAAAGTCACTTACTGAAGTGTCCGTAGATTTGTGGCTTTTCGCCGAAAGATAATGAATTGTCCTTTAGGAATTCTCTGATCAAGGCTGAAGTAAAGGCTTGATATTAGTTGGGGTTACTTCATGCTTTTCTTATCTCTCTCTCTCTCATCTTTGCTCTCACTCCTCTGCGGATTCTTCACTCTGTACTCTGAACTGAATGAATTGCTTTACTCCTCTCCTCCTCTACTCCTCTCACAGGAAATGCCACCATTTATAAGGGAAGGCTGAACTAAAGCCCATTGGCCAGGCAGCTGTGGATCATAGAGTTGTCTGTATCCCCTTTAGGATTTACAATAAAGTTACATACAAGTGATAACATAATATAACACCTTACACAAAAGTTCATTCTAGCCCTCAGTCCTCCACTCTCACATACCCTAACTAAGCCTGAGGTTGCTAGGCAACATACTTAAAGCTACAGACACCTATTAACGGATTGCTAAATTATAACAGTGAAAATACAGATTAGAAATGGTTGAGTCCCTGCAGGGGAGCCCCCAGGACACTGGAGGTCTCAATCTGACAGGTCCTAAAATGCCTTGACACAATGTACCTTTACTGGGACACCACAGTAGCATGGTAGACATAAACATAAGGCATAACCTCCCATGGACACTCATAAGTAACTGTGCTTCTCCCATAAAGAACTTCACACCCCTAAAGGCGTATTCCACTGGAAATTAGTTCTATAAAAAAATCCTAATCCTTCCAGTACTTCTCAGCTGCTGTATACTACAGAGGAAGTTCTTTTCTTTTAGAATTTCCTTTCTGTCTGACCACAGTGCTCTCTGCTGACACCTCTGCCCATGTCAGGAACTGACTGGAGCAGAAGCATATTCCAATAGCAAACCTATCCTGCTCTGGACAGTTCCTGACATGGACAGAGGTGTCAGCAGAGAGCACTGTGGTCAGACAGAAAGGAAATTCTAAAAGAAAAGAGATACCTCTAGAGCATACAGCAGCTTATAAGTACTGGAAGGATTAAGATTTTTAAATGGAAGTAATTTACAAATCTGTTAAACTTTCTGGTACCAGTTGATTTAAAAAATAAATCTAGTTTTCCACTGGAGTACCACTTTAACCTCTTAAGGACCCCGCATCATATTGCGGCGGGCCCGGCATCATAGTGAAGCCGGGACCCGCATCTAACAGCGCGCGGCACTGATCGCAGTGCCGCGCGCTATTAACCCTTTAGCCGCGCGCTCAAAGCTGAGCCGCGCAGCTAAAAACGAAAGTAAAAGTGCCCGGCTAGCTCAGGGAGCTGTTCGGGATCATCGCGGTATAATGTCGGCATCCCGAACAGCTGTAGCACAGGAGGAGGTCTTCTTACCTTCTCCTGTGCTGTCCGATCGCCGAATGAATGCTTCAAGCCTGAGATCCAGACTTGAGCATCCAATCGCCCAAAACACTGATTGATCCATTCCTATGGAGATGCATCAATCAGTGGTAAAGATCAGTTAATGCAATGTTATAGCCCGCCCTGTAGGAGCTATAATATTGCATAAGAAAAGTGTTAAAAAAAAAAAAATCATTAACCCTTTCAATTATCCCTTCCCCTAATAAAAGTTTGAATCGCCCGG
Organism: Hyla sarda; assembly: GCF_029499605.1. NCBI lineage: Eukaryota > Metazoa > Chordata > Amphibia > Anura > Hylidae > Hyla > Hyla sarda. The sequence goes on from NC_079196.1 coordinate 74,750,108, forward strand.
CATTTCCAAGAATAAAAAAAACACAGTGTAAATAAAAATAAACATATGTGGTATCATCGCGTGCAGAAATGTCCGAATTATAAAAATATACTGCTTTTTAAAACGCACGTTCAATGGCGTATGCGCAAAAAAATTCCAAAGTCCAAAATAGCGTATTTTTGATCACTTTTTATACCACAAAAAAGTGAATAAAAAGTGATCAATAAGTCTGATCAGAACAAAAATGATACAGCTAAAAACTTCAGATCACGGCGCAAAAAATGAGCTCTCATAGCGCCCGGAACACAGAAAAATAAAAAAGTTATAGGGGTCAGAAGATGACCATTTTAAACGTATAAATGTTCCTGCATGTATTCATGATTTTTTTCTGAAGTGATACAAAATCAAACCTATACAAGTAGGGTATCATTTTAACCATATGGACCTACAGAATAAAGATAAGGTGTAATTTTTGCCAAAAAATGTACTGCGTAAAAACGGAAGCCCCCAAAACGTACAAAATAGAGTTTTTTCATCAATTTTGTCGCACATTGATTTTTTTTCCCGTTTCACCGTAGATTTTTGGGTAAAATGACTTATGTCATTACAAAGAAGAATTGGTGACGCAAAAAATAAGCCATCATATAGAATTTTAGGTGAAAAGTTTAAAGAGTTATGATTTTTTAAAGTTAAGGAGGAAAAATTGAAAATGAAAAAACGGAAAAAGCCGGGGTCCTTAAGGGGTTAATGGAATGAGTAACCTCGTCTTTACAGAGAATTGCAGTGACCATACAGTGTGAGAAGAAATGGTAAAATATTGTCAGAAGGTTCCTCAGTAAGATTGTAAGAAAGCTCGGCTAACATCTTAAAGGGGTACTCCGGCCCTGAGACATCTTATACCCTATCCAAAGGATAGGGGATATGATGTCTCCCCATGGGGGTCCCGCCGCTGGGGACCCCCGCAATCTTGTATTCGCCACCCACCTGTTTGAGCTGCACACAGCGGTGCCAGCTCACAAACAGCCGGGTGGCGACCACGGGGCCAGAGTATCATGACCTCCCCGCCAACCCCCCGCTGGGGCACGGGTCATTACACCGGCACGGTAATCCGGCAGAGCACCGCCAGTGCACTCACTCACTGGGCCGCTGGGGGGGGAGGGGGATGCTGGGGCACGGGTCACTACACCGGCACGGTAATCCGGCAGAGCACCGCCAGTGCACTCACTCACTGGGCCGCAGGGTGAGAGGAATGCAGGGGGTTGCGATGTGTGCACGCACAGCAAAGCGCACACATACTTCCCTCCCCCCCCTGCGGCGCCATAAATTTCAGACGCGCAGGCCAGGCCGGTGAATAAAAAAATAAAATATTTGCCGTCAAAATCCCGCGGCACCCCAGTTGGAAATCACTGCTCTAGATAGTCTGTATACGATATCCGAACCAAAGTAGCTTATGTTGTAACAAGTTACTTCCTACTCAATTGTATTGTTCTACTATAGTCAATTAACTAATAAGCTTGTAATGCTTTCTTACTAATGATATCTAATTGATATTCATTTATATATATCATTGTGTTTGTGAGGCTTCTTCCACCCTACAAAATTCTCAGTTTTTAAACATCCGTACAAAGTTCCGTCTGAAAATCAGCTGAAAACGTCAGTTACAAAATCCTATACTGTCGTTAGAAAATCCCTTCATAGTCTATGGGATTTTTCTAATAGCCATTTTAACCCGTTATAGCCCGTTATTAATAACGGACGTTATTTTGTGACGGAAGATAGTAACGGGAGAAATAGTTCATGAACCTGCATATCTTTATAATACCTGTCAGGGCCGCAGGCTGGGCCGTCCTCCTGCCCTGTACAGTAACACGGGCCGGACTGGCCTATTTGTCAACCAGGAAATATCCCATTTCAGCCGCTTACCCTGTGGGCCAGGCTGGATAAGAGCAAGCACCGCTACGCGCGTAATGACGCTCGGTCACGTCACGCTCCCAGAACTCAAGGGCCTACGTTCTGACGCCGGCCCTAGGTATTCTGAGAGTGTGACGTGACCGAGCATCATTACGCGTGTAGCTGTGCTTGCTCTTATCTAGGGGAAGGTGCTGCCCTGAATCCCCGGCAACTAAAAAGGTACCAGCCGCGGTGGGGGTTGTCTAATCAGGGGGTAGTATCTGTCTACTGGGGGGGGGGGTCTAATCTGGGGGTACTATCTGTCTACTGGGGGGGTCTAATCTGGGGGTTCTACCTACCTACTGGGGGGGGGTTCTAATCTGGGGGTACTAACTGCCCACTGGGGAGTTCATCTGGGGAGACTACCTGCCTACTTGTGGGTTAATCTGGTGGTACTACCTGCCTACTGCGGGGGGGGGGGTTAATCTGGGGGTACTACCAGTCTACTGCGGGGGGGTCTAATCTGAGGGTACTACCTGTCTACTGGGGGAGGGGTCTAATTTGGGGGTACTACCTGTCTACTGGGGGGGGTGTAATTTGGGGGTACTACCTTTCTACTGGGGGGGGGGTGTAATTTGGGGGTACTACCTGTCTAATGGGGGGGGGGGTCTAATTTGGGGGTACTACCTGCCTAATGATACATTTTCATAATTTTTCTTAATTAATATTTTTATGACCATATTTCATAATTTTAACCCCTTAAGGACCGAGGTGATTTTGGCCTTAAGGACCAGAGCATTTTTTGCAGATCTGACCACTGTCACTTTAACCCCTTAAGGACTCAGCATTTTTCCGTTTTGCATTTTCATTTTTTCCTCATCACCTTCTAAAAATCATAACGCTTTCAATTTTGCACCTAAGAATCCATATGATGGCTTATTTTTTGTGCCACCAATTCTACTATGCAGTGACATTAGTTATGTTACCAAAAAATCCACGGCGAAACGGCGAAATCATTGTGCGACAAAATTGAAGAAAAAATTTCCTTTTGTAAATTTTGGGGGCTTCCGTTTCTACGCAGTGCATTTTTTGGTAAAAATAACACATCATTTTTATTCTGTAGGTCCATACGGTTAAAATGATACCCTACTTATATAGGTTGGATATTGTATTACTTCGGAAAAAAATCATAACTACATCATGCAGGAAAATTTATATGTTAAAAATTCTCATCTTCTAACCCCTATAACTTTTTTAGTTTTCTGCATACAGGCCGGTATGAGGACTCATTTTTTGCGCCGTGTTCTGAAGTTTTTATCGGTACCATGTTTGTATTGATCGGACTTTTTGATCGCTTTTTATTCATTTTTTCATGATATAAGAAGTGACCAAAAATACACTATTTTGGACTTTGGAATATTTTTTGCGTGTAAGCCATTGACCGAGCGATTTAATTAACAATATATTTTTATAGTTCGGACATTTTCGCACGCAGCGATACCACATATGTTTATTTCGTTTTTTTTTTTTATGGGAAAAGGGGTCAAACTTTTATTAGGGAAGGAGTTAAAGGGGTACTCTGGTGAAAACCTTTTTTCTTTTAAATCAACTGGTGGCAGAAAGTTAAACATATTTGTAAATTACTTCTTTTAAAAAATGTTTTAATCCTTCCTGTACTTCCTGATGACATCACGAGCACAGTTCTCTCTGCTGACGTTATTATAATAATAATCCCAGAAGAAGAGAGAAAGCTAGCAGCCATATATAAATTGCACACCACAAATATTCAATATGTTCCCAAAAATATATATAAATCTTTATTTATCACAAAACAGACAGATGAGTACATACAATTAAAAACAATTAAAAACACATGATCCAAAAGCGGAGGAATATAATCCTACTACGCCCACCCTGCAGTGGGTACACATAACCCTAAGATGTAAACCAGTCCCGGACCAATGAAACACAAACCAATCTATGCAGCAAATTCTAAAGATTGTACCAATAAGTAGCACCTGGCAAATGTAAATATAATATATAAAACGCCTAGCAGCCTAACCAATGTCAGTGTAATGAAAAATATATGTGAGTCTCAGTGCATATAAATCTGACCAATGTAAGGTGCAAAAAACTAAATCTCAGTGCATATAATAAATCTGACCAATGTAAAGTGCAATACTACGACCTGAGAAAAGTGCTGTATGTCCATCAAGTCTGGCTGTCAGGCTCAGTGCTAAAGTGCTGCTACCGGGACTCCTCACATCCAAAGCAGGGAGAAGCTGACCCTTTTTTTTTCTATTTAATTATAATAATAATAACACTTTATTTATTGTTGTCCTTAGTGGGATTTGAATCCAAGTCTCCAGCACTGCAAGGCAGCAGTGCTAACCACTGAGCCACCATGCTGCCCTTAGCATACATCTGCTATGCATGGTTGCTAAAACGGACACAGATGTCAGCAGAGAGCACTGTGTTCATGATGTCATCAGTGTTCCAAAAAAAAGGAATTTCCTCTGTAGCATTCAGCAGCTAATAAGTACTGGAAGGATTAAGATTTTTTTAATTTTGTAATTTACAAATCTGTTTAACTTTCTGCCACCAGTTGATTTAAAAGAAAAAAGGTTTTCACCGGAGTACCCCTTTTAAATGACCTTTGTTAACTTCTTTTTTTCACTTTTTTTTTTTACAGTGTTATAGCTCCCATAGGGACCTATAACATTGCACACACTGATCTCCTATGCAGATCCCTGCAAAGCCCTAGCTTTGCACGGATCAGTCAGATAGGGGCTCGATTGCTCAAGCCTATAGCTCAGGCTTGGAGCAATCAATCGACGATCGGACGCCGCGGAGAGAGGTAAGGAGACCTCCGCCTGCGTACCAGCTGATCGGAACATCGCAATTTTATCGCGATGTCCCGATCAGCCAGAGTGTGCTGCCGGGAAGCGTTTACTTTCGTTTTCAGACGCGGCTTCAATTTTGATCGCCGCGTCTGAAGGGTTAACAGCGTGTGGCACAACAATCGATGCTGCGTGCTGTTAGCCCAGGGTCCCGGCTATGATTAGCAGCCGGGACCGACACGGTGTGACGCCCTGAGTCCTTAAGAGGTTAAGCATTAACCCCTTAAGGACCCAGCCATTTTACACCTCAGGACCCGGCCATTTTTTGCAATTCTGACCACTGTCACTTTAAACATTAATATCTCTGGAATGCTTTTAGTTATCATTCTGATTCCGAGATTGTTTTTTCGTGACATATTCTACTTTAACATAGTGGTAAAACTTTGTGGTAACTTGCATCCTTTCTTGGTGAAAAATCCCAACATTTTATGAAAAATTTGAAAATTTTGCATTTTTTTAACTTTGAAGCTCTCTGCTTGTAAGGAAAATGGATATTCCAAATAATTTTTTTTTTTATTCACATATACAATATGTCTATTTTATGTTTGCATCATAAAATTGACGTGTTTTTACTTTTGGAAGACACCAGAAGGCTTCAAAGTTCAGCAGCAATTTTCCAATTTTTCACTAAATTTCCAAACTCACAATTTTTCATGGACCAGTTCAGGTTTGAAGTGGATTTGAAGGGTCTTCATATTAGAAATACCCCACAAATTACCCCATTATAAAAACTGCACCCCCCAGAGTATTCAAAATGACATTCAGTCCGCGTTTTAACCCTTTAGGTGTTTCACAGGAATAACAGCAAAGTGAAGGAGAAAATTCACAATCTCCATTTTTTACACTCGCATGTTCTTGTAGACCCAATTTTTGAATTTTTACAAGGGGAAAAAGGAGAAAATGTATACTTATATTTGTAGCCCAATTTCTCTCGAGTAAGCACATACCTCATATGTCTATGTAAAGTGTTCGGCGGGCGCAGTAGAGGGCTCAGAAGCGAAGGAGCGACAAGGGGATTTTGGAGAGTACGTTTTTTTGAAATGGTTTTTGGGAGGCATGTTGCATTTAGGAAGCCCCTATGGTGCCAGAACAGCAAAAATCCCCCACATGCCATACCATTTTGGAAACTAGACCCCTTGAGGTACGTAACAAGGAATAAAGTGAGCCATAATACCCCACAGGGGTTTCACGACTTTTGCATATGTAAAAAATATAAAAATAAAATTTCACTAAAATGTGTGTTTCCCCCCAAATTTCACATTTTTGCAAGGGTTAATAGCAGAAAATACCCCCCAAACATTGTAACCCCATCTCTTCTGAGTATGGAGGTATCCCATAAGTTGACCTGAGGTGTACTATGAGTGAACTACAATGCTCAGAAGAGAAGGAGTCATATTTGGCTTTTTGAGAGCAAATTTTGCTCGGGGGCATGTCGCATTTAGGAAGCCCCTATGGTGCCAGGACAGCAAAAAAAAAACACATGGCATACCATTTTGGAAACTAGACCCCTTGTGGAACGTAACAAGAAATAAAGTGAGCCTTAATACCCCACAGGGGTTTCACGACTTTTGCATACGTAAAAATAAAATAAAAAAAATCACTAAAATGTGTGTTTCCCCCCAAATTTCACATTTTTACAAGGGTTAATAGCAGAAAATACCCCCCAAAATTTGTAACCACATCTCTTCTGAGTATGGAGGTACCCCATAAGTTGACCTGAAGTGCACTACGGGCGAACTACAATGCTCAGAAGAGAAGGAGTCATATTTGGCTTTTTGAGAGCAAATTTTGCTCGGGGGGGCATGTCGCATTTAGGAAGCCCATAAATTTTTAATTTGCACAGCCCACTCTTCCAAAGATCTGTCAGACACCTGTGGGGTGTAAATTCTCACTGCACACCTCATTACATTCCGTGAGGGGTCTAGTTTCCGAAATGGGGTCACATGTGGGGTTTTGTTTTTTTTGCGTTTGTCAAAACCGCTGTAACAATCAGCCACCCCTGTGCAAATCACCTCAAATGTACATGGTGCACTCTCCCTTCTGGGCCTTGTTGTGCGCCCCCAGAGCACTTTGCGCCCACATATGGGGTATCTCCGTAGTCGGGAGAAATTGTGTTACAAATTTTGTGGGGCTTTTTTCCCCTTTACCTCTTGTCAAAATGAAAAGTATAGGGCAACACCAGCATGTTAGTGTAAAAAGTTTATTTTTTTTACACTAACATGCTGGTGTAGACCCCAACTTCACCTTTTCATAAGGGGTGAAAGGAGAAAAAGACCCCCAAGATTTGTAAGGCAATTTCTCCCGAGTACGGCGATACCCCATATGTGGCCCTAAACTGTTGCCTTGAAATACGACAGGGCTCCAAAGTGAGAGCGCCATGTGCATTTGAGGTCTGAATTAGGGATTTGCATAGGGGTGGACATAGGGGTATTCTACGCCAGTGATTCCCAAACAGGGTGCCTCCAGCTGTTGTAAAACTCCCAGCATGCTTGGACAGTCAACGGCTGTCTGGCAATACTGGGAGTTGTTGTTTTGCAACAGCTGGAGGCTCCATTTTGGAAAGAGTGGCGTACCAGACGTTTTTCATTTTTATTGGGGAGGGAGGGGGGCTGTGTAGGGGTATGTGTATATGTAGTGTTTTTTACTTTTTATTTTATTTTGTGTTAGTGTAGTGTAGTGTTTTTAGGGTACAGTCACACGGGCGGGGGGATTACAGCGAGTTTGAGCTGCCGCGCAAAATTTGCTGCATCGCAAACTTGCAGCCCGATACTCACTGTAAGCCCCTGTCCATGTGAATGTACCCTGTACATTCACAGGGGGGGGACCTCCAGCTGTTGCAAAACTACAACTCCCAGCATGCCTGAGAATGTTTGGGAGTTGTGGTTTTGCAACAGCTGGAGGCACACGGGTTGGGAAACACTGAGTTAGGAAACAATGTTTCCCAACCAGTGTGCCTCCAGCTGTTGCAAAACCACAACTCCCAAACATTCTCAGGCATGCTGGGAGTAGTAGTTCGGCAACATCTTTAGAGCCAGATGTTGCCGAACTACAACTCCCAGCATGCTTGGAGTTGTAGTTTTGCAACATCTGGAGGACTACAGTTTGCAGACCACTAATACAGTGGTTCCCAATCTGTGCCCTTCCAGATGTTGCAAAACTACAACTCCCAGTATGCCAAAACTGTCCAGGCATGCTGGGAGTTGTAGTTCTGCAACATCTGAAGGGCCAGATGTTACAGAACTACAACTCCCAGCATGCCTGGACAGTAAGGGCATGCTGAGGATGTGTAGTTTTGCAACATCTGGAAGGGCACAGTGGTCTCCAAACTGTGGACCTCCAGATGTTGCAAAACTGCAACTCCCAGCATGCCCAGACGCCAAGGGCTGTCTGGGCATGCTGGGAGTTGTAGTTTACAGGGTCCTATTACAGCAATGCATGTCGCTTTACGGCGACGTGCATTGCTGTAAAGGGCCCGACCGCGGCTGAAGTTCCACTCACCTGTCGCCGCCGCCGCCGTCTTCATCGTCTGGATCCGGGTCTTCAGGGACGAGGTAAGTACCGGGGCCGGTCCCCAGCACTCCCCCGTCCCCCGCCGCGTCCTCCGGTCTTCCTCCCGTCCTCTCCGGACTTTCAGGGGCCGGACAGGACGGGAGGAAGTAACCGCCCCCCCTCCTGCGATTGGTCGGTTAACTAACCGACAGATCGCAGGGGATCGGAGGAGGTGGCCGGCTTGCCACCTCGCTCCGATACTTCAGCATGGTCCTGGCTGTCTGTGACAGCCGGGATCATGCGAAATTACCGGGCGGTCGGGTCCCAGAGACCCGATCAGCCCGGTATCGCCGCAGATCGCAAGGGCGATTTCCCTTGCGATTTGCGGCGATCGCCGACATGGGGGGCCTACATGGCCCCCCTCGGCGTTTGCCCTGGATGCCTGCTGAAGGATTTCAGCAGGCATCCAGTTCCGATCTCTGCCCGGCGAGCGGCAGAGACCGGAAAACGCCATGACGTATGCATACGTCATGGGTCCTTAAGACCCAGGGTGTGAAGACGTATGCATACGTCATGGGTCCTGAACAGGTTAATAACTCTGGGATGCTTGTACTTATGAATTTGATTCAGAGATTGTTTTTTCGTGACAAATTCAACTTTATCCTAGTTGTAAATTTTTGTCGATTCTTGCATCATTTCTTTGTGAAAAATTCCAAAATGTTATGAAAAATTTGAAAAGTTTGCATTTTTCTAACTTTGAAGCTCTCTGCTTGTAAGGAAAATAGGCATCTCAAATAAATTATATATTGATTCACATATACAATATGTCTAATTTATGTTTGCATCATACGGGAGATATCTTTATATTATTATATTATATACAATATAATATGTTTTCATCATAAAGTTGACATGTTTTTACTTTTGGAAGACATGAGAGGGCTTCAGAGTTCAGCATCAATTTTCCAGTTTTTCACAAAATTTTCAAAATCTGAATTTTTCACAGACCATGTCAGTTTTGAAGTGGATATAAAGGGTCTTTATATTAGAAATACCCCACAATTGACCTCATTATAAAAACTGCACCCCTCAAAGTATTCAAAATGACATTCAGAATGTTTGTTTACCCTTTAGGTGTTTCACAGGAATAGCAGCAAAGTGAAGGAGAAAATTCAAAATCTCAATTTTTTACACTAACCTGTTCTTGTAGACCCAGTGTTTGAATTTTAACAAGGGGTAAAAGGAGATAAATCCCCCCAAATGTGTAACCCAATTTCTCTCGAGTAAGGAAATACCACATATGTGTATGTCAAGTGTTCGGAGGGCGCAGTAGAGGGCTCAGAAGGGAAGGAGCGACAATGGGTTTTTGGAGAGTGAGTTTTTCTGAAATGATTTTTTGGGGGCATGTCACATTTAGGAAGCCCCTATGGTGCCAGAACAGCTGAAAAGCCCCCACATGGCATACTATTTTGGAAACTACACCCCTCAAGGTACATAATAAGGGCAGGGGTTTATGTAACAAGGGCAGGGGTTTACAGCAAGGAAACTTGCTGTAAACCCCTGCCCATGTGAATGTACATTCACATGGGGGGCGGGCAAAACTACAACTCCCAGCATGCCCTTTGGCTGTCCGATCATGCTGGGGGTTGTAGTTATGCAACAGCTGGAGGCACACTGGTTGCAAAACACAGAGTTTGTTACTTAACTCAGTGTTTCGCAACCCATGAGCCTCCAGCTGTTGCTAAACTACAACTCCCAGCATGCATGGTCTGTCAGTGCATGCTGGGAGTTATAGTTTTGCAACAGCTGGAGGCAAACAGGTTGGGAAACACTGAGTTAGGAAACAGACAATGCTTCCCAACTAGTGTGCCTCCAGTTGTTGCAAAACTACAACTCCAAGCATGCCCAGACAGTCTAGGCATGCTGAAAGTTGTAGTTCTGTAACATCTGGAAGAGCACAGATTGGAGACCAGTGCACAGTGGTCTCCAAACTGTGGCCCTCCAGATGTTGCAAAACTACAACTCCCAGCATGCCCAGACAGCCAAAGGCTGGGCATGCTGTGAGTTGTAGTTTTAAAACTCCTAGAAGCAACAGTGAAGATCACATTACAGCGATCTTCACTGCTGCATCTGATGCCACAGCTGCCTCCTCCACTTGTGCCTGCCGCCGGCCCCAGCAATGTGCCGTGGGCCACCCCATCACCCCCCCCCCCCCCCACAGCACTCATCATCCCCCGCTCTGCCCGACTTCTAGGAACGGGCAGACTGAGGGAAATGAACTTTAAACCCCCCCCCAGTCAGCTGAGACACCCCCCCCCAGTCAGCTGACACACTGTGATTGGTCCACAGGGACCAATCACAGGGATTGCTGACTAGGACCATCCACAGATGGTCCTGGGGGAGGCTTGCAGAAGTTGTCTCCTGCTGGTAACAGCGGGACTTCTGCCAGCTAACCCATGCGATGCCGCGCATCGCCGGGTTAACTGAATGCCTTTTATAAACGGCGGAATGCGCGAAGGACCTGCCCAATCGGCCGTTTATATAAGGCATTCTGTGGGAAGGGGTTAGTTGAGTTATTACCGTACGACAAAGTGCTCCACCAATCAGAGGCTGAGCAGTGCTATTGGCTGTCTGGGCATGCTGGGAGTTGTAGTTATGTGAAACCATATTCAACTGCGGCTCTTCATACATTTGGGGCACCTTACTCCGAGATATTTTTGTTTCTCACTGACATATAAAACACTGATTTATAATAAATTCCCTACTTTGTCTATTATAACAATAATTACAACTATTGGAATATTTGTCTAATAAAAATGTTTATTCATCTTTTCCAGTGTTCATACATACAGGTTGGTGGTGAATACCCATAGTATACTGGCGATGATGGTAATGACACCTTTAATCTCGGGGATATTGACAATTAGGATGGCAACGGTGACCCGTCCCAGGAACTGTCTGACCGAGTTAATATAGTCCATCGGTCCGGTGATGCTGGTCACTATCCCCCTTGGCATAACCCACGTCAGAAGCTGGAGTGTGATGGCGATCCAGGTGAGCCTGTCACTGAAGAAGCCGATCCAGCTGATGGCGGTGGGGTTACAGATCACGTAAAGAAGCTCTATAGTGCTGTTGGTGGTAATCCAGGTCACAAACTCATTGACTGGGTTCATCCAAGCAAGCAGGGAGCTGCTGGTGATGGTGGGGATCCAGAAGATCAAGTCAGTGGTGGTGTCTATCCAGGACAGCAGGTCACTGATGATAGTAGCAAACGAGATCAGGTCGTCAACAGCATCTATGAACCGGTCCAGCAGGTTGTTATCGATGGGAATATAGCATAGCAGGCAGATGATCATGTCACCATAAGTGCTGATCCAGCCAAGATAGTTTTTGATGATGGCCGCCCCGCTCTGCAGGTTGTTGGTAATGGAATCCCAGTTGATCGCGTCGTTGCTGGCAGTGGTGTCATTACTCCCCAGGACAGGGGTGATCTTTCTGATCCTGGTCCTGGTCCAGATGGGACACTTCATGTCGCTGCTGGCAGAGGTTTGATTACTCACCAGGACAGGGGTGATCTTTCTGATCCTGGTCCTCGTCCAGGTGGGACACTTCATGTCGCTGCTGGTAGTATTCAAGCTGGGCAGATCTCTGATGGTATCGTTCTGCCCTTGCAGGTGGCTGGAGGTGATATTCCGGCTCGGTTGGTTGCTGGTGATTTCAAACCAGAAACTCGGGCCGGTGGTGAAGAGGGAACCCAGGAGGATGGTAACTGTCCAGCACATGCTACAGGCCAAATTGACCTCATCCCTGCTGATGTGGTCCCCTCGAATCATGATAAAATAAAATAAAAAGCGCAAGGAAACAATATAGAAACACTAGTGCTCGCTAGATTGCAGTCCTCAGAGTAAGGCCTCTGGGGCTCTGCACCTCTTTTTCCAGCTATCACCATTTGTGAAGTCACATGTGTGATGTCATACGGAATGTCACTGCTCTGAGGACAGGTGTAAACATGGACATTTACATCCATTTGTTTTATAGGGTGAAATAAGCTTTTTATTATTAAATAAAGGTATAGAAAACTCGGGGTATAGGGTGTTTTTTTTTGGGGGGGGGGCGGTGACTTTATACGGAGGACTGGGTATTTGGGTGGGAACGAACATCACTTTATAACATAGACAAACAAATATAACATAATATACAAATATAAATACAAATATTAATAAAATTCTGACAAAGTCCAACGTTATCTACAGATTTGGGTAGTCTGGCAGGAGGATTCCTCATTTTTGAGAATAGGAGGAGGAGGAAAGTGATGGTGGGGGAAGAATACACAGCTCCCGAATTGATCAGAACACTACAGCTCTGCTTCATTGGGAGTAGTCACCAGCACCCCAACCACCATGTTTCTTTTTTTCCCCTATATATTGCAACTTATTCCTTCTGCATATATACCTACAAACGCCAAAAGCGTAACCCCGACACCAAATAAAGTACAAATCGATGTATGAAAATGTATATTTTTTTTATTAATAAAAGAACATGATTCTAAAAATGTACATAATAGACTAAATAAAATAAATATATATCAATATATGTTAAAACATTTGGCTGCAAATAATGGCTACAGGTTCGGAATTTATATAATAGTGACCCAATAGAAAAGGAATAACACACCTGTCCAAATAGTAAGCCGCTGGGTCGGAAGTGACGTTGGACACCGCGGCACTCGTGTGATGGAGCACACAACGCGCATTCACATTATAGAGTGGGTTTGGCAACGAAAACATGGCCACAGTCACTCATACTGCGCATGCGTGCACAAAAAAATTCTAGGGGGAAAGACAGATCGCTGCTAATGGAGGGATATACAAAATAAGTTGAACATCGGACCCAGGGCTAAATAATACAAAGAATGAAAATATATAGTGGGAGAACTGACTGTGAAGGCAATAACATGGCTATAAATAATGCATATACATTTGAGATCATAGCAATAATGATTATTATAATAATCCAGGGGCATATGAAAGCATAAAAAAAATTACAAGGATGTGATAACATGCATAATGGTAAAACAAATACCGTAAATAGCGCATGCAACATATACAAAAATGAGAAAAATATTTTTGTAAAAAAATATATTTGTAGAAGTGTATACCGTATTTTTCGCCCTATAGTACGCACCGGTATATAAGACGCACCCAATTTTAAAGGCGCAAAATCTAGAAAAAAAAAATTCTGAACCCAACAGTTATCTTCAACCTGCGGACCTCCAGATGTTGCAAAACAACAACTCCCAGCATGCCCGGACAGCCGTTGGCTGTCCGGGCATGCTGGGAGTTGTAGTTTTGCAACAACTGGAGGTCCGCAGGTTGAAGACCACTGGATATGTGGTAATACTCACGTGTCCCTGCCGCTCCGGACCCGTCACCGCTGCCCTGGATGTCGCTCCTTCGCTGTCGCCGCGTCCCCGTGGTATCCCCGACGCTCCGGACGTCTTCTTCCCTGGGATCCACGCTCTCCGTCGCCGTCATCATCACGCGATCGGTGATGTCCTGTATTAGCCGCGGGTCCCGGCCGTTGATGGCCACCGGGACCGCCGCGATAGGTGTGTGTATTCGCCGTGTAAGACGCACCAACTTCCCCCCCCCCCCCCCCCCCCAGTTTTGGAGAATAAAAAGTGCGTCTTATACGGCGAAAAATACGGTAAATGAATCTTGATTAGTGTGCAGGAATGATGTATACTAAATCCAAATGGATAGGAGCAGTGCCTGAAGAGTGCAGGAATATATAGAGCATGCAATACAATACGTACATATACAAAAGATATAAAAAGTGCAGAGATATAGTGCATATAGTACAATACACATATATATATATATATAGATAGATACATAGATATACACAAAACATGCATAATATAAAAGGATCCTGCATGTCAGAGGCCATATGCCCAGCAGAGGTGAGTGGATTAGGCATGTTAGGGTCTCATCCGACAAGAGGCCACCTCCGTGTGGTGGATGGGGACACGTTTTGATCAAAAAGTGCGCTAAGAGCCTCGATTTTTTTGACAAAGAGAGCTGCTGCTGCAACCTTATTTTTTGTATACTTTATATACGGTACATACTACTGAAATTATATTGTTCAGAAAATGGTGTAAATCTTTTTTATTGAGTAACGAAAACTGAGATTGGAAACCTTTTCAAAAATGTCTTTTATTTCTTTCCTATTAAAAATTATATTAAAAAAAACCTCTACACAAAAAATGTATATAAACTATATACTCATTATCGACCGCCAGTTTATAGAATCATTGGGGGAGATTTCTCATTAGGGTCTGTTGTAGACACAGATCTGCCCCTTTACACAATTTACAAAAGTTGTGCACATCGTTTGATAAATTTTGCGCAAATATATAACCCCTCCCCCCCTGGCTCTACCGTGCACGCCTTCTCTACCTCCACGGCACTGCTCACATAGCTAGAAGTGCTGGAGCAGCAGTGTGCGCCGAACAAAACTCAGCACAATAGTAAAATCATAAATATTTATAAAGTACACAGAGGGTAGATTCTCAAAGAATTTTGCGGCACAAAAAAATCTATTTTGCGCCAAAATTTTGGCGCAAAAAGTATTGAACACATTTCAAAGAGCTTTGTGCCTCGGTTTACACCGTTCACGTCAGTTTTGTAAAAGTGGGTGTGTCCACGTATATTTTCTGCTTTACATGATGGGCACTAGGTCTTCTCCAGGAAACTATAGACCGGTAAGTCTAACGTGCATTGTGGGTAAATTGTTTGAAGGATTTATACGGGATTACATACAGGAATACATAGGGGATAATTGTATTATAAGTGATAGCCAGCATGGGTTTCCTAAGGATAGAAGTTGTCAAACCAATCTAATTTGCTTTTTTGAAGAGGTGAGTAGAAGCCTTGACAGAGGAATGGCTGTGGATATAGTGTTTCTGGATTTTGCTAAAGCGTTTGATACTGTCCCTCACAGACGTCTGACAGGTAAGTTAAGGTCTTTGGGTTTGGAAATTTTAGTTTGTAACTGGATTGAACACTGGCTCATGGATCGTACCCAGAGAGTGGTGGTCAATGATTCGTACTCTGATTGGTCCCCGGTAATTAGTGGTGTACCCCAAGGTTCTGTACTGGGACCGCTGTTGTTTAATTTATTTATCAATGATATAGAGGATGGTATTAACAGCTCTTTTTCTATCTTTGCAGATGACACAAAGCTTTGTAGCACGGTACAGTCTATAGAGGATGTGCATAAGTTACAAGATGACTTGGATAGACTAAGTGTCTGGGCATCCACTTGGCAAATGAGGTTCAATGTGGATAAATGTAAAGTTATGCATCTGGGTACTAATAACCTGCATGCGTCGTATGTCTTAGGGGGGATTAAACTGTCAGAGTCACTGGTAGAGAAGGATCTGGGTGTACTTGTAGATCACAGACTACAGAATAGCATGCAATGTCAGGCTGCTGCTTCCAAAGCCAGCAGGATATTGTCATGTATCAAAAGAGGCATGGACTCAAGGGACAGGGACATAATACTCCCCCTTTATAAAGCATTGGTACGACCTCACCTGGAATATGCTGTTCAGTTTTGGTCGCCTGTACATAAAAGGGACACTGTGGAGCTGGAAAGGGTGCAGAGACGCGCGACTAAACTAATATGGGGCATGGAACATCTTAGCTATGAGGAGCGATTAAAGGAGTTACAATTGTTTAGTCTTGAGAAGAGACGTCTAAGGGGGATATGATAAACGTATATAAGTATATTAATGGCCCATACAAAAAATATGGAGAAAAACTGTTCCAGGTTAACCCCCCCCCCCCCCCCAAAGGACGAGGGGGCACTCCCTCCGTCTGGAGAAGAAAAGGTTTAGTCTCAAGGGGCGACACGCCTTCTTTACCATAAGAATTGTGAACTTATGGAACAGTCTACCTCAGGAACTGGTCACAGCAGGAAAAATTAACAGCTTTAACCTCCCTGGCAGTATGATTCTGTCTGGAAATGTGTACCAAAAGCGGTACAATTTTTTTTAACTGAATTTCACATCTCCCTCCGCCCATTT
This sequence comes from Hyla sarda, assembly GCF_029499605.1. Taxonomy (NCBI): domain Eukaryota; kingdom Metazoa; phylum Chordata; class Amphibia; order Anura; family Hylidae; genus Hyla; species Hyla sarda. Next base: position 74,766,455 of record NC_079196.1, read on the forward strand.
CACATCTCCCCCGTCACATTCCCCTCTCCCTTGTCACATCCCCCGTCACATTCTCCCCCCTCCTTGTCACATTCTCCCCCCTCCTTGTCACATTCTCCCCCCTCCTTGTCACATTCCCCCCCTTGTCACATTATCCCCCTTCATGTTACATTCCCCTCCCCCTGTCACATCCCCCCCTTGTCACATCCCCCCTTCATGTCACATCCCCCCTGTCACATTCCCCCCCTTGTCACATTCCCCCCTGTCACATTCCCCCCCTCTCACATCCCCCCTTTCACATTCCCCCCTTGTCACATTCCCCCCTTGTCACATTCCCCCCTTGTCACATTCCCCCCTTGTCACATTCCTCCCCTGTCACATTCCCCCCCTGTCACATTTCCCCCCCTGTCACATTTCCCCCCCTGTCACATTCCCCCCCCTGTCACATTCCCCCCTTGTCACATTCCCCCCCTGTCACATTCCCCCCTTTGTCACATTCATCCCCCCCTGTCACATTCCCCCCCTGTCACATTCCCCCACTGTCACATTCCCCCCTGTCACATTCCCCCCCTTGTCACATTCCCCCCTGTCACATTCCCCCCTGTCACATTCCTCCCCTCTCACATTCCCCCCTTGTCACATTCCCCCCTTGTCACATTCCCCCCCTTGTCACATTCCCCCCTGTCACATTCCCCACCTGTCACATTCCTCCCCTCTCACATTCCCCCCTGTCACATTCCCCACCTGTCACATTCCTCCCCTCTCACATTCCCCCCTTGTCACATTCCCCCCTTGTCACATTCCCCCCTTGTCACATTCCCCCCTGTCACATTCCCCCCTTGTCACATTCCCCCCTTGTCACATTCCCCCCTTGTCACATTCCCCCCTTGTCACATTCCCCCCTTGTCACATTCCCCCCCTGTCACATTCCCCCCTGTCACATTCCCCCCTTGTCACATTCCCCCCTTGTCACATTCCTCCCCTGTCACATTCCCCCCCTGTCACATTCCCCCCCTGTCACATTCCCCCCCCCTGTCACATTCCCCCCTTGTCACATTCCCCCCTTTGTCACATTCATCCCCCCCTGTCACATTCCCCCCCTGTCACATTCCCCCCCCTGTCACATTCCCCCCCTGTCACATTCCCCCCCTTGTCACATTCCCCCCTGTCACATTCCCCCCCTGTCACATTCCTCCCCTCTCACATTCCCCCCTTGTCACATTCCCCCCTGTCACATTCCCCCCCTGTCACATTCCCCCCTTGTCACATTCCCCCCTTGTCACATTCCCCCCTTGTCACATTCCCCCCCTGTCACATTCCCCCCCTTGTCACATTCCCCCCTGTCACATTCCCCCCCTGTCACATTCCTCCCCTCTCACATTCCCCCCTTGTCACATTCCCCCCTTGTCACATTCCCCCCTTGTCACATTCCCCCCTTGTCACATTCCCCCCCTGTCACATTCCCCCCTTGTCACATTCCCCCCCTGTCACATTCCCCCCTGTCACATTCCCCCCTTGTCACATTCCCCCCTTGTCACATTCCCCCCTTGTCACATTCCCCCCCTGTCACATTCCCCCCTTGTCACATTCCCCCCCTCTCACATTCCCCCCTTTGTCACATTCATCCCCTGTCACATTCCCCCCTTGTCACATTCCCCCCTTGTCACATTCCCCCCCTGTCACATTCCCCCCTGTCACATTCCCCCCTTGTCACATTCCCCCCTTGTCACATTCCCCCTCTGTCACATTCCCCCCCTGTCACATTCCCCCCTTGTCACATTCCCCCCTTGTCACATTCCCCCCTGTCACATTCCCCCCTTGTCACATTCCCCCCCTGTCACATTCCCCCCTTGTCACATTCCCCCCTTTGTCACATTCCCCCCTTTGTCACATTCCCCCCTTGTCACATTCCCCCCTTTGTCACATTCATCCCCCCTTCTCACCTTGTCCTGCAGCAAATACACTAGGTTTGCCGGCAGATTTCATACCTAGTGTATCTGCTGCAGAACAAGCCCTTTCCCCTTCAGCCAATCACAGGCTTTACACCACTGCGGCCTGTGATTGGCTGAAAAGTGAAAGGTCCTAGAAGATGAATAGTGAAGAGAGGACACCCCGGACCGCACGGAGGGGAACGACATCTGCAGGGACCGGGACTAGGTGAGCAAAAGGTTTTTTTATTTTACTACTTCTTCCTTTTACACTTAGCTCAGTGTTTTTCTACCAGGGGGCCTCCAGCTGTTGTGAAACTACTACTCCCAGCATGCCCGGACAGCCTTTGGCTGTTCGGGCATGCTGAGAGTTGTAGTTTTGCAACAGCTGGAGGCCCCCTGGTAGGGAAACACTGACTTTTAGTATTTTTCTTTACCTGCTCTGGCCGGCCCCCGCAACGGGAGCCAACCAGAGCAGATAATCGCATGTTTTCCCGGGGGGCCGCATCGCTATATCACATTGCTTTTGCGATATATCGTGCAGCCCGGCCGGGAACTCTGCAATTCTACCCCGAGCGTGACTCGGGGTTACCGATCCTGGCAGGGAAAATTAACCCCGAGTCACGCTCGGGAATACCGCTCAGGAGGTTAAAACAGGATTAGATACATTCCTGGAACAAAATAACATTAATGCTTATGAAGAAATATAAAATCCCATCCCTTCCCCAATATCGCGCCACACCCCTACCCTTCAATTCCCTGGTTGAACTTGATGGACATATGTCTTTTTTCGACCGTACTAACTATGTAACTATGATATTTTCAAAGGGGTGAGAGTCCAGTTTACATAAAAAATTTCATACCGGAAATCACAGAAATTGTGTTGCAGTTTTACTGTTTTGGGGTTTTTTTTTCTTTGTTTTTGTGGGAAAAGGTGTTATTTAGGTAATTATAAAAAAAAAAATTAAAAAAAAACTATTATTGAAAATGGCATTAAAAAAAAAAAAATATATATATATATATATATATATAAATATATATATATATATATATATATATATATATATATATATATATATAGAATTTTATTTTATTTTTTATTGGTCACTGCACCTGCACTCACATTTAAGCTTAGAAATGTTTTATTTAACGCACATTGACAGGATTGTGGAGCCGGATGGTACCCAACACGTAGACACTGGCCCTATAGCAACGGCTTTCCGGGACTTCTACTATTCTCTTTATAACATACACCCAACTAACCCCACGCCATTGCCACGCACGCAGGCAATCCAAACTTTCTTGTACCGATTGAATTTACCTACCCTCACCACACTGGAAGGGGAAACATTGCTGGAGCCTTGCACTGCTGAGGAGGTTGAGGCAGTAATAAAGTCCTTCCCCATAGGGAAGAGCCCGGGACCAGATGGCCTGAGCTTACAATACTATAAAAAGTTGGGCACAGTCTTGCTGCCTCGGCTTACTCAGTGGTGCAACGCGTTACTTGGAGGCACCCATTTGCCGCCCCAATCCCTAGAGGCACACATCACTATTCTACCAAAAGAAGGTAAAGACCCTCTACTGTGCTCGAGTTATAGGCCCATTTCACTTTTGAATATGGACCTAAAGATCTGGGCTAAGCTGTTGTCCATGAGACTTCGCCCTCTCCTCCCTGGCCTCATTCATGTGGACCCGACTGGTTTTGTGAAGGGCAGGGAGGGGAAGCATAATGCATTACGAGTCATGCACGCTATTCACTATGCCACACAAAAAAAGATCCCTCTACTCCTTCTCGGCACAGATGCCGAGAAGGCGTTTGATAGGGTAGCGTGGGACTACATGAACAAGGTGTTAACCAAATATCGCATCCCTGATCGCTTCATCCGAGCTATCATGTCCCTATATAGTGAACCCAGCGCACGGGTTAGGGTCAATGGCACTCTTTCTGAACCTTTCCCCATATGTAATGGGACGCGACAAGGGTGCCCCCTATCACCGTCACTGTACGTCCTCGTGATGTAGACTCTTCTCCAGGCCTTGAGGCAGGATGGGGCGATTAGGGGATTGCAAATAGGGGATAGGCCTCATCTTACGGCAGCATTCGCTGACGATCTGCTCATAATGATCACTAATCCTACTGAAGCCCTGCCTCGTGTCCAATGCGTTATTGAAGAGTATGGAACCCTATCCAATTTCAAAGTAAATTATAGTAAGTCGGAGATACTGAACCTCACGATACCCCCTCGTATAGCCTCGAGTCTACAATCTTCCTCGTCTTATAGATGGCCATCTAAACACATCACATACCTGGGCATAGCCCTTCCCTCGTCGCTGAGCAACTTGTTTGACCTTAACTATGTACCCTTACTGACTAAAATGAAGAATAAAATTGACTCCTACAAGTTACCCTTCCTTTCATGGGTGGGGCGACTCAACCTCCTACAGACATACATTGTACCGTCCATACTCTACTTACAGCGCATGGTACCCATAGAACTACCTAAATGGTATCTCCTGCAATGGAAACGGCTCTTTGGGGCTTTCCTTTGGTCAGGGAAGCGCCCACGTTTAGCACATTCCCTTCTTACTAGATCTAAGAGGAGCGGTGGCATAGGTATGCCAGACATTTCTATGCTTTATACAGCTAACCATATTCATAGATGGGTTGAGATCACTACTAGAACTAGCCTACTGGGTAGCTCAGAACTTGAATGCTCACAAATGACTTCTCGAGGCTTTGGGGTGGACCGTCATGTCTGGCTGCCTACGCGCCGCTCCCTCTCGCATGTTAATAATCCCCTGTTGAAAGGTACACTCACTATCAAAAGAGCTTATGATAAAGGCACAACACAAGGAAACCACGGAAAAACACTGATTTCTCCATGCTTTCCAAGTTCTCTGATTCCATATGCAGTTCACCCTGACATGCAAGAGGCGGACGACTTGTGGTCCCATTTTCAACACGTCCCTGTCAAAACCCTATGTGCCCGAAATCAACCACCCACAGTTGAGACACTATCCACAATAGTCCCACACCTTAAAACTAACTTTCTACATCTTCATATGCTCAGGGAGATGTGTGTTGCATTTCTAAAGGTGTATGTCATTGGTGAAAACCCAACCTGGATAGATAAGTTGATGCAATTCTCACCGAACTGCAAGCCAAAATTTTCCACATTTAATGCCTGTTTGAGAGATGAGAGGCAAACTTCTGACCCGTTGTACTTGAGATCCTGGGAGGAGGAGTTGGGGCGCAAGTTCACGGACCAGGAGAGGAAATCCATTCTAACAGGCTCCCATGGCTTCTCTAGGTGCGTTAAGCTACAAGAAGGTCATTATAAACTAGTAGCCAGATGGTATAGGACGCCCGAGTTATTATATCAATGGGGTCTGAGTGCTTCCCCTGCATGCTGGAGATGCCATGGGGGCGTGGGCTCTTTGTCTCACATTTGGTGGTCATGCCCCAGGATAACGTCTTACTGGAGTGAAGTGAATCGCATCATAGATAAGGTGATGGGACGGCATGTCCCTCTCTCACCAGAGGTGGTTCTCTTGGGCTTATCGACTAGGGATTGCACCTTGTCGAAGAGGTCTCTGATTGCACACTTGCTAACTGCAGCCAAGGCATTAGTCCCACTACATTGGTTAGATGAAACACCTCCTACAGTTCAACAATGGATCTCTAAGGTCTCCCAGTTGTGTAGAATGGAGGAGCTCTCCAGTTGGAGTGATCGCTCACATGACAGATACTGGAGTATATGGGCTCCTTGGCTGGGCTTTCGTGATGCTGACACTGCTCTCCCTCTCTCGCATCAGACATAGCAACTGGGTTCCAGCAAATGACCCCATAGACAATTCCCCCACCCCTCTTCCCCAGCCCACCCTTCCCCCCCTCTCCACCTCCTCACCCACGACCAAAAACCTTATATCTATTCTTTATCCTCCACTCGTCTCTCTTTCTCCCTATTTTCTCTTTCTTCTGCCTCCCACCTTGGAGAATTCCTACGCCTTTTCATTTCTCCTCTTTCTTTCTTCTCCGTCAATGCTCTAACACATTGTGCTCGTGTTCATTGACCCTACTATGTTCAGTACCATACTCCTATTACAGTTCCACCTAATTAACTGGGCTCCTAGGTGACAACACCTCAGACTTATAGGATGCTTATAGGTATGACTGACCTGTTTTATGTATGTCTTAAGTAGATGTTGGCCAATACTTCTCTTGATAGATTTGTCTTATTGATTTTACAATGATACATCAACACAGGAGCCCAATGGTCCTTTTAAATGTTACCTGGGGCCTAGCCCACACGACCCCTTTATCTTGCTTTTCTCTCTTTTTCTTTCTTCTTGATTAGCATTATGTAATGTACTTCATATTACATTTGTATGTTCTGTTGTATTGCAATATTCGAAAATAAAGAATTGAAAAAAAAAAAGAAATGTTTTATTTATACAGTTATCACTGGACACTAGTAACCATGGAATATTTTGTGAGATGTTTCCGCCAGAATTTTCTGTAATGTAAAATTTGGCGCCAAAAAAAAATCCAATGTGGCTGCAAAAAAAAAAAATTGGGGGTGCGAAAATGAATTTTCACATATTTTCAAAGCAGCACAAGAGATCTTTGAAAATGTATAAGCATGACCACGCACACACTCAACTTGGCTACATACACCTGATCACTCACTCAGCTCTGCTGCATTTACAAAATCACACACTCAGCTCTACTACATATACACAATCACACACTCGGCTCTGCTACATAGACACAATCACACACTCAGCTCTGCTGCATTTACACAATCACACACTCAGCTCTGCTACATACACCTGATCACACACTCAGTTCTGCTGCATATACACAATCACACACTTAGCTCCTGCTACATATACACACACACTCAGCTCTACTGCACATACACACACACACACACACTCAGCTCTACTGCATATACACACACTCACACTCAGCTCTACTGCATATACACACACACTCAGCTCTGCTGCATATACACACACTCAGCTCTGCTGCATATACACACACTCAGCTCTACTGCATATACACACACTCAGCTCTACTGCATATACACACACTCACACTCAGCTCTACTGCACATACACACACACACACTCAGCTCCTGCTACATATACACACACTCACACTCAGCTCTACTGCATATACACACACACTCAGCTCTACTACATATACACAATCACACATATACATTGGGGGAAATTTATCATTGTTGTAGGTACATGTTTTTTGTAGATTGTTTTGGTTGGTCTAAATTTGGTGCAATTGCAAGGCACATGATACATTTTGTGCAAAGTTCTAAATCTCCACACAGAGTACACCTGAGCTGCACCTCACAGGAAAAGTGGACATAGGGATTTTGTTCTATTGCTTTGAGGCTTGGATTCCATTGAGGTTTTTTGTTCACCAGCAAAAACGCCAGAAGAACTGTCACAGCTTTTTCCTGCATTTTTTCAGTTTTTCTTGTGTTCTTTTTCTTGCGTTTTTGCTGGTGTGTGGTAACAATCATTTTTGGATCCTGTGGCAATTTTGTTTACTGCCTTCAGGTACCACTCCATGGGTCAGATGCAGAGCGCCCAGTCCAGAGTGTAAGGAGGTGAGGAGTGATATATAGCGTATACAGGGTGCAGAGCATCACTACTTACCTACGCCAGCTGTATAGCATACTGGGGTACATAGTGTACCCATCAGGGGTGTGGAAATCCTATCGCCCGACGCCCGGGACAAGTAGTTTTGGGCGCCGGGCAGGTGAATTGTTCATAGATTTAGCCCTGTATCGGGCGAGCAGGGACAGACAGACTTCCCCCTTATTTTTCTTTAATGTCGGTGTAAGGCGCAGGAGCCGATGGAAGTCTCACACCGGCACTCAGAGTGTATGGAGGGGGCGGTGGCCTCCAGCTGACATAGAGTCCACTTATCTCCCCTCCCGGAGGATGGACGGAGCTCAGAAGACACAGCAGGGTGAGAGAAAGGATGTAGACAGCTCCGTGCACAGCTCTATCCCTCCCCCTCCCCCTGATCTGTCTCCCCAGGACCTAATCCACCACGGGGAGGTTGCTAGTTTGCACAGGGAAAACACAGAGCAGGGGGGAGGGGGAGGACGGAAATCTCACCTCACACCGGCGGCGGTGACTACAGCTCTGATGTCCACTCATGGCCGGATCAGGTGAGGAGGCCGAGAATGCAGGCGGCGGCAGGAAGGGTGGTTGTATATGTATGGTGTGAGTGTATGTGTGATGTGTGTATGTAATGTATGATGGGGGGGCAGCGGCAGGTGTATGTATGATGTGTGCATATGTATGGTGTATATCAGTGTTACCCAACCAGGGTTCCTCCAGCTGTTGCAAAACTACAACTCCCAGCATGCCCTGGGCATGCTGGGAGTTGTAGTTTTGCAACAGCTGGAGGGACCCTGGTTGGGAAACACTGGTGTATATGTATGGTGTGAGTGTATGTGTGATGTGTGTATGATGTCTGTCTGTGTGTAATGTGTATGTAATGTGTGATGTGTGTATGGTGTATATGTATGGTGTGAGTGTATGTGTGATGTGTGTATGATGTCTGTCTGTGTGTGATGTGTATCTAATGTATAATGTGTGTATGATGTCTGTCTGTGTGATGTGTATGTAATGTAATGTATGATATGTGGGGGGGCAGCAGCAGCAGGCCTATGTATGATGTGTGCATATGTATGGTGTATATATATGGTGTGAGTGTATATGTGTATGATGTCTATGTGTGATGTGTGTATGATGTCTGTGTGATGTGTATGTAATGTAATGTATGATATGTGGGGGGGGCAGCAGCAGCAGGCCTATGTATGATGTGTGCATATGTATGGTGTATATATATGGTGTGAGTGTATGTGTGATGTGTGTATGATGTCTGTCTGTGTGTGATGTGTATGTAATGTATAATGTGTGTATGATGTCTGTTTGTGATGTGTATGTAATGTGTGTATGATGTCTGTCTGTGTGATGTGTATGTAATGTAATGTATGATATGTGGGGGAGCAGCAGCAGCAGGCCTATGTATGATGTGTGCATATGTATGGTGTATATGTATGGTGTGAGTGTATGTGTGTATGTAATGTATGATGTGGGGGGGGGCAGTGGCGGGGGTGTGTGTATGGGGATATGGGGGCAGTGGCTGGTGTATGTATGATATGTGTATGCATGAATGTTTTGTATAGGAGCGGACTGTCACGTCGGGCATTAGGGCAGTTGTGCCATATAATTTTATTTATTTTCAGTGGCACCCGCACTATATTGCACCCCCAGAATCCCGCCCCCTTCATACTCACCCGTCAACCAAGAGCCCCACGGATGCACACAAACACGCCCGAACCAAAACTACAACTCCCAGCATGTTACACCATAACCTAAACTGTAGAACTATAAAGTGTAACATGCTGGGAGTTGTAGTTTTGGTTCGGGTCAGCTGCAGAGCCATAGGCTGCATCAGGGCATGCTGGGTGTTGTAGTTACTAACTGCAATTCCCATTATTCCTTGACACAGCCTATGGCTCTGCAGCTGACACAAACCAAAACTACAACTCCCAGCATGTCCTACAATAACCTTAACTGTCCTACTATACAGTGAAACATGCTGCAACACCCACACAACCATAGGCTGTATCAGGGCATGCTGGGAGTTGTAGTTATCTAGTAATTAAATGCAACTTCCAGCATTTTCTGACACAAAATGCAGCACATAAACTGGAGAAACAGAACCCCCCCCCCCCCCAGTAACACATAAGTCCCTATTGAGACTGAAAAATAGTGATTAAAATATTTTAAAAAGTGCGTATATATGTGAATAAGCCCCTTTCCTAATAAGTTTCCAATTTTCTTTAAATAAAAATAATGTAGAAAAATAAACATAAGTGGTATCGCTGCATGTGGAAATGTCCAGACTATTAAAATATAATGTTAATTAAACCGTATGGTGAACGGTGTAAATGTAAAGAATAGTCCAGAATTGCTCATTTTTGGTCACTTCATGTGAGAAATATTTTATAAGGTGATCAAAAAGTTACATCTAGACTTATCTGGTCTTGTCTCGGGTGTAAGAGGCGCTACAGCTCTCCCGCCACTAATAGTCTGACATACTGCGATCACCTATTAACCCATTAGATCACCGCTGTCAGCAGTGTCTAAAGGATCTTATATCCATCCCTGGTGGTCTAGTGGGGGGGATCAGACTATTTTGGTTGAAATTATTTCATCAATCGGGACAAGTGGATTTTCTTGAGGGACAAGTAGATTGTGTTCCGCTTTAGTCCCTTGGACAAGTAGTTTTTTTTTTAATTTCCACACCCCTGACCCATGCAGTGGCGGATCCAGGGGGGGGGGGGGGGGGGGTACAACGGGGCAATTATCCCCCCCCCCCCCGAGATTGCTGCCCCCTAGAATGGTGGGGTGGTGGGGTGACACCCTGTCCCAGCGCTCATCCCTGTCACAAGCTATATTTGTATACTCAGTCTGCAGTGCAGAGGGAGCGTGCACACAGCGTGTCTGTGGAGTTATCGGCACTTACTCGGCTTCTCTTCCCCCTGATTGGCAGCTTTCTACTGCTCTGCTTGGGTCATGTGACACCAAAACATCACATGACCCCAGCAAGCAGGAAGTGTCTGGAGGATACAGGAGCCCAGCAGTGTTCTAAGGCAGGTAAGATAAACTACCCCCCACCATCCATGCCCACCCTTTTCCAGCATCATCCCTCCCCCTTCCCAGCACAATCCCTGCTCACCCCCCCCCCCCCCCTTTCTCACCAGGGGTGCCCCCAGCTGTTGCAATACTACAACTCCTAGCATGCTGGGAGTTGTAGTTTTGCAACAGCTGGAGGGTTGGGAAACACTGACATAAATAAGTGTTTCCCAACCAAGGTGTCTCCAAAGCAAAGCTACAATGCTGTCCAGGCATGCTGGGAGTTGTAGTTTTGTAACAGCTGGAGGCACTCTGGTTGGGAAACATTGATCTATGTCCTATATCAGGGGTACTGAACTGGCAGACCACGGTCCAGATCCGGACTGCGTCCCCCAGTCATTCGGACCATCCGCTGGATCTCCCCTTATTCATTTGTAGCTGTGTCTTTAAGACGCCAATACAAATGAATAGCCGCGGCCCGGAGCGAGGGAGCGATGTGTCCCTGCCCTGCGCTTCTCCTATGATGCAGGTAGCACCATTAGCTGCCTGCATCATCTGCTCTGGCCAGGCCTGACTAGAAGAGGCCAGAGCAGCGGAGCAGTGCGGGACCTGGGACGGCGATTCTAAGCTCTCAGGTAAAAATTTGTGTTCCCCCATCTGTGACTCTCCAGTTATTGTGGAACTACAGCTACCATCATGACCTTTTGTCTGTGCATGATGGGAGTTGTAGTTTTACAACAGATGGAGAGTTACAGTGGCAAAGTTCATATGGGGGCACAGTGGCATCATTAATTCTGTGGTTACAGTGGCATCATTAATTCTGTGGGTACAGTGGCATCATTAATTATATGGGTACAGTGGCATCACTTATTCGGTGGTCACAGTGGCATCATTAATTCTGTGGTCACAGAGGCATCATTAATTCTGTGGGCACAGTGGAATCCTTAATTCTGTGGTCACAGTGGCATCATTAATTCTGTGGGGCACAGTGGCATCATTAATTCTGTGGGGCACAGTGGCATCATTAATTCTGTGGTCACAGTGGCATCATTAATTCTGTGGGCACAGTGGCATCATTACTTCTGGAGGCACAGTGGCATCATTAATTCTGTAGGCACAGTGGCATCACTAATTCTGTGGGTACAGTGGCATCATTAATTCTGTGACCACAGAATTAATGATGCCACTGTACCCACAGAATTAATGATGCCACTGTACCCACAGAATTAATGATGCCACTGTGCCCCACAGAATTAATGATGCCACTGTGCCCCACAGAATTAATGATGCCACTGTGCCCCACAGAATGAATGATGCCACTGTGCCTATAGAATGAATGATGCCACTGTGCCTATAGAATGATTGACGCCACTGTGACCCCAGAATTAATCATGCCACTGTGACCACAGAATTAATGATGCCACTGTGTCCCACAGAATTAATGATGCCACTGTACCCACAGAATTAATGATGCCACTGTACCCACAGAATTAATGATGCCACTGTGCCCCACAGAATTAATGATGCCACTGTGCCCCACAGAATTAATGATGCCACTGTGCCCCACAGAATGAATGATGCCACTGTGCCTATAGAATGAATGATGCCACTGTGCCTATAGAATGATTGACGCCACTGTGACCCCAGAATTAATCATGCCACTGTGACCACAGAATTAATGATGCCACTGTGACCACAGAATTGATGATGCCACTGTACCCACAGAATTAATGATGCCACTGTGACTACAGAATTAATCATGCCACTGTGACCACAGAATTAATGATGCCACTGTACCCACAGAATTAATGATGCCACTGTGACCACAGAATTAATGATGCCACTGTACCCACTGGCATCATTAATTCTGTGGGTACAGTGGCATCATTAATTCTGTGGTCACAGTGGCATGATTAATTCTGTGGTCACAGTGGCATCATCAATTCTGTAGTCACAGTGGCATCATTCATTCTGTGGTCACAGTGGCATCATCAATTCTGTGGTCACAGTGGCATGATTAATTCTGTGGGTACAGTGGCATCATTCATTCTGTGGTCACAGTGGCATGATTAATTCTGTGGGTACAGTGGCATCATTAATTCTGTGGGTACTGTGGCATCATTAATTCTGTGGGTACTGTGGCATCATTAATTCTGTGGGTACTGTGGCATGATTAATTCTGTGGTCACAGTGGCATGATTAATTCTGTGGGTACAGTGGCATAATTAATTATGTGGGTACAGTGGCATGTTTAATTCTGTGGGCACAGTGGCATCATTAATTCTGGGGTCACAGTGGCATCATTCATTCTATAGGCACAGTGGCATCATTCATTCTGTGGGCACAGTGGCATCATTCATTCTGGGGTCACAGTGGCATCATTCATTCTATAGGCACAGTGGCATCATTAATTCTATAGGCACAGTGGCATCATTCATTCTGTGGGCACAGTGGCATCATTCATTCTGGGGTCACAGTGGCATCATTCATTCTATAGGCACAGTGGCATCATTTTATTGTTTTAAGAGACACAGAGGTGCAATTAGTCAGCGTTAGAGCATAGCATCTGCAAGTAATGTTGCAGGGGAATAGTGTGTGGCAGTAATATAACAGGGGCCCAGTGTGTGGCAGAATTATTTTCAGGGGCACAGTGAATGGCAGTATTTTAAGGGGCACAGTGGGTAGCAGTAATATACCAGGGACACAGTGGGTGGCAGGTTTATATTCAGGGCAAAGTATGTGGTAGTATTATATTCAGGGATACAGTGTGTGGCAGTAGTATATTCAGGGATACAGTGTGTGGCAGTAGTATATTCAGGGGTACAGTGTGTGCCAGTATTATATTCGGGGGGAACAGTGTGTGGCAGTATTATATTCAGGGGCCCTGTGTGTGGCAGTATTATATTCAGGGGTTTCTACTACTGGTAATTTGTGTTTGTTACTCTGGCTTACATATACTGTGTATTAGTGGTTAATTAGCTGTTATGTTGAACATTAATGTTGTTCAGGGCCTACATCACTATAAGCTCATATACAGCGCCTTGATGTTTCTGGAGATGTTTTACGGTGCTTTCGTTACTTGTAGTGATATACCATGATTCAACGTTAACGGTTCCCTACAGTATCGTATACATACTGGTCCCTACAGGGTACTATGCATACGATTCCCTACAGGGTGACATACATACCGTTCCCTACATGGTACTATGCATACAGTTTCTTACAGTGTGACATACGTACGGTTCCATACAGTGTGATATACATGAATTTCCCTACAGGGTAATACGCATACAGTTCCTTACAGTGTATGTTTCATAGATATTGTCCCGGTTTTTGGTTCAGCTCTGTCATGGTATGCTTACGTCATGTACGCTAGGTTGTTTTACCTCTTAGCTATTTATGTTCGGTGTGGTTGGAGGCTGATTGCTGTTGTTAATCCTATAACGTCATCTTTATAGTTTCCTTTCTGGTCATTATACACACCTTGTTACGGCCAGTTTGATCTCACCATTCCAGGTAAGCTTTAAGTCCTCACTTACATGCCTTTTGTACATCACACGCTCCCGTGAGAGAGAGGCTGCCCGACAATACTCGAGCCTTCATATTGTTGTCATTCCTTTGTAAATTACAAACGTTCTTGTCTGGGGTAGATTGTATCGTCAATCTACGAGCCTCTTGTCGTCTTTTGTTTTGTTCGTCACATACGCCCCTGTTAGAGGCATTTCGCTTATGTTATACGGCGTTGCATTACTTCAAGTGATATACCATGCTTCAACATTAACGGTTCCCTATAGTAGGACATAGATATGGTTCCCTACAGTGACACATACAATACATACGGTTACCTAGAGTGACATTCATACTGTTCCCTACAGGGTACTATGCATACAGTTCCTTGCAGTGTGACATGCATACGATACATACAGTACCATACAGTGTGACATACGTACGATTCCTACAGTGAGACATACTTACATTTCCCTACAGGGTAATATGCATACAGTTCCTTACAGTGTATGTTCCAAAGTTATTGTCCCATTCTTTGGTTTCAGCTCTGTCACTTTATGCTTACGTTATGTGCGCTAGTCAAGTATATTAGGCTATGGTCATAGTATTACACTCACGTTTTCATGTGCTTAAGTCAGGCATATTAGCGTCACATTGTTCTTGTAGACAGGTCAGGTATGGTAAACATCACTATAGATGGCAACATTCCAAGGATACCCAAGCAGGTATGACCAGATTGGTTTTACCTCTTAGCCTTATACGTTCGGTGTGGTCGGAGGCTGATTGCTGTGGTCAATCTGTAAAGCCTCATCTTTATAGTTTCCTTTTTGGTCATTGGTCATTTTATACACCTTGTTACAGTCAGTTTGACCTCGCCATTCCAGGTAAGCTTTAAGTTGTCACTTTACATGCTTTCGTACGTCACATGCTCCCGGGAGAGATAGGCTGCCCGACAATCCTCAAGCCTTCATATTGTTGTCATTCCTTTGTACATTACAAACTTTCTTGTTTCTTGTCTTTTGTTTTTTGTACGTCACATACGCCCCTGTTAGAGGCAGATTGCACTGTCAATCAACGCGCCTCATGTTGTTAACGTTCCTGCGTTACATACGATTCTGTCTGAGGCAGATTGCATTGTCAGTCCACGAGCCTCATGTTGTTTCCGTTTCTGCGTTACATACGATTCTGTCTGAGGCAGATTGCACTGTCAATCCACGAGCCTCATGTTGTCGTCGTCTCTATCTTCCTCTTATGTTTGTTACTATGCCTCAGATTGTGGTCTTAGCTGTACACGTCTTAGTGTTAAGATCTTTGGTGTGGATGTAGCTTCTGAGCCTTTTGTTGTATGTTTTTTCTTGTCAAACGTGTACATTTTCTTTTGCGATAAGCCTCGGGCGTAGCAGTAATTATCTTCTTTACACCTGCAAGTATGAGGATACTGCCTTACTGGTACACAAAACCTCAGGTTAAGTATGTTATATTCTTTTATGTTTCGTCTATGGGGGTCTTTCTTTTGTTGTCACTTATGTATAGCATGGTTCAATAGGAATACTTATATGTGTAGCAAGGGACACATGCAAATTATTATTATTTTTTTCTTTCTCTCCACGCACTACCTATCCAAATACCTACTGATGTCTGTGTTTTGGCCACTTCTCAATCTAACCGACTCATTGTACCTTCTGTCTATCTAGCAATTCTCCAACATTTCCTATCTCTGTCACTTGGGTTACCTTTATCCATGTGCACCCTGGTAGTACCATTCTGGTAGGCGCTATGCGTCCAGTAGTGCCAAGTGGTATATCCAGAATTCCTTTTTGGTTTCGGCTCCATAACAGCTGAGCCAGCTCCTGGGTAGGGGCTTCTCTTTGTCAGTTATCACTTAGATGTTAAGTAAGTTAGGGCACTTTTATCGCTCTGTTCCATTGACACGTTCCAACCAACGGCTGTTAACTGGAGCATGTTGTCTATTTCGGGTTCATATGAAGTAGGTTATACTTAGCCATTAATTCATGCATTACCTAACTGATGTATTTTGCCCCCTTTCTATAGGATACCCTTCACGGCCAGCCAGGCACACCCCAGGCCGAATTATCCATGCTAATGGTACCCTACTTACGGTACATATAAGAATCCGACCACAAGTGGACTATGCATATGATACACTATACACAATTGGCATGTCTAACTAGACAATTTTGTAGCTGAATATACAGACTTATATGACTTTACTGTACATTATATCACCTTATATTATGTAACATTAGATACATTTCTTATACTAATAGGTGCGGATTGGGCTGCCGGAGGCTCTCTACTCAATGCCTTGGCTACTGGGGCCCTTGGGCAATCAAGCACTTCTCCCCAGAACACATTTTATTTTATGCTAGACATTTTTATGTATACATGTAATACAAAGCTAGACATTTTTATATAACCCTTTTTCTTTACTGTTGTGCTTAGGTTAGGGACAGGATACTTACTGGCCAGGTAGGTTCCTGTGCACAAACAGGGTTAAGAGGCTTTGAGCTGATAATGGTTTACCCATTAGATACACTTGTAGTGAATGATCAATGAAGTATACTTGAGGTGTATACTGACTTATGTGTATGTAGTTTATCTACATATGTTTATGTACATGTTTTTAGACTAATCCCTATATCTTGCTGGGGGTTGTCCAAAATTAGAACTTGTGGATCTACGCAACACCATCTCTATTGACACATGAAGTCGGCGATGGGGGCAGTGTAAGTAACTCCTGACTGTGTCTGGATAAACCCCAATAGAAAACAACTACCACCACGCAGGATTTTGTGCTTTGACTTTGTAGCACAGTAAATTTATACATATTACCCTTCTCGGGTACAACCACATATACATTTCTACCTGTTTACGTGTGACATATGTACATGATAATACCACTTGGTGTACAACTAGCTTGTACTAAATTTGCTGAGGGTCAGAGACCATGCAATTGTAGGACAGAAAACTGACACAATTCAACCATAAATATCATGAAGAAGTTTTTTATGGAGCGTTCAATGGTTCTCACAAAAGGGAGTCTATAATGTCCTTCGCTCAAAATCACAAATATTAGGTGAACTGGACACAACTTTTAGAATCTCCAATACGGGAGTCTCTCGGCTAGGCCGGGCACAAAACTTACAATTCCAGTTTCTTCACTGTAAAATCTTCTTGACACCATGTGTCAGGCACTGGACTTAAACCGTTGCTGAACCTGGAACAAAACACAGTTAGTCCTACGACCATAAGGAACAATAAACATTTTCAGATAGCATCACTCTGGTGCTTTATTCTTTCTTTTTAATGCAGCACGAACGGGATGTTCTCTTTCTTCCCAATCCCGACTGCTAGGAGGAGCCATCGGCTGACTAATGAAGCAAGCTCTTCGGGACTGGGCCCCTTGCAAGGGGTCGACGTGGGTATCCCAGGACACATGGGACAGGGTAGAATTTGAGATGGTAGGTTGGACATTCACTACCACCTGGACTGCAGCAGCTTGTGCCACAGAAGGATGATCAGTTGGTGCCGGCTCTTTGGGCCAAACCTACGCCACTGCAGGAGGGGGCCCTGGCACTTTTGTGGGTTCCCATGTTGGGGGCCACACCTCCGATGAGATAGGCCTGGGTGCACTGTGGATGAATTGGGTGCGCTGTCTTTTAGGGTGTTGTCTCTTTAAACTGGATAACTGCTGCAGAAGTGTCAGGGTAGTCCTCTCGGACGACGATCTCCTTGACATTTGGAGTGAAGAGTCCAAAGGGGTAAGAGTCCCACTCTTCTGAAGGGAAGTATGCAAAGGGGATCTGAGTTGGACGGCTGGGCCTGGTAATAGCAGCAGCCCATTCCCCTCTCAGGCTCTTCACAGGGCAGTGGTGGATCCAGGGGGGGGGGGGCAACGGGGCAATTGCCCCCCCCCCCGAGATTGCTGCCCCCTAGAATGGTGGAGCCAAAGCTGTAAGCTTCCGCTCCACCATTCACAAACCTTGGCTGTCACAGAGCGAGCGTGCACACAGCGTGTCTGTGGAGTTATCGGGCACTTACTCGGCTTCTCTTCCCCCTGATTGGCAGCTTTCTACTGCTCTGCTTGGGTCATGTGACACCAAAACATCACATGACCCCAGCAAGCAGGAAGTGCCTGGATGATGCAGGAGCCCAGCAGTGTTCTAAGGCAGGTAAGGTAAACTACCGCCCACCATCCATGCCCACCCTTTTCCAGCATCATCCCTCCCCCCTTCCCAGCACAATCCCTGCTCACCCCCCCCCACCCCTTTCTCACCAGAGGTGCCCCCAGCTTTTGCAAAACTACAACTCCTAGCATGCTGGGAGTTGTAGTTTTGCAACAGCTGGAGGGTTGGGAAACACTGACATAAATAAGTGTTTCCCAACCAAGGTATCTCCAAAGCAAAGCTACAGTGCTGTCCAGGCATGCTGGGAGTTGTAGTTTTGTAACAGCTGGAGGCACTCTGGTTGGGAAACACTGAGATAGGACATAGATCAGTGTTTCCTTAACAAGGTGCCTCCAGCTGTTCAAAACTACAACTCCCAACATGCTAAGTTTTGTAGTTTTGCAACAGCTGGAGTCCCCCTGGTTAGGAAACATTGATCTATGTCCTATATCAGGTGTACTCAACTGGCAGACCACGGTCCAGATCCGGACTGCGTCCCCCGGTCATTCAGACCATCCGCTGGATCTCCCCTTATTCATTTGTAGCTGTGTCTTTAAGACGCCAATACAAATGAATAGCCGCGGCCCGGAGCGAGGGAGCGATGTGTCCCTGCCCTGCGCTTCTCCTATGATGCAGGTAGCACCATTAGCTGCCTGCATCATCTGCTCTGGCCAGGCCTGACTAGAAGAGGCCAGAGCAGCGGAGCAGTGCGGGACCTGGGACGGCGATCCTAAGCTCTCAGGTAAAAATTTGTGTTCCCCCATCTGTGACTCTCCAGTTATTGTAGAACTACAGCTACCATGATGACCTTTTGTCTGTGCATGATGGGAGTTGTAGTTTTACAACAGATGGAGAGTTACAGTGGCAAAGTTCATATGGGGGCACAGTGGCATTAATTCTGGGGCACAGTGGCATCATTAATTTTGTGGAACACAGTGGCATCCCTAATTCTGTGGGTATAGTGGCATCCTTAATTCTGTGGGCACAGTTGCATCATAAATTCTGTGGGCACAGTGGCATCATAAATTCTGTGGTCACAGTGGCATCCTTAATTTTGTGGGACACAGTAGCATCCTTAATTCTGTGGGTATAGTGGCATCATAAATTCTGTGGGCACAGTGGCATCATAAATTCTGTGGGCACAGTGGCATCATAAATTCTGTGGTCGCAGTGGCATCCTTAATTTTGTGGGACACAGTGGCATCCTTAATTCTGTAGGCACAGTGGCATCATTACTTCTGGAGGCACAGTGGCATCATCATTTCTGTGGGTACTGTGGCATAATTAATTCTGTGGTCACAGTGGCATCATTAATTCTGGGGATAGAGTTGTGTCATTAATTCTGTGGGTACAGTGGCATCATTAATTCTGTGGGTACAGTGGCATCACTTATTCGCTGATCACAGTGGCATCACTTATTCTGTGGTCCCAGTGGCATCATTAATTCTGTAGGCACAGTGGCATCATTAATTCTGTGGGGCACAGTGGCATCATTAATTCTGGGGATACAGTTGTGTCATTATTTCTGTGGGACAAAGTGGCATCATTAATTCTGTGGGACACAGTGGCATCATTAATTCTGTGGGTACAGTGGCATCATTAATTCTGTGGGTACAGTGGCATCATTAATTCTGTGGTCACAGTGGCATCATTAATTCTGTGGTCACTGGCATCATTAATTCTGGGGTCACAGTGGCATCATTCATTCTACATGCACAGTGGCTTCATTTAATTGTTTTAGTCAGCCTTAGAGCATAGCATCTGCAAGTAATGTTGCAGGGGAATAGTGTGTGGCAGTAATATAACAGGGGCCCAGTGAGTGGCAGAATTATTTTCAGGGGCACAGTGAATGGCAGTATTATTTTAAGGGGCACAGTGGGTAGCAGTAATATACCAGGGGCACAGTGGGTGGCAGGTTTATATTCAGGGCAAAGTATGTGGTAGTATATTCAGGGATACAGTGTGTGGCAGTAGTATATTCAGGGGTACAGTGTGTGCCAGTATTCGGGGGTACAGTGTGTGGCAGTATTATATTCAGGGGCCCAGTGTGTGGCAGTAATATACCAGAGTCACAGTGTGTGGCAGTATTATATTCAGGGGCCCAGTGTGTGGCAGTAATATATTCAGGGAGTACAGTGTGTGGCAGTATTATATTCAGGGGCCCAGTGTGTGGCAGTATTATATTCAGGGGTACAGTGTGTGGCAGTAATATACCAGAGGCACAGTGTGTGGCAGTATTATATTCAGGGGCCCAGTGTGTGGCTGTAATATATTCAGGGGCCCAGTGTGTGGCAGTAATATATTCAGGGGGTACAGTGTGTGGCAATATTATATTCAGGGGCCCAGTGTGTGGCAGTATTATATTCAGGGGTACAGTGTGTGGCAGTATTAAATTCAGGGTATACAGTGTGTGGCAGTATTATATTCAGGGGCCCAGTGTGTGGCAGTATTATATTCAGGGGCCCAGTGTGTGGCAGTATTATATCCAGTGGTTACAGTGTGCAGCAGTATTCAGGTTATACATCCTCCACACTTCAGTTGTTAGTTTGCTATTGCCTTCATGGCGCTGAGGCCGCTAGGTGTGCACCAAGCATTAGCATACAGCTTGGACCTTTACCGGATGGCAGACCTGGATAAGCGGACCCTCACTAAAAATAGGTGAGAACCCCTGGTCTATATATATTCCCTATCTATCTATGTCAGAGTTTCCCAACCATGGTGCCTATAGCTGTTGCAAAACTACAACTCCCAGCATGTTGGGGCGACACCATTTTCTACCGCAACGGGTGACACAAACCCTAGCAACGCCACTGGCTGTGAGTACACAGCGTGTGAGCTGCGGGGTCGCGATCCACTGCAGGCCGGCGCGATGACGTCACATCATCGCGCCGGCACCCGGAAATCCCGTCCCCGCGGCCAGCATACTGTAAGTACTAAGAGTATGCTCAGGGCCCAGGGGATTTGGGGGACAGAATATGTGCCACTGTTAAGGGCACTATATCGTACAGGAGGAGGGGGGAGGGGGATTAAAAAACTTTGGGGAATTTTTTATGTGAGGGGCTGCAAGGCAAAGCACTGGGGGCACTATATGTGAAGAGCACATGACAGGGGGGCCCCCTGTGCTGTGCCCCTCACATATAATGCCCCCTGTGCTGTTCCCACACATATAAATGATATGTGTGGGGGGCACAGCACAGGGGGTATTATATGTGAGGGGCACAGCACAGGGGGCATTATATGTATGGGGCACAGCACAGGGGGCATTATGATATAATTCCCCCTGTGCTGTGCCCCACACATATAATGCCCCCTGTTCTGTGCCCACACATATAATGCCCCCATCATGCGCCCCTCATATACAATGCCCCCATCCTGTGCCCCTCATATATAATGCCCCCATCCTGTGCCCCTCACATATAATGCGCCATCATGCACCCCTCACATATAATGCCCCCTGTGCTGTGCCCCTCACATATAATGCTCCTGTCATGTGCCCCAAACATATAATGCCCCCTGTGCTGTGCCCCTCACATATAATGCCCCCTGAGGGGACAGGGCAGGGGGCATTATATGTGAAGGGTGCATGACAGGGGCATTATATGTGAAGGGCACAGCATGGGGCATTATATGTGAGGGGCGCATAATGGGGGCATTATATGTGAGGGGTGCATGATGGGGGCATTATATGTGAGGGGTGCATGATGGGGGCATTATATATGAGGGGCACATGATCGGGGCATTATATGTGAGGGGCAAAGAACGGGGGCATTATATGTGAAGGGCACAGCATGGGGCATTATATGTGAGGGGCGCATAATGGGGGCATTATATGTGAGGGGTGCATGATGGGGGCATTATATGTGAGGGGTGCATGATGGGGGCATTATATATGAGGGGCACATGATCGGGGCATTATATGTGAGGGGCAAAGAACGGGGGCATTATATGTGAAGGGCACAGCATGGGGCATTATATGTGAGGGGCGCATAATGGGGGCATTATATGTGAGGGGTGCATGATGGGGGCATTATATGTGAGGGGTGCATGATGGGGGCATTATATATGAGGGGCACATGATCGGGGCATTATATGTGAGGGGCAAAGAACGGGGGCATTATATGTGAAGGGCACAGCACAGGGGGCCTTATATGTGTGGTACATATAACAGGAGCATTATTTGTGAGGGGCACAGCACGGGGGGCATTATATGTGAGGGGAACAGCAAAGGGGACATTATATGTGAGGGGCACAGCACGGGGGGCATTATATGTGAGGGGCACATGATGGGGGCATTATATGTGAGCGCATGATGGGGGAATTATATGTGAAGGGCACAGCACAGGGGGCAATATATGTTAGGGGCACAGGGCATTATTATGTGGGGGGGAACAGGACGGTTCATAATTATTATATGTAGGGGCACAAGATGGGGCATTATTACTATATGTGAAGGCACAGAGTGTTCTGCATTTCAGAAATATATTGTAGATTATGAGGATTTTCTGGGGTGGTACATTTTTTTTATGGGCAACAATACATTAGGGTATTTTATTCAGAGGGTGCACTGCACAGCAAGTTATATTCAGAGAGTGCAGTGTGTGGTAGTATTATATTCAGAGAGTGCAATGTGTGGTAGTATTATATTCAGAGAGCACAGTGTGTCGTAGTATTATATTCAGAGGTTACAGTGTGTGGTAGTATTATATTCAGAGAGTGCAGTGTGTGGTAGTATTATATTCAGAGGTTACAGTGTGTGGTAGTATTATATTCAGAGGGTGCAGTGTGTGGTAGTATTATATTCAGAGGGTACAGTGTGTGGTAGTATTATATTCAGAGAGTGCAGTGTGTGGTAGTATTATATTCAGAGAGTGCAGTGTGTGGTAGTATTATATTCAGAGAGTGCAGTGTGTGGTAGTATTATATTCAGAGAGTGCAGTGTGTGGTAGTATTATATTCAGAGAGTGCAGTGTGTGGTAGTATTATATTCAGAGAGTGCAGTGTGTGATAGTATTAAATTCAGAGGGCACAGTGTGTGGTAGTATTATATTCAGAGGGTGCAGTGTATGATAGTATTATATTCAGAGGGTACGGTGTGTGGCGTTATTATATTCAGAGGGTACAGTGTGTTGTTTGTTCAGGGGATACAGTGTGTCAGAATTATATTCAGAAGGTATGTGCCAGTATTATATTCGAAGAATACAGTGTCTGGCAGGTTTATAATTATTATTTTCATATAGAGGATCAGAATCGTAGTGAGGAGCTATCTGGGCGTCAAGTTCTGCAAAGATTTAGCTGGAACAAGTCCCGGTGGTATGTACATCTGAATTAGATAAGAGAAGACTATAGAGAAGACGTCACCTGTAGTCACTGATATCATTCTGTATCCTCCTGTGTGTGTCCCATCAGAGCTGGAGTCACTTGTAAGTTCTGCAGTAATGATGGGTAAAACAACAACTCCCAGAGCATCCCCTTACCACTACTTAGGTCATACTGGGAGCTGTAGTTTTAAATGGTAAAAACCTCTTTAGCACTTTCCCATTCTGTGGCAATTGGTATATTTGATTATTATTCTGACATATGAACATGGCCTAAGTCTTAAACAAGGTTAGGACTGTATGATACATTTAATAATATTGTAAGTTCCGTAATCTTATTTTCTGTCCGCCAACACAAAATACTCTAATAGTGCCCCTCCCGAGACTCGACTCTGGATCCGCCCCTGTCACAGGGATGTACTCAACGATTTCCCCAGGTTTTAGAGAGTGCTTTTCAGGAGGCAGATAGTGTCTTTGCACCGCCCTCCGGTTCACAAAGAGGGTGCCTCCGTGGTGACAGTCCATTATAGTGCCGCAGCCCCTGATGCGGTCAAACTTGATGACTGTAGCTCTCCTGCGCTCAAGGGGAGGCTCGCCTTCCTTAGGTTGCTCGAGCCTGCGAATGTAGTATGACTCTAGCTGTTTGGTATCTTGCTGCTGCCGTTCCCTCTCCTCAAACGATAGCCGCCTCGGCCCGTAGCGCTCTAGCCTCTCCGCCCTCATCTGCTCTAGTATGGCAGCCACTTCGGCATCTCTTTGGGCTTTTTCTGACCGGGCCGGAGGAATGGGAGGCAGGGATTTCCCAGGCAATGGAAGGATATTTTCCCACTTATACTTGATGATGGCTGGCTCATCCCCGAACAACCATCTAGGGAGCGGGGGTGATGGTGGGCGCTCGGCCGACTGAGGGGCTGACTGGTCTTGGGCGGCCGTGGCCTGTGGAGGTGGTGGGACCTTTGCCTCGGGGCTGGCTTCGGGGCTATTAGAAGAGGGAGTGGAGAAATCAGCTTCCGCTGGGGTACTCAATCCCGACTCCGTCGGGATTTCTGCCCACGGGCCCCAGGTGCGGTGATGGGGCGACAACCTCACAGGCGACGGGTCTCTGGAACTCCCGAGCGGCGTTGCGGCCCACTCGCCGTCATCCTCCGGCAACGGCACTTGGCAGTAGGCCTCGTTGGCCCCGAGGGACAGTCGCTGCAACTTCTCCGCCAGCTCCCGGAACATCTCCGATGCCGCCGTGGCAATCTTCCGACCCTCGGACTCCATCCTGGAACTCTCAGCACACATGTCGCTCTTGGTCTCCGCCATCTTTGCTCTCCTCTGTAGTACTTCCTGCAGACTGAAGAGGCCGCTGTATGCCTCCCCTTTTATGAAGGTCTCCACCAAAATGGCCGCCAGGCGGAAGTGCGTCATCAGCTGCGCCTGGGACCGGAAGTTGCACAGCAGCGTATCCTCTTCATCCAACCCCTTGGCAACAGGGGCTGGACTTCTTCCGTTCCACTTGGCTCTGGACACAACCACACTATTTCCCTGCCCAGGGGCGGGGCGAAGACTTCGGCGGGAGTCCTTGGCGCTCTTTTCCAGAAGCTCTTTAACTCTTTCAGGTACTGGGAAGTTTTTGGCGCGAAGCATCATTTCTGTCTTTCCTTTACACATGGCGGTTCTTTGACTTTAGAGAACACTTCTCGTGACTAATAATGCAATAAACTTCACCTTCCCCACCACTTGTATTTGCACCTCGGCAGACAATTTGTTTTCTATGACACAGTCCCGTACACAGTTCAGACTTGGGGGAAGGACTTGATTTAGTGCCTGAATAGTTAAGGCGTACACCTGAATCCTGTTCGTGATGCCAAAAACGTGTGGTAACCACGAGTGAAACCCGCGACCGCCACTACGCTGGGGTTAGCTACTTGGTTCTTGGTGGGGTGGGGGGGTTTATGAACCCAGGGTCAGATGGTATTAACCCTTAATGTCGCGTGACGCCACTGTAGTCTTGGTATCTCCTGGGGTACTACAGGTCCGGGGAACTCCGTCTCCCCACAGGCTAGCAAGGAAAGAATTGACTCCACACTAGGTTGCAGTTTAACGGAGGCTTTACTAACTTGAAGATAGGTGGTACAATCTCCACAGCGCTCAACCAAAGTCTCCCAAAGGTTTAACAGACAGTCTCTAGAGGACCACACAGCTTGCAGTGCCTGGACTTGATATTGCATATATGCTTGGCTCTTACGGCCGGACTAGGAGTTTTAGCTATATTAGGCTTGAGATTAAAGTCACTTACTGAAGTGTCGGTAGATTTGTGGCTTTTCGCCGGAAGATAAAGAATTGTCCTTTAGGAATTCTCTGATCAAAGCTGAAGTAAAGGCTTAATATTAGTTGGGGTTACTTCATGCTTTTCTTATCTCTCTCTCTCATCTTTGCTCTCACTCCTCTGCGGATTCTTCACTCTGAACTCCACTCTGTGCTCTGAACTGAATGAATTGCTTTACTCCTCCTCTATTCCTCTCACAGGAAATGCCACCCTTTATAAGGGAAGGCTGAACTAAAGCCCATTGGCCAGGCAGCTGTGGATCATAGAGTTGTCTGTATCCCCTTTAGGATTTACAATAAAGTTACATACAAGTAATAACATAATATAACACCTGTGGCAGTGTGGCAAGGAAAGGGTGTATTTCCTTGGCTCGCCCTGCAGAAGCTCTCACCTGCTTCTTAAGTAATGAGGCAGGAGGGAAGGGAGGTGTGTATATGAGATGGAGACTCAGTCTAATGTGGGCTCTTCCTAGGAGACAGCATGTGGGCTGTAGGGAAGAGACAGAGCCTGCTGAGGAGTACACAGCCCGAGCTATGAGGGGCTCAAAGAGAGTGACATTGTGAGTAGAAGGTTGCAGGGGACATATGTTTAACCGGCTGAGGGAAGCTCAGCGGTTGTTAGTCAGGACAAGCTGATCTGTTTAGTCAGTGACCAGACGGTCTAGGATTTTGTATTGTTCCTGCTTTTTGTTTATTTCTTTCCCTGCAACCTGTCTAATAAAACTGGCAAGGTGCCAGATTTGCATTATAAGCGTTTGTTTGCTGGTTTATTGAGAAGAAACGCATCCTGTGGCGTAGTCCAGGACGATCCCAGAGCTAATCCCCAAGACGGATCGTCACACACCTTACACAAATGTTCAGTCTAGCCCTCAGTCCTCCACTCTCACATACCCTGACTAAGCCTGAGGTTGCTAGGCAACATACTTAAAGCTACAGACACCTAATAACGGATTGCTAAATTATAACAGTGCAAATACAGATTAGAAATGGTTGAGTCCCTGCAGGGGAGCCCCCAGGACACTGGAGGTCTCAATCTGACAGGGCCTAAAATACTACAGAGGAAGTTCTTTTCTTTTAGAATTTCCTTTCTGTCTGACCACAGTGCTCTCTGCTGACACCTCTGTCCATGTCAGGAACTGTCTGGAACAGAAGCATATTCCAATAGCAAACCTATCCTGCTCTGGACAGTTCCTGACATGGACAGATGTGTCAGCAGAGAGCACTGTGGTCAGACAGAAAGGAAATTCTAAAAGAAAAGAGATACCTCTAGAGCATACAGCAGTTTATAAGTACTGGAAGGATTAAGATTTTTAAATGGAAGTAATTTACAAATCTGTTAAACTTTCTGGCACCAGTTGATTTAAAAAAAAAATCTAGTTTTCCACTGGAGTACCACTTTAACCTCTTAAGGACCCCGCATCATATCGCGGCGGGCCCGGCGTCATAGTGAAGTCGGAACCCGCCTCTAACAGCGCAGTGGCGCGCGCTATTAACCCTTTAGCCACTCAAAGCTGAGCCGCGCAGCTAAAAACGAAAGTAAAAGTGCCCGGCTAGCTCAGGGAGCTGTTCGGGATCATCGCGGTATAATGTCGGCATCCCGAACAGCTGTAGCACAGGAGGAGGTCTTCTTACCTTCTCCTGTGCTGTCCGATCGCCGAATGAATGCTTCAAGCCTGAGATCCAGGCTTGAGCATCCAATCGCCGAAAACACTGATTGATCCATTCCTATGGAGATGCATCAATCAGTGGTAAAGATCAGTTAATGCAATGTTATAGCCCGCCCTGTAGGAGCTATAATATTGCATAAGAAAAGTGTAAAAAAAAAAAATCATTAACCCTTTCAATTATCCCTTCCCCTAATAAAAGTTTGAATCACCCGGCATTTCCAAGAATAAAAAAAACAGTGTAAATAAAAATAAACATATGTGGTATCATCGCGTGCGGAAATGTCCGAATTATAAAAATATACTGCTTTTTAAACCGCACATTCAATGGCGTATGCGCAAAAAAATTCCAAAGTCCAAAATAGCGCATTTTTGATCACTTTTTATACCACAAAAAAGTGAATAAAAAGTGATCAATAAGTCTGATCAGAACAAAAATGATACAGCTAAAAACTTCAGATCACGGCGCAAAAAATGAGCTCTAATAGCGCCCGGAACACAGAAAATAAAAAAGTTATAGGGGTCAGAAGATGACCATTTTAAACGTATAAATGTTCCTGCATGTATTCATGATTTTTTTCTGAAGTGATACAAAATCAAACCTATACAAGTAGGGTATCATTTTAACCATATGGACCTACAGAATAAAGATAAGGTGTAATTTTTGCCAAAAAATGTACTGCGTAAAAACGGAAGCCCCCAAAACGTACAAAATAGAGTTTTTTCATCAATTTTGTCGCACATTGATTTTTTTTCCCGTTTCACCGTAGATTTTTGGGTAAAATGACTTATGTCATTACAAAGAAGTATTAGTGACGCAAAAAATAAGCCATCATATAGAATTTTAGGTGAAAAGTTTAAAGAGTTATGATTTTTTAAAGTTAAGGAGGAAAAATTGAAAATGAAAAAACGGAAAAAGCCCGGGTCCTTAAGGGGTTAATGGAATGAGTAACCTCGTCTTTACAGAGAATTGCAGTGACCATACAGTGTGAGAAGAAATGGTAAAATATTGTCAGAAGGTTCCTCAGTAAGATTGTAAGAAAGCTCGGCTAACATCTTAAAGGGGTACTCCGGCCCTGAGACATCTTATACCCTATCCAAAGGATAGGGGATATGATGTCTCCCCATGGGGGTCCCGCCGCTGGGGACCCCCGCAATCTTGTATTCGCCACCCACCTGTTTGAGCTGCACACAGCGGTGCCAGCTCACAAACAGCCGGGTGGCGACCACGGGGCCAGAGTATCATGACCTCCCCGCCAACCCCCAAACCCCCCCCCCGCCTCCGTGTGATGTCACCCCCCCCCCGCCCCCCGTATGCAAGTCTATGGAATGGGGGGTAGAGGAGTGTACATGGGTGACAGAGGGGGGATGGCCAAGGTGGACATGGATGACAGGAGGGACAGAGGGGTGATTAGGGTGGAGGGACAATGGTGACAGATGTAGACTGGGGGGTAGTCAGAGGGGTGGATGGGGGGGGGGGGGAAACATGTGTTGCAGAGGAATGGACAGAGGTGGCCAAGGTGGACATGGATGACAGGATGGTGGACACGGGAGATATGGGGGTGAACAGGGATAACGGGGGTGGACAAGGATGACAAGGGGGATAAAAGAGGGGTGACAAAGGGATAGAGGGGTGAATAGGGGGGTAGACATGTGTTACAGGGGGGTGGATAGGGAGGGGTGGACATGGGTGACAGGGATAGACAGGGGGTGGACATGAATGACAGGGGTGAGGGGGGGGTGGACGGGGTTAAGAAGGGGTAACAGAGGGTAGGAAAGGGTACAGTACCTTTTTGCCATATTTCTTCACTACACTGGCACAGTAATCAGGCGCAGCTTCCACCTTCCTCCCCTCTCCGGCAGGGCAGCGACTCAGGGCTCCGACAGGGCACTCACTCACTGGGACGCTGGGGGGGGGGGGAGGGGGACGCTGGGGCACGGGTCATTACACCGGCACGGTAATCCGGCAGAGCACCGCCAGTGCACTCACTCACTGAGCCGCAGGGTGAGAGGAATGCAGGGGGTTGCGATGTGTGCACGCACAGCAAAGCGCACACATACTTCCCTTCCCCCCTGCGGCGCCATAAATTTCAGACGCGCAGGCCAGGCTGGTGAATAAAAAAATAAAATATTTGCCGTCAAAATCCTGCGGCACCCCAGTTGGGAATCACTGCCTACTGCGGGAGGAGGGGGGGGGGGTTAATCTGGGGGTACTACCTGTCTACTGGGGGGGGGTCTAATCTGAGGGTACTACCTGTCTACTGGGGGAGGGGTCTAATTTGGGGGTACTACCTGTCTACTAGGGGGGGGGTGTAATTTGGGGGTACTACCTGTCTAATGGGGGGGTCTAATTTGGGGGTACTACCTGCCTAATGATACATTTTCATAATTTTTCATAATTAATATTTTTATGACCATATTTCATAATTTTAACCCCTTAAGGACCGAGGTGATTTTGGCCTTAAGGACCAGAGCATTTTTTGCAGATCTGACCACTGTCACTTTAACCCCTTAAGGACTCAGCATTTTTCCGTTTTTGCATTTTCATTTTTTCCTCATCACCTTCTAAAAATCATAACGCTTTCAATTTTGCACCTAAGAATCCATATGATGGCTTATTTTTTGCGCAACCAATTCTACTATGCAGTGACATTAGTTATGTTACCAAAAAATCCACGGCGAAACGGCGAAATCATTGTGCGACAAAATTGAAGAAAAAATTTCCTTTTGTAAATTTTGGGGGCTTCTGTTTCTACGCAGTGCATTTTTTGGTAAAAATAACACATCATTTTTATTCTGTAGGTCCATACGGTTAAAATGATACCCTACTTATATAGGTTGGATATTGTATTACTTCGGAAAAAAATCATAACTACATCATGCAGGAAAATTTATATGTTAAAAATTCTCATCTTCTAACCCCTATAACTTTTTTAGTTTTCTGCATACAGGCCGGTATGAGGACTCATTTTTTGCGCCGTGTTCTGAAGTTTTTATCGGTACCATGTTTGTATTGATCGGACTTTTTGATCGCTTTTTATTCATTTTTTCATGATATAAGAAGTGACCAAAAATACACTATTTTGGACTTTGGAATATTTTTTGCGTGTAAGCCATTGACCGAGCGATTTAATTAACAATATATTTTTATAGTTCGGACATTTTCGCACGCAGCGATACCACATATGTTTATTTCGGTTTTTTTTATGGGAAAAGGGGTCAAACTTTTATTAGGGAAGGAGTTAAAGGGGTACTCTGGTGAAAACCTTTTTTCTTTTAAATCAACTGGTGGCAGAAAGTTAAACATATTTGTAAATTACTTCTTTAAAAATTTTTTTTAATCCTTCCTGTACTTCCTGATGACATCACGAGCACAGTTCTCTCTGCTGACGTTATTATAATAATAATAACACTTTATTTATTGTTGTCCTTAGTGGGATTTGAATCCAAGTCTCCAGCACTGCAAGGCAGCATGGTTGCTAAAACGGACACAGATGTCAGCAGAGAGCACTGTCTTCATGATGTCATCAGGGTTCCAAAAAAAAGGAATTTCCTCTGTAGTATTCAGCAGCTAATAAGTACTGGAAGGATTAAGATTTTTTTAATAGAAGTAATTTACAAATCTGTTTAACTTTCTGCCACCAGTTGATTTAAAAGAAAAAAGGTTTTCTCCGGAGTACCCCTTTTAAATGACCTTTGTTAACTTCTTTTTTTCACTTTTTTTTTTACAGTGTTATAGCTCCCATAGGGACCTATAACACTGCACACACTGATCTCCTATGCAGATCCCTGCAAAGCCATAGCTTTGCACGGATCAGTCAGATAGGGGCTCGATTGCTCAAGCCTGTAGCTCAGGCTTGGAGCAATCAATCGACGATCGGACGCCGCGGAGAGAGGTAAGGAGACCTCCGCCTGCGTCCCAGCTGATCGGAACATCGCAATTTTATCGCGATGTCCCAATCAGCCCGAGTGTGCTGCCGGGAAGCGTTTACTTTAGTTTTCAGACGCGGCTTCAATTTTGATCACCGCGTCTGAAGGGTTAACAGCGCGTGGCACAACGATCGATGCTGCGCGCTGTTAGCCCAGGGTCCCGGCTATGATTAGCAGCCGGGACCGACACGGTGTGACCCCGTTTTTCACACCGGGCTACGCCCTGAGTCCTTAAGAGGTTAAGCATTAATAACTCTGGGATGCTTGTACTTATGAATTTGATTCAGAGATTGTTTTTTCGTGACAAATTCAACTTTATCCTAGTGGTAAATTTTTGTCGATTCTTGCATCATTTCTTTGTGAAAAATTCAAAAATTTTATGAAAAATTTGAAAAGTTTGCATTTTTCTAACTTTGAAGCTCTCTGCTTGTAAGGAAAATAGGCATCTCAAATAAATTATATATTGATTCACATATACAATATGTCTACTTTATGTTTGCATCATATGGGAGATATCTTTATATTATTATATTATATACAATATAATATGTTTTCATCATAAAGTTGACATGTTTTTACTTTTGGAAGACATGAGAGGGCTTCAGAGTTCAGCATCAATTTTCCAGTTTTTCACAAAATTTTCAAAATCGAAATTTTTCACAGACCATGTCAGTTTTGAAGTGGATATAAAGGGTCTTCATATTAGAAATACCCCACAAATGACCCCATTATAAAAACTGCACCCCTCAAAGTATTCAAAATGACATTCATAATGTTTGTTTACCCTTTAGGTGTTTCACAGGAATAGCAGCAAAGTGAAGGAGAAAATTCAAAATCTCAATTTTTTACACTAACCTGTTCTTGTAGACCCAGTGTTTGAATTTTAACAAGGGGTAAAAGGAGATAAATCCCCCCAAATGTGTAACCAATTTCTCTCGAGTAAGGAAATACCTCATATGTGTATGTCAAGTGTTCGGAGGGCGCAGTAGAGGGCTCAGAAGGGAAGGAGCGACAATGGGTTTTTGGAGAGTGAGTTTTTCTGAAATGATTTTTGGGGGGCATGTCACATTTAGGAAGCCCCTATGGTGCCAGAACAGCTGAAAAGCCCCCACATGGAATACTATTTTGGAAACTACACCCCTCAAGGTACATAATAAGGGCAGGGGTTTATGTAACAAGGGCAGGGGTTTACAGCAAGGAAACTTGCTGTAAACCCCTGCCCATGTGAATGTACATTCACATGGGGGGCGGGCAAAACTACAACTCCCAGCATGCCCTTTGGCTGTCCGATCATGCTGGGGGTTGTAGTTATGCAACAGCTGGAGGCACACTGGTTGCAAAACACAGAGTTTGTTACTTAACTCAGTGTTTCGCAACCCATGTGCCTCCAGCTGTTGCTAAACTACAACTCCCAGCATGCATGGTCTGTCAGTGCATGCTGGGAGTTATAGTTTTGCAACAGCTGGAGGCAAACAGGTTGGGAAACACTGAGTTAGGAAACAGACAATGCTTCCCAACTAGTGTGCCTCCAGTTGTTGCAAAACTACAACTCCAAGCATGCCCAGACAGTCTAGGCATGCTGAAAGTTGTAGTTCTGTAACATCTGGAAGAGCACAGATTGGAGACCAGTGCACAGTGGTCTCCAAACTGTGGCCCTCCAGATGTTGCAAAACTACAACTCCCAGCATGCCCAGACAGCCAAAGGCTGGGCATGCTGTGAGTTGTAGTTTTAAAACTCCTAGAAGCAACAGTGAAGATCACATTACAGCGATCTTCACTGCTGCATCTGATGCCACAGCTGCCTCCTCCACTTGTGCCTGCCGCCGGCCCCAGGTATGTGCCGTGGGCCACCCCATCACCCCCCCCCTCCACAGCACTCATCATCCCCCGCTCTGCCTGACTTCTAGGAACGGGCAGACTGAGGGAAATGAACTTTAAACCCCCCCCCCAGTCAGCTGAGACACCCCCCCCCCCAGTCAGCTGACACACTGTGATTGGTCCACAGGGACCAATCACAGGGATTGCTGACTAGGACCATCCACAGATGGTCCTGGGGGAGGCTTGCAGAAGTTGTCTCCTGCTGGTAACAGCGGGACTTCTGCCAGCTAACCCATGCGATGCCGCGCATCGCCGGGTTAACTGAATGCCTTTTATAAACGGCGGAATGCACGAAGGACCTGCCCAATCGGCCGTTTATATAAGGCATTCTGTGGGAAGGGGTTAGTTGAGTTATTACCGTACGACAAAGTGCTCCACCAATCAGAGGCTGAGCAGTGCTATTGGCTGTCTGGGCATGCTGGGAGTTGTAGTTATGTGAAACCATATTCAACTGCTGCTCTTCATACATTTGGGGCACCTTACTCCGAGATATTTTTGTTTCTCACTGACATATAAAACACTGATTTATAATAAATTCCCTACTTTGTCTATTATAACAATAATTACAACTATTGGAATATTTGTCTAATAAAAATGTTTATTCATCTTTTCCAGTGTTCATACATACAGGTTGGTGGTGAATACCCATAGTATACTGGCGATGATGGTAATGACACCTTTAATCTCGGGGATATTGACAATTAGGATGGCAACGGTGACCCGTCCCAGGAACTGTCTGACCGAGTTAATATAGTCCATCGGTCCGGTGATGCTGGTCACTATCCCCCTTGGCATAACCCACGTCAGAAGCTGGAGTGTGATGGCGATCCAGGTGAGCCTGTCACTGAAGAAGCCGATCCAGCTGATGGCGGTGGGGTTACAGATCACGTAAAGAAGCTCTATAGTGCTGTTGGTGGTAATCCAGGTCACAAACTCATTGACTGGGTTCATCCAGGCAAGCAGGGAGCTGCTGGTGATGGTGGGGATCCAGAAGATCAAGTCAGTGGTGGTGTCTATCCAGGACAGCAGGTCACTGATGATAGTAGCAAACGAGATCAGGTCGTCAACAGCATCTATGAACCGGTCCAGCAGGTTGTTATCGATGGGAATATAGCATAGCAGGCAGATGATCATGTCACCATAAGTGCTGATCCAGCCAAGATAGTTTTTGATGATGGCCGCCCCGCTCTGCAGGTTGTTGGTAATGGAATCCCAGTTGATCGCGTCGTTGCTGGCAGTGGTGTCATTACTCCCCAGGACAGGGGTGATCTTTCTGATCCTGGTCCTGGTCCAGATGGGACACTTCATGTCGCTGCTGGCAGAGGTTTGATTACTCACCAGGACAGGGGTGATCTTTCTGATCCTGGTCCTCGTCCAGATGGGACACTTCATGTCGCTGCTGGTAGTATTCAAGCTGGGCAGATCTCTGATGGTATCGTTCTGCCCTTGCAGGTGGCTGGAGGTGATATTCCGGCTCGGTTGGTTGCTGGTGATTTCAAACCAGAAACTCGGGCCGGTGGTGAAGAGGGAACCCAGGAGGATGGTAACTGTCCAGCACATGCTACAGGCCAAATTGACCTCATCCCTGCTGATGTGGTCCCCTCGAATCATGATAAAATAAAATAAAAAGCGCAAGGAAAC
This sequence comes from Hyla sarda, assembly GCF_029499605.1. Classification (NCBI taxonomy): domain Eukaryota; kingdom Metazoa; phylum Chordata; class Amphibia; order Anura; family Hylidae; genus Hyla; species Hyla sarda. The sequence goes on from NC_079196.1 coordinate 74,801,482, forward strand.
AATATAGAAACACTAGTGCTCGCTAGATTGCAGTCCTCAGAGTAAGGCCTCTGGGGCTCTGCACCTCTTTTTCCAGCTATCACCATTTGTGAAGTCACATGTGTGATGTCATACGGAATGTCACTGCTCTGAGGACAGGTGTAAACATGGACATTTACATCCATTTGTTTTATAGGGTGAAATAAGCTTTTTATTATTAAATAAAGGTATAGAAAACTCGGGGTATAGGGTGTTTTTTTTTGGGGGGGGGGCGGTGACTTTATACGGAGGACTGGGTATTTGGGTGGGAACGAACATCACTTTATAACATAGACAAACAAATATAATATAATATACAAATATAAATAAAATTCTGACAAAAAGTCCAACGTTATCTACAGATTTGGGTAGTCTGGCAGGAGGATTCCTCATTTTTGAGAATAGGAGGAGGAGGAAAGTGATGGTGGGGGAAGAATACACAGCTCCCGAATTGATCAGAACACTACAGCTCTGCTTCATTGGGAGTAGTCACCAGCACCCCAACCACCATGTTTCTTTTTTTCCCCTATATATTGCAACTTATTCCTTCTGCATATATACCTACAAACGCCAAAAGCGTAACCCCGACACCAAATAAAGTACAAATCGATGTATGAAAATGTATATTTTTTTTTATTAATAAAAGAACATGATTCTAAAAATGTACATAATAGACTAAATAAAATAAATATATATCAATATATGTTAAAACATTTGGCTGCAAATAATGGCTACAGGTTCGGAATTTATATAATAGTGACCCAATAGAAAAGGAATAACACACCTGTCCAAATAGTAAGCCGCTGGGTCGGAAGTGACGTTGGACACCGCGGCACTCGTGTGATGGAGCACGCAACGCGCATTCACATTATAGAGTGGGTTCGGCAACGAAAACATGGCCACAGTCACTCATACTGCGCATGCGTGCACAAAAAAATTCTAGGGGGAAAGACAGATCGCTGCTAATGGAGGGATATACAAAATAAGTTGAACATCGGACCCAGGGCTAAATAATACAAAGAATGAAAATATATAGTGGGAGAACTGACTGTGAAGGCAATAACATGGCTATAAATAATGCATATACATTTGAGATAATAGCAATAATGATTATTATAATAATCCAGGGGCATATGAAAGCATAAAAAAATGACAAGGATGTGATAACATGCATAATGGTAAAACAAATACCGTAAATAGCGCATGCAACATAAACAAAAATGAGAAAAATATTTTTGTAAAAAAATATATTTGTAGAAGTGTATACCGTATTTTTCGCCCTATAGGACGCATCGGTATATAAGACGCACCCAATTTTAAAGGCGCAAAATCTAGAAAAAAAAATTCTGAACCCAACAGTTATCTTCAACCTGCGGACCTCCAGATGTTGCAAAACAACAACTCCCAGCCGTTGGCTGTCCGGGCATGCTGGGAGTTGTAGTTTTGCAACAACTGGAGGTCCGCAGGTTGAAGACCACTGGATAGGAGGTAATACTCACGTGTCCCTGCCGCTCCGGACCCGTCACCGCTGCCCTGGATGTCGCTCCTTCGCTGTCGCCGCGTCCCCGTGGTATCCCCGACGCTCCGGACGTCTTCTTCCCTGGGATCCACGCTCTCCGTCGCCGTCATCATCACGCGATCGGTGATGTCCTGTATTAGCCACGGGTCCCGGCCGTTGATGGCCACCGGTACCGCCGCGATAGGTGTGTGTATTCGCCGTGTAAGACGCACCAACTTTCCCCCCCCCCCGTTTTGGAGAATAAAAAGTGCGTCTTATACGGCGAAAAATACGGTAAATGAATCTTGATTAGTGTGCAGGAATGATGTATACTAAATCCAAATGGATAGGAGCAGTGCCTGAAGAGTGCAGGAATATATAGAGCATGCAATACAATACATACATATACAAAAGATATAAAAAGTGCAGAGATATAGTGCATATAGTACAATGCATATATATATATATATATATATAGATAGATACATAGATATACACAAAACATGCATAATATAAAAGGATCCTGCATGTCAGAGGCCATATGCCCAGCAGAGGTGAGTGGATTAGGCATGTTAGGGTCTCATCCGACAAGAGGCCACCTCCGTGTGGTGGATGGGGACACGTTTTGATCAAAAAGTGCGCTAAGAGCCTCGATTTTTTTGACAAAGAGAGCTGCTGCTGCAACCTTATTTTTTGTATACTTTATATACGGTACATACTACTGAAATTATATTGTTCAGAAAATGGTGTAAATCTTTTTTATTGAGTAACGAAAACTGAGATTGGAAACCTTTTCAAAAATGTCTTTTATTTCTTTCCTATTAAAAATTATATAAAAAAAAAAAAACCTCTACACAAAAAATGTATATAAACTATATACTCATTATCGACCGCCAGTTTATAGAATCATTGGGGGAGATTTCTCATTAGGGTCTGTTGTAGACACAGATCTGCCCCTTTACACAATTTACAAAAGTTGTGCACGTCGTTTGATAAATTTTGCGCAAATATATAACCCCCTCCCCCCCTGGCTCTACCGTGCACGCCTTCTCTACCTCCACGGCACTGCTCACATAGCTAGAAGTGCTGGAGCAGCAGTGTGCGCCGAACAAAACTCTGCACAATAGTAAAATTATAAATATTTATAAAGTACACAGAGGGTAGATTCTCAAAGAATTTTGCGGCACAAAAAAATCAATTTTGCGCCAAAATTTTGGCGCAAAAAATATTGAACACATTTCAAAGAGCTTTGTGCCGCGGTTTACACCGTTCACGTCAGTTTTGTAAAAGTGGGCGTGTCCACGTATATTTTCTGCTTTACATGATGGGCACTAGGTCTTCTCCAGGAAACTATTGACCGGTAAGTCTAACGTGCATTGTGGGTAAATTGTTTGAAGGATTTATACGGGATTACATACAGGAATACATAGGGGATAATTGTATTATAAGTGATAGCCAGCATGGGTTTCCTAAGGATAGAAGTTGTCAAACCAATCTAATTTGCTTTTATGAAGAGGTGAGTAGAAGCCTTGACAGAGGAATGGCTGTGGATATAGTGTTTCTGGATTTTGCTAAAGCGTTTGATACTGTCCCTCACAGACGTCTGACAGGTAAGTTAAGGTCTTTGGGTTTGGAAATTTTAGTTTGTAACTGGATTGAACACTGGCTCATGGATCGTACCCAGAGAGTGGTGGTCAATGATTCGTACTCTGATTGGTCCCCGGTAATTAGTGGTGTACCCCAAGGTTCTGTACTGGGACCGCTGTTGTTTAATTTATTTATCAATGATATAGAGGATGGTATTAACAGCTCTTTTTCTATCTTTGCAGATGACACCAAGCTTTGTAGCACGGTACAGTCTATAGAGGATGTGCATAAGTTACAAGATGACTTGGATAGACTAAGTGTCTGGGCCTCCACTTGGCAAATGAGGTTCAATGTGGATAAATGTAAAGTTATGCATCTGGGTACTAATAACCTGCATGCGTCGTATGTCTTAGGGGGGATTAAACTGTCAGAGTCACTGGTAGAGAAGGATCTGGGTGTACTTGTAGATCACAGACTACAGAATAGCATGCAATGTCAGGCTGCTGCTTCCAAAGCCAGCAGGATATTGTCATGTATCAAAAGAGGCATGGACTCAAGGGACAGGGACATAATACTCCCCCTTTATAAAGCATTGGTACGGCCTCACCTGGAATATGCTGTTCAGTTTTGGTCACCTGTCCATAAAAGGGACACTGTGGAGCTGGAAAGGGTGCAGAGACGCGCGACTAAACTAATATGGGGCATGGAACATCTTAGCTATGAGGAGCGATTAAAGGAGTTAAAATTGTTTAGTCTTGAGAAGAGACGTTTAAGGGGGGATATGATAAACGTATATAAGTATATTAATGGCCCATACAAAAAATATGGAGAAAAACTGTTCCAGGTTAAACCCCCCCCCCCCCCCAAAGGACGAGGGGGCACTCCCTCCGTCTGGAGAAGAAAAGGTTTAGTCTCAAGGGGCGACACGCCTTCTTTACCATAAGAACTGTGAACTTATGGAACAGTCTACCTCAGGAACTGGTCACAGCAGGAAAAATTAACAGCTTTAAAACAGGATTAGATACATTCCTGGAACAAAATAACATTAATGCTTATGAAGAAATATAAAATCCCATCCCTTCCCCAATATCGCGCCACACCCCTACCCTTCAATTCCCTGGTTGAACTTGATGGACATATGTCTTTTTAAGACCGTACTAACTATATAACTATGATATTTTCAAAGGGGTGAGAGTCCAGTTTACATAAAAAATTTCATACCGGAAATCACAGAAATTGTGTTGCAGTTTTACTGTTTTTGGGTTTTTTTTTTCTTTGTTTTTGTGGGAAAAGATGTTATTTAAGTAATTATAAAAAAAAAAAAAAAAAAAAAAACTATTATTGAAAATGGCATTAAAAAAAATAAATAAATATATATATATAATTATTATTATTATTTTTTTTTTTTATTGGTCACTGCACCTGCACTCACATTTAAGCTCAGAAATGTTTTATTTATACAGTTATCATTGGGCACTAGTAACCATGGAATATTTTGTGAGATGTTTCCGCCAGAATTTTCTGTGATGTAAAATTTGGCGCAAAAAAAAAATCCAAAGTGGCTGCAAAAAAAAAATTGGGGGTGCGAAAATGAATTTTCACATATTTTCAAAGCAGCACAAGAGATCTTTGAAAATGTGAGGAGAACATGTGTGCGACATGTGTATGGAGCAGAGCTGAATGTGTGATTATGTATAAGCATGACCACGCACACACTCAACTTGGCTACATACACCTGATCACTCACTCAGCTCTGCTGCATTTACAAAATCACACACTCAGCTCTACTACATATACACAATCACACACTCGGCTCTGCTACATAGACACAATCACACATATAAATTGGGGGAAATTTATCATTGTTGTAGGTACATGTTTTTTGTAGATTGTTTTGGTTGGTCTAAATTTGGTGCAATTGCAAGGCACATGATAAATTTTGTGCAAAGTTCTAAATCTCCACACAGAGTACACCTGAGCTGCACCTCACAGGAAAAGTGGACATAGGGATTTTGTTCTATTGCTTTGAGGCTTGGATTCCATTGAGGTTTTTTGTTCACCAGCAAAAACGCCAGAAGAACGGTCACAGCTTTTTCCTGCATTTTTTCAGTTTTTCTTGTGTTCTTTTTCTTGCGTTTTTGCTGGTGTGTGGTAACAATCATTTTTGGATCCTGTGGCAATTTTTTTTACTGCCTTCAGGTACCACTCCATGGGTCAGATGCAGAGGGCCCAGTCCAGAGTGTAAGGAGGTGAGGAGTGATATATAGCGTATACAGGGTGCAGAGCATCACTACTTACCTACGCCAGCTGTATAGCATACTGGGGTACATAGTGTACCCATCAGGGATGTGGAAATCCTATCGCCCGACGCCCGGGACAAGTAGTTTTGGGCGCCGGGCAGGTGAATTGTTCATAGATTTAGCCCTGTATCGGGCGAGCAGGGACAGACAGACTTCCCCCTTATTTTTCTTTAATGTCGGTGTAAGGCGCAGGAGCCGATGGAAGTCTCACACCGGCACTCAGAGTGTATGGAGGGGGCGGTGGCCTCCAGCTGACATAGAGTCCACTTATCTCCCCTCCCGGAGGATGGACGGAGCTCAGAAGACACAGCAGGGTGAGAGAAAGGATGTAGACAGCTCCGTGCACAGCTCTATCCCTCCCCCTCCCCCTGATCTGTCTCCCCAGGACCTAATCCACCACGGGGAGGTTGCTAGTTTGCACAGGGAAAACACAGAGCAGGGGGGAGGGGGAGGACGGAAATCTCACCTCACACCGGCGGTGACTACAGCTCTGATGTCCACTCATGGCCGGATCAGGTGAGGAGGCCGAGAATGCAGGCGGCGGCAGGAAGGGTGGTTGTATATGTATGGTGTGAGTGTATGTGTGATGTGTGTATGTAATGTATGATGGGGGGGCAGCGGCAGGTGTATGTATGATGTGTGCATATGTATGGTGTATATCAATGTTACCCAACCAGGGTTCCTCCAGCTGTTGCAAAACTACAACTCCCAGCATGCCCTGGGCATGCTGGGAGTTGTAGTTTTGCAACAGCTGGAGGGACCCTGGTTGGGAAACACTGGTGTATATGTATGGTGTGAGTGTATGTGTGATGTGTGTATGATGTCTGTCTGTGTGTGATGTGTATGTAATGTGTGATGTGTGTATGGTGTATATGTATGGTGTGAGTGTATGTGTGATGTGTGTATGATGTCTGTCTGTGTGTGATGTGTATGTAATGTATAATGTGTGTATGATGTCTGTTTGTGATGTGTATGTAATGTGTGTATGATGTCTGTCTGTGTGATGTGTATGTAATGTAATGTATGATATGTGGGGGGGCAGCAGCAGCAGGCCTATGTATGATGTGTGCATATGTATGGTGTATATGTATGGTGTGAGTGTATGTGTGTATGTAATGTATGATGTGGGGGGGGGGGCAGTGGCGGGGGTTGTGTATGGGGATATGGGGGCAGTGGCTGGTGTATGTATGATATGTGTATGCATGAATGTTTTGTATAGGAGCGGACTGTCACGTCGGGCATTAGGGCAGTTGTGCCATCTAATTTTATTTATTTTCAGTGGCACCCGCACTATATTGCACCCCCAGAATCCCGCCCCCTTCATACTCACCCGTCAACCAAGAGCCCCACGGATGCACACAAACACGCCCGAACCAAAACTACAACTCCCAGCATGTTACACCATAACCTAAACTGTAGAACTATAAAGTGTAACATGCTGGGAGTTGTAGTTTTGGTTCGGGTCAGCTGCAGAGCCATAGGCTGCATCAGGGCATGCTGGGTGTTGTAGTTACTAACTGCAATTCCCATTATTCCTTGACACAGCCTATGGCTCTGCAGCTGACACAAACCAAAACTACAACTCCCAGCATGTTACACTTTATAGTTCTACAGTTTAGGTTATGGTGTAACATGCTGGGAGTTGTAGTTTTGGTTTGTGTCAGCTGCAGAGCCATAGGCTGTGTCAAGGAATAATGGGAATTGCAGTTAGTAACTACAACACCCAGCATGTTACACCATAACCTAAACTGTAGAACTATAAAGTGTAACATGCTGGGAGTTGTAGTTTTGGTTCGGGTCAGCTGCAGAGCCATAGGCTGCATCAGGGCATGCTGGGTGTTGTAGTTACTAACTGCAATTCCCATTATTCCTTGACACAGCCTATGGCTCTGCAGCTGACACAAACCAAAACTACAACTCCCAGCATGTCCTACAATAACCTTAACTGTCCTACTATACAGTGGAACATGCTGCAACACCCACACAACCATAGGCTGTATCAGGGCATGCTGGGAGTTGTAGTTATCTAGTAATTAAATGCAACTTCCAGCATTTTCTGACACAAAATGCAGCACATAAACTGGAGAAGCAGAACCCCCCCCCCCAGTAACACATAAGTCCCTATTGAGACTGAAAAATAGTGATTAAAATATTTTAAAAAGTGCGTATATATGTGAATAAGCCCCTTTCCTAATAAGTTTCCAATTTTCTTTAAATAAAAATAATGTAGAAAAATAAACATAAGTGATATCGCTGCATGTGGAAATGTCCAGACTATTAAAATATAATGTTAATTAAACCGTATGGTGAACGGTGTAAATGTAAAGAATAGTCCAGAATTGCTCATTTTTGGTCACTTCATGTGAGAAATATTTTATAAGGTGATCAAAAAGTTACATCTAGACTTATCTGGTCTTGTCTCGGGTGTAAGAGGCGCTACAGCTCTCCCGCCACTAATAGTCTGACATACTGCGATCGCCTATTAACCCATTAGATCACCGCTGTCAGCAGTGTCTAAAGGATCTTATATCCATCCCTGGTGGTCTAGTGGGGGGGATCAGACTATTTTGGTTGAAATTATTTCATCAATCAGGACAAGTGGATTTTCCTGAGGGACAAGTAGATTGTGTTCCGCTTTAGTCCCTTGAACAAGTAGTTTTTTTTTTAATTTCCACACCCCTGACCCCCCCCCCCCGAGATTGCTGCCCCCTAGAATGGTGGGGTGGTGGGGTGACACCCTGTCCCAGCGCTCATCCCTGTCACAAGCTATATTTGTATACTCAGTCTGCAGTGCAGAGGGAGCGTGCACACAGCGTGTCTGTGGAGTTATCGGCACTTACTCGGCTTCTCTTCCCCCTGATTGGCAGCTTTCTACTGCTCTGCTTGGGTCATGTGACACCAAAACATCACATGACCCCAGCAAGCAGGAAGTGTCTGGAGGATACAGGAGCCCAGCAGTGTTCTAAGGCAGGTAAGATAAACTACCCCCCACCATCCATGCCCACCCTTTTCCAGCATCATTCCTCCCCCCTTCCCAGCACAATCCCTGCTCACACCCCCCCCCCCCCACCCCTTTCTCACCAGAGGTGCCCCCAGCTGTTGCAATACTACAACTCCTAGCATGCTGGGAGTTGTAGTTTTGCAACAGCTGGAGGGTTGGGAAACACTGACATAAATAAGTGTTTCCCAACCAAGGTGTCTCCAAAGCAAAGCTACAATGCTGTCCAGGCATGCTGGGAGTTGTAGTTTTGTAACAGCTGGAGGCACTCTGATTATGAAACATTTATCTATGTCCTATATCAGGGGTACTGAACTGGCAGACCACGGTCCAGATCCGGACTGCGTCCCCCAGTCATTCGGACCATCCGCTGGATCTCCCCTTATTCATTTGTAGCTGTGTCTTTAAGACGCCAATACAAATGAATAGCCGCGGCCCGGAGCGAGGGAGCGATGTGTCCCTGCCCTGCGCTTCTCCTATGATGCAGGTAGCACCATTAGCTGCCTGCATCATCTGCTCTGGCCAGGCCTGACTAGAAGAGGCCAGAGCAGCGGAGCAGTGCGGGACCTGGGACGGCGATTCTAAGCTCTCAGGTAAAAATTTGTGTTCCCCCATCTGTGACTCTCCAGTTATTGTAGAACTACAGCTACCATCATGACCTTTTGTCTGTGCATGATGGGAGTTGTAGTTTTACAACAGATGGAGAGTTACAGTGGCAAAGTTCATATGGGGGCACAGTGGCATCATTAATTCTGTGGGTACAGTGGCATCATTAATTATATGGGTACAGTGGCATCACTTATTTGGTGGTCACAGTGGCATCATTAATTCTGTGGGGCACAGTGGCATCATTACTTTTGGAGGCACAGTGGCATCATTAATTCTATGGGTACTGTGGCATCATTAATTCTGTGGGTACTGGGGCATCATTAATTCTGTGGGTACAGTGGCATCATTAATTCTGTGGGTTCAGTGGCATCATTAATTCTGTGACCACAGAATTAATGATGCCACTGTACCCACAGAATTAATGATGCCACTGTACCCACAGAATTAATGATGTCACTGTGCCTACAGAATTAATGATGCCACTGTGCCTCCAAAAGTAATGATGCCACTGTGCCCCACAGAATTAATGATGCCACTGTGCCCCACAGAATTAATGATGCCACTGTGCCCCTTAGAATTAATGATGCCACTGTGCCCCACAGAATTAATGATGCCACTGTGCCACACAGAATTAATGATGCCACTGTGCCCCACAGAATTAATGATGCCACTGTACCCACAGAATTAATGATGCCACTGTACCCACAGAATTAATCATGCCACTGTGACCACAGAATTAATGATGCCACTGTGACCACAGAATTAATGATGCCACTGTACCCACAGAATTAATCATGCCACTGTGACCACAGAATTAATGATGCCACTGTACCCACAGTGACATCATTAATTCTGTGGGTACTGTGGCATGATTAATTCTGTGGGTACAGTGGCATCATTAATTCTGTGGGTACAGTGGCATCATTAATTCTGTGGTCACAGTGGCATCATTAATTCTGTGGTCACAGTGGCATGATTAATTCTGTGGTCACAGTGGCATGATTAATTCTGTGGGTACAGTGGCATGATTAATTCTGTGGGTACTGTGGCATGATTAATTCTGTGGGTACAGTGGCATCATTAATTCTGTGGGTACAGTGGCATCATTAATTCTGTGGTCACAGTGGCATCATTAATTCTGTGGTCACAGTGGCATGATTAATTCTGTGGTCACAGTGGCATGATTAATTCTGTGGGTACAGTGGCATGATTAATTCTGTGGGTACTGTGGCATCATTAATTCTGTGGGTACTGTGGCATCATTAATTCTGTGGGCACAGTGGCATCATTAATTCTGGGGTCACAGTGGCGTCATTCATTCTATAGGCACAGTGGCATCATTCATTCTGTGGGTACAGTGGCATCATTCATTCTGGGGTCACAGTGGCGTCATTCATTCTATAGGCACAGTGGCATCATTCATTCTATAGGCACAGTGGCATCATTTTATTGTTTTAAGAGACACAGAGGTGCAATTAGTCAGCGTTAGAGCATAGCATCTGCAAGTAATGTTGCAGGGGAATAGTGTGTGGCAGTAATATAACAGGGGCCCAGTGTGTGGCAGAATTATTTTCAGGGGTACAGTGAATGGCAGTATTTTAAGGGGCACAGTGGGTAGCAGTAATATACCAGGGACACAGTGGGTGGCAGGTTTATATTCAGGGCAAAGTATGTGGTAGTATTATATTCAGGGATACAGTGTGTGGCAGTAGTATATTCAGGGGTACAGTGTGTGCCAGTATTATATTCGGGGGTACAGTGTGTGGCAGTATTATATTCAGGGGCCCTGTGTGTGGCAGTATTATATTCAGGGGCCCAGTGTGTGGCAGTATTATATTCAGGGGGTACAGTGTGTGGTAGTATTATATTCAGGGGTACAGTGTGTGGTAGTATTTTATTCTGGGGTACAGTGTGTGGCAGTATTATATTCAGTGGGTACAGTGTGTGTGGCAGTATTATATCCAGTGGTTACAGTGTGCAGCAGTATTCAGGTTATACATCCTCCACACTTCAGTTGTTAGTTTGCTATTGCCTTCATGGCGCTGAGGCCGCTAGGTGTGCACCAAGCATTAGCATACAGCTTGGACCTTTACCGGATGGCAGACCTGGATAAGCGGACCCTCACTAAAAATAGGTGAGAACCCCTGGTCTATATATATTCCCTATCTATCTATGTCAGTGTTTCCCAACCAGGGTGCCTCCAGCTGTTGCAAAACTACAACTCCCAGCATGCTGGGGTGACACCATTTTCTACCGCAACGGGTGACACCAACCCTAGCAACGCCACTGGCTGTGAGTACACAGCGTGTGAGCTGCGGGGTCGCGATCCACTGCAGGCCGGCGCGATGACTTCACATCATCGCGCCGGCGCCCGGAAATCCCGTCCCCGCGGCCGGCATACAGTAAGTACTAAGAGTATGCTCAGGGCCCAGGGGATTTGGGGGACAGAATATGTGCCACTGTTAAGGGCACTATATCGTACAGGAGGAGGGGGATTTAAAAACTTAGGGGAATTTTTAATGTGAGGGGCTGCAAGGCAAAGCACTGGGGGCACTATATGTGAAGAGTACATGACAGGGGGGCCCTCTGTGCTGTGCCCCTCACATATAATGCCCCTTGTGCTGTGCCCACACATATAAATTATATGTGTGGGGGGCACAGCACAGGGGGTATTATATGTGAGGGGCACAGCACAGGGGGCATTATATGTATGGGGCACAGCACAGGGGGCATTATATGATATAATTCCCCCTGTGCTGTGCCCCACACATATAATGCCCCCTGTGCTGTGCCCCACACATATAATGCCCCCATCATGCGCCCCTCATATATAATGCCCCATCATGCGCCCCTCATATATAATGCCCCCATCCTGTGCCCCTCATATATAATGCGCCATCATGCGCCCCTCACATATAATGCCCCCTGTGCTGTGCCCCTCACATATAATGCTCCTGTCATGTGCCCCAAACATATAATGCCCCCTGTGCTGTGCCCCTCACATATAATGCCCCCTGAGGGGACAGGACATGGGGGCATTATATGTGAGGGGCGCATGATGGGGGCATTATATGTGAGGGGCAAAGAACGGGGGCATTATATGTGAGGGGCAAAGAACGGGGGCATTATATGTGAAGGGCACAGCATGGGGCATTATATGTGAGGGGTGCATGATGGGGGCATTATATGTGAGGGGTGCATGATGGGGGCATTATATGTGAGGGGTGCATGATGGGGGCATTATATATGAGGGGCACATGATCGGGGCATTATATGTGAGGGGCAAAGAACGGGGGCATTATTTGTGAGGGGCACAGCACGGGGGCATTATATGTGAGGGGCACAGCAAAGGGGACATTATATGTGAGGGGCACAGCAAAGGGGACATTATATGTGAGGGGCACAGCACGGGGGGCATTATATGTGAGGGGCACATGATGGGGGCATTATATGTGAGGGACGCATGATGGGGGCATTATATGTGAGGGGCAAAGAACGGGGGAATTATATGTGAAGGGCACAGCACAGGGGGCATTATATGTTAGGGGCACAGGGCATTACTATGTGGGGGGAACGGGACGGGTCATAATTATTATATGAAGAGGCACAAGATGGAGCATTATTACTATATGTGAAGGCACAGAGTGTTCTGCATTTCAGAAGTATAGTGTATATTATGAGGAATTTCTGGGGTGTTACATTTTTTTATGGGCAACAATACATTTGGGTATTTTATTCAGAGGGAGCACTGCACAGCAAGTTATATTCAGAGAGTGCAGTGTGTGGTAGTATTATATTCAGAGAGTGCAGTGTGGGGTAGTATTATATTCAGAGAGTGCAGTGTGTGGTAGTATTATATTCAGAGAGTGCAGTGTGGGGTAGTATTATATTCAGAGAGTGCAGTGTGTGGTAGTATTATATTCAGAGAGTGCAGTGTGGGGTAGTATTATATTCAGAGAGTGCAGTGTGTGGTAGTATTATATTCAGAGAGTGCACTGCACAGCAAGTTATATTCAGAGAGCGCAGTGTGTGGTAGTATTATATTCAGAGAGTGCAGTGTGTGGTAGTATTATATTCAGAGAGTGCAGTGTGGGGTAGTATTATATTCAGAGAGTGCAGTGTGTGGTAGTATTATATTCAGAGAGTGCACTGCACAGCAAGTTATATTCAGAGAGTGCAGTGTGGGGTAGTATTATATTCAGAGAGTGCAGTGTGTGGTAGTATTATATTCAGAGAGTGCAGTGTGTGGTAGTATTATATTCAGAGAGTGCAGTGTGTGGTAGTATTATATTCAGAGGGTGCACTGCACAGCAAGTTATATTCAGAGAGTGCAGTGTGTGGTAGTATTATATTCAGAGGGTACAGTGTGTGGTAGTATTATATTCAGAGAGTGCAGTGTGGGGTAGTATTATATTCAGAGAGTGCAGTGTGGGGTAGTATTATATTCAGAGAGTGCAGTGTGAGGTAGTATTATATTCAGAGAGTGCAGTGTGTGGTAGTATTATATTCAGAGAGTGCAGTGTGTGGTAGTATTATATTCAGAGAGTGCAGTGTGTGGTAGTATTATATTCAGAGAGTGCAGTGTGTGGTAGTATTATATTCAGAGAGTGCAGTGTGTGGTAGTATTGTATTCAGAGAGTGCAGTGTGTGGTAGTATTGTATTCAGAGAGTGCAGTGTGTGGTAGTATTATATTCAGAGAGTGCAGTGTGTAGTAGTAGTATTAATTTTAGAGGGCACAGTGTGGTAGTATTATATTCAGGGGCACAGTGTGTGGTAGTATTATATTTAGAGGGTGCAGTGTATGATAGTATTATATTCAGAGGGTACGGTGTGTGGCGGTATTATATTCAGAGGGTACAGTGTGTTGTATATTCAGGGGGTACAGTGTGTCAGAATTATATTCAGAGGGTGTGTGCCAGTATTATATTCGAAGAATACAGTGTCTGGCAGGTTTATAATAATTATTGTTTTCATATAGAGGATCAGAATCATAGTGAGGAGACGTCTGGGCGTCTGCAGAGAGAAGATTTAGCTGGAACAAGTCCCGTGGTAAGTACATCTGAATTAGATAAGGAAAGACTATAGAGAAGACGTCACCTGTAGTCACTCATATCATTCTGTATCCTCCTCACTATGTCCTATCAGAGCTGGAGTCACTGCAGTTATGATGGGTGAAACAACAACTCCCAGCATCCCCTCACAACTGCTTAGGTCATACTGGGAGCTGTAGTTTTAAATGGTAAAAACCTCTTTAGCACTTTCCCATTCTGTGGCAATTGGTATATTTGATTATTATTCTGACATGTGAACATGGCCTAAGAGTCTTAAAGAAGGTTAGGACTGTATGATACATTTAATAATATTGTAAGTTCCGTAAGCAACACCTTGTTTTCTGTCCGCCAACACAAAATACTCTAATAGTGCCCCTCCCGAGACTCGACTCTGGATCCGCCCCTGGACCCATGTATACCATTCAGGAGCCAAGCAAGGAAAGAGTTAACTCACGCTGCTGCTGAGCAGCAGAACTACGGTTCTAGGTCAGGAAACCGGAGAAATGAATGGAAAAAGAGTTCCTCTCAATGACGGCGCTGGTCCAGGATTGAATGAAATTGTTTTATTATATACAGTGCAACGCGTTTCGATCCCGAACAGGGATCTTCATCAGGCATAGTGTACATACTGGAAAATACTTGCTTTTATAAGACAACAATTGAAGAAAAAAAAAAAGGGGGGGGGGGGGGGGCGATGACAACTTCCGGAGTGCCGTAGAAGCTGTGTGCAAAAAACATACACATTAATAAAACTAAAATAGCATAAAACAATTGAATAAATAAGTAAAATAATTGTAATGAAAGGCCTGATATATTGTCTAAATAAAAACCAATATAATACATTTATTTAATTAACCCCTTAAGGACGCAGGACGTACTCAAACGACCCCTTTTCCGAGTCCTTAAGGACTCAGGACGTTTGAGTACGTCCTGTCATATCCCGGCCCCCCGCCGCTAGCCGGAGGGGCGCCGGAGCCGGATGCCTGCTGAAATCGTTCAGCAGGCATCCCGGCATATCGCCTAGGGGGGTCATGATGACCCCCCATGTCGGCAATCGCAGCGCATCGCTCGCCAATTCAGACGAGCGATGCGCTGCGATTCCGTTCCCCGCCGCTCGCCGGGCGGGGATCGGAGCCGGATGTCTGCTGATTTCTATCAGCAGACATCCCGGCAGTGTGCCGGAGGAGGTCCGGAGGACCTCCTATACCGGCGATCGCTGCAGGACGCCGGTAACTACTAACCGGCGTTCTGCAGCGGTTCCAGGTCATCAGGGTCACGTGTGACCCTGTGACCTGGATATAGATGGTGACTGGTGGTGTAGTATACACCACCAATCACCATCCATGCTGTACTGGGGGCTGGCATTGTGGCCACCCCCCTCAGTACAGCTGTGATTGGGTGGCCAAAGTGGCCATACCAATCACAATGTAATGGGAGGGGATCTGGTGGGCTAGGAGCATGTTGCTCCGTTCTGCCCGCCATTTCAGAGAGATCTGGTGTGCAGGACGGAGCCCCGTGCTGCCCACCATCCCCTCAGTAAAAAAAAAGTGCCCCTTGCCCCTTCTGTGGCCCCTTGGCACAGAAATCCCCAGGGATAGCTTTAGATTAGGTAGGGACAGGTTAGGGTTAAAAAAAAAAAAAAAGTCTTTTTTTTTTTTTCCAGCGTACCTCAGTGGGTGTCCGTGGGTCCGTAGCACCTTTAGCTGCGTGACCCCGGCCCTGCGTTTTTTTTGTGGTGCCGGCGCTTTTTTTCGGGTTTTCTAGCGTGTTTTTGCACCCATAGGCGGTCCGTGCCCCCAGTAGCAGGCGTGTACTGTGTGGCCGGACCTTACCTGTGTGTGCGGCGTGCCTCACCGCTGTCAGTGATTTATCACTGATCAGCGTTTTTTTTGGTGGTAAAGGCACTTTTTTCGGTTACCGCGTTCTTTTTTTGCACCCATAGGTGTTCCGTGCCACCAGTAGCAGGCGTGTACTGTGTGGACGGACCGTACCTGTGTGTGCAGCCTGTCCCACCGCTGTCGGTGATTTATCACTGATCAGCGGTTTTTTTGGGTTCAGGCGGGTGCATTTTTTCGGGATTAAGCGTTTTTTTTATTTTATTTTTCGTTTTTTTTGTGTGGGGGTCTGTGTACAAGCCACCAGCCACTGTTCTGGGCTGAGTGGCCGGACCCCCCACTGACTTCTGCGCCCCCTGCCGCCACAAGCGCTAATCAGTGCGCACACCACTGATTAGATAAACGCTTTTTTTTGGCGCAGGGCTTTTTTTGCGTTAGAAGTCCCCTTTCTAAAAAAAAATAAAAAAATAAAAGTCCCCTTTTTTATATTTTTTTTCTTTCTGTTAGGGCGGGTTAGTTTAGTTAGGTTAGGCTAGGGAGGGTTAGGGAGGTAATATCGCACCACACGCAGCACATACACCAATAAAGTTTTTCCACACACACACACACACACACACACACACACCCCCCCCCCCCGTATCCACATTAGAGTAGGGAAATGGCCCGCAGAGTGTTCTCGGCGGAGGAGGCATATGACCTAATTGCCTCCGACACCGAGAGCGGCTCAGAGGATGATGAAGACCCCACCTTCCTTATTTCATCGTCCTCCTCATCATCTAGTTCAGATGATGAGCCAAGGCGGCGGAGACGCCGCCGTGCGGTGCCGCAAACCTCCTCTGCCCTTGACCCTGTGCCCCATGCTAGTATGAGTCCCCCTGGCGCTCATACTAGTGAAGCCCCCCTGCCAAGGTCACTGGTACCTCGTACCGGAGAACTTGACTGGGCTGAGCCAGCGGACCACGAGCCCGTGATTCCTGAGTTTGTTGGCGACTCAGGAATCAAAATTAACATTGTCGGGTTCACTGAAAAGGACTTTTTCGGTCATTTTTTCAGTGACTACTTTGTTAATTTGATGGTTACACAGACGAACCTGTATGCCCAACACTTCGTCATACGCTAACCCGGGCTCATTTTTAGCTAGACCCGGCGGCTGGACTCCAGTCGATGCAGCCGAAATGAGGACCTTTTGGGGCCTCGCGCTGCATATGGATATAGTTAAAAAACCCTGTGTCAGGCAATATTGGAGTGGGGACGTCTTTTACCAGACACCCCTCTACAGTATGGCCATGACACGTCCCCGGTTCGAGGCCATTTGGAGATGTTTGCATTATGCTGATAATGCGGCATGTCCCCCCCCGAACTGATCCTGCGTATGACCGCCTGTATAAAATTAGGCCGGTCATCAATCACTTCGGGGCCAGATTTTGGGAGGCCTATGTCCCGAGGCGGGAGGTCTCTATTGATGAGTCGCTCATCAGCTTCAAGGGGAGACTCAGCTTCCGGCAATACATCCCAACCAAGCAAGCGCGGTATGGCGTGAAGATGTATAAACTTTGCGAGAGTACCTCTGGGTACACTTGCAAGTTTATAGTGTATGAGGGACGAGATTCCCGTTTTGAACCCCCAGAATGTCCCTCCACTCTGGGTGTTAGCGGGAAAATCGTTTGGGGCCTTTTGCACCCATTGCTAGATAAAGGTTACCACCTTTATGGGGATAACTTTTATACTAGTATCCCTCTCTTCACATCCCTCGCCGCCAGATCCACGGTCGCTTGTGGGACAGTCCGGAAGAATCAAAGAGGCCTTCCGCCCCATCCCCTACATGCTCCTATCCCCCGGGGTGAGTCCCGTGCCTTTTCCCATGAGAACCTGTTGTTGGTCCGGTATAAGGACAAGAGGGATGTCCTTATGCTCACCACAATTCATGGGAATGGCAGCACCCCTGTCCCTGTGCGAGGTACCGCGGGACCGGTCCTCAAGCCTGATTGTATTCTGGACTACAATCAGTATATGGGGGGAGTTGATCTTTCTGATCAAGTCCTCAAGCCATATAATGCCATGCGGAAAACACGTGTATGGTATAAAAAGGTTGCGGTCTACATGGTACAGGTTGCCATGTACAACTCTTTTATACTGTACCAGAACGCTGGCAACACAGGGACATACCTGGAGTTCCAAGAGGTAGTTCTAAAGGCCCTCATCTTTGGTGACCGCCAAGGAGCGGGTCAGAGCACCTCTGGAAATTTAGGTCCCCGGATCGTCCCGGGCCAACACTTTCCTGGTGTGATCCCCAACACTAGAAGGTCGGGACGAACCCAGAAGAAATGCAGAGTGTGTTACAGGAAGGGGAGACGGAGGGACACCATCATTCAGTGTGACACTTGCCCAGATAATCCGGGCCTCTGCATAGACTGCTTCAGGGAGTATCACACTTCCATGGAGTACAAAAATTTCCATCCTTTGCCCTAATTTTCATTCCCCAGAATTCGGCTCCAATGTACCAGTCCAGGGTACATTGACTTCCAAATTTTATACCAAAATACCCTATCCCCCCCCCGCCCCAAAAAAAAATTTACATATTTACATATGCAAAAGTCGTGAAAACCCTGTGGGGTATTAAGGTTCACTTTACCCCTTGTTACATTCCCCAAGGGGTCTAGTTTCCAAAATGGTATGCCATGTGTTTTTTTTTGCTGTCCTGGCACCATAGGGGCTTCCTAAATGCGGCATGCCCCCAGAGCAAAATTTGCTTCCAAAAAGCCAAATGTGACTACTCCTCTTCTGAGACCTGTAGTGCGCCAGCAGAGCACTTTTCACCCCCATATGGGGTGTTTTCTGAATCGGGAGAAATTGGGCTTCAAATTTTGGGGGGTATTTTCTGCTTTAACCCTTTGTAAAAATGTAAAAATTTGGGGAAACCAAACATTTTAGGTAAAATGTTTTTTTTTTTTTTTACATATGCAAAAGTCGTGAAACCCCTGTGGGGTATTAAGGTTCACTTTACCCCTTGTTACATTCCCCAAGGGGTCTAGTTTCCAAAATGGTATGCCATGTGTTTTTTTTTTTGCTGTCCTGGCACCATAGGGGCTTCCTAAATGCGGCATGCCCCCAGAGCAAAATTTGCTTCCAAAAAGCCAAATGTGACTACTCCTCTTCAGGGACCTGTAGTGCGCCAGCAGAGCACTTTTCACCCCCATATGGGGTGTTTTCTGAATCAGGAGAAATTGGGCTTCAAATTTTGGGGGGTATTTTCGGCTTTAACCCTTTGTAAAAATGTTAAATTTTTGGGAAACCAAGCATTTTAGGTAATTATTTTTTTTTTTTTTTTACATTTGCAAAAGTCATGAAACACCTGTGGGGTATTAAGGCTCACTTAATTCCTTGTTACATTCCTCAAGGGGTCTAGTTTCCAAAATGGTATGCCATGTGTTTTTTTTTTTTTTGCTGTTTTGACACCCTAGGGGCTTCCTAAAGGTGACATGCCCCCAAAAAACCATTTCAGAAATCCCCTTGTCGCTCCTTCCCTTCTGAGCCCTCTACTGCGCCCGCCGAACACTTTACATAGACATATGAGGTATGTGCTTACTCGGGAAAAATTGGGCTACAAATACAAGTAAAAATTTTCTCCTTTTACAACATGCAAAAATTCTAAAATTGGGTCTACAAGAACATGCGAGTGTAAAAAATGAAGATTTTGAATTTTCTCCTTCACTTTGCTGCTATTCTTGTGAAACACCTAAAGGGTTAAAACACTGACTGAATGTCATTTTGAATACTTTGGGGGGTGCAGTTTTTATAATGGGGTCATTTGTGGGGTATTTCTAATATGAAGATCCTTCAAATCCTCTTCAAATCTGAACTGGTCCCTGAAAAATATCGAGTTTGAAAATTTTGTGAAAAATTTGAAAATTGCTGCTGAACTTTGAAGCCCTCTGGTGTCTTCCAAAAGTTAAAATTCATAAATTTTATGATGTCAATATAAAGTAGACATATTGTATATGTGAATCAAAATTATTTTTTATTTTGAATATCCATTTTCCTTACAAGCAGAGAGCTTCAAATTAGAAAAATGCAAAATTTTCAATTTTTTCATCAAATTTGGGGATTTTTCACAAAGAAAGGATGCAAGTTACCATAAAATTTTACCACTAAGTTAAAGTAGAATATGTCACAAAAAAACAATCTCGGAATCAGAATGATAAGTAAAAGCATTCCAGAGTTATTAATGTTTAAAGTGAGAGTGGTCAGAATTGCAAAAAACGGCTGAGTCCTTAACCTGTTGGGGACGAAGGGCGTATGCATACGCCCTTGCGTCCTGGTACTTAAGGACGAAGGGCGTATCCATACGCCCGTGGGAATTTCGGCCCCCGCCGCGCGCCGGCGGGGACCGGGCCGGGGTGACTGCTGATATCTATCAGCAGGCACCCCGTGCAAATGCCCAGGGGGGTCATTAGACCCCCCCATGTCGGCGATCGGCGCAAATCGCAAGTGAATTCACACTTGTGATTTGCGCCAATTCCGGGTCATTACGGGTCTATGGTGACCCGGTGACCCGGAATAGAAGGGGGATCGCGGGTGTCTAAGACACCCACGATCCCCCTAAAGCGATAGGAGTGAGGTGGCAGAGTTGCCACCCCTCCTATTTCTGCTATTGGTGGTCTAGACGCTACCACCAATAGCAGATCAGGGGCGGAGGGGTTTACTTTCGGTTTCCCCGTTCTGCCCTCCCACAATAGGCGGGGCAGAACGGGGAAAATGAAGAGGACCGGGCGCCGACGTCCACTTACCCCTCCGGAGGCAGCGGAGCGACGGGGATCGGCGGTCGGCGACGGAGATCGGCAGTGGCGTGCGGCAGAAGAGGACGGCTCCCGGATGCGACGGAAGTCGGTGAGTAGTTGCCTAGCAACATCTAGAGGGCTACAGTCTGAGACCACTATAGTGGTCTCTAGACTGTAGCCCTCCAGATGTTGCAAAACTACAACTCCCAGCATGCCCAGACAGCTGTTTGCTGTGTGGGCATGCTGGAATTTGTAGTTTTGCAACAGCTGGAGGTCTGCAGTTTAGAGACCACTGCACAGTGATCTCTATACTGCCCTCTAGATCTTGCAAAACTACAACTCCTAGCATGCCCACACAGCTGTTTGCTGTCTGGGCATGCTGGGAGTTGTAGTTTTGCAACATCTGGAGGTCCACAGTTTGGAGATCACTGTTCAGTGGTCTCTAAATTGTAGCACTCCAGATGTTGCAAAACTACAAATTCCAGCATGCCCACACAGAAAACAGCTGTCTCGGCATGCTGGGAGTTGTAGTTGCGTACCTCCAGCTGTTGCATAACTACATCTCCCAGCATGCCCTTCTGTGATCAGACATGCTGGGAATTGTAGTTTTGCAACAGCTGGAGGCACACTGGTTGGAAAATACTGAGTTAGGTAACAGAACCCAACTCAGTATTTTCCAACCAGTGTGCCTCCAGCTGTTTCAAAACTACAACTCCCAGCATGTACTGACAGACCGTGCATGCTGGGAGTTGTAGTTTTGCAACAGCTGGAGGCTCATTGGTTGGAAAATACTGAGTTAGGTAACAGAACCTAACTGAAGGTTTTCCAACCAGTGTGCCTCCAGCTGTTGCAAAACTACAACTCCCAGCATGTACTG
This sequence comes from Hyla sarda, assembly GCF_029499605.1. NCBI lineage: Eukaryota > Metazoa > Chordata > Amphibia > Anura > Hylidae > Hyla > Hyla sarda. Next base: position 74,823,034 of record NC_079196.1, read on the forward strand.
ACAGACCGTGCATGCTGGGAGTTGTAGTTTTGAAACAGCTGGAGGTTTGCCCCCCCCCCCCCCCCCCCCATGTGAACATACAGGGTACATTCACACGGGCGGGTTTCCAGCAAGTTTCCTGCTTCAAGTATGAGCTGCGGCAAATTTTTCACCGCAGCGCAAATTCCTAGCGGGAAACTCACCGTAACCCGCCAGTGTGAATGTACCCTAAAAACACTACACTACACTAACACCTAATAAAGAGTAAAACACTACATATACACCCCCTTACACTGTCCCCCCCCCCCCAATAAAAATGAAAAACGTATTGTACAGCAGTGTTTCCAAAACGGAGCCTCCAGCTGTTGCAAAACTACAACTCCAAGCATTTCTGGACAGCCACTGATTGTTCAGGCATGCTGGGAGTTTAGCAACAGCTGGAGGCACCCTGTTTGGGAATCACTGGCGTAGAATACCCCTATGTCCACCCCTATGCAATCCCTAATTTAGTCCTCAAATGCGCATGGCGCTCTCTCACTTTGAAGCCCTGTCGTATTTCAAGGAAACAGTTTAGGGCCACATATGGGGTATCTCTGTACTCGGGAGAAATTGCACTACAAATTTGGGGGGCTTTTTCTCCTTTTACCCCTTATGAAAAGGAAAAGTTGGGGTCTACACCAGCCTGTTAGTGTAAAAAAAAAAAATTTTACACTAACATGCTGGTGTTGCCCTTTACTTTTTATTTTCACAAGAGGTAAAAGGAAAAAAAGACCCCCAAAATTTGTAACGCAATTTCTCCTGAGTACGGAAATACCCCATATGTAGGCGTAAAATGCTCTGCGGGCACACAATAAGGCTCAGGAGTGAGAGCGCACTATGTACATTTGAGGCCGAAATTGGTGATTTGCACAGGGGTGGCTGATTTTACAGCGGTTCTGACATAAATGCAAAAAAATAAATACCCACATGTGACCCCATTTTGGAAACTACACCCCTCACGGAATGTAATAAGGGGTACAGTGAGCATTTACGCCCCACAGGGGTCTGACAGATTTTTGGGACAGTGGTACGTGAAAATGGAAAATTAAATTTTTTTGTTTGCACAGCCCACTGTTCCAAATATCTGTCAAACGCCAGTAGGGTGTAAATACTCACTGTACCCCTTATTACATTCCGTGAGGGGTGTAGTTTCCAAAATGGGGTCACATGTGGGGGGTCCACTGTTCTGGCACCACGGGGGGCTTTGTAAATGCACATGGCCCCCGACTTCCATTCCAAACAAATTATCTCTCTAAAAGCTCAATGGTGCTCCTTCTCTTCTGAGCATTGTAGTTCGCTCGCAGTGCACTGGACGTCCAAACATGGGGTATTTCCATACTCAGAAGAAATGGGGTTACAAATTTTGGGGGGGCATTTTCTCCTACTACCCTTTGTAAAAAAAGTAAAATTTGGGGAAAACCCAGCATTTTAGTGGAAAAATATTTTTTTTTAATTTACACATCCGACTTTAACAACAAGTTGTCAAATACCTGTGGGGTGTTAAGGCTCACCGTACCCCTTGTTACGTTCCTTGAGGGGTGTCGTTTCCATAATAGTGTGCGATGTGGTTTTTTTTGCTGTCCTGGCACCATAGGGGCTTCCTAAATGGGACATGCCCCCCAAAAACCATTTCAGAAAAACTCACTCTCCTAAATCCCCCTGTTGCTCCTTCGCTTCTGAGCCCTCTACTGCGCCCGCCGAACACTTGACATACACATATGAGGTATTTTTTTACTCGAGAGAAATTGGGTTACAAATTTTTAGAGGATTTTTTTCCTTTTACCCCTTGTAAAAATTCAAAAACTGGGTCTACAAGAACATGCCAGTGTAAAAAATGAAGATTTTGAATTTTCTCCTTCACTTTGCTGCTATTCCTGTGAAACACCTAAAGGGTTAACACACTTACTGAATGTCATTTTGAATACTTTGAGGGGTGCAGTTTTTATAATGGGGTCATTTATCGGGTATTTCTAACCAGAAGACCCTTCAAATCCACATCAAACCTGAACTGGTCCCTGAAAAATTCCGATTTTGAAAATTTTGCGAAAAATTGGAAAATTGTTGCTGAACTTTGAAGCCCTCTGATGTCTTCCAAAAGTAAAAACTCATCAATTTTATGATGCAAACATAAAGTAGACATATTGTATATGTGAATCAATATATAATTTATTTGGAATATCCATATTCCTTATAAGCAGAGAGCTTCAAAGTTAGAAAAATGCTAAATTTTCAAATTTTTCATGAAATTTTCAAATTTTTCACCAAGAAAGGATGCAAGTATCGCCGAAAATTTACCACTAACATAAAGTAGAATATGTCACGAAAAAAACAATCTCGGAATTTGGTCAGATTTGCAAAAAATGCTCCCGTCTTTAGGGTCATAATGGGCTCCGTCCCCAAGGGGTTAAGGTGAAAAAGGGCTCAGTCCTTAAGGGGTTAAATAAAAAAGTGCTGAGTGCTATGATGAAAATCCACCAGTAGATGGCAGTGTGTAACAGCCGAAGTAGAGACATTTACCATGTTTATGTACATTATTAGGCTAGTACAGGGGAGAGCGAGCGGGGATATAACGATCGCTGCTAACGGCTTTAGAACAAGCGCATATCCCGGGATGTACTCAGGAAATAAGGTAAGGAAAATAGGTAAACTGTCAGTTGAAAGAGTTAAATGGCTGCGAGTGGCATTAAATGAAGCATATAAGTATGAATATATCTTGATTAGTTGAAAGTGTATTTATTGTGTTTGTTTCCAAGGAATGAATGGGATAATTTTACAGTATCACTTCTGAGAGTTCATTAAGTCCATCCGGAACTAAAGTACCCATTCGATATATCCAATACATTTCTTTTCTTTTCTACTGTTCAAAACGATTTGAGATATGTGTTGGAATTGCCTCTATGGGTATGATGGTTATAGGATGCTGTACATCAGGATGAGATTGTGCGCAATGCCTGGAGACTCCATGTAATAAAAATGTATTACGGATATTATAACGATGTTTATTTAATCGATTATGGAGGGGCTGTGTGGTGCGTCCTACATATTGTAGCGAACAGATACATTGTATAACATACATAACATGGTCTGATTGGCATGTTAATCTAGTTTTAATGTTAAATGTATCTCCCGTTTTTTTTAAAGGTCAGGAAACCGCATACGGGTCAAAAATGAGCCGACTGGAGTCAGCGTTTGACTCCGGTCGGCTCATTAAAGTAAATGGAGTTGAGTGCTGGTCCGGCTGGGATACGGGAGAGCCCGGTTTGCCCCTCCCCCAGCCGTATCTGGCACTCGTAATGTAAAAACAAAGTGTGAATGCAGTCTAAGACAGATCAAATGTTCTCATAGCCGAGGGCTCAATATCTTAAAGGGGTTCTCCGGTGCTTAGACATCTTATCCCCTATCCAAAGGATAGGGGATAAGATGCCTGATCGCGGGAGTCCCGCCGCTGGGGACCCCCGTGATCTTGCACACAGCACCCCGTTTGTAATCAGTCCCCGGAGCGTGTTCTCTCCGGGTCTGATTACCGGCGACCACACGGCCGGCGGCGTGTGACGTCACGCCTCCGCCCCTGTGTGACGTCACGCTCCGCCCCTCAATGCAAGCCTACGGGAAGGGGCGTGACAGCTCCGGGGACTGATTACAAACGGGGTGCCGCGTTCAAGATCCTGGGGTCCCCAGCGGCGGGAGTCCCGCGATCAGGCATCTTATCCCCTATCCTTTGGTTAGGGGAAAAGATGTGTAAGCACCAGAGAACCCCTTTAATACTAGTTCTAGGCCCTCGTAGCAGGGGCAGACTATTATAATACAACCTCTTAATCTCTCTCAGATGATCCTACTTCAGGGTTAACACTTTGTAGTCCCTGTGCTGCTTCAGCAATTCTTATTTAGGTGCTTTTCATGTCACGGATGGTACTTGTCTGTCCCCCGACTCCAGCTGACTCTTCTGCTGCCCACTCTAAACCAGTGTTTCCCAACCAAGGGTGCCTCCAGCTGTCGCAAAACTGCAACTCCCAGCATGCCCAGACAGCCAACAGCTGTCCGGGCATGCTGGGAGTTGCAGTTTTGCGACAGCTGGATGCACTCTGGTTGGGAAACACTGGTATAGTATATGGTGCAACATTCCGGGAATCTGATTGGTTGGATCCATTCCAGGAGTCGGATTGGTTGGATAAATACCGGCCATTGAATTGCCAGTATTTTTTATATAAAAATAACCGTCAGGGTCGGCAAAATAAAGGCTGTGCCGGTAAAATACTGGCCTGGTGGCTGATGTCGTTCCATGTGGCTCTATGGTGGCTGATGTTGTTCCATGTGGCTCTATGGTGGCTGATGTGGCTCTATGGTGGCTGATGTCGCTCCATGTGGCTCTATGGTGGCTGATGTCGCTCTATGGTGGCTGATGTCGCTCCATGTGGCTCTATGGTGGCTGATGTCGCTCCATGTGGCTCTATGGTGGCTGATGTCGCTCTATGTGGCTCTATGGTGGCTGATGTCGCTCTATGTGGCTCTATGGTGGCTGATGTCGCTCTATGTGGCTCTATGGTGGCTGATGTCGCTCCATGTGGCTCTATGGTGGCTGATGTCGCTCCATGTGGCTCTATGGTGGCTGATGTCGCTCTATGTGGCTCTATGGTGGCTGATGTCGCTCTATGGTGGCTGATGTCGCTCTATGGTGGCTGATGTCGCTCTATGTGGCTCTATGGTGGCTGATGTCGCTCTATGTGGCTCTATGGTGGCTGATGTTGTTCCATGTGGCTCTATGGTGGCTGATGTCGCTCCATGTGGCTCTATGGTGGCTGATGTCGCTCCATGTGGCTCTATGGTGGCTGATGTCGCTCTATGTGGCTCTATGGTGGCTGATGTCGCTCCATGTGGCTCTATGGTGGCTGATGTCGCTCCATGTGGCTCTATGGTGGCTGATGTCGCTCTATGTGGCTCTATGGTGGCTGATGTCGCTCCATGTGGCTCTATGGTGGCTGATGTCGCTCCATGTGGCTCTATGGTGGCTGATGTCGCTCCATGTGGCTCTATGGTGGCTGATGTCGCTCCATGTGGCTCTATGGTGGCTGATGTCGCTCTATGTGGCTCTATGGTGGCTGATGTCGCTCCATGTGGCTCTATGGTGGCTGATGTCGCTCCATGTGGCTCTATGGTGGCTGATGTCACTCTATGTGGCTCTATGGTGGCTGATGTCACTCTATGTGGCTCTATGGTGGCTGATGTCGCTCCATGTGGCTCTATGGTGGCTGATGTCGCTCTCACATCTCTCCACCAGTGGTGTGTCCTCACACAAGCCACGAATGCTGATGTCTCAACAAGTCACAGTTCACACCGGCAGTACACAGTCATCACTTTCCGCCTATTTTAAAATAAGCATATAGACCGGGGGTCTCAAACTGGTGGCCCTCCAGATGATTTAAAACGTCAACTCCCAGCATGCCTGGACATGCCCAGACAGCCATTTTCTGCAGCTAATGTCTGTCCGGAATACTGGGAGTTGAAGTTTTGCAACATCTGGAGGGCCACCAGTTTGAGACATCTGATGTAGACCCAACAATGTAATGGTCATAGAATAAGTTCCTCATGCTATTGCCTATTTACTACCAAATAGCCTCATGGTCAGACTTCCCGGCCACCATGTTTTGTTAAACAGCACGCATACCCCAGCAATAAACCACATATACGTTGTGCACAGTACTTTAACCTCTTCAGGACCCATGACGTATGCATCCGCCATCACACCCTGGGTCTTAAGGACCCATGACGTATGCATACGTCATGTCTTTTCCTGGTCTCCGCCGCTCACCCGGCGGAGATCGGAAGCGGATCCCTGCTGAAATCCTTCAGCAGGGATCCAGGGCAAACGCCGAGGGGGGCCATGTATGCCCCCCATGTCGGCGTTCGCCGCAAATCGCAAGGGAAATCGCCCTTGCGATCTGCGGCGATACCGGGCTGATCGGGTCTCTGGGACCCGACCGCCCGGTAATTTCGCATGATCCCGGCTGTCACAGACAGCCAGGACCATGCTGGAGCCTAGGAGCGAGGAGGCAAGCCGGCCACCTCCTCCGATCCCCTGCGATCTGTCGGTTAGTTAACTGATCAATCGCAGGAGGGGGGGGCGGTTACTTCCTCCCGTCCTGCCCGGCCCCTTGAAGTCCGGAGAGGATGGGAGGAAGACCGGAGGATGCGGCGGGGGACGGGGGAGTGCTGGGGACCGGCCCCGGTACTTACCTTGTCCCTGAAGACCCGGATCCCGGCGGGGAAGATGGCGGCGGCGGCGACAGGTGAGTAGATCTTCAGCCGCGGTCGGGCCCTTTACAGCAATGCACGTCGCCGTAAAGCGACATGCATTGCTGTATTGGGACCCTATATACTACAACTCCCAGCATGCCCAGACAGCCCTTGGCGTCTGGGCATGCTGGGAGTTGCAGTTTTGCAACATCTGGAGGTCCACAGTTTGGAGACCACTGTGCCCTTCCAGATGTTGCAAAACTACACATCCTCAGCATGCCCTTACTGTCCAGGCATGCTGGGAGTTGTAGTTCTGTAACATCTGGCCCTTCAGATGTTGCAGAACTACAACTCCCAGCATGCCTGGACAGTTTTGGCATACTGGGAGTTGTAGTTTTGCAACATCTGGAAGGGCACAGATTGGGAACCACTGTAGTAGTGGTCTGCAAACTGTAGTCCTCCAGATGTTGCAAACTACAACTCCAAGCATGCTGGGAGTTGTAGTTCGGCAACATCTGGCTCTAAAGATGTTGCCGAACTACTACTCCCAGCATGCCTGAGAATGTTTGGGAGTTGTGGTTTTGCAACAACAGGAGGCACACTGGTTGGGAACCATTGTCTGTTTCCTAACTCAGTGTTTCCCAACCCGTGTGCCTCCAGCTGTTGCAAAACTATAACTACCAGCATGCACTGATAGACTGTGCATGCTGGGAGTTGTAGTTTTGCAACAGCTGGAGGTCCCCCCCTTGTGAATGTACAGGGTACATTCACATGGGCAGTTGGCTTACAGTGAGTATCAGGCTGCAAGTTTGCGATGCAGCAAATTTTGCGCGGCAGCTCAAACTCGCAGCGGGAAAATTGCTGTAACCCCCCTGCCCGTGTGACTGTACCCTAAAAACACTACACTACACTAATACAAAATAAAATAAAAAGTAAAAAACACTACATATACACATAGCCCTACACAGCCCCCCTCCTTCCCCAATAAAAATGAAAAACGTCTGGTACGCCACTGTTTTCAAAATGGAGCCTCCAGCTGTTGCAAAACAACAACTCCCAGTATTGCCGGACAGCCGTTGACTGTCCAAGCATGCTGGGAGTTTTGCAACAGCTGGAGGCACCCTGTTTGGGAATCACTGGCGTAGAATACCCCTATGTCCACCCCAATGCAAATCCCTAATTCAGGCCTCAAATGCGCATGGCGCTCTCTCACTTCGGAGCCCTGTCGTATTTCAAGGCAACAGTTTAGGGTCACATACGGGGTATCGACGTACTCGGGAGAAATTGCCTTACAAATTTTGGGGGGCTTTTTCTCCTTTCACCCCTTATGAAAAGGTGAAATTGGGGTCTACACCAGCATGTTAGTGTAAAAAAAAAAATTTTTTTTACACTAACATGCTGGTGTTGCCCTATACTTTTCATTTTGACAAGAGGTAAAAGGGAAGAAAGCCCACCACAATTTGTAATGCAACTTCTCCCGACTACGGAGATACCCCATATGTGGGCGCAAAGTGCTCTGGGGGCGCACAACAAGGCCCAGAAGGGAGAGTGCACCATGTACATTTGAGGCGATTTTCACAGGGGTGGCTGATTGTTACAGCGGTTTTGACAAACGCAAAAAAAAAAAAAAAAAAAAAACACTTGTGACCCCATTTTGGAAACTACACCCCTCACGGAATGTAATGAGGGGTGCAGTGAGAATTTACACCCCACTGGTGTCTGACAGATCTTTGGAACAGTGGGCTGCGCAAATTAAAAATTTTGTACAGCCCACTGTTCCAAAGATCTGACAGACACCAGTGGGGGGTAAATGCTCATTGTACCCCTTGTTACGTTCCTCAAGGGGTCTCGTTTCCAATGTGGTATGCCATGTGGGGGTTATTTTTGCTGTCCTGGCACCATAGGGGCTTCCTAAATGCGACATGCCCCCGAGCAAAATTTGCTCTCAAAAAGCCAAATATGACTCCTTCTCTTCTGAGCATTGTAGTTCGCCCATAGTGCACTTCATGTCAACTTATGGGGTACCTCCATACTCAGAAGAGATGGGGTTACAAATTTTGGGGGCTATTTTCTGCTATTAACCCTTGCAAAAATGTGAAATTTGGGGGGAAGCACACATTTTATTGAAATTTTTTAAATTTTTTTTACATATGCAAAAGTCGTGAAACACCTGTGGGGTATTAAGGCTCACTTTATTCCTTGTTACGTTCCTCAAGGGGTCTAGTTTCCAAAATGGTATGCCATGTGGGTATTTTTTGCTGTCCTGGCACCATAGGGGCTTCCTATATGGGACATGCCCCCCAAAAACCATTTCAGAAAAACGTACGCTCCAAAATCCCCTTGTTGCTCCTTCCCTTCTGAGCCCTCTACTGCGCCCGCCGAACACTTTACATAGACATATGAGGTATGTGCTTAGTCGAGAGAAATTGGGCTACAAATAGAAGTATACATTTTCTCCTTTTACCCCTTGTAAAAATTCAAAAATTGGGTCTACAAGAACATGCGAGTGTAAAAAATGGAAATTGTGAATTTTCTCCTTCACTTTGCTGCTATTCCTGTGAAACACCTAAAGGGTTAAAATGCTGACTGAATGTCATTTTGAATATTTTGGGAGGTGCAGTTTTTATAATGGGGTCATTTGTGGGGTATTTCTAAGATGAAGACCCTTCAAATCCACTTCAAACCTGAACTGGTCCCTGAAAAATTGTGATTTTGGAAATTTTGTGAAAAATTGGAAAATTGCTGCTGAACTTTGAAGCCCTCTAATGTCTTCCAAAAGTAAAAACTCGTCAATTTTATTATGCAAACATAAAGTAGACATATTGTATATGTGAATAAAATAAAATAATATTTGGAATATCCATTTTCCTTACAAGCAGAGAGCTTCAAAGTTAGAAAAATGCAAAATTTTCACATTTTTCATCAAATTTTGGGATTTTTCACCAAGAAAGGATGCAAGTTACCAAAAATTTTTACCACTAAGTTAAAGTAGAATATGTCACGAAAAAACAATCTCGGAATCAGAATGATAACTAAAAGCATTCCAGAGTTATTAATGTTTAAAGTGACAGTGGTCAGATGTGCAAAAAATGGCCGGGTCCTAAGGTGTAAAATGGCTGGGTCCTTAAGGGGTTAAAGGGGTATTCTGGTGGACTTTTTTCTTTTTAAGTCAACTGGTGCCAGAAAGTTTAAAAGATTTGTAAATTAATTCTATTGAAAAAAAATCTTAATCCTTCCAGTACTTATTAGTGGCTGTATTCTCCAGAGGTTCTTTTCTTTTTGGATTTCTTTTCTGTCATGACCACAGTGCCCACTGCTGACACCTCTGTCCATGTCAGGAACTGTCCAGAGCAGGAGAAAATCCCCATAGCAAACATATGCTGCTCTGGACAGTTCCTAAAATGGACAGAGGTGTCAGCAGAGAGCACTGTGGTCATGAAAGAATTGAAATCCTAAAAGAAAAGAATTTTCTCTGTAATATATAGCCACTAATAAGTACTGGAAGGATTAAGATTTTTTTATAGAAGTAATTTACAAATCTGTTTAACTTTCTGGCACCAGTTGATAAAAAAAAAAAGTACCCCTTTAAATGTTTCGTATATAAGACCCGAATGGTTAACACAAATGTAAGATTTCTTGGCATTGCAACAAATAAGCTTTTTGTATGGAGGGCACCTGTCAATTCAAGGGGTTCTTGCACATTTTGCTGACCCCCCTCCTCACATTTCTTCCTCTCTAATGTTCACTGTCTGCAGTGGTCTGTTGGTGATAGCTGGCCCTTGATTGTCCCTCACCCTGTCCTATCTGGTTACCAGTGCTCTCTCTGACGTGCCCACTGGCAGAAACCTTAACACTGACAGACAAACAGGCCTCCAGGTTCCACCACGTTGACTGCCCCATTGCTCAGTGCATTTTCCACCAACACAAACTGTACTCTTTTGGTTGGTAGTGTGGTAACCACGAGTGAAACCCGTGACCGCCACTATGCTGGGGTTAGCTACTTGGTTCTTGGGGGGGTTATGAACCCAGGGTCGGATGGTATTAACCCTTAATGTCGCGTGAAGCCACTGTAGTCTTGGTATCTCCCGGGGTACTACAGGTCCAGGGAACTCCGTCTCCCCACAGGCTAGCAAGGAAAGAATTGACTCCACACTAGGTTGCAGTTTAACGGAGGCTTTACTAACTTGAAGATAGGTGGTACAATCTCCACAGCGCTCAACCAAAGTCTCCCAAAGGTTTAACAGACAGTCTCTAGAGGACCACACAGCTTGCAGTGCCTGGACTTGATATTGCATATATGCTTGGCTCTTACGGCCGGACTAGGAGTTTTAGGTCTGCGCTATATTAGGTTTGAGATCAAAGTCACTTACTGAAGTGTCGGTAGATTTGTGGCTTTTCGCCGAAAGATAATGAATTGTCCTTTAGGAATTCTCTGATCAAGGCTGAAGTAAAGGCTTGATATTAGTTGGGGTTTCTTCATGCTTTTCTTATCTCTCTCTCTCTCTCATCTTTGCTCTCACTCCTCTGCGGATTCTTCACTCTGTACTCTGAACTGAATGAATTGCTTTACTCCTCCTCTATTCCTCTCACAGGAAATGCCACCCTTTATAAGGGAAGGCTGAACTAAAGCCCATTGGCCAGGCAGCTGTGGATCATAGAGTTGTCTGTATCCCCTTTAGGATTTACAATAAAGTTACATACAAGTGATAACATAATATAACACCTTACACAAAAGTTCAGTCTAGCCCTCAGTCCTCCACTCTCACATACCCTAACTAAGCCTGAGGTTGCTAGGCAACATACTTAAAGCTACAGACACCTATTAACGGATTGCTAAATTATAACAGTGAAAATACAGATTAGAAATGGTTGAGTCCCTGCAGGGGAGCCCCCAGGACACTGGAGGTCTCAATCTGACAGGTCCTAAAATACCTTGACAAAATGTACCTTTACTGGGACACCACAGTAGCATGGTAGACATAAACATAAGGCATAACCTCCCATGGACACTCATAAGTAACTGTGCTTCTCCCATAAAGAACTTCATACCCCTAAAGGCGTATTCCACTGGAAATTAGTTCTATAAAAAAAAATCCTAATCCTTCCAGTACTTCTCAGCTGCTGTATACTACAGAGGAAGTTCTTTTCTTTTTGAATTTCCTTTCTGTCTGACCACAGTGCTCTCTGCTGCCACCTCTGCCCATGTCAGGAACTGTCTGGAGCAGAAGCATATTCCAATAGCAAACCTATCCTGCTCTGGACGGTTCCTGACATGGACAGAGATGTCAGCAGAGAGCACTGTGGTCAGACAGAATACCTCTAGAGCATACAGCATCTTATAAGTACTGGAAGGATTAAGATTTTTAAATGGAAGTAATTTTCAAATCTGTTAAACTTTCTGGTACCAGTTGATTTAAAAAATAAATCTGGTTTTCCACTGGAGTACCACTTTAACCTCTTAAGGACCCCGCATCATATGGCGGTGGGCCCGGCGTCATAGTGAAGCCGGGACCCGCATCTAACAGCGCGCGGCACTGATCGCAGTGCCGCGCGCTATTAACCCTTTAGCCGCGCGCTCAAAGCTGAGCCGCGCAGCTAAAAACGAAAGTAAAAGTGCCCGGCTAGCTCAGGGAGCTGTTCGGGATCATCGCGGTATAATGTCGGCATCCCGAACAGCTGTAGCACAGGAGGAGGTCTTCTTACCTTCTCCTGCGCTGTCCGATCGCCGAATGAATGCTTCAAGCCTGAGATCCAGACTTGAGCATCCAATCGCCGAAAACACTGATTGATCCATTCCTATGGAGATGCATCAATCAGTGGTAAAGATCAGTTAATGCAATGTTATAGCCCGCCCTGTAGGAGCTATAATATTGCATAAGAGAAGTGTAAAAAAAAAAAAAATCATTAACCCTTTCAATTATCCCTTCCCCTAATAAAAGTTTGAATCACCCGGCATTTCCAAGAATAAAAAAAACACAGTGTAAATAAAAATAAACATATGTGGTATCATCGCGTGCAGAAATGTCCGAATTATAAAAATATACTGCTTTTTAAACCGCACGTTCAATGGCGTATGGGCAAAAAAATTCCAAAGTCCAAAATAGCGCATTTTTGATCACTTTTTATACCACAAAAAAGTTAATAAAAAGTGATCAATAAGCCTGATCAGAACAAAAATGATACAGCTAAAAACTTCAGACCACGGCGCAAAAAAATAGCTCTCATAGCACCCTGAACACAGAAAAATAAAAAAGTTATAGGGGTCAGAATATGACCATTTTAAACGTATAAATGTTCCTGCATGTAGTCAGGATTTTTTTCTGAAGTGATACAAAATCAAACCTATACAAGTATACAAGTAGGGTATCATTTTAACCGTATGGACCTACAGAATAAAGATAAGGTGTCATTTTTGCCAAAAAATGTACTACGTAAAAACGGAAGCCCCCAAAACTTACAAAATAGAGTTTTTTTTCATCAATTTTGTCGCACATTGATTTTTTTTCCCGTTTCAATGTAGATGTTTGGGTAAAATGACTAATGTCATTACAAAGAAGAATTGGTGACGCAAAAAATAAGCCATCATATAGAATTTTAGGAAAAAATTTTACAGTTATGATTTTTTAAAGTTAAGGAGGAAAAATTGAAAATGAAAAAACGGAAAAAGCCCGGGTCCTTAAGGGGTTAATGGAATGAGTAACCTCGTCTTTACAGAGAATTGCAGTGACCATACAGTGTGAGAAGAAATGGTAAAATATTGTCAGAAGGTTCCTCAGTAAGATTGTAAGAAAGCTCGGCTAACATCGTAAAGGGGTACTCCGGCCCTGAGACATCTTATACCCTATCCAAAGGATAGGGGATATGATGTCTCCCCATGGGGGTCCCGCCGCTGGGGACCCCCGCAATCTTGTATTCGCCACCCACCTGTTTGAGCTGCACACAGCGGTGCCAGCTCACAAACAGGGGCCAGAGTATCATGACCTCTCCCCCCCCCCCCCCCCCCCGCCCCCCCGTATGCAAGTCTATGGAATGGGGGGTAGAGGAGTGTACATGGGTGACAGAGGGGGGATGGCCAAGGTGGACATGGATGACAGGAGGGACAGAGGGGTGATTAGGGTGGAGGGACAATGGTGACAGATGTGGACTGGGGGGTGGTCAGAGGGGTGGATGGGGGGGGAAACGTGTGTTGCAGAGGAATGGACAGAGGTGGCCAAGGTGGACATGGATGACAGGATGGTGGACACGGGAGATATGGGGGTGAACAGGGATAACGGGGGTGGACAAGGATGACAAGGGGGATAAAAGAGGGGTGACAAAGGGATAGAGGGGTGAATAGGGGGGTAGACATGTGTTACAGGGGGGTGGACAGGGAGGGGTGGACATGGGTGACAGGGATAGACAGGGGGTGGACGGGGTTAAGAAGGGGTAACAGAGGGTAGGAAAGGGTACAGTACCTTTTTGCCATTTTTCTTCACTACACTGGCACAGTAACAAAATCCTCAAACACACTGGGGGGGATTTTGTAGCCTATCTTAACGTCAATGCCATGAACATGGCTTTTACGAGTGTTTTTGGAGGAGATAGCCTTGAATTTTTGGATCTTAAACTATACGTGGAGAATAACCAGCTTCTGGCACGAGGCTATAGGAAAGAAGTGGCAAGAAATGCTCTTTTACACTATAAGAGCTCCCACCCTATTGAAACTAAAAATTCTATTCCGTACAGCCAGCTTCTACGTCTAAAAAGAAATAATAGCAAGCAGTCTGATTATGAGGAACAAGCAGGACACTTACTTACACGCTTTAGACAGCGTCAGTATCCTAATGAAGTATTGGCACGAGCTTACAGGAGAGCTGCAACTAAAAACAGAGAGGACTTACTTATAGATTCAAAAAATAAGATAAAAGATTTTCAGTCTACTACTGAACAGAATTCAAGATTCATGTTTGCTTTTAAAAACAGCCCTTTGAATCATGTCATTAAATCTGCCATCACCAAGAACTGGCATCTACTCATGGCAGATCCAGATATTGTGAATACAGTCCAGAATAGACCTACAGTGACCTTCAGAAAAAACAAGACGATCGCTGATTTATTGAAGGGTCAGAAGTTTAATAGAGAAGCACATCCCAAGGAGACTTGGTTGTCTGGTATAGCCCCGAAAGGGAATAAGAATTGCGGTTTCTGTCCTCAATGCCCTCATAACATCAATGCGATTTCTATCAAATTAGGGAGTTATGTTTTTGAAATAAAACACCTCATCACCTGCCGGAGCACCTTTGTTGTATATTTTTTATGTTGTAGTTGCCAATTCTTTTATATTGGAAAAACCGAGAGACAACTCCGGGCTCGAGTACGAGAGCATATGTACTCAGTTCGTAAAGGAGGCGGATCCCCAACATTTGTCCAGCATATGCAATCCATACATGGTGGCAATTGCACCACGTTAAAATTTGGAGGTCTTGAAACAATCCCTTGTCACCCTTCTGGAGGAGATAGACGCCGCCTGCTCCTGCGTGCTGAGGCGCGATGGATATTGCGCCTTGACGCGCAGGGGCCGTTAGGGTTAAATGATAAACTAGATTTTTCCCCTTTTTTTATAAATTTCCCTTTATTCAGGGCAGTTCTAGGTCTATTAGTAGTGATGTACTTACCTAACTTGCTTTTTGCTTCCTTATGTGGTTTCTGTTCCGTTCATTTCTTAATGCAACACGGGGTGAGAGTTCACCTGGAATCATGTGACTCACCAGCTGCACCTTTATAATTCGCACAGCGCGATGACGTTAACGAGGCCGGATGAAGCGCATTCCTATGCGTGAAACCGCCGGCAGTCGCCTCTGAGCGCTCCACTATCCATGTCCTCCGTGTTCGAGTCGCGACCCGAGATGGGAGCAGGATTACCTGGACTGAAGCGGTGAGTGCAGGACACCTTTTTTCTTCATTTACTATTATTTGGTGACTACGGTCTTTATTGTCCTAGCACCTCCGTTGCCAGGGTGGATTTCCAGACTAGCGGGACGTCGTCTCCATCTCGTGGTCTTAGGAGGCCTAAGGTATCGGTGCCACTGTTGTTTCTTTTTTACTTTTAGTAGATTTGTAAATTACTTCTATTAAAAAATCTTAATCCTTCCAGTACTTATTAGTGGCTATATATTACAGAGAAAATTCTTTTCTTTTAGGATTTCATTTCTTTCATGACCACAGTGCTCTCTCCTGACACCTCTGTCCATTTTAGGAACTGTCCAGAGCAGCATATGTTTGCTATGGGGATTTTCTCCTGCTCTGGACAGTTCCTGACATGGACAGAGGTGTCAGCAGTGGGCACTGTGGTCATGACAGAAAAGAAATCCAAAAGAAAAGAACCTCTGGAGAATACAGCCACTAATAAGTACTGGAAGGATTAAGATTTTTTTTCAATTGAATTAATTTACAAATCTTTTAAACTTTCTGGCACCAGTTGACTTAAAAAAAAAAAAAAAGTTTTCCACCAGAATACCCCTTTAAAGTACTGTGCACAACGTATATGTTTAGGTTTATTGCTGGGGTATGCGTGCTGTTTAACAAAACATGGTGGCCAGGAAGTCTGACCATGAGGCTATTTGGTAGTAAACAGGCAATAGCATGAGGAACTTATTCTATGACCATTACATTGTTGGGTCTACATCAGATGTCTCAAACTGGTGGCCCTCCAGATGTTGCAAAACTTCAACTCCCAGCATTCCCGACAGACATTAGCTGCAGAAAATGGCTGTCTGGGCATGTCCAGGCATGCTGGGAGTTGACGTTTTAAATCATCTGGAGGGCCACCAGTTTGAGACCCCCGGTCTATATGCTTATTTTAAAATAGGCGGAAAGTGATGAATGTGTACTGCCGGTGTGAACTGTGACTTGTTGAGACATCAGCATTCGTGGCTTGTGTGAGGACACACCACTGGTGGAGAGATGTGAGAGCGACATCAGCCACCATAGAGCCACATGGAGCGACATCAGCCACCATAGAGCCACATAGAGTGACATCAGCCACCATAGAGCCACATGGAGCGACATCAGCCACCATAGAGCCACATGGAGCGACATCAGCCACCATAGAGCCACATGGAGCGACATCAGCCACCATAGAGCCACATAGAGCGACATCAGCCACCATAGAGCCACATGGAGCGACATCAGCCACCATAGAGCCACATGGAGCGACATCAGCCACCATAGAGCCACATAGAGCGACATCAGCCATCATAGAGCCACATAGAGCGACATCAGCCACCATAGAGCGACATCAGCCACCATAGAGCCACATAGAGTGACATCAGCCACCATAGAGCCACATGGAGCGACATCAGCCACCATAGAGCCACATGGAGCGACATCAGCCACCATAGAGCCACATAGAGCCACATCAGCCACCATAGAGCCACATAGAGCGACATCAGCCACCATAGAGCCACATAGAGCGACATCAGCCACCATAGAGCCACATGGAGCGACATCAGCCACCATAGAGCCACATGGAGCGACATCAGCCACCATAGAGCCACATAGAGCGACATCAGCCACCATAGAGCCACATAGAGCGACATCAGCCACCATAGAGCCACATAGAGCGACATCAGCCACCATAGAGCGACATCAGCCACCATAGAGCCACATAGAGTGACATCAGCCACCATAGAGCCACATGGAGCGACATCAGCCACCATAGAGCCACATGGAGCGACATCAGCCACCATAGAGCGACATCAGCCACCATAGAGCCACATGGAACGACATCAGCCACCATAGAGCCACATGGAACGACATCAGCCACCAGGCCAGTATTTTACCGGCACAGCCTTTATTTTGCCGACCCTGACGGTTATTTTTATATAAAAAATACTGGCAATTCAATGGCCGGTATTTATCCAACCAATCCGACTCCTGGAATGGATCCAACCAATCAGATTCCCGGAATGTTGCACCATATACTATACCAGTGTTTTCCAACCAGAGCGCATCCAGCTGTCGCAAAACTGCAACTCCCAGCATGCCCGGACAGCTGTTGGCTGTCCGGGCATGCTGGGAGTTGCAGTTTTGCGACAGCTTGAGGCACCCTTGGTTGGGAAACACTGGTTTAGAGTGGGCAGCAGAAGAGACAGCTGGAGCCGGGGGACAGACAAGTACCATCCGTGACATGAAAAGCACCTAAATAAGAATTGCTGAAGCAGCACAGGGACTACAAAGTGTTAACCCTGAAGTAGGATCATCTGAGAGAGATTAAGAGGTTGTATTATAATAGTCTGCCCCTGCTACGAGGGCCTAGAACTAGTATTAAAGGGGTTCTCCGGTGCTTACACATCTTTTCCCCTATCCAAAGGATAGGAGATAAGATGCCTGATCGCGGGACTCCCGCCGCTGGGGACCCCAGGATCTTGAACGCGGCACCCCGTTTGTAATCAGTCCCCGGAGCTGTCACGTCCCCTCCCGTAGGCTTGCATTGAGGGGCGGAGCGTGACGTCACACAGGGGCGGAGGCGTGACGTCACACGCCGCCGGCCGTGTGGTCGCCGGTAATCAGACCCGGAGAGAACACGCTCCGGGGACTGATTACAAACGGGGTGCTGTGTGCAAGATCACGGGGGTCCCCAGCGGCGGGACTCCCGCGATCAGGCATCTTATCCCCTATCCTTTGGATAGGGGATAAGATGTCTAAGCACCGGAGAACCCCTTTAAGATACTGAGCCCTCGGCTATGAGAACATTTGATCTGTCTTAGACTGCATTCACACTTTGTTTTTACATTACGAGTGCCAGATACGGCTGGGGGAGGGGCAAACCGGGCTCTCCCATATCCCAGCCGGACCAGCACTGAACTCCATTTACTTTAATGAGCCGACCGGAGTCAAACGCTGACTCCAGTCGGCTCATTTTTGACCCGTATGCGGTTTCCTGACCTCTAAAAAAACGTGAGATACATTTAACATTAAAACTAGATTAACATGCCAATCAGACCATGTTATGTATGTTATACAATGTATCTGTTCGCTACAATATGTAGGACGCACCACACAGCCCCTCCATAATCGATTAAATAAACATCGTTATAATATCCGTAATACATTTTTATTACATGGAGTCTCCAGGCATTGCGCACAATCTCATCCTGATGTACAGCATCCTATAACCATCATACCCATAGAGGCAATTCCAACACATATCTCAAATCGTATTGAACAGTAGAAAAGAAAAGAAATGTATTGGATATATCGAATGGGTACTTTAGTTCCGGATGGACTTAATGAACTCTCAGAAGTGATACTGTAAAATTATCCCATTCATTCCTTGGAAACAAACACAATAAATACACTTTCAACTAATCAAGATATATTCATACTTATATGCTTCATTTAATGCCACTCGCAGCCATTTAACTCTTTCAACTGACAGTTTACCTATTTTCCTTACCTTATTTCCTGAGTACATCCCGGGATATGCGCTTGTTCTAAAGCCGTTAGCAGCGATCGTTATATCCCCGCTCGCTCTCCCCTGTACTAGCCTAATAATGTACATAAACATGGTAAATGTCTCTACTTCGGCTGTTACACACTGCCATCTACTGGTGGATTTTCATCATAGCACTCAGCACTTTTTTATTTAACCCCTTAAGGACTGAGCCCTTTTTCACCTTAAGGACTCAGCCGTTTTTTGCAATTCTGACCACTCTCACTTTAAACATTAATAACTCTGGAATGCTTTTACTTATCATTCTGATTCCGAGATTGTTTTTTTGTGACATATTCTTTTTTAACTTAGTGGTAAAATTTTATGGTAACTTGCATCCTTTCTTGGTGAAAAATCCCCAAATTTGATGAAAAAATTGAAAATTTTGCATTTTTCTAATTTGAAGCTCTCTGCTTGTAAGGAAAATGGATATTCAAAATAAAAAAATTTTTGATTCACATATACAATATGTCTACTTTATATTGACATCATAACATTTATGAATTTTTACTTTTGGAAGACACCAGAGGGCTTCAAAGTTCAGCAGCAATTTTCAAATTTTTCACAAAATTTTCAAACTCGATATTTTTCAGGGACCAGTTCAGATTTGAAGAGGATTTGAAGGGTCTTCATATTAGAAATACCCCACAAATGACCCCATTATAAAAACTGCACCCCCCAAAGTATTCAAAATTACATTCAGTCAGTGTTTTAACCCTTTAGGTGTTTCACAGGAATAGCAGCAAAGTGAAGGAGAAAATTCAAAATCTTCATTTTTTACACTCGCATGTTCTTGTAGACCCAATTTTAGAATTTTTGCATGTTGTAAAAGGAGAAAATTTTTACTTGTATTTGTAGCCCAATTTTTCTCGAGTAAGCACATACCTCATATGTCTATGTAAAGTGTTCGGCGGGCGCAGTAGAGGGCTCAGAAGGGAAGGAGCGACAAGGGGATTTTGGAGAGAACATTTTTCTGAAATGGTTTTTGGGGGGCATGTCACCTTTAGGAAGCCCCTAGGGTGTCAAAACAGCAAAAAAAAACACATGGCATACCATTTTGGAAACTAGACCCCTTGGGGAATGTAACAAGGGGTAAAGTGAACCTTAATACCTCACAGGGGTTTCACGACTTTTGCATATGTTAAAAAAATATATAATTTTACCTAAAATGCTTGGTTTCTCCAAATTTTTACATTTTTACAAAGGGTTAAAGCAGAAAATACCCCCCAAAATTTGAAGCCCAATTTCTCCCGATTCAGAAAACACCCCATATGGGGGTGAAAAGTGCTCTACAGGTCTCAGAAGAGAAGTAGTCACAATTGGCTTTTAGGAAGAAAATTTTGCTCTGGGGGCATGCCGCATTTAGGAAGCCCCTATGGTGCCAGGACAGCAAAAAAAAACAAAAAAAACATGGCATACCATTTTGGAAACTAGACCCCTTGGGGAACGTAACAGTGTTACAGTAAGTACTTACACCTCACAGTTTTTTTTGAACAATGGGCCGTAAAAGTGAAAAATTTTATTTTTTTGCACTATATTGATAGTGTTAGCCCAAATATTTCATCTTCACATTGGGTAATAGGGCAAAAGGCCCCCAAAATTTGTAGAACAACTTTGTCTGAGAAAAAAAATACCCCATATGTGGATGTAAATTGCTCTGTGGACGCACTACAATGCTCAGAATAGAAGGAGGGAAATTTTGTTGAAATCGAAGTCGGGGGTCAAGTGCATTTATAAAGCCCCCAACAGAAAAAAAAAAAAAACACATGTGACACAATTTTAGAAACTACACCCCTCAATGAACGTAACAAGGGGTACAGTGGAAAATAACACCTCACAGGTTTTTTGAAAAATGGGCCATAAATTGAAAAATAAGATGTTTTTACAATAAAATGCTGGGGTTACCCAATTTTTAACATTTTCACATGGGGTAATATGAGGAATTGGGTTACAAATTTTGGAGGACTTTTTCCCCTGACTATGAAAATACATCCACATATGGGGTAACGTGCTGGACGGGCGCACAACAAGGCTCAGAAGTCATAGAGGTCACTTTGTATTTGTGACCTATGGCATATCAGTAGCTGACGGTTACATACATTCCGAGAAAAATACAAAAATGAAACACCCAAATGTGACACCATTACAGAAAGTACCCACCCTGAGGAATGGGTATAGGGGTAAAGAGGACATTTTTAATGCACAGGTGTTTCCTAAATTTATTTTCCAGGAATGGATGAAGGGTAGCTTTTGAAAATTGCAATTTTCAACCTATACTCTGCTTCATCTTTCTGGGAACAACTAACATGTGACTCCGAATTGTCGCCTGGAAATACGACAGAGCTCAGCAAGAACTCTTCGCATTTGAGGCAGATGTTTGTTACGGACCTAACAGTTACATACATTCAGAGGAAAATACAAGAAAGGAACACCCACATGTGAGAATACTATTAACAGTACACCCCCCTAGGGAAGATGTATAGGGTGAAGTGGAGATTTGGAACAGACGGGTGTTCCCTTCATTTATTTTCCAGGAATGGATGAAGTGTACTATGGGGGGAAGAAAATTGCAATTTTAGTACTGATATGCCAATTATTTTCCCAGAATGATGACCCAGAGTACAGCCAAAAGTAAAAATGATGCCCGCCCCAAACCCTATACTCTGAATCATCATTCTGGGAAGGGGATGTGTGGGGCCGTCCCTATTCTGTTACCTCAAATGCGCAACCCGCTCAGGTGGAGAGAGAGAGCGTTGCGCATTTGAGGCAACTGCAAACCTCCAATGCTGTTGACTCTGTGACCCATGACCCATTTTTTAGGGGGAAGAAAAAAAAAAATATTGGAGTATTGGGAAAAAGGTTTTTTTTTTTTTGGGCGGGGGGGATAGGGTATTTTGGTATAAAATTTGGAAGTCAATGTACCCTGGACTGGTACATTGGAGCCGAATTCTGGGGAATGAAAATTAGGGCAAAGGATGGAAAATTTAGTACTCCATGGAAGTGTGATACTCCCTGAAGCAGTCTATGCAGAGGCCCGGATTATCTGGGCAAGTGTCACACTGAATGGTGGTGTCCCTCCGTCTCCCCTTCCTGTAACACACTCTGCATTTCTTCTGGGTTCGTCCCGACCTTCTAGTGTTGGGGATCACACCAGGAAAGTGTTGGCCCGGGACGATCCGGGGACCTAAAATTCCAGAGGTGCTCTTACCCACTCCTTGGCGGTCACCAAAGATGAGGGCCTTTAGAACTACCTCTTGGAACTCCAGGTATGTCCCTGTGTTGCCAGCGTTCTGGTACAGTATAAAAGAGTTGTACATGGCAACCTGTACCATGTAGACCGCAACCTTTTTATACCATACACGTGTTTTCCGCATGGCATTATATGGCTTGAGGACTTGATCAGAAAGATCAACTCCCCCCATATACTGATTGTAGTCCAGAATACAATCAGGCTTGAGGACCGGTCCCGCGGTACCTCGCACAGGGACAGGGGTGCTGCCATTCCCATGAATTGTGGTGAGCATAAGGACATCCCTCTTGTCCTTATACCGGACCAACAACAGGTTCTCAT
Source organism: Hyla sarda (assembly GCF_029499605.1). Classification (NCBI taxonomy): domain Eukaryota; kingdom Metazoa; phylum Chordata; class Amphibia; order Anura; family Hylidae; genus Hyla; species Hyla sarda. Next base: position 74,845,326 of record NC_079196.1, read on the forward strand.
GGGAAAAGGCACGGGACTCACCCCGGGGGATAGGAGCATGTAGGGGATGGGACGGAAGGCCTCTTTGATTCTTCCGGACTGTCCCACAAGCGACCGTGGATCTGGCGGCGAGGGATGTGAAGAGAGGGATACTAGTATAAAATTTATCCACATAAAGGTGGTAACCTTTATCTAGCAATGGGTGCAAAAGGCCCCAAACGATTTTCCCTCTAACACCCAGAGTGGGGGGACATTCTGGGGGTTCGAAACGGGAATCTCGTCCCTCATACACTATAAACTTGCAAGTGTACCCGGAGGTACTCTCGCAAAGTTTATACATCTTCACGCCATACCGCGCTTGCTTGGTTGGGATGTATTGCCGGAAGCTGAGTCTCCCCTTGAAGCTGATGAGCGACTCATCAATAGAGACCTCCCGCCCCGGGACATAGGCCTCCCAAAATCTGGCCCCGAAGTGATTGATGACCGGCCTGATTTTATACAGGCGGTCATACGCAGGATCAGTTCGGGGGGGACATGCCGCATTATCAGCATAATGCAAACATCTCCGAATGGCCTCGAACCGGGGATGTGTCATGGCCATACAGTAGAGGGGTGTCTGGTAAAAGACGTCCCCACTCCAATATTGCCTGACACAGGTTTTTTTTAACTATACCCATATGCAGCGCGAGGCCCCAAAAGGTCCTCATTTCGGCTGCATCGACTGGAGTCCAGCCGCCGGGTCTAGCTAAAAATGAGCCCGGGTTAGCGGCGACGAACTGTTGGGCATACAGATTCGTCTGTGTAACCATCAAATTAACAAAGTCGTCACTGAAAAAAATGACCGAAAAATCCTTTTCAGTGAACCCGACAATGTTAATTTTGATTCCTGAGTCGCCAACAAACTCAGGAATCATGGGCTCGTGGTCCGCTGCCTCAGCCCAGTCAAGTTCTCCGGTACGAGGTACCAGTGACCTTGGCAGGGGGGCTTCACTAGTATGAGCGCCAGGGGGACTCGTACTAGCATGGGGCACAGGGTCAAGGGCAGAGGAGGTTTGCGGCACCGCACGGCGGCGTCTCCGCCGCCTTGGTGGCTCATCATCTGAACTAGATGATGAGGAGGACGATGAAATAAGGAAGGTGGGGTCTTCATCGTCCTCTGAGCCGCTCTTGGTGTCGGAGGCAATTAGGTCATATGCCTCCTCCGCCGAGAACACTCTGCGGGCCATTTCCCTACTCTAATGTGGATACGGGGGGTGTGTGTGTGTGTGTGTGTGGAAAAACTTTATTGGTGTATGTGCTGCGTGTGGTGTGGTGCGATATTACCTCCCTAACCCTACCTAGCCTAACCTAACTAAACTAAACTAACCCGCCCTAACAGAAAGAAAAAAAATATAAAAAAGGGGACTTTTATTTTTTTATTTTTTTTTAGAAAGGGGACTTCTAACGCAAAAAAAGCCCTGCGCCAAAAAAAAGCGTTTATCTAATCAGTGGTGTGCGCACTGATTAGCGCTTGTGGCGGCAGGGGGCGCAGAAGTCAGTGGGGGGTCCGGCCACTCAGCCCAGAACAGTGGCTGGTGGCTTGTACACAGACCCCCACACAAAAAAAACGAAAAATAAAATAAAAAAAACGCTTAATCCCGAAAAAAATGCACCCGCCTGAACCCCCAAAAAACGCTGATCAGTGATAAATCACCGACAGCGGTGGGACAGGCTGCACACACAGGTACGGTCCGTCCACACAGTACACGCCTGCTACTGGTGGCACGGAACACCTATGGGTGCAAAAAAAGAACGCGGTAACCGAAAAAAGTGCCTTTACCACCAAAAAAAACGCTGATCAGTGATAAATCACTGACAGCGGTGAGGCACGCCGCACACACAGGTAAGGTCCGGCCACACAGTACATGCCTGCTACTGGGGGCACGGACCGCCTATGGGTGCAAAAACACGCTAGAAAACCCGAAAAAAAGCGCCGGCACCACAAAAAAAACGCTGATCAGTACTACGGGACTGATCAGCGGCGGATGGGCTTTAACAAACGTTGGCAGACCGCTCTTTTATAACTAAGAGGGTCCGCACACACGCTTAGGAAAAAAAAAAAGAAAAAAAGATCTGCGCCCAAAAAAACCGCTGGCGGCAGACCGCAGCGACCCAGCAGGGCCGGGGTCACGCAGCTAAAGGTGCTACGGACCCACGGACACCCACTGAGGTACGCTGGAAAAAAAGAAAAAAAACTTTTTTTTTTTTTTTTTAACCCTAACCTGTCCCTACCTAATCTAAAGCTATCCCTGGGGATTTCTGTGCCAAGGGGCCACAGAAAGGGGGCAAGGGGCACTTTTTTTTTACTGAGGGGATGGTGGGCAGCACGGGGCTCCGTCCTGCACACCAGATCTCTCTGAAATGGCGGGCAGAACGGAGCAACATGCTCCTAGCCCACCAGATCCCCTCCCATTACATTGTGATTGGTATGGCCACTTTGGCCACCCAATCACAGCTGTACTGAGGGGGGTGGCCACAATGCCAGCCCCCAGTACAGCATGGATGGTGATTGGTGGTGTATACTACACCACCAGTCACCATCTATATCCAGGTCACAGGGTCACACGTGCCCCTGATGACCTGGAACCGCTGCAGAACGCCGGTTAGTAGTTACCGGCGTCCTGCAGCGATCGCCGGTATAGGAGGTCCTCCGGACCTCCTCCGGCACACTGCCGGGATGTCTGCTGATAGAAATCAGCAGACATCCGGCTCCGATCCCCACCCGGCGAGCGGCGGGGAACGGAATCGCAGCGCATCGCTCGTCTGAATTGGCGAGCGATGCGCTGCGATCGCCGACATGGGGGGTCATCATGACCCCCCTAGGCGATATGCCGGGATGCCTGCTGAACGATTTCAGCAGGCATCCGGCTCCGGCGCCCCTCCGGCTAGCGGCGGGGGGCCGGGATATGACAGGACGTACTCAAACGTCCTGAGTCCTTAAGGACTCGGAAAAGGTGTCGTTTGAGTACGTCCTGCGTCCTTAAGGGGTTAATTAAATAAATGTATTATATTGGTTTTTATTTAGACAATATATCAGGCCTTTCATTACAATTATTTTACTTATTTATTCAATTGTTTTATGCTATTTTAGTTTTATTAATGTGTATGTTTTTTGCACACAGCTTCTACGGCACTCCGGAAGTTGTCATCGCCCCCCCCCCCCCTTTTTTTTTTTCTTCAATTGTTGTCTTATAAAAGCAAGTATTTTCCAGTATGTACACTATGCCTGATGAAGATCCCT